>NC_045794.1:59088771-59713771 GCF_009873245.2 Balaenoptera musculus
AAGAAAATCATGTATACATAACAGGGTTATATCAAGAGTAATAATGGGTAAGCTACTAAAGGTTTTCTAGCAAATTCTAGCTATAGTGATTAATTGACTAAAGAGTAAATTTCAATTAGGTATTTAGGATGGTGTCCTCTTTTAATTATTGGTACTGTGATATCTGGTATTAAGAAAACATACTTCATTCTATTTTAACACTTAAAATTGCAAATCTCTCTTACCCCCTAAAATGCTGTTTTCAGAACACCACAGAATAACTTCTTTGGACAAAGGAAGCTGGTTACTGGGGAACATCAATCAAACTGGCTATTTTAGAGTCAACTATGATTTAAGGAATTGGAGATTATTAATTGATCAATTAATCAGGAACCATGAGGTAAACTGGATTTACTCATCAAAGATCTGTTTTGACATATGAACATCTGCCATTTTAATCCTAAGTGATTCCATTTTTTTTTTTTTTTTTTTTGGTTGACCTCATAGGTTCTCTCTGTCAGTAACCGAGCAGGTTTGATCGACGATGCCTTCAGCCTAGCCAGGTATGTTTTCCTGTGGCTCTCCACAATAAAACTAATGCCCTTAAGACTTCCTCTATTAAGCTAAATAGTGTATATGTTTTGAATAAGAAATCTTTTAAAAATAATTTCTGTCTCACACCCTTTGTGTTTGGATATGAATTATAATCAGTGTCCCAAACTCTTGGTCAATAGTAGCCATGGGGTATTTCTGAGTCAGGAGAAGCTTGATCAATTTTCGCCACAAGTTCAATTTAACACTCAAGATTAATACTCTCTTTACAATTTCATTAATGAACTCTACAAAATGACCATTGTGCCGTATTTAATTTTTGATGTAAAGTACCTTGAAGCATCAGCATTTTTTTTTCATGACGTATACTAGTATATCTTTTTTTTAATGTATTTTTGAATGTGATTCATTATGAAAATCTTGCACTGCAAGACAGAAATAAATATTCTACTGGGTAAAGCTGTTCTGGACAAAATATATATCAATCTTGTAGCAGAAGTTATAGTACTAGTTATAGTAATATTTGTGTTATTTTCATAGTTAGATTTATAATGTTAAAAATCAGTTATTCTTTTGAATAGTCATTAAATAGCTATTCCTTTGAAGTAATGTTGATCGTAAACCCAAGCTATTTTACTCAATTTTGAGGCTAAATAGTAAAATAACTCAGTCCTTTTAATATTTTGTATTGTTCACATCAAGTATAGTTTTAATTTTAATAATCTGATATTATGGGACAAAAATTTAGAAATGATAGAGGTGGAGGAAAGCCTGACAAGATAGTCATATGTGGAGATAAAGATTAAGTAAGATATGAAGACTTTGAAGAAAGCATTAGATATAACCTGAAGATTATTTTGACATAGAAGTTTAGAGACTTCAGAAAGCCAGTAAGAGAGTGTACTTAATGTAACATTGCCCTGAGAGAGAAGCAAGCAAAAGAGAGCTATGTTAAGAGTTCCACAAGGAAAGGTTAGGGAACTAGAAGAGAACTAATATTACCAGTTAATTAAACATATAAATTTCCAGGCACTGTTCTGTTTTACATATAGTAATTTGTATAATTTTCACAACAACCTTATGAGATAAGCAGATCTGTATTATTATTATTATTCCCATTATATAGATAAGGAGACTGAGGGTCAGAGAAGTCAAGTAACTTACCTAAAGTCACATAGCTAGTAATTGACAGGGCCAGGGCTTCATATATATGCAGTAATAGAAGAGCCAGGTAACAGAGGAAGATTGAGGGGATTTGAAGTGGTAGTTCATATGAATCCTTACGGGTTTGAAATGATGGTGAGAAAGCAAACAAGTAGTGATATCCTAAAGAGAGAGGGCAGATGGAAAGATGGAAATTGAAAGGATCTTTGACTCATCTGCATTAAATGATAGAAGCTATTTTTTAATGAAATATTTTAATTTTAGTAGATGATTTTTTTTTTCCAAAATTAAATTCCTTGTTGTCTAAGACAGAACATTGTTTTCAATAACAATTTTGGAAGCCTTAAACATTTGAAGTAAACAATTCCATTATTATTTATACAAATTTACCAGGGGAATGTGCAAATCTCCTTGAATATATATTGAAATTTGTTCTATTGATCATGAGATAATTTTCCTATTAGCATGGAAGTAAATAAACACAAAATTAGATTTATTCTGCATTTACTTGGAAACACCCTGCAGTCACTTGGAGTTAAGGGTTATTCACATTTCAGGGTATTCTAGTAAATGTTTCAAAGTTTTGCTACCAACCTATATCAGTCTTCTTTCAGTTTCCTGAACACACCATGCTCCTTTTGGCTTCTTTATAGATAACAAACAGAAGAGTAGCAAATATTTATCAATATGTATGTTCCAGGTACTGTACTGAGGCTTTTATGAATGATTTTGTTCAGTCTTCTCAGTAAATCCATGGAGTGGGTGTGGTTACTGCAGCCATGTTATAGCTGAGTCGTCGAGGTTGAGAGGGGTTAAGTCTCTTAGCTAAGGGTGCACAGGTTTTAAGTGAGGGGTGGAGGGGTGACATTCAACTGCAGATAGTAGCACAGCAGCGCTTATGACCTCAGGTCAGGGTTACTGCCCATTATATGAAATTCCTTTCCACTCCCCTTGTCTGTTGGGAATATTGCTATTCACTTAAAAATAAAATTTCACTTGCACAACCTTACCTGAAACCTATCTGTCCTCCCCAGAAAGAATAAGGTGACATCCTGTGGATCTGTACTTTAGCAGTTGTCACCTTGTAGTTCAACTACTTTTCTGGGTCCCTGTGATTTTGGGATGATCTTGAGGGTAGGGCTTTGTCTCATCCTTGTATTACTACTGCCTAACTTAATCTTTGGTACAGGATTATACCAATATATATTTGTTGAATGAATTGCTAATTAACTATTAATTATTCAAACTATAAACTTTCAGGCCCACTATCTTTTTGTGCAATTAAGTACACATATTCTAGGTATTTTTTATGGTTGTTTTTTAAATATATAAAAACCACATGAATGCTTTCTGGTTGTAGTGATTAAAACAAGAGATAACAATGTGAAAATTTTCTTTTACTCCTTCCATGACATCCTATAGCTCTTACTCTCCCTCTTCACAGGTAAAATTAATATTTGATATATATAAATCCAGCCATTTTTAAACATTTCCATACAGTTTAATTTTTTTTACGTGAACAGAAATACATTCTGTTTTCTACTCATTTATAAAAATAAATCTGAGGAGATTTATTCCATTGTTGCTAAATTTTCATTATTATAATCAAGACTGCACTGAGTGTTCTTGAACAGTCTTTTGTCGTACATATACGTATTTTTACAGGATTGATTCCTGAAAGAGAAATTTTTGGTTTAAAGAGTATAAAATTTTTGATAAATATTACAAATTGCATTCCAAAGGGTTTCCCAGTAGAACCCTCCATCAACCACACACGAGAGGGCCCAATGCCCCCAAACCCTTCATGATAATAAAGAGTATATACATCTGTTACATTTTTGACAGTATGGCAGCAAAAATAATTTTTTTGAAGCTGTTACAGAACTAGTTGAATTAACTTGTGCATCTTTTCATATACATCTGCCATGTGTATTTTGTTTTCTTCTGTGAATTGTTACCTGGTTAAAGGAAAAACAAAAGCCTAATAGAAGATGGGTGAGGTATTTTTCCTACCCTTTTCCTATATATTTTGGATTTTTTTTGGCTTTTACTCCTTTTTGTAGAAAACTATTTTACAGTATTTTCTCTCAACACTATGTCATTTTTTTTTTTTTTTTTTTTTACTTTGTGGTGTATTTCATCATCTCAAAAGCTTTTAATTTATATGTTAAATCATTCCTTTTGTAGCTTTCTGTTTCTTTGGTTCTGACTTCCATAGACCTTCTCTATATGAACATTTTGAAAATATTTCATTTTTTATTTGAAAGCTATTTTGTTTTTACATCTATCTCCTCACTCTTCCTTCACTAATTAGTTTTTATGTATAGAATGGAAGAGTCATCTAATTTTCTTTAACATTAATATATTTATAACCAATTATTTAATCCTATTTGTTTAAAGGACTTTCTTATTCACAGATTTGAAATGATATCTTTATCTTAATGCAAATGCTTATATTTTAGGGAATTGATTCAATTCTGTTTAACTGGTCCCTGTTCTTTTTGGCACTAGTACCATGTTGCTCTGATTAGCTTTATAGTATGTTGTGGTTGACAACATTTTCTCTCGTTCTTGTTCAAAATCTTACGTGTTTTAAGTATAGATTTTAAAATCAGTTTGACAAAGCCCATTAAAAATCCTGCTGCAGTTTTGACTGAATATGCATTGGTTGGATTTATAAGTTAATTTTTAAAGAATTAACATCTTTTCAAAGGTGAGCTTTCCAATATCAAAACATGTTGTTTCTCCCCATTTTTTTAGGTCCCTAAGTCAAGCTCTATAGCTTTATTTACATTGGTTCTGGAAATGTCATATTATTTCCTCATTTTTTCTGGTATACGCTTCTATAGGAAATGACACTGCTTCTGCACTTAGATGTTCTGATTTTCATTACTTGTGTGTAAGGAATTAATCAATTGCCTCACAAATATCATTGTGTTATGACTTGAACTTTGGAATTAGTGACTAAATGCCTAGATATTTTTTGTTGGGTGTTCATGTTTGTTGTTGGTTTTTGTTTTGATGAAGCATTGCTAGATTGAGAGATATAAAAATGAAAAAGATGCATTTCTTGTTTTCAATGAATTCATGGTCTAGCAGGGACAATACACTGTAGACAATTAACTATATTCAGTATGTCAATACAATGAATAAAATATTATGCAAATGTTGTAATATAAAGAATTAATGTGGTCTAGAAAGATTATGGAGGACATCATATAGGAAATACCATCAGAAAAATGAAAGTTTGCTATGGAAATCTACTAAAGTTTGAAAAGTAATGAAATGACAGAAGGAAAAAGTGTAAATTAGAGGATGGATTTAGGGCAAGAGAACTGTTACCACAGTGATGATCATGCAACAAATTGATTAAAACATAGATTTGAGAAGGAGTGGAATTGGCAGCTAGATAATGTAAAAACTCTTATTGAAGTTATTTATTAGCTTAATATGTAGTAGAAACTGAAAATTTGGAAGATTCGCTTTAGGAAGTGTAATATCCACTGGATTTGGACATTTAAATTCATTAACATGCTCTGAGTATGATTTTAAAAAGCTATAAAAGTGTGTAGAACTGGATTGTGGACCTATGTGGTATTTTGTTTGAAAATCGTCAAAACACATGAAAATTGTTTGGAACATTTGTTCATATCCAGAAGAGTTCCAGAGATAAATCATCATCATCATCATCATCATTATCATCATCATCACCACCCTTGCCCTGGGCAGTTACTGCATTGACTTATTTATTTAGTCACCAGTTTCCTGGAAAATTCAATTATGTATTGTAGAACACATGCCAGATTATTGCATTATTAATGTCATAACATATATTTTTAGCCTGCAGAGCATACTTTAAAAATTCTGTTATAGGCTATTCCATTAAGGACCCAATCACCTAAAAAAGCGTAACTAGGGCAGAATCTTACAACTTAGTTTGCAAATTTTGTTAAGAAATAAGATAGCAGTTATATCTTTTAAAGTATTAGTGTTTTATTAACAATAAGCACAAGAACCTGTACTTGGAGATTATGAATGTCACACTTAGAAGTGCTCTAAGTACTGGTGAGCTGTCATCAGTGGTAGTTAATACATTTTTGAAGACTGTATAAGTTAAAAAATTAATAAATACATTTTTATCAACTTGTTTCTGAGTTTATAAATCTGCGATATGTTAGGAGAACTGGAAATTCAGTATGTGAGCCAGTGAAAATATAACGGCTCATGAAGAAGCAGACTATGAGAATACCCCAAACCTACCGTCATGCATTGTTTTTGTTTCTGGGCTTTAGTTTCAGGACTGATAGCAGCATTGTTAAAACTGCCTTAACAATGTTTGCAAACTGATTGGTACTAATCTGCTCCTTGTGAGACTTCCTCTATCATAGTTTTTATTAGAAGTTCGGTGTCTTCTGGATGGCTCTCCTGTACGTTGTTTAAAGTTTCCCCTGCCAAACATGTGTTCATTACTTCTTTGCTCATTGCAGAAAATAGGAGCATTATGTACCTAAAAAGCGACTTCATCTTGAACTGGGCTAGAGGAAGAGTAGCTTTTCCTATGTTGATGGCTGGACCTTTAGATTGTAATGTGTTGACCTTTTGTAGGGGACATTGAGAAGGAATGACTTAGAAACGTTTTATGAGAAATACCTTGGCAGACTGGACATTTTGTCCTGATTTCCCCACTCGGTTATGAAAATAACAGGACTGCTTCACTTCACCTGAACATGGCTATGCAAAACCTGATTAAGAATCCTGGATCCCTCTGACATTGTCTACTGCTTTTTATAAATTCTGATTTCAAAAAGGATATTTAGTTTCAGAATTCTTTCCTCAATTCCTGCCTTTTTCTTTTTTGAAAGTGCTATATAATCTCAGTATAAACATTTTTCTTCCTTAGCTGTGTTTTATGATGGAATCATAAGAGTTATTAATAATAGAATACTGGGAATACTGATTAAAATGGATTTTATATTGTACTCACTGGGCAGGGAGAGAAGGATTCTTTAGCTGTTTATATTAGAATCATTTGGGAGAAGTAACCATGTGTAGATTATGTTCTTATTTATCTTTTGTTAAGGCACTAGAATGTGTGTGCAAAAGGATTACAATTAAATACTTATGAAATCCTGAAAGTGATAAAATTGTTTATTGCACAATAAGATTTATTGTTAGCTATATGCTTCCAATCTTCTGCCATTGACCAAAGGCTATTTAAAATTAGCTTGTAGTTATGCTTTTGGACTTTCTGGCCAGGGCAGATCTTTCCATGCTCTGAATAGTGACTCATAATGAGTTCATTCAGGAGCTTTGTGGCCATCCCTAAGAGATCACAATATTTCTCACATCTGAGAGGCTGGGGATTTAATTATTTGTCTTTATCAGCTAACGTTCCTCTTGAGATATACAGAAAAGTCACCTTGAAGCCCTCTCATTTTATACCTTTCTGCATGCAATTACTTAAAAATTCATATCCAAAAGGCCTCCAAATTGGTGTTAGTTTACGTAACACTTTGTCACAGTAAATGTTAAAAATAGTTCGAAAGCATTTTCAGGACATTTACTATAATGAGCTGGGAGTCTTCAGCTTTCTTTCTGTGATTACCCAGTAAAAGGCTGGAGTAGATTCCTGAATTTTCAAGCCACTCTGTTCCTACAGGGGTACGCTGGTTTGCTCAAGGTTAGAGAGTGAGGTAACATGTTCCTTTGAGCTATCTTTAGAAACCTTTTGAGGGTGGAGTCACAGATGTTGTCCTTGAGATAAGGATTTAGGGGGAGCTACCATACATTCCAGGTACTTCTGAGAAGCTCAAACCTCCTGGGGCATAAGGGCAGGCCTGTGGCTCTTGAGGACAACAAACTTTCTTAGAGGCATTTCAATTGTACTGCATTAAATCAAAAGCAAATTTGTAACCTTCCAGTGCAAAATTTGTGTTTCAGCTCTGTAGGTGAAAATGTTTTAATATTAATGTCTAATGTCTGAGAGTGCTGAGTAGAAAGTAGAAGAGAGATATTTCGACATCCTTCTGTAGGTTTGATCCATTTTCATAAGAAACAGCCTGCACTCTTGAGTTACAAAAGTATGGGTGATGTTTGTAGCTTACATGGATTTGCATAAGCCATTCTTTTTAAAGAATAAATAGTCTAAATTTCCAAATGCAAGTACAAATTTGTTTGAATAAGTGTATATATGCTCCTTAGTGTCTCACAAATTTAAAAAATTAGAATTCACATTGTAATTAGTACTGTCTGGTCACATTTGACACAAAGTTATGATTCTTTTGATTTTATAATTGCTTTGAAACCTAAGCCTGAGATTTCATAAGAATTTCTCTAGGATATCTCTAAGCTTCCCAATAATTTGAAATACCTGTTCACACATAATTTAAATTATTTAGGTAAAGCTTCCTCCAAAATGGTCATTTATACCATCAACTTTACTTGAATAGATATTTGTAATATGTGCTTTTAGCATAAAGACCTAAATATTCCTCTGATGTTAGATTCTTGGACTGTGATAGTATTATCTTAGTGTTTTTCCTTCCATGAATTTGAGTTATCTCTTCTCCTGCTTGCTGGGAATCTTTTGCATATTCAGGTGCAGTGCTTCTTTGAGTATGAGCTGAGAGACCACCTGCATCAGGACCACCGCACCTGAGACGTTTTATTAAAAATTGCATATTCCCACCACTACCTAGGAATCTGCATTCTATGAAGCACCTCATGTGATTCTGACACCCACAGCAATATGAAAACCACTGCTTTTGAGGCCCAGAAGGTATTTATGGCATCAATTTAGATAGGCAGGTGCTCCTGTGGAGTTAAAAGGCCTTAGAGCTGTATCCTTAATAGCAGTGAGGGTGGCTTTTGGATCCTAGTGTCATGAGCTGATCATTCAACAATCAGGACATCAGGGATTCAGTTTAAACTATTCAAAAACACTTTTTTATTCTTGTTATTAAATATGTTACCGTTTCGGATATGCCATCTGATAGCTGTGAACAAAACTCAAAATCTGGGTGTCTTAGAAATTTTCCCAAGCATGGAAATCTCCTGGAGGGTTCTCATATAATTAGGAGACACCTTTATGTTTATTTTATTTATTTATTTTTAGATTGGAGTAAAATTGCTTTACAATGTTGTGTTAGTTTCTGCTGTACAATGAAGTGAATCAGCTATATGTATACCTATATCCCCTCCCTCTTGGACCTCCCTCCCACCCCCCCATCCCACCCATCTAGGTTGTCACAGAGTACTGTGCTGAACTCCCAAATGAGCATACTAACACAGGTCAACCATACACACGCATATTGAATTCTGAGGTGTTCAGTAGTTTTCCATGGTGAACAACGTGGCAGAATTTTCTTGCAAGTTAATCTGGCATCTAAACCTGGAGTAATTTGTAAGTCTATTGACAGTGCAAGTAGGCAGGAACAGTTGAGCTACCTGAAGTAAGTGTTAAATGTGAGAAGGAGGCATCTTTAGCTTTTGTAGTTATTCTGTGATAATCTTTGAGTGACTCAGGAACTTAGAAAGATGAGGAAAAGGAAAGGAAAGGAAAGGAAAGGAAAGGAAAGGGAAAAAAGTAAATAGGTTCTTTCAGCAAGAAATAATTGATAAGAAAGAAGGAAACAAGAGTTTTGTGGTAGACTTAGTCTGTGGAGAAAAGTAAATGAATCCTCTGGCATTTAGTCTGTTAATGTAAAAGCCTAATTTTCAAAGAACTCTCAAAAAACCTCTTTTCATTTTTATTATGATAAATTAAATTATAAAGAAATTTTTTAAATGAGGAACATATGAATATAGGTATTCATGCAGGTTTTGTGCTAGAGTAATTACTTTATTGTCTTGTAATGATATTTTCCCACTTTGGAACAGAGATTCTTAGGGGCCTTTCTGATCGCAAGCTTTCTTAACAAACATACTAATCAGCCAGTTATAAGAACTGCTCGTATTTTTCTCCTAGAACTCATAAAATCTATTTTGGGCTTCAATAACTTATTTACCTGAGGTAGCAATGCTATCTGGATAAGGAAACTAGAATAAAGGTAATGGAAAATAAGTGTTTTATGTTAGTTTCTACTTGCCATGAAAATATAGAAGATTTCATTTTTATACTTGAAGAGACAATGATTTGGGAAAGAGCGGAAAGGAAAGGAAATTTAGTTCCAACATTTTGTGCAATGAAGGTGAGTGATTAATTCAAAATAGCACACTTTTGCTTATATGGCAAATCTTAAAGCCTTGGGAGATGATTTTAAATACATGAGGTTCTCCCTTAATTGCATGCAATTTCAACTAGCCTGTGTGGAATGCTTCAAATGCCCTTATGTGAAATGGAGTACTAGTGAAGAGGCCTTCACTATTTTGGATGTGAGAAAACATCAGATTAGGAAAACTTGACTTGTTGCAACTGTGCCAAAGCCTATTTAATGTTATTTAAAGATATGGGTACAGGCCAACTCAGAAGCCAAGAAGTAGCACGGGGTCCTGCGGAATCCGACCACATTTGAATCGCAGATTGACTTCTTCCTTCCTAAAGTGGAATGGCCTGGAATATAGTGGATTTGAGCCTCAGAAGGGAGGGAGGCAGGGGTTTCCGGTTGCTCAGCTGCTTCAGCTAATTAGGGTGAGGATTAAACAGAAGTTCAGTATCAGCTCTCCAGGTCACCAGGTGGTAGTGCTAACCAAAGGGGAAAAAAGAGAGTTTTCATAAGAAAGAAAATGTTACTCTAGCAGTCCATCTGCGACAAATTCAAGTAAGGCTAATAGGCTCCAAAGAGAATAATGATTGAGTATCAGAGAGTTTTATGTGGATGCTGACTTAAACACACTCTAAATTCGTGGAGGGTTCTTGGGAATGCTGTCAGAAATGCCAAAATAGAAAGGACTCCGGGTGAAAATTACTTGGTTTTGCATTCCCAGTGTGCAAATGCACTGGAAGTTAATTGCATAAGCTGAGGGCAGACCATGGGCTTTATCTAGGCTGTATCGAGGGAAATGTTACTTCCCCTGTTTCAACTGATAGTGAGACTAAAATTATTATAGAAATATAGTTAATATGCAGAGCAATTAAGCCCCTTGCCCCCTAGCTTACCGCACTTTTTAATTTCCATCTTTGTAGAGTTTCTCAGGTTTCCTATTTCCATTTTTAAAATGTTACTGCAGTCTGTTGAATTTTGACATTGATAGACTATCAGCTATTTCATAGAGTGTGAAGAGTTGAGAAATCCATATGAAAATTTGTGTTTCAATAAATGCAAAAGTAATACATAGGGTATTTCAATAAATTATATATATAGTGTGAACGTTAATGAGTTTGTTGACAGGTAGCTAGATGATGGATACATGGATTGAAAGGTAGGTGGATAACAAAGACAGAGCCATAATACTTATTTCATGCTGTGAGGAAATCATTATATTTGGCCTCGGAAAGATTATTTTGTCGTTTGCTTTTCATATGGGAAAAGTCATATAGAATTTTATTTTTTATTTTTTAATTATATTTATTTATTTAATTTATTTATTTTCTGTGTTTTTTTGGCTGTGTCAGGTCTTGGCTGCAGCATGTGGGGTCTTCGTTGAGGTGTACGTGATCTTTCGATGCGGCACAGGCTCTTTGTTGTGGTGCGCAGGCTTCCCTCTAGTTGTGGTGTGTGGATTGTTTCTCTCTCCAGTTGTGGCGCACGGGCTCCAGGGTGCGTGGGCTCTGTAGTTTGCGACATGTGGGCTCTCTTGTTGAGGCACACGAGCTCGGTAGTTGTTCCACGCGGGCTTAGTTGCCCCACAGCATGTGGGATCTTTGTTCCCCGACCAGGGATCGAACCCACGTCCCCTGCATTGGAAGGCATGTTCTTTACCACTGGACCACCAGGGAAGTCCCCAGAATTTTAAAAGTCAAGAATCATAGCCGATGCTTACTTAAAATAAATTCAATTGATTTTCTTAGCGAAAGGAAGATATTGAGATAAAATATGAACATGAATTATATACTAAATAATTATCACATATAACAATAGAAAATTCCAAGTGTTGTTGAAGACATTTTCAAATATTTATTTACTTCAAAGATATGCCAAATTCAGAGTAAGGTAGAAACATATGTTCTTTATTTGTTAGTCTGTATTTTATCTTTATAGAATGTATAGAAACTAGTAGGAAAAA
Source organism: Balaenoptera musculus (assembly GCF_009873245.2). NCBI lineage: Eukaryota > Metazoa > Chordata > Mammalia > Artiodactyla > Balaenopteridae > Balaenoptera > Balaenoptera musculus. The sequence goes on from NC_045794.1 coordinate 59,100,631, forward strand.
CTTTCAATAGCTATTTACCTGGTTTGTATGTCATCATTCATATCTATTTTTCATTCCAGATAAGTTAATCATTTTCTAAAGCATATATACATGACATTAAAATGAACTGTGTGTTCTCCTTATTCTCAACAGATAAGTGATATGAGAACATTTTTCACAAACAGACAAAATGAAAATAATGAAAAACATGAGAAGCAAGTACGTCAAAATAATTTTAGTGGGTTGACCTTTTTTATTTCAATTTCTGATGCTCATTAGTAAGAATAATTCACAAATGGAAAGTTCTGTAATACAAAGTTAGTCAGCAATGTCTTCCAGTTGTATAGTAACAGCTTTGCACATTTGAAGATACATGGTAGTTAAAAATATACATAGGGATGGAAATGGTGACCCCATGTGGCCTATCCACAATGTGACAGTTCATTAATTCAACAAATATTTAGTAAACACCTACTATGTGCCAGGCACTATTATAGACACTAGAGTAAATAGTAGTGAATAAAAGAGCCAAAGTCTCTGCTTATATTACAGTGGATAGGATTATAGTTAGTTTATCAAGCAAGTAAAAATTTGTCAGGTGGTGATACTTTCAGAGTAAATAAATAAAAAGCAAAAAGAATGGGAGAGTTTGGAGAAGGCTAACCGAGAAGGAGTTTATTTTAAATATCGTGGTCAGGGAAGCTCTTGTTTTTCAGTTGATATTTGAGTTGTTATTTATGTTACAAAGGTAAATAAGGGAGCCATCTGGGAGCAGAGCATTCCAGACAGAGGAACAGCACGTGCAAAGGCCCTGAGGTAGAATGTGTGTGGCATGTCCAAGGGAAAGCAAATAGACAGATGTTGCTCTAATGGAGTGAGTAAGGGGTATAGCAAGATGAGATGATTTAGGGAGGTAACAGTGCTGACCATGTAAGGCCTTATAGACTATTGTAAGAATTGGGGGTTTTATTTAGAGTGAGAGGGGAAGCCATTGGGAGGGTTTTGAACAAAAGAGTGCTGTGCTCAGACATGTTCTTATAGGATCACTCTGGCTGTTTTATTGAGAATATACTGTAAGGAAGCCAGGGTGGAAGCAGGGAAAGTAGTTAGGAGAGCAATTAAGACAAACTCTATTTAGAAAGCTGTTGAGAACTATAATATGGCTATTTACCTGGTGAGGAACAAGAGATGCCCTGGGGCACCTTGGTAGCCTCCTGAATGGCAGAGGTTTGCATGCCAGAGATACAGACCCTTACAGATGTTTTCCTGGAAAATAGTTACTCATTAAGCAGTAATAGCAAGAAAAAACAGACATTTATATTTTTTAAACATTTGGGTTACTTCCAGTTTTAGTCTATTATGAATAATGCTGCTATGAATATTTGCATAAACATCTTCATGTGATTATGTTTCCCTTTCTCTTAATAAATACCTAGGAGTGGACTTGCTGGGTTGTCTGGCAAGATTATTAGATACTACCCTATTGTTTTCCAAAGTGGCTGGACCACTTTGCATTCCAACAAGCAATACATGACAGTCTCATTTGCTTTGCATTCTCACCGACACTTAGTATTGCCAGTCTTTTTAACATTAGCCATTATATTGTGTGTCGAATGTATCTTATTATTATTGATTTAATTTGCACTTCTTTAATGATCAAGGATGTTGAGAATCTTTTCATGCACTTATTTGTCATCTCTGTATCTTCTTTTGTGAAATATCTGTTCAAATCTTTTGTCCATTTAAAAAAATTGAGTTGTTTTATTATTGAGGTATAAGAATTCTGTATATTGACCTTATATTCTGCAATCTTGCCACGTTTGATTATTATTTCTTATAGCTATTTAATAGTTTCCTTTAAATTTAAATTTAAAGGTTTTCTACAAACATTGTAATGTCATCTGGAGATAACTATAGTTTTACTTCTTCCTTTTCAATCTTTATGCATTTTATTTCCCTGTCTTAATAATTTTGAAATGCTCTCTAATATTCTTTTTTATGGTTATATATACCATAACTAACTTAAAATATTTATATTATTGGAAATTTAGAACGCTTTCAAACTTTCACTTATGAATAATTCTGACAAATATATTTGTGCATGCAGTTTTATTATTTATTTGCTGTTTACTAAGATGTAGTTTTGGAACTTCAATTTTTGAGTCCATGGTTAAAATCATTGAAACAGATTGTCAGGTTGCTCTTAAATATTGGCAAATTTCTCCCAAGAATAATATGAGAGTATTTTCTAGCATGGCTAATTTTAAAACTGATATTATTAATTTCAGTTTTTATATTATTCTATTCTCTAGACCAAAATAAGTTTAAGAAATAATTATTTTTAAAAAAATAATTGCTCTCTCTTTAATTTTGTTTAGAAAATTATAGTGGTTAAAATAATTGACTGCAGAATTAAATATAGATATTAGTCCCAACTCCAACAAAAAATGTAACCTTGAGCAAGTTACTGACTTTTAGCCTTAGTTTCCTCAATTACAAAATGTGGATAAAAGAGTATCCACATCAGAGTTTTATTTTGAATATTAAATGAGATCATGTAATTAAATAAAGAGTTCTATGTAGCTCCAGGTCCAATAAATGCTCAATCAATATTTTCTGTTATTATATGACATTCCATAACAGACTGGGATCTGTCATGACATTCAAGAGACATATGATATTGAGTTGAGACTTTAGGGCTGGAAAAGTAGTTAATCCAGGATAGGTCCTTTTACCTTAGTTTTACCTCAATTTAAAACAAATTATTCAGGATATATTTTATTAGAAATGCATACCACTGTACTGAAGTATAAAATGTATACCCAAGTTTTAATCTGAATGTAGTTTGTTGAAGTTGTTGACTCAGTTTTCATCTTAACTTGTCTTTGTCTATAACATTCTCTTTCTTAGCTTTCTTTTGAGAAAAAATATTACTGTAATTTAGAATAATTCTTCCAATATGAAGCATGTAATTTTAAATATCAAGGTTGAATGTTAATATTAAATTGAGTAGTTTTGATAATTAAGGAGATCAAAGAGGTACAAATATATCTGGATAAATGCAGCTTCGTGATGTTGACAGCAGCAAGGAATCTCTTAAAGACAACATTCACAACAAAATTAATTTTTTATCAAGTAATAGCTGTTAGAAATATATGTATTTCATTTGTTCGCTAAGCAATTGTTTATGAGGAATCTACTGTAACAGTGCACTATATTAAACATAATGAACTACATATATTAAACATGTGAACTACAAAATTTAACAGCATATTCTCAAATGCCTTAGAATTTAGAGAGAGATTATAATCTCACAATTATCTAATGGAAGATTTTATCTAGTGTAATGCATTAAGGTCTAAAGGATTTAATGTTTATCTAATATAAATGTTAGATGGTTTAAGGGCACAGTGTTTTTAAGGAAAGAGGGATCACTTTTGGATGGTATACTCACAATCTCCTAATGCTTCATGGAAGACGCGGCATTTGAGAATGTAGGGTGAGCTTTGAAAAACATCTGGAAGAAGGAAACAAGTAACATCACACATGTAATATCATGACACTTGTGTCCACCATTATCTGGTAATAGATCTCAAACATGTTAGCAGTAGATGGTATTTCAGGATAATCTTCAAAGAGATCTCAAAATAAAGTGACTGCAACAGATCCACGTAGAAGAGGAAGACAAACATGAAGAAATCAAAATGGAAAAGTTAACGTGGTAGCATCTTTGTGAAATTTAAACTTAAAAAGTAATTTCTTGCCATTATGAAAATTTGCTCCCAATTTTGGATTAAGAGGCATGCTCAGATTTCAAATCTCTAGATAAAAAAGAATGTCCAAATTTTGGCTTCACCAAGTTACAGTTACCTGCTAATACAGAAAAACCATTTAGAAATGTTCCCTTTGCCAACCAGTTTCACTTTTTATGTGATCCAGTTGTAAACCATATTTATCTGATTAAGTCACTAATGGGGCAGCACTATAGGAAAGTAAAAATCTGTCACTCTGGAGAATATAATGTGTCTCTAGTTATGCCCTGCTATGTGGGAACGTACTGATACATGGAAATACAGCTGTTTCTCTCTCTCCATCAAGCCTCATTGAACTTGAGATCTTTTGGAATTTCTTATTGTTGGATCCATGTTTAGAATATTACAGTGCATACATTTCATTTTTGACTATTAACAATTTTTTGGGGTCCTTTTTATATTTTATTCATGAGTCAATAGCAGTTTGTACTTTAGGAAAAGTAAGAGAAGGGTGTGTGTGTGTATGTGTGTATATTCTAAAATATAAGTTATATGGGACTTTTTAATATATATTTTAAAATAGAAGTTATAAAAAAGGCTTATTTAAAACAACTAGTGTGCTATTCTTCCTAATCTACATGCCTCAACTGAGGAGGTAAAGGAGAGAAAAACTGTTCTAATCTCTTCTTGTTCTTGAAATACAGTCTTCTTAAAAACACTATTTACCTCAGAAAATTACCGAGTAATAATTATTTAATTGTACAAGCAAAATTAAGTATACTTAACCACCTTTTGCCTCCACAAATGGATTGTGTAATATACCTAGCATGCGGTGGAAAACACATTGGTTGATTTACAATTATTAATTACCAGAGCTTAACATCAGTGACCATATCTCTATTTAACTAGAATCAACATGGTCTTCAGCCACTTTTGTTTTCCAAATGTTTCAACTAAATTCCTACACTGCTTCTTTACACTGGAAAATCTTCAAGAAAACTCTACCTGATACCAGAGAAAAATTCCTGATAGATGGGATTGCCATCTTTTTTTTTTTTCTTTTTAATAAATGAAATGCTGATTTTTTGTTTGCTTTATATTCTTGGTCAGCAAATGGGGAATTCAAATGATACCTTCTGAAATTTTATCTTTTGAATACAAACCAGCTCCAAGTCCAGTATCTCCAAGTGAAGGACAGATCTCTACAAAATAAAAAAAAAATCCGAGGAAATAACAAGTTGATTGTCTCTCACACAACTGATTCTCAGTGTTGGGGCTAGGATAGAATAAAACCTGCCATTCAAGAGAGGGAAAAATGGAAAAATAGGAGCCATTGCGAAGAACTCTTGGGGATGGACAAAGTTTCTTGATTAAATTCTTGATTAAATTCTGATTTTGCTTTTTGAGCATAGCTTCCTGGTCAGCTTTTCTTAGTAGTCTCTGGATCTGCCCTTTGAGAGACTCTTCCTTTTCCGTCATCCTCTATGAACATATGTGAGGTGAGTCGTGGGCACATAGTTTCCTTGGGCACCACGCAGTTTTATCATTCCACTTCCAAGCCTGTAGAAGGTTGAGTGCCTAAGGGTTTTTTCAAGTCTTAAACAGTTACACATGCTTTTAGTCTAAGATTATATCATCTTTGGAAGCAGAACCCCCTTAAAACCTTAGTAACCTTCTTATTTTTTTTTAGGCAATTTCACGTATGAGTACCCACTCCCACAATATTTTTGAGACTTAGTTCTCAGATTCTCTGTATCTCTTTGACATATTGGGGATTATCTTGTGTTCTTCAGCCTTCAACAGGAGAACTGGATTTAAGCTCATCTCCTGAGTTATATTCCTATTTGAAAAGACTTACTATCAAGTAGACCAAGGGTTGTTGTCCTTAAAAAGCAGCCCGTTGGTGAACTTGGGTTTGGCTCTATTTCAGCAAGACAGAATGGGACAGGGCATGGAGAAACACACAATAAGCTTTAAAATGCCAGTCTGGATATGCTCACTCTCTTTTGGTAGAAATCAGTTACATGGTAATACCTAACTGAGAGGGAATCAGGTAAATAAAATCTAGTTGTGTCCTCAGGATGAAAAAAGAAATTGACTTGTTCAAGAGCAAGCTGAATAATCAACAGATACCAATTGAATATGCTACCAGAAATACATGAGAACACTGGCTTCAACACCACATTCTCAAGACCCAGATTAGCAGGGCCAGTTTTTGTTTGTTTATTATGCTTTTGTTTAAAAAAATGTTCAGTTGAAGGAAATGAAATAAATATATTTCTACTTCCCTGCTTCCCCAACACCAACTGCCAATAACCAAAAAATGGAAGAAAAAAAATAAAGAACGATTGACAAATACACTGAATTATGGGCCCAAATACAGAAGGATTCTGAAAATGGATGAAAGTATTTACAGACCTTCTATGGGACACAGAAATCTTAAAAATGAAAGGCACATCCATGAAGGGACGGTCTTATTTGGAATAATGGAATCTGGAGGCATGATGGGTTACATTGCCGAATCTTTCTCTACATGGAAGAGCAGGAAACAAATTCAGGCCTGAAAGAGAAGACATGCAAACTCCCACTTTTTGCAGGAAGCAGGGGCCAGAAATAGTGGGGTGGGGAAGAAATATATATGGCAGTTGGCTTGGCAACATTAATTGAGACAGCTGGAGAGAGACAATTAAATGCTAAATCTCCACAACAAGAACCTTCAATATGCAAGGTTGAACTATGAATCACACAGCTCTCCAGCATATTCTGAGAGAGACTATGGAGCAGAAATATACCCCTAAACAGATGGAACCACTGATTTGATTAGAACTAGGTCTGAAATAACACCACTAAGTGTAAACTGCTACTGTCCCAGTCTACTCACTATGATTGCTCTTTAGCCACAACCTATCAGCAACTACTTGTTAGATAGGACTACCCTTTTCAAATATGAGTGAAATTCAAACATATACCATCCTGAAAGCCATAAAACTATGGAAAGATACCATAGGAAAGATAGTTAAGAATCATGGTAACAACAGAAGAACTATAACGTCAAGCAAAAAGTTCACATATGCTCATCTATGTGATTTCCAAGAATGAAAACAAAGACGTGGTTTCTTCTGAGGCAAGGGTTTAAAGAAAACATGCAAAAAAATAGAAAAAGAGATAAGGCAACAAAAAGAATAAAAGTGATCTGGCATTACAAGAAAGAAAGCTATATTAGAAGCAGGAAAATTTACATAGACACAGGGGAAAACATAGTCAGGGACGACATGGAGAATAAGCTGGAGATAATTTAGATAAATGAAATGGAAAAAACAATGAAAATGATAATGTAAACAAGAGACATGCAGTGTGTTTGTGTGTTGGTATATGTGTGTGTGGTGTGTGCACTTAATATTTATGAAAAAGAAGCAAGCAAATAAAAAAAATTTGAAAGCATAGGAAGAGTAAACTTTCTTACAATAAAGAAGTGAACATGTAGATCAAAAGGGAACCCTGTGTTTAAGGAAAAAACTTACACAGAGCGATTAATATTAAGACATATTTTGGTGAATACCTTAGGCTTTAAAAATTAAATAGAACAGGTTACCTAGAAAGTGGAAAATTCAGACTGGCTCAGACTTCTGTAAGTAAAGTACATTTCAGTGGACAGAATACAAAATGTTTTACGTAGTCAAGTTAACCTTTGAATGCAAAGGAGTGGTGGTAAGTCTTGAATCCACTTGCACATGGAACGAAGGAAACAAGGAAATTAAGGTTACACAATAGAGGCAAATCTTTAAACCAAGAAAATTTAGAAGTAATTCAGCCAGTAAAAATCCAGAAGGGGCATAAAAGTTAGAAAGTATAAGTCTCATGATTTTCTTATTTTTCCTTATCAGGGACTCAGTGGATACAGATTTAACTATGGATAAATCCATAGAAAAAATTCTTTTAAGATAGTTACTTTGAAAGAAAAGAGTAGCAAGTGTAAGTTTTTAAAGAGTCTTTTAGTCATATGGAGTGTCCTAGTTTTCTGTCATTTTTCTAAAACTCTCTAAGTTCTTTAAAAGATTTTGACACTTCATCATTTTTTCTCCTAAATTTTTACTTTTTAATATTAAATATGTGATTCTCATGAAATTTATTATTGTACTATAATTGTACATTAAATAATAATGATAATGAGTTTTATTAAATTAAGATTCCAGAATTATCTTCTCAAAAAAGTGGTTCTCTTACTGGAGAAATATTTCTAATTTTTACAATTATATATCAATTTCAATAATGTTGGACTACATGTGATCATTTTAGCAGAATAGAAAAAATTTTAAACATATTATTCTTGTAAAAAAGGTATATATAATAATATTTTAAGATAATGTAAATATATATATTTGTTCTGAATTAGCTAGCACTTTTTGGTATTGTTTGTATTTTTCTTATTATTTGCTTTATTTTTTAAATTAATTAATTAATTAATTTATTTATGGCTGTGTTGGGTCTTCGTTTCTGTCCGAGGGCTTTCTCCAGTTGCCGCAAGTGGGGGCCACTCTCCATCGCGGTGTGCGGGCCTCTCACAATCGCGGCCCCCCTTGTTGCGGAGCACAGGCTCCAGACGCGCAGGCTCAGTAGTTGTGGCTCACAGGCCTAGTTGCTCCGCGGCATGTGGGATCTTCCCAGACCAGGGCTCGAACCCGTGTCCCCTGCATTGGCAGGCCGACTCTCAACCACTGCGCCACCAGGGAAGCCCATGTTGTTTGTATTTTCATTAATGCTTCAACTTTTAAAAATTACTTCCTACAAGTGGTAATGAGGGGTAAATTTTCAGACAATAAGCAAGGACTTAACTATAGGACTGTTATTAAAATTAATGAGTGTCATTGTTAGAACACAGTAAATCTATACCATTAATGTCCTCTAATTGCTAATCATCATTAAGGAGTTAGAACATCATTATCGTTACTTTTCCTAAGTTTTTTTTGAACATCTTCAACATTAAAGAAAATCAAGGAAAGGTTAAGGTCACATATTTCTGAGTTGGGGATCCAGATTAATTAAATATTTCTATGTAAATAGTATATCTTCAGAATTTTGTGACACTGGAAGTTAAAGCTAAAATTGACAGACAGGACACCTATGTAGCTATTAGAGGAAGCTACTTCCCCCTCCCCCCCTAACTTCTGTCTCTGGAGGTTTTATAAATTGTCTACAAGTTAGTGTCCCAAAGGATAAAAATTATCTGTTATAATATATAGTTGTTAGATGATTTCAAAAGTATTTCAACGTGTTTTAATTCCAAGAATTGAAAATGTCTCAAATCTAAAATTCCTTTTGGTACGAATTCTCAAATAAATTGATAGCATAGTTTCTTTAGTTTATCCTGTTTATACTCTTAAGAGTTTACACTGTTTATACTCTTTCTACCCATTGACTTTGTACTCTTTGTGGCTCAGCAAATTTGTTTAGCTTTGTCCTTACTTTAAATTATCATTTAGTATTCTTATGATGGAAACAAATTATCAAAAATCTCACTAACATGCCTGCTTCCCCAAAAGGTGATTTCAAGGGGGCACAACTACCTTTTTCAAGGTATTAATCCTTTTTTCTATACAATGAATTATAGAGTAGAAGTCCTTTTTTCTATCTCATTCGTAGTAAAAGGTATTTTTACCTTCCACATTTCATCTGCAATGGCATTGAGTGGCTTTTAACTCTAATTTGCAATAGGGTATAATATTATGAGAGGCAGGAAAATATCACTTTAAATCATAAAGAATTAGATTAGATATTTCATTTCTCCATAAGATGAATATCTTTTACTAAGATTAGAGAAGGAGAAAATGCATGGCATGAGCAGGAGGTGTGTCCTCTCTCCCTTTTCTCTCATTCACTATTGTTGCTTGAAATTGTTTTTTTGACATGCTAGTAGCAGCTATGATTGAATTTAAGAGAAATGTGGATGATTGTTATCATTACCAAATGAAAAGACTTTTTTTCCTTTGATGCAACAGAAAATGTTTAATGAAAAACAAAATGCTTGTCACGTGTTGTACAACCTACATAAGATAGATGATGGGATATTTCTGTAGCTGATAGCTGAGTAAATCACCTCATTTTCATTGTTTCCACAATGTTGACCAACAGGCTGCCAGGCTGGCTTCCCACTTCTGATTTAAACACATGATTCAGAATGACTTTGGAGGGTTGGGATACTCACAGATTTATGGAGCACTCACATGTGGGATTCTCATCACTGTACAGCAACCCTGTCATTTTCGTGACAGAGCCTGTTTGACTGGTTTGGGATTTATGAAGGAAATAATTCAGAACAGAGTAATAACTTTCCCTTGGCAATTACACTACCATTTGGTACTTTGTCCCTAAGGGAAAATGAATGTGCTGGGATCTATCCATGAGTTTAGTGGCTCTGTGTAAGGAACAAATCAAGGTCAGAATCCAAGTGCAGAACATGTGGTTGCTGAATTCTAGTTCTGGTTCTTCAGCCTTAAGGCTCTCCACATTTGTGTGACACTTTATGGTTTACAAACTACCTATCCATTTCTCTTCTTTTAACCCTCACAATGACCCTGGGAGGTAAATACCATTTCTCCCATTTGTAAGGAAGGAAACCGAGACTAAAAATGTTGCCTTCCTTGATGAAGTTCATTATTCAGCAAATATTTTTAAGCATTTGCAATGTGAAGGTTTTATGATGCATGCTGGGGATACAAAAATAAATAAAACTTAGTCCCTGCTTCAGTTTTTTAACTATTTATTATGAAGAATTTCAAATATATAAAAAACCCTCTAGAGCTATGTACCAAAGCCCCTGTATCCATTGCTCTGCATCAGCAATTATTAACTCATGGTCAGTCTTATTTCATTCATGTCCCCAGCAAAACTTTCATACTATTTTGAAGTAAATTCTAGACATCAAATCATTTCTTCAAAAAAAATCTTCATTATGTGTATCTAAAAAATGACATTATTAAACATGATGACCTAAAATTAGTATTTCCTCAATAATATCAAATATTCAGGGGAGTTCCCTGGTGGCCTAGTGGTTAGGATCCCAGGCTTTCACTGCCGTGACCCGGGTTCAGTCCCTGGTCAGGGAACTGAGATTCCCCTAAGCTGCACAGTTTGGCCAAAAAAAAAAAAAAAAAAAAATCAAATACTCAAGAAGTGTTCAAATTTCCAGTTGTCTCATAAATGCCACTTTTTTTTTTTTTTTACAGTTTGTTTGAATTAGGATTCAAATGATATTACTGCACTGTGGTTGGTTGATATGTTTTTTGATCACTTTTAAACTATTGGTTTTCTTCTTCACCTTTTAAAAAATTCTTTCCAAATTATTTGGTAAAGAATGAGGCTGTTTGTCCTGTATGATTTCCCACAGTTCGGATTTTTGCCGATTGCATCCCCACTCTGCATTTCTATGTGTTCCTCTGTCTTCTCTATCACCTATAAATTGGTAATCAAGTCTACAGGCTTAATTTAAGGCCTTTTAGCAAGTTAGCTTCAGAGTTGACTCTATATGAACACATAAAATAAAGAGTAGTCTCTCTTTTTATGATATTTGCAGCTATAGATTCAGTAGATTCAGTGCCTAAATCTATTGTCACTAGAGCTTGCAAATGGTGATTCATTCATTCCTTTTCTGTTTATAAAAGAAATAGCTTTTCAAAGAGAAACTTGCTCTCATTTACTATTTGGTGACCCAGTGATACAGTCCTTAAGGAAAGACGGGATGAATGCTTGATTGTTTCCTTGCATTTTTCAGCATCAAAAATAATGAGCCAGTTCTCTGGCATAATAAGCCAGTTCTCTATGTAGTGACCAATTATTTTGTTCTGTTTTGTTTTTAGTTAAGTATCATTTTGACCTATGGATTTAAGTATGTTTGATAAGTTTAAATCCATTGCCGTTTTTATTCCTATTGCTACTCAGAATGTCTAACATTGGCCAGGAGCTTCTTCAAGTTGGCTGCAGAGCCCGGGTTAAATGGGATGCTATCACTTCGCTCTTGTTAGATGCCCTTTAGATTTCAGTTAGATTTCACTTTCGGTGCGTCTTCTAAAAAATCTTCCCAACTGAGTCATCACTGTCTTGTGCATGACTAGATTACACTCTCGGAAGTGTTTTGTTTTGTTTTGTTTTCAGAATGCCTCCACTTTTTGGACTGTACCTTCTTGCTTAATTTCGTGTCAGTCCAAAATTTAGACCTTAGCTGTACACTTAGAAAATTACATAGGGAATTATAGTGGCCACATATATGTAGCACTACCTCTGTGGATACCCTAGGGGTGGGATTGCCTTGATTTTGAGATTTCTTGTTGAGATTTTTACCTGAGGTGGGCTATCCAGGCCCAGGAGGTGCCCTACAGCTCTGTCCAGGAAGCGATTTCTCCAATGCTTCATATGCTTTTATTCAAGTCCTTTGCTCTGCCTTCTAAGCCTGAGTTTAGGACCCCAAATCCCTTTCCATACCCTTAATTTGTCCCTTTCCCATAAGACCCTGAGATGGAAAACATCTTCTGTTGTTTGAAGCAGTTCCTCTTATTTACATTAAAGACTGTAATTTTATGTGATTACCTCTCCTTTTCTTTTTTAGAACACATTCTAGTGCTCTGTTGTTTTTACCTCTGTCAACAATATTTCTGAAAGCAAAGTGTTGTTGCAATGCGTGCTCTTCACGGTAGGTATGTTGCTCCTAACTGGAGTTAGCCTCTCCAGGCCAGTCTGAACTGTGGATGTTCCTTGACTTCCGGAGATTAGACTTGATAATGAAGAGGCCCAGGGAATGGGGGGCAGCGGTGAAGAAAGTGGTTTTGGCAAAAGAGACACAATAGACCAAAGTCTAAAAGCTTTATCTACTAAGGCCTCCATTTCAAAGTTACTGTCATGGACCAAATCAGTCTCTCCTTCCACATCTGTTCTCTTATATTATTTTTTCCTCATAAGGCCCCCAGAGATTACTCCCACTTGATTTCCCCCATATTCCTATCCTCATTTTTTTAACTAGAAGATGGGAAAAAGAATAAAAAATTACTTCCTAGGCCTTTCGGAATAGTGGTTAAGAATGTCACGGGCTCGGAGCAGGAAGATTGGATTCAAATAACAGCAACATCCTTATTTGCAGTATGACCCTGGAGAGGTTAAGTAACCTTTTTGAGCCTCAGTTTTTATCTGTAAGATGAGGATAGTAATGTTGCTAATCTCAGAAGATTGTCACGAGGCTTTAATAACATAACGTATGTGTAGCACTTGGCCTAGGGACTGGCACATAGGGAGTGCTGACTCTCTTGGCCACCACAGTGACTGCCTTTTTTCCTTTGTCTGAGACCAGTGGCTGATTGATGATGCCTGAAAACATGAACTCAGATTTGCCAGGAACCACAATATGTTATAACTAGTAACATGAGAATTCGAATTTGGGTGTTCCATCCAAAGAAAATCATCCAGAATATGTAAAAGCATTGTGCACAAAGATGTTCATAGGTCTGTTACTTAAGATATGAAAAATGTATATAGCCAAAATACTCAACAATGGTGAACTGCACTTATCTTCCCAACAGAATATTCTTAGAACTAATTTGAAAGTAATTATGAGGAATTCCTAATAATATGGAAAATTACTTTAAGTTAAATATATAAACTTACATACAATGTAATAAAATCTATATAAAAGACAAAACTTTGACATAAATGTTAGACAAGAGGAGATATACCCAGTTACTTTTAAGTGACTTGGTTTGAGTGATGTTTTTCTCTTTCCTAGTTTCCTATTATTCACACATTTCTCTAAGAAAACAGCCTTATAGGAAGTTAGAAGCTCCACTGATTTATGGACCTTTAGGTTAATGATTTGATATCCTGATGTCAGTAAACTCAAACTCTGCAAAGTCATGCTGTAATTTTTATTCGTCCTACTCCCATGTGGCTCTGTAGAGCATTGGAAAATTTCACTGTCCAGAAAGCAGAATTCCATACGAACTTTAAGCATTGTATTTTCCATGGAAATTATAAGCTACATGGATAATTTTTCTGGTGTTCTTTCAGGCTATTTTCTGTATTTAAATTCTGGAATAAATCTTCTAATTAACTCAAAATGGAATATACAGCTTCCTGTATATACACTATATATTCTTTTAAAATGTGTTCATTGTTTAAATGATTTCTCCATGACCTTCCCATATCATCTGATGCTGTTTTTAGCAATTGAGCAACAACAAATAATGCATGGATAAGCTTTTGGAATTTTTTTTTCCTGATACCTGCATAAGAAACTGTTTCTAAAACAAATCGCATGCATAGCCTACCTTACAAACAAAACAAAACAAAGCATTATGTCTGTTTTCATGTCATCGATTTCACTCAAGAGGTCATATATTTCTCGTAAGCATAGTCTGTGTAGTGAGAGAGAGAAGATCAACTGGAAAATCATATTTCACTTCATTCTCATCTTGGAAGACCATGTGGCAATTTGAGTTTGCTCTCTCTTCCAGCTAGAGTCACCCTTCTAGAATATAAATCAGATCATGTCATTTCCCAGCTCAAACACTTTCGGTGGCTTCCCATCACCTGTAGAAAAATGATCAGAAGCCCTTATTATTTAGAGCCTTCATGATCTAGCACCACCAACCTCTGCAACCTCAGGCCCTACTCTTTGTCTCAGGCTTATTCCACTTCAGCCACAAAGTCCCTTTTATTATCTTTCAAGATCCCAAATTTGTTCCTGTCTCAGGACTTTTGAACTTGCTGTTTCCTCAACCAGAATTCGCCTCCTGCCAGATTCACTCAGCCTGTTCTCTCACTTCATGCAGGTGTCTTCAGGGAGGCCTTTCCCTAAACACCCGATTTAAATTGTTCCCCCATAAATCTCCTTTCCCTAATATTGCTTAATTTCCCTTCATAGCCCTGAGATTTTATTAGCTATTTATTTGCACTTCTGGTCTAAGGGTGATGAGTGCTGTGATCATGACATGTAAACAGATGTTAAAGAAAGGGAGAAAGAAAACCTTTAACCTATTTCAAATGGGATTTGGGGAGGCAGACTCATGCAGGGGAACCAGTGGGAGCTTTCTTGTCAGTCCTGGCTTCGAATTCCATCCCTATCGCTTATTAGCCAGGTGAGCTCAGCAAGGTGCTTCTCTTCTGTAAACTTTAGCTTCTTTATCTTAAAAAAAAAAGGCATAATAGTACTGATCTTGAAGCTTTTAAGGATGATAAACTGAAACAAACATGTCATTCCATAACAACGCATTGTAGGCGGAATATAGTAATTCCTCAATATAGCTTATACTAATTGATAGTTTTCTAAAAAATAAAATTAAATAAATTAGTTGACTTCGGTTGTAAAGCTAAGGACTTTTTCATTTTTGGGGAAAATAGCTAACATCTGTTGACTTTTCCAACTAAAGGCCAAACATTGACTTTGCTTCTTAACATTACTGAGTGCCTAGAGGACCCTCTGAATTTAGATCATGGCTGATTTCTTGAGAAATTATGTTGGGAAATGAAGAAACAAGTTTGTGTGTGGAGAAAAAAGGATGGTTGTGGTGGTGGTAGTGGAACTATACAAGTTGCAAAAATTATTTCTGGATGCTTTATTTTTAATTATTAAATGCTTACAGAAAGAGGGAACTTAGAGATCACGTAATTCACTCTTGTCAATTTACTGACCAGGAGAAAGAGATTTCCAAGCCCTCCCTCAATTTATTTAAATACATGGTATAAAATAACACATAAAGGAGAGTAGGAGAGTTATTTATTAATCAGAGAAATAAAGTATAGAGATGTTGTATAATGCCTCTGCTTTCTCACTGGCTATAAAGCTATTTTACTTTATTATAGGCTAACTTATTCAAAGCTATTGGCTAGTTAGCAATGGCCTTCTTGTCTTCTATCATGTGTATCATTAATAAACAAGATGAGCAAAAATACTACAAAGATCACTCCAATAGAATTTTTCCATCCTTCTGGTATTGTTTAACCTTAGAAAATGCTTAATTTAAAAAATATGGTTCTGTTTAAGTTTTAATATATTTGTAAAATGTGCTTGTTTTTAAGAACTGACATTATTACCATAATTTAATTTAGTTTTGAGGAACATTTATTGAGTGCCTATTTTTTAAAATTTTATTATTATTTTTTTATACAGCAGGTTCTTATTAGTTTTTGATTTTATATATATTAGTGTATATATGTCAATCCCAACCTCCCAATTCATCCCACCTTCCCCCCCACCCCCGCTAACTTTCCCCCCTTGGTGTCCATACGTTTGTTCTCTACATCTATGTCTCTATTTCTGCCTTGCAAACTGGTTCACCTGTACCATTTTTCTAGATTCCACATACATACGTTAATATACGATATTTTTTTCCTCTTTCTGACTTACTTCACTCTGTATGACAGTCTCTAGGTCCATCCACGTCTTTACAAATGACCAAATTTCGTTCCTTGTTATGGCTGAGTAATATTCCATTGTATATATGTACCACATCTTCTTTATCCATTCATCTGTTGATGGGCACTTAGGTTCCATGACCTGGCTATTGTAAATAGCACTGCAATGAACATTGGGGTGCATGTGTCTTTTTGAATTATGGTTTTCTCTGGGTATATGCCCACTAGTGAGATTGCTGGGTCATATGATAACTCTATTTTTAGTTTTCTAAGGAACCTCCATACTGTTATGCATAGTGGCTGTATCAATTTACATTCCCACCAACAGTGCAAGAGGGTTCCCTTTTCTCCACACCCTCTCCAGCATTTGTTGTTTGTAGATTTTCTGATGATGCCCATTCTAGCTGGTGTGAGGTGATACCTCATTGTAGTTTTGATTTGCATTTATCTAATAATTAGTGATGTTGAGCAGCTTTTCATGTGCCTCTTGGACATCTGTACGTCTTCTTTGGAGAAATGTCTATTTAGGTCTTCTGCCCATTTTTGGATTGGGTTGTTTGTTTTTTTGATATTGAGCTGCATGAGCTACTTATATATTTTGGAGATTAATACTTTGTCTGTTGATTCGTTTGCAAATATTTTCTCCCATTCTGAGGGCTGTCTTTTCATCTTGTTTATAGTTTCCTTTGCTGTGCAAAAGCTTTTAAGTTTCATTAGGTCCCATTTGTTTATTTTTGTTTTTATTTCCATTACTCTAGGAGGTGGTTTCAAAAAAATCTTGCTATCATTTATGTCATAGCATGTTCTTCCTATGTTTTCCTCTAAGAGTTTGATAGTGTCTGGTCTTACATTTAGGTCTTTAATCCATTTTGAGTTTATTTTTGTGTATGGTGTTAGAGAGGGTTCTAATTTCATTCTTTTACATTTAGCTGTCCAGTTTTCCCAGCACCAGTTATTGAAGAGGCTGTCTTTTCTCCATTGTATATCCTTGCCTCCTTTGTCATAGATTAGTTGACCATAGGTGCGTGGGTTTATCTCTGGGCTTTCTAACCTATTCCATTGATCTATATTTCTGTTTTTGTGCCAGTACCATATTGTCTTGATTACTATAGCTTTGTAGTAGAGTATGAAGTCAGGGAGTCTGATTCCCCCAGCTCTTGTTTTTTTCCCTGAAAATTGCTTTGGCTATTCGGGGTCTTTTGTGTCTCCATACAAATTTTAAGATTTTTTATTCTAGTTCTGTAAAAAATGCCACTGGTAATTTGATAGGGATTGCATTGAATCTGTAGATTGCTTTGGGTAGAATAGTCGTTTTCACAATATTGATTCTTCCAATCCAATAACATGATATATCCCTCCATCTGTTTGCGTCATCTTAGATTTCTTTCATCAGTGTTTTATAGTTTTCTGAGTACAGGTCTTTTACCTCCTTAGGTAGGTTTATTCCTAGGTATTTTATTCTTTTTGTTACAATGGTGGATGGCATTGTTTCCTTAATTTATCTTTCGTTGGTTATTGGAATGCAAGAGATTTCTGTGCCTTAATTTTGTATCCTGCAACTTTACCAAATTCATTGATTAGCTCTAGTAGTTTTCTGGTGGCATCTTAAGGATTATCTATATATATAGTATCATGCCATCTGCAAACAGTGAGACTTTTACTTCTTTTCCAGTTTGGGTTCCTTTTATTTCTTTTTCTTCTCTGATTGCTGTGGCTAAGACTTCCAAAACTATGTTGAATAATAGTGGCGAGAGTGGACATCCTTGTCTTGTTCCTGATCTTAGAGGAAATGCTTTCAGTTTTTCACCATTGAGAAGGATGTTTGCTGTGGGTTTGTCGTATATGGCCTTTATTATGTTGAGGTAGGTTCACTCTATGCCCACTTTCTGGAGAGTTTTTATCATAAATGGGTGTTGAATTTTGTCAAGAGCTTTTTCTGCATCTATTGAGATGATCATATGGTTTTTATTCTTCAATTTGTTAATATGGTGTATCACATTGATTGATTTGCATATATTGAAGAATCCTTGCATCCCTGGGATAAATCCCACTTGATCATGGTGTATAATCCTTTTAATGTGTTGTTGGATTCTGTTTGCTAGTATTTTGTTGAGGATTTTTGTATCTATATTCAACAGTGATATTGGTCTGTAAGTTTCTTTTTTTGTAATATATTTGTCTGGTTTTGGTATCAGGGTGATGGCCTCGTAGGATGAGTTTGGGAATGTTCCTCCCTCTGCTATATTTTGGAAGAGTTTGAGAAGGATTGGTGTTAGCTCTTGTCTAAATGTTTGATAGAATTTACCTGTGAAGCCATCTGGTCCTGGATTTTGTTTGTTGGAAAATTTTTAATCACAGTTTCAATATCATTACTTGTGACTGGTCTGTTCATATTTTCTATTTCTTCCTGGTTCAGTCTTGGAAGGTTGTACCTTTCTAAGAATTTGTCCATTTCTTCCAGGTTGTCCATTTTATTGGCATAGAGTTGCATATAGTAATCTCTTATGATGCTTTGTGTTTCTGCGGTGTCCGTTGTAACTTCTCGTTTTCCATTTCTAATTTTATTGATTTGAGTCCTCTCCCCCTTTTTCTTGATGAGTCTGGCTAAAGTTTTATCAATTTTTTTTATCTTCTCAAATAACCAGCTTTTAGTTTTATTGATCCTTGCTATTGTTTTTTTTTGTTTCTAGTTCATTTATTTCTGCTCTGATCTTTATGATTTCTTTCCTTCTACTAACTTTGGGTTTTGTTTGTTCTTCTTTCTCTAGTTCCTTTAGGTGTAAGGTTAGATTGTTTATTTGAGATATTTCTGGTTTCTTGAGATAGGACTGTATTTCTGTAAACTTCCCTCTTAGAACTGCTTTTGCTGCATCCCATAGGTTTTGGATAGGTCGTGTTTCCATTGTCATTTTTTTCTAGATATTTTTTGATTTCTTCTTTGATTTCTTCAGTGATCTCTTGGTTTTTTTAGTAACGTATTGTTTAGCCACCATGTGTTTGTGTTTTTTACGTCTTTTTCCCTGTAATTGATTTCTAATCTCATAGAGTTGTGGTTGGAAAAGATGCCTGATATGATTTCAATTTTCTTAAATATACCGAGGCTTGATTTTTGAGCCAAAATGTGATCTATCCTGGAGAATGTTCTGTGTCCACTTGAGGAGAAAGTGTAATCTGTGGTTTTCGGATGGAATGTCCTATAAATATCAATTAAATCAATCTGGTCTATTGTGTCATTTAAAGCTTGTGTTTTCTTATTAATTTTCTGTCTGGATGATCTGTCCATTGGTGTAAGTGAGGCGTTAATGTCCCCCAGTATTATTGTGTTATTGTCGATTTCCTCTTTTATAGCTGTTAGCATTTGCCTTATGTGTTGAGGTGCTCCTGTGTTGGGTGCATATATATTTATAATTGTTATATTTTCTTCTTGGATTGATCCCTTGATCATTATGTAGTGTCCTTCCTTGTCTCTTGTAACATTCTTTATTTTAAAGTCTATTTTATCTAATATGAATATTGCTACTCCAGCTTTCTTTTGATTTCCATTTGCATGGAATATCTTTTTCCTCCCCTCACTTTCAGTCTGTATGTGTCCCTAGGTGTGAAGTGGGTCTCTTGTAGACAGCATATATATGGGTCTTGTTTTGGTATCCATTCAGCGAGCCTGTGTGTTTTGTTTGGAGCATTTAATCCATTCACATTTAAGGTAATTATCAATACGTATATTCCTATTGCCATTTTCTTAATTGTTTTGGGTTTGTTTTTGTAGGTCCTTTTCTTCTCTTGTGTTTCCCACTTAAAGAAGTTCCTTTAGCATTTTTTGTGGAGCTGGTTTTGTGGTGCTGAATTCTCTTAGCTTTTGCTTGTCTGTAAAGCTTTTGATTTCTCCATCAAAACTGAATGAGATCCTTGCCGGGTAGAGTAGTCTTGGTTGTAGGTTCTTCCCTTTCATACCTTTAAATATATCATGCCACTCCCTTCTGGCTTGTAGAGTTTCTGCTGAGAAATCAGCTGTTAACCTTATGGGAGTTCCCTTGTATGTTATTTGTTGTTATTCCCTTGTTGCTTTTAATAATTTTTCTTTGTCTTTAATTTTTGTCAGTTTGATTACTATGTGTCTTGGCGTGTTTCTCCTTGGGTTTATCCTGCCTGGGACTCTGTGCTTCCTGGACTCGGGTGGCTATTTCTTTTCCCATATTAGGGAAGTTTTCGACTATAATCTCTTCAAATATTTTCTCAGGTCCTTTCTCTCTCTCTTCTCCTTCTGGGACCCCTATAATGGCAATGTTGGTGCGTTTACTGTTGTCCCAGAGGTCTCTTAGGTGATCTTCATTTCTTTTCATTCCTTTTTTTTAATTCTGTTCTGTGGCAGTGATTTCCACATTCTATCTTCCAGATCACTTATCCATTCTTCTGCCTCAGTTATTCTGCTATTGATTCCTTCTAGTATATTTTTCATTTCAGTTATTGTATTGTTCATCTCTGTTTGTTTGTTCTTTAATTCTTCTAGGTCTTTGTTAAACATCTCTTGCATCTTCTCGATCTTTGCCTCCATTCTTTTTCTGAACTCCTGGATCATCTTCACCATCATTATTCTGAATATTTTTTTCTGGAAGTTTGCCTATCTCCACTTCATTTAGTTGTTTTTCTGGGGTTTTATCTTGTTCCTTCATCTGGTACATAGCCCTCTGCCTTTTCATCTTGTCTGTCTTTCTGTGAATGTGGTTTTTGTTCCACAGGCTGCAGGATTGTAGTTTTCTTGCTTCTGCTGTCTGCCCTCTGGTGGATGAGGCTATCTAAGAGGCTTGTGCAAGCTTCCTAATGGGAGGGACTGGTGGTGGGTAGAGCTGGCTGTTGCTCTGGTGGGCAGAGCTCAGTAAAACTTTAATCTGCTTGTCTGCTGATGGGTGGGGCTGAGTTCCCTCCCTGTTGATCATTTGGCTTGAGGTGACCCAGCACTGGAGCCTACAGGACCTTTGGTGGGCTAATGGTGGACTCTGGGATGGCTCACGCCAAGGAGTACTTCCCAAAACTTCTGCTGCCAGGGTCCTTGTCCCCGTGGTGAGCCACAGCCACCCCCCACCTCTGCAGGAGACCCTCCAATACTAGCAGGTAAGTCTGGTTCAGTCTCCTATGGGGTCACTGCTCCTTCCCCCGGGTCCTGATATGCACACTCCAAGAGTGGAGTCTCTGTTTGCCCCAGACCTGTTGAAGTCCTGCAATCAAATCCTGCTAGCCTTCAAAGTCTGATTCTCTGGGAATTCCTCCTACCCCTGTCAGACCCCCAGGTTGGGAAGCCTGACATGGGGCTCAGGACCTTCACTCCAGTGGGTGGACTTCTGTGGTATAATTGTTCTCCAGTTTGTGAGTCACCCACCCAGCAGTTATGGGATTTGATTTTATTGTGATTAAGCCCCTCCTACCATCTCGCTGTGGCTTCTCCTTTGTCTTTGGATGTAGGGTATCTTTTTTGGTGAGTTCCATCATCCTGTTGATGATTGTTCAGCAGTTAGTTATGATTCTGGTGCTCTCGCAAGAGAGAGTGAGAGCACGTCCTTCTACTCTGCCATCTTGAACTTACAATATTGAGTGCCTATTTTGAACTAGATTCTGCAGTAGGCTATGGGGATAAAAAGATGGGTAAAAAGAATGCTTCATTTCCTTACAGATCTAAGTCCAGTGAGTGAGAAAGATAGTATCATGATAAAATTCTGATTAATATCATGATATTTATTATGAATACGGGTGTTATGTGAGGTCAGAAAATAGGTGCCTAAGTCAGTTTTGGGAGAGGGCTTCCTGGAAGAAAAGCAACAGGAGGACAAGGGACTATGAGACTCCTTTTTGTACAACTTCATGTTTGTAATTTTGTGGGGCTGCAAGTAAGTATAGCCGTCCCTTGGTAGCCTTCAGGGACTGGTTTCAGGAACCCCCACAAATACGAAAATCCTCCAGTGCTCAGGTCCCTTATATAAAATGGCATAGTATTTGCATATAACCTGCGTACATCATCCAGGATACTTTAAATCATCTCTAGATTAATACTTATAATACCAAATACAATGTAAATATTATGTAAGTGTTTGTCAGTATGCAGCAAATTCAAGTTTTGCCTTTTGGAACTTTCTTTAATTTTGGCATTTTTTTTCCCAAATATTTTTTATCTACAGTTGGTTGAATCCACTGATGCAGAACCCATGGATGTGGAGGGCCGACTGTAACTTCCTTTTTTTCACCTCTGCTGCAGGCAACAGTTGCCAGTGCCTGAATCATATCTTTATTTTCTCTAGGAAATGACCAAATGGACCCATGGTTGACACAGATAACTCTCCTGTGTAGTTTCCTCTTTATTCTATGGTACTCCGAGGACTAGTGGAATTTTCAATCTCCACCATAGGATCTTCCCACAAAGAGCACATTAAAGTCTTTTAATAATGAATAACAAAGAATAATAGATAAAATAGTAAACTTCTTAATTAAGCATTTCAGTAATTGCTTTAAAAATCTATGCCCTAAGGGACAGTTACAGTACCTTCTCCATATAGGGTGAAATAATGTAGTAGGCTATTTATTGGCTTTAAATGAATATTCAATTAATGAAAACTGGAATATGATGCTCTGAAAAGTCTGAAGATTGTGCTTTTTATTTTTTCCTAAGTTTCAAGCACCCAGAAACCAATGGCTTTTAAAGAAAATTCATGGTAAAATAGGTTATTTGTGTACACGCCACCCATCATAGTAGATTTAAGAGCTAACATTCACAGGAATTCAGAGCAGCTTTTAAAAAGTAGTTTTGGATCTTAGGTGAAAACAAAGCCAGCTAAGATCAGTGCACTTTAACATCAGTTAATATAGTCTGGTTTTAATCTCCTTCTTATAAAAATATTCTCTTGTATGCCTAAAAATATATTTCATTGCAAGCTCCCGTAAATTAGAGAAGGAGGAGGGGAGGGTATGTGTGTTGGGGGGGCAGGGATGGGAGGAAGAACTGTATAGGTGCATATAGGCAATCTTTTATCCATTTCTTAAACTTTCCTCATTTGCTTCTCTTCTCCATTGTCTTTTCTTGATTCCTAACTCATTTCTTATGCCAAGCCCCACCTCAACAGTAGAGAATATAAATATCATCTACAATTTCTTCCTAAAAGATTAATAAAACACATTTAGTTATACATGAAATATTCTTTAAATTTGCTAATTCCACCCCCCCCCCCCATTTTTTAACAACATTTCCCTGTGATGATGCAAATTTAAGGAAACTGCATTTCAGCATCAGGCCCCTAAGTGTGCTCCCTTCTGGGCTGATTACTTTGAGCTAATGTCATGTTCCATTCACTGGGATTCCACACACTTCCCCTATATTGATTACTTTATCAGTAGTAGTAATCACAGATATCATTACCAGCCAATTACACAAACACATATCTAAACTAGGTAACTTATTCACCAACATTATCTCTTACAAGTCTTAATTTTGTAATGAAGCTGATTATCCTATTATCCAATTGAGTATAGCTACATATTTTGATTTAGTAGGCTAAATGCAAGTATATTGAATTATATAGTAGATGATTACTTACATATGTTTGTAACAGCGCAAAATGAGGGCAATTTGAGTGTAATCTGTTTCTTATTCTATTTGAGGACTGCATTAGAGAAGCTAACTGCTTTAAAAAAAAAATAGACCCAAACATATATTCGGATCAAAAACAATAGAAGTGTATTTCCTGCTCACATAACAGAACTGGGTGTGAGAACTGGTACTTGGGGATGCAGTCATCCAGAGACCCAGGTGGTTTCTGACATGTTCAATACAAGAGTTCAATACAAGGTCACCCTGGAAGATTCATTTTAGGGAAAAAGAACATGGAGGAGCTAATGAAAGATGTCTATGAGCTGACCTTGACAGTGAGGAACTCTTATATTCTACAGGCTAGGGCTTAGTCACGTGACCACACATAACTACCAAGGGAATAGTAATTATACTCTATTCCAGGAAGTAGAGGAGAACGTGGATTTTGGTGAGCAGTTAGCAATTTTTGGCATAAGCACTCAAAACAGAACCTGCTCCATTTCTTCATTTAATGAATACTTTTCTTTACTTGTCTTGTCATTATTTGGAATATCTATTAGGCTTGCTTTGCTTTAATTTTCTAACACTGTGTCAGATGACCTGTAAAACCTAGATCCAAGCTCTGACTCTTAGAAGATTTGCACATAACATATCAAACAATTGAAGAGTGGGAATATAAAAATTATAAGGTTTTTTTTTCAAAATTTTAAACAAATACATTATGCCCATGTTGTGGTAATAATTTTTTCAGCAGGCTAAATTATAGATAAGTAGGTTAGAATAAAAGGATTTTGGAGCTAAAAAAGATATCTCCTAGTTCAACCCTCTTATTTCACAGATAAGGAATGTGGGGCTTGGAGAGATGAATTTGTTTAATTGTTCAGGAGGCACTCATGGTTCCAGGCTCGTCCTCAGTTTCATGCTCTTTCTTGGGTCCAAGTCTCTTTTCACAACATTATTTGTCATACTTTTTAATTTGTAGTCATATTTCTCACAAAACTTTAAGTCATTGAAAGATGTCCATCCGTGTATAGAGAAGAAGTGAAACATAAAAAATTGTAACTGACATAAGGTAGTATGTTTAAATCTGTGAGAAAATAGACCCAAACACCTTTCTTGATTTTCCAAACTTATTTGAAGGGCCCTAATAAATTAGCTACATACTAAAGGTTCTTTTTTTTTAATACCTTATTTTTCTTGTTTCCTTAACAAAAGAATAATGGCTTCAACTCTAAAATTATATAATCCATGGCATGGGGATTACATAATTTTAAGGGAGGCAAATTTATGATCACCATGCTAAAGAATATCTAGAATTAAAAGTTCAGGGGAAACAAATTATGAAACCTGAAATACTGGAAGCTGTGTTACTTTTAAGGAAAAAAACCAAATCATTACTTTTAAAACCCTTGTAAGCAAAATTTAACTGTTTCATTATGGTGCTACATTAGCAAAAATAAGAAGTTTCTTATTTAATTGTTGCTGCCTTAGCCTAATTTCATGCTATTTCTGCAAGGATGTATAAAATGGAAACTGTACAAGAAAAGTGGCACACATCTAGATGGAGTCCAAATCATACAAACTCTAGGAAATTTTGTGGAAATGTAGAAATTTGGGGTGATTTTCATCATTCTTATTTATGTCAGACATTAACTGTGGTTGATCTTATACCAGGAGTGAACCAAAATCATTAGAGTGATGCTCGTTCATTTATTAAATCCAATAATCTTCAGAATTGGTTTTTATTATGAACATTATAAACACAGCTGCAAGTTAATATTTGTCTTTAGAGTAGTTTTTGCTTATCACACAAGTAAAGACTAAATAATCTGGCAAACTTGTTCGAAATGAAGATGAGAAAAGGCTTTGCTCTCTCCCTGTCCACATTCTACCAAACACAAATAAAAAGGTCCATCTAATTTTGTGATGCCACAAAGAATAATGGTGCGAAATGTAGGTAAAGAAGATAACCAGTCTTTGGTTGCTTTCATATTTACCTATCCCCTGTGTTAAAAGTCTGCATTCAGTTGATTATTAATGTAAAAAAAATTCAGCAAAATAACATAGTGTCAGGGACATCAAGGCTAAGGCCATCTTTTAATGTACTGGGTACCGTCATTTATATTGCTTTGATTTGCAAGGATTTTATTTGCAATCTACTGTAGATTTTATATGTAATCACTTCTTTTTGGATCCTTTTTTGGATATACCCTCTTTAAATGTGGGCAACATGTGTTCAGATAGCTTTAAAAAGCTACAGTTTCATATTTTCCAAAGAATCTGACATTGATCCCCACAGTGACACAGCATCTATTGAAAATAATAAATGGGAAGAGTCTATTTCTTTAACATTTTTGTAATTTGGACTTAAAATCTAACTCTGATCTTCATAGGTGTTATAGAAAGCATTTATTTTTTTAAACAGGAAGGTTTGAAGAATGCTTGTATGGTAATGTAACATAGATACAGTCAAAACTGTAAATTGCTATTTTAATTTGATTATCCTTTTGAAAACAACCTGGATTAAATATCATTATACAGAGCTACATGAAAAGTAAAGAGAATGCATTGAGAAACCAGAATTTCATTTCAGTAATCAATTATTTTCAGTTACTTGTGACTGCTGAAATGTTTCCATGAAGGAAAATACCTAGAGTTGATTTATTCAAATTCCACAATTCTTTCCTTTTTAAAAACATGCATTCTGATATTTTTGTGTTCATTCAAATTTTTAACTCTCCAACTCTGTATATATTAAGGGACATTGGCATCCTAAGTAGGACTATGTTTAAAAAGTGAGTAATTTTATTTTTATAGTACTGAGTATGGCTTCTTTATACTGTGATGAATCTCGCCTTCTGCCTTTTATTTGCATAAGTAAAATCTTCATTTTTGCATCATCATGTATCTTTTCTGCATATAATTAACATTAACTTTTTTGACTGTGCAGAGCTGGCTATTTGCCTCAGAATATTCCCCTGGAGATTATCAGATACTTGTCTGAGGAGAAGGATTTTCTTCCTTGGCACGCCGCCAGCCGAGCTCTTTATCCTCTAGATAAATTACTGGACCGCATGGAGAAATACAATGTCTTCAATGTAAAAAGATATATTTTCTTCTTTCTTATTTTCAGAAGATAATCTGTTTTCTCATTATCTACTATATTCAACTGATCCTGAGTTATTTTAGTTCCTTCTAATTTGTGCTATTTTTGTCCTGATCTTCTGTGCAACACTAGTGGCAAGTTCTTGAAGAAGAAATGTAATACATGCTACTTTTTGTTCTAGCCTAAAAGTGTCAATTAAGCTTAAATGCCTCAGAATTTAAGAACAAATACACATGGCACATCCTTAAAGTTCAAACTTACTTCCCTAGAGTTAAAGGGCTCTGTGTTCGCAAAGGACTTAACCTGGGGAGAGGGATACAAAGATCTTCACAGAATATAGACAGTTTCAGTAAAGATTCTTAGTCATTATTTTTAACCAAAAGGGCATAGTAAATTCAATTCACTTCCTTAATTAACAAGGATAAGATCAACATTGAGGCAAAAGCCCATTCATAATTGGGTCCAAGGGGATATAGGAGAGCAAACAACAGATAATCCAAATAGACCTGAAGACATGACAAACATTCCAAAATGTTACCTGACCAGATTTTCTAAGCTTGAAGACTGGAAAACCAGAGTTGCACGGCTGACACCACCTAATCTAATGTAATAATCATTTTGAATAAGATTAGGATTAAGTACTGCTAATGAGCTTTTGATTCCAAAATTTCTTATCACCAGTGAAGCTTTGCATATGAGAATATGTCTCTGTAACTCCCGTCACCTTTGGGCACTATTTATTTCCTTTTAGTTATTTTAAGACTCTGCTCTGTGTCTTATAAAATCATCCTAATTTATGACATACTGGCTCTGCTAATTAACCTACGCATTTGGAATGACTCGAGACTAGATTGCTGTGACATGAAATCTGTTTATTAGAGCCATCTAAACTGTGTGATGTCCGTAAGAGTTGCTTCTTTCTATTTTATCCTAAACCTACATGAAAGCACCTCTGTTCTAATATTTTTTTAAATGGGAATAATCCTGGCTTGACTGTTCATTGTTGTTAGTTTTGTCTAAGCCCTTGAAACAGACATGCGTGGAAATGTATCATTACAGTTATGGTATAATTTTTATTGGCTGGAGAAGGACTTATTACTCTTCTCTTTTCTTCTTAACACAGAGACACTGCAATATTAAACTTATGTAAAGTAAAATACATTTTTGTATATATTTGTACTTTAGAAGAGTATATCATGTCAGACACCTCATTTTCAATAAAAGTTAAGAATTGCTTTTACTGTAATTTCAGTGCTTTCGTTCCATTGACAGAATCCAAGGACCACATTAAAGTGAGGAGAGCATATCTTACCTTGCTACTGATATTTAAATATATCATTAGATGAATGGATTTTGACTTTGAAATACCACATCATTTTACTAAAGAGTGTTCTGTGTACGTCAGGTTCAAAAGGCTAGGCTATTGACTGGGCTTATAGAACAGTTTTGCATTAAATATGGTCTATTGACATAAAACACATAAATATTAGGTGCTCATTTTCATAAACTATATCTACATAGATTTGTATATATGTATGTATGGATTCATTATCAATATTCCTCACTTTCCTTGTTCTGCTACAAAAATTATCATCTCAAATATTTAATAGTGCAAATTACTTAATTGTTCGGTAGGAAGTAAAGAGTAGACTTCCATCGTTGCAACTGTATTTTACACTAATTTTCTATATTTGACATATCAAGTTGAATAAAATTATAATAGAGCATTACCATGCCCATAATTTTACTGATATTTCAAAGTTGGTTCATTTAGAAAATATTTTAATTTTACTGTATAATTTTAATTGTCAGCATGGAGCGATTTGAAAATGATATTATCTTTATTTCTCCTACCCCCCCATTTAGGAATATATTTTAAAGCAAGTTGCAACAACGTACATCAAGCTTGGTTGGCCAAAAAGCAATTTTAATGGATCTCTTGTTCAAGCAGCCTACCAACATGAGTATGGTTTTATTTTCTTATTTGCTTTTTTCCCCCAGAACTGTACAGTAATACACCACTAAAACCATTGTGACTTTAGCAGCATGAGACGATCTTTCTTTCATTCTGCATCTTTCGTTTCCCTCTCCTGGGAGGACTTCTGATGGGCAACACAGTTTCCACCACCTGGTACTGAGAACAAAGGCTTTTCTTTGCCATGTTTTAATTTAAGATCTGCCTCTATTGGTAAAGTTGAGATCTGAACCCATACTCCTCACTATAGTACTGTTTCCAGAGAAGACTTTTTTATGTATAACTTCTACCCTGCTTAGTTATCTCTTGCTCAGCAAAATGGAATTTCCATATCTGAAAATTAATTTTGTGCTAATTATTTACTTATCTACTGCAATGTAGTGTAACGAGTTTCCTTTTCTCTCTAGATATTAACACTGTTTGTTAATTTTTCTTTTCCTTTTGATGATACCCAGAGAGCTACGTAGAGAAGTTATAATGCTAGCATGTAGTTTTGGCAACAAGCACTGTCACCAACAGGCATCAACGCTTATTTCAGATTGGATTTCCAGCAACAGAAACAGGTAAGTTGAACCAAATCCTGTATTTCTGATATGATTGATACTGCTTTCAGATTCTCAGCGGATGCATTCCATTTATCAACTGGAGAAGAACAAGACAAGAAAAAAACACTGCAAAACTTTGTTTCAGGTTCACAGCTTACAAAGCAGCAGCATGAAAGCCACAATACACATATCTTTGGAATGTTTTATGTAGTTTTAAACTACCTTTCTTAATCCAGACTTATTCTTCAAATATAGGGTGTCACCTTATTTTAAATTTTGATAGCTTTGCTATCCCATGAGAACAAAATAATTAAATTTAGGTCAGACTCTAAGGTTCTTTAGAAAGGTTGCGGTATTTATTTATAAAACAACTGTGAGCATTTGATATAAATGAAGTAGCATAGCAAATGTTAACATTAAAAACAAAAAGGTTATGAAAAACCTTTACTCTTTTAGTGACCCTTGACAGAAACCTTAAACTTGTATCTTGGAATTTCACAGTACAGTATTTTAATACATAATGTGAGGTTAAAAATATTTAATAGTATTATTTTTGATTTAAATATTATACTAAATGTCAGTTGTTAATGTTAATGAAAAGAATATTAAGTGTATAAAATAATCAAAGATCGGTGATCTTCTCACTATAGTTTTCTAAACCTTTTTAGGTGTCTTTGAATTTCCGAGGATCATTGTATTCCATTTCTTTTTACGCTTTGGGCAATTTATAATCACTCCTCTCCAGTCTTTGGCCACTGTATTAAAGAGAGTCCCATCAGAGAATGAGGAGCTAGGGAACAATTTGTTCAGATGATTCTATTTTACGTGCTACAGGGGGCTTGTCCCTGATATGAGTGACTGAGATGACCCCGTGAGCCACAGAGAAAGAGACTTGTTGTAGAAGAACATTGAGAACCACAGACAGTGTAATCTGTTTATGGAACAAATTGGTATTTGTCTTGCTGAGAGTTGTTTAAGTTTAAATTTAGTACCTGAATCTAGAGCAAAAGGTAGCTCTCCTGCTTTAAAAGTCTGTGAGGGAAATCTTTCACTGCATTACTTAGTAATTAGTCAGAACGTCTCACCTTCTCTAGAGTTTTCCTGTTTTCTCTTTAAGTTAATCGGTCTTAGTCGTACACTGAGCTAAGAAGGAAAATATTTGATCACTATTATCTCTCAATGGAACCATCATACACTTGAAGGCAGTGATTAAATCCCTCATCACTCTTCTTTAGAACTAAAGCAAATTCATTTGTTAAACTTGGACTAATGATTATCCTTTTTGCTAAGTCTTCTGAAAATTATTATATTAGACTTAAAATGTTATAAAACATTTTTCCTATTTTTTACCACCTCATTCAGTTCTACCACATTAATTAGGCTATGAAAACTTAAACATTTATCCAAAACCAATACATCCAAAATTTGATTAAGATATATAATCATATATACATTTGAGGAAAAAAGGTGATATATACTATTTGAAGATTGTGGTCTCAACTTTCCTCCCCTTTGTTTTTTGTTTCATTCTTTGTTTATTTGGCTACAGACGCATGTCTTTTCTCAGAGCTGATAGCTATTTTTGAACCCTTTCATGAATATACCCATACTCACATATATTCTTGACATTGTATTAAAATTGAACTTATACCATTGCATTACCACAATTTCCCTAGACACTATTCAAGCCGGACATCACTTTCTACATTTAAAAATATAGCTATTGGGGAAAATCTATTTTTAAAATAATTCATTCATTTAACAAAATTTTATTGAGTGATTCTCAATAGCAGCTGGTAACCAAAAATCAAAGAGAAGAGGCAGAGCTCAAAATGAATAGGAGATGCAGCTCTATAAACAAATAGTGGTACTTTGAAGCGAGAACTAAGCACGAGACAGAGTGTGAACACACAGCAGGGAGGGGTTACTGCCTTGGAGACACTGCATTCTTCCTCATGAAGGTTGAGTAGGACTTTGTCAGATGACAGGGCTGAGTGAGGCAGCGGTAGGTGTATATGAGTATGTGAGGTGGGTGGATGCAGGTTCCAGACAGAAGGAAGGCACATGGATTGATGTTTAAGGAGTGCAGCAATTTTGATTTGTGAGTTTGAACCATCAATCACTTCCATAATTCTCTTATAAATGAAAGTGTCAGCTCATTTCAGTTTTGATAACCCTGCCATTTATTCGTGGTAAAATAATTAAATTGGGGCCTAATATTTTAAGGTTCTTTTGTTATTTCCTTCATCATTTTTATATTCTCCTGCTTTGCTTTCTTTTGTAACTGGGCAAGTAAACCTGCTAAATGAAACTAGCGCTGTGTTTACTAAGGTTTACTCAACTGACCAACCATATGACACGACCCAGCATACACAAGTGACTTCCTGCAGGGAGGGCACATGATACTCACTGAGCTATCTTATCCGTGTGTGAAGATCAGAGGTTTAATCTATATTTTGGGGATGACAGCTCAATAATAAAACAATAATGTACTCCTGTTCTTGGTGCTGAGTTTAACTTTCTTAAATTGAGTCAATTAAGGGGAGGGCTAGGTTTCTTTTTAAATGTGCCTGAAGTAACAGACCAGTAAGCTTTGTGTTTGTTTGCTTGGTTTTGTTTAACTGGAACCTTAAAAATCATCTGAAAAAACCCTCCAAGGGTAATGTAGTTGTATACTAAAATATTTTGGTTGGAGAGATGCTATGTATTTATGCTAGTAAATCTAAAGGACAAAGAGTCGTGGAAGTAGCAGGGATTGCAACCTCTGGGGTGCTGTGTTACTATACAGCCTGATCTTGATATACTGGGGATATAGGTCGAATAGGTGGCATTGGATTCAGGAAAATGGAATGGAAAGTTGGTGCAGGGCAGGGTAATGGAACCAAAACGTGCAATGAAAAGCTAGAGATGGTAGCAACAGTGAGAAAAATTCAAGAATTACAGTGGATGATACATTGAATGAGTCGACATTCTGAGCCCTGTTAAAATATTCAAATGCTACAGTGTGTTGAATTGTAATGGCGATGTCATGCATACAGACAGATTGAGCTATGTTCCCGTCTTGTTAGTCTGTGGTTTGGGGACTAAGTTCAGCAGAGTGCCACATTTCAGAAAAGAGACAAATCACCAAGCATTCGGTAGAGAACAATACAAATGATTAAAAAATCTTGAAAACACCAGCTACGAGAGGAGGTAGTGAGAACTGAGAATTTCACTCTAAAAAACAAAGACAGAAAAGATGATAGTCTTTTTGTATGGATAAAAAGCATAATAAAAGGGACAGAAATTGGTTTCTTTCACTGGTTGGTGCAAATAAACAAGGACTAATTGGCCTGAGCTTCACTGAGTAAAATAGAGGGGATATATTTTTACTGCAAGTGAATTATTATTTGAAACTGTCTGTATTAAAACACTGTTGAGATTGTACAGTTAACTGTCCAGGGGTCTCAATAGAGCAATATGCAATTTTCTTTGAATAAAAATTTAACCTGAAGTTAAATGTGTCCACAATTGACACAGCCTCTTAATTTTGTGATAATGTATTATTTTTCAAATAATGTGAAAAGATACATTTTTTCTTTTTTTAAAAATTTTTATTGGAGTATAGTTGATTTATAGTCTTGTGTTAGTTTCAGGTGTACAGCAAAGTGAATCAGTTATACATATAGATATATCGACTCTTTTTCAGATTCTTTTCCCATATAGGTCATTACAGAGTATTGAGAAGAGTTCCCTGTGCTCTATAGTAGGTCCTTATTAGTTATCCATTCTGTATATAGTAGTGTGTATATGTCAATCCCAATCTTCCAATAAAGCTTTAAGCCAAGACACAGTAAAGATTTAAAGTGTTTAATTTTAAAAAAAGTATTCAATGGTGATATCCATTCCCTAACATATAAATTGATAACTGGTATCAATACCCTACTTAAAAGATACCCTAAAAGAGCAGAATACCTTGTACATTGTGGGAAATTAAAAATGTTTAGTGAATTGAAATTAATTGGAAATTCATTTTGAAATTGAAAAAATTAAGGCCATTTTATAATAAAATTTGTAAGTAGAGGAGAATCTCTGGAGCTTTGCAGCATACATAATACTGCAATAATAAGCTTCACTACTCATGCAATTAATTATAATGTTACCAATATTGTTGTCTTTAACAGTGATAATCATAATGAAAACTATATCTATTTTATTGAGTATTTATTACATTTCAGGATTGGGCTAAGTGCTTTTGGTGCATGATCTCGTCATTTTTATTTTCATTTTTACAGAAGACAAATCCAAAACTTACAAAGGTTATGCAACTTGCCAAGATTATATAACAATAGGTGGCGGATCTGGGCTTCCGTCCCTCGCCTGTCTACTTTCTACCCCTACTGCCGGTAGTTCTGTGGTGGTATATCAAATTTCCATACATCAGTAAATAGATGTTTGTTCAAGAATGATCAAAAAAAAAAGAGAAGCAAAAAAGACAGCCAAGAGAACTCAAGTATTCTCTGCAGGGAGTGTAAGCAAAAGTTTTATGCTACACTGTATAAGCCTGTGGTCTCTAACCTGATTGTGCACAAGAATCACCGGGGGGACTTATGCTGAGGCCCACCTCCAGAGTTCTGATTCAGTAGGTGAAATGGGGCCCAAGAATTTGTATTTATAACAAGTTTCCAGGTGATGCTGCTGCTGCTGGTCTGGGGACCACAATTTGGGAACCGTTGGTGTTAGGAACGGTTATGGTCTTCAGCGTCAAAGACACCGTGATCAGATTGCAGCTGTTCAACTAAATTAACTTAGGAAAATCACTTGGTTTCATCCTCTGAAAAGTGGCTGTACTACTAACAACCAAACAAGTAGTGAGAATTATGTAAAAGAATGCCTATATAACATCTGACCCTGATAGGAAATTATACAACATTAATCATCTTTGAAGTTGCCTGCTATTGAATACTTGTTTTGACCGCCCCCCCCCGCCCGCCCCGAGTAATGAGTGGTATGAATTTTAGATGGGGAAAGTAGGAACAGTGTAGAATAGAACAGAATAGGACATTTATAGAATGCCTTCAATATTAGACTTAACTCTCTATAAGTTTTGAGGATATAAGGGTGTGACCTGTAACATAAAATAAAAAACAAAACATTACCATAGAGACTCTCAATTAGGAGCAGGGGGACGTTTGCCCTTTTCTCCCTGCTTTAAGAAATACTGCCTGTCGTGGCCTCTGGGTAAATATTACATTTTCTTCCCTCCCCTTAATCAGCTGCTATTTACGGTACATGTCCCTCCACCAGGCATACCGTTTTTTTAATCTCATAGTGTAAAGAGCTCCAGTTAAGCTCCTTTCCTTTGTGTCTGCTCTCTATCCATCAATATTTGCTTTACTTATGTGAGAACGTAAAGGTGGAGGGACAAAGGGCTCTTTCCATTATGGTCTGTATGTGTTCGGTTCAGAAACCTCATGTTTTCTTCCCTGAAAACATAGATCCTAATTTACTGCCCATGTTTCCAAGTTATTGTGGTCCTATTACCTCTGCTCTTTAACACTCCTTTTTGTATTTTTTTTACTGTACATTGACCTACTATAAGTTTTCATAGGCTAAAGTTATACCAGCCACATCTGCCATTTTAGTGGTCAGATAACAGCATAGTCCTGTTGCAGATGAGTGAACACAGCACAGAGTCTATGTGGAGTAGTGGAAAGGGCAGGGCTGCCCAAACCTCCAGTGAGCTGGGGTGAGGAATTAGGTTTGCTCCTAGTTTGTCATTAGGCAGCTGTGGGTTAAGACAAGTCTGTTAATGGCTCCAAATTTCAACCCTGTTTCTAAAGCGAGAACAAATTTCTAGTGCTTCCATCAGCTCCAACAGTCCAAAATTTCACACTGACTGTGCTTGCACATAAATCATACAGTTTCCTCACAATGTGTCCACTTTGGGTTCTCTTTTTATTTATTTATTTATTTATTTTTTTATTTTTGGCTGTGTTGGGTCTTCGTTTCTGTGCGAGGGCTTTCTCTAGTTGCGGCGAGCGGGGGCCACTCTTCATCGCGGTGCGCGGGCCTCTCACTATCGCGGCCTCTCCCGTTGCGAAGCACAGGCTCCAGACGCGCAGGCTCAGTAGTTGTGGCTCACGGGCCTAGTTGCTCCGCGGCATGTGGGATCTTCCCAGACCAGGGCTCGAACCCGTGTCCCCTGCATTGGCAGGCAGATTCTCAACCACTGCACCACCAAGGAAGCCCCCTGGGTTCTCTTTTGATTATATAGTTAAAGGGGGATATATGTTCATTTATTCATGTATCCGATAAGTATGTATTGAGCAGCTACGATGTATCAGGCACTGTGCTAGACACTTGGAAGGCAGCATTGCTTCATTCAAGCAATGCCAGCCCCTGCTACCTGACTGGCATTGAGAATATGCGGTCCGTGCCCTTACCCATCCTAAAGATGAATGCAGGGGCAAGGCGGTAGTGTAGGAGAGAGACAGAAATTGTTCAAAATAATCACATAAAGCTAAAAATGAAACTCAGGTGAGTGCAACCAAGAAGAGATCTGTGGTGTTCCGAGAGACTGTCCTGTAGGAATTTGAGCAGATCAGAGAGATCAGGGAAGACTTCCGGCCCTGAGTGCTGGTGTTGGAAATGAAGTGAAGGGGACATATTTGAACATGACTGAGGAAGGAAGAGTGACAGGAGTTAATATAAAAAGTAAGAGAAAGGAAGGCATTTGATAACAATTGACTAGAATAATCCCTTGGGCTAAAACTTTTATGCATATGAATTGCCTAAAATTACATTTTTCAGTCTAAATCTAAAACTTTCATCGTACATTTAAATAATTGCAAGAGGGGCTTTGGGGCTTCCCTGGTGGCGCAGTGGTTAAGCATCCACCTGCCAATGCAGGGGACACGGGTTCGAGCCCTGGTCTGGGAAGATCCCACATGCCGCGGAGCAACTAAGCCCGTGCACCACAACCACTGAGCCTGTGCTCTAGAGCCCACAAGCCACAACTACTGAGCCCGCGTGCCACAACTACTGAAGCCCATGCTCCTAGAGCCGGTGCTCCGCAACAAGAGTAAGCCACCGCAATGAGAAGCCCGCGCACCGCAACGAAGAGTAACCCCCGCTCGCCGCAACTAGAGAAAGCCCGTGCGCAGCAACGAAGACCCAACACAGCCTAAAATAAATAAATTTATTGAACAAACCAACAAATAAATAAATAATTGCAAGGATTTAAATTCCAGCATATTGTAAATAAACATTTTTTTCAATAAAATTCTTTCAAGACCTTTAAATGTATACAGTGGATTTGAAACATCATAGCTATTTTATAACCATCATTAGACATTTAAAAATACGATTATGTTCTTATTTACTAGTCACAAATTTCACATTATTCTTTTCTCCTCCCTCAAATTATGTTCTAATATAATATAGTTTTGCTTGAAAATCTTTCTTGGATCACCCTATCATACTTCTCTGCAGTAAAAAATACACAGAACACACATAGACATACACACACACATTTTTTCAAGTCATCATAAAAGCCTGTTATGTTTTTTTTCCCCTAAATTGGGTTTTCATTACAATTGTTTACTGTATATACTTGATCACATAAATACATTGCAAACTTTGGTAAATAATTTCTAAACATTAAAATAAAAATTGTTAAATATAAAAGTAAAAATTGAAATTGGCCTTTTTTCCAATTAGTTTATATACTAACAGATAAATATTACTCACTGCTAGAATGAGAAAGTTTCACCATCAATTCTATTCATATTTTTATGTTAAAGTGCTGAAAAACCTTATACATGAAAATAGATGGGATTGGAAGTTGTTTTGTTACAGGAATGTAACACAATTCTTCAAAATCTTTCCAAGTTTTGTGCCAAAAATGACATAGTAATCTATCACCAAAATTTAATTATCACCTGACAGCTTGATCAGTCCCTTCTTCAAATTTTATGGAAGCAGAGATTTTAAAAAATTGAAAACTCATTTTCTAGATATCAACACCAATATTTAGAATTTTCTCTTTATTTGATACTGCAGTACAATGCACCCTCAGAACATGCAAGATGAATAAATGAGAAATATGCCTCTCTCCTGGAAAGTGAGAGAAAGTGGGAGAAGGGTTTTTATGAAAAAAGAACTATCTATATAAGAGTTTAGAATGTGGAAATGGATTACCATAATGCTACCCATATCCTTAGGTACTCCTTGAAAAGTCTTACTTTACCCCCAGAGGTACAAACACCTCATTTTGAAGACCCCTGCACTAGGATGTAGGTAGAAATGGTAAGGATGAGAAGTAGATGAGATTGTCCAGGGAGAGAATAGAAGGGAGTTCAAGGCTAAGAATTGAGCTATCACAACATAGAATAGCGGCCCTGAAGATGAACATTTTCAGTGTATTCTAAAAGTTTTATTTCTTCTGCCAATTTTTGTATATTTTTCACTTATTATTAATCCTTTCCACTATAAATTTTAAAAGTTGCATCTATTTAAACATATAGATATATCTATAGCTATAGATATGTAAAAATGGTATATAGTCTAAGAACTTACGTCTGAAATTTTTTCTTGTAGATGTCCCCAGAGACCTTATATAATTCTTAATTTTATTTTAAGTCATTTCCCATCAAAAACTACAACTACTTGCCTCTATCTTGCATTATAAAATAGGCGGTTTATATCTAAAATAATTTTTAAAATAGTTTCAAAATAGTTTTTATAATTTTCTCACATTTCAAATATTTGACTCAAAGCATTATTTTTCTACGTTAGGCAATACTGCTTTTACAAGTCAAGTTATGTATTTCTTTACCTCCTACCAACAATTGGCATGGAAACATAGAAACTGCTTTTTTTTTTGGTCAGAGTATCAGAAATTATTTAATTTTTAATTATAAGAATTTAGGAAGTATGCTGCAAAAGGCACTTATAGGCCCAGTGGATTATGTTAAGTAGCTTAAAACTAATTGACCTGTATTTTTAGTTCACATTCTTACTTGCACGTGAGCATCCTATACTGTAATTTATTTGGCTAGTTCTTTATTTCGCACTGTGCACAGTTAAGGCATCGTTAATAGAGAACTTCGCGCACCATGGGTGAGAATTCCACTCTTAATTGTTCTTTATAACAGACCCTTTGAGGTGAGGGGAAGAATATACTGAATTACCTACTTGAATGTTTGTAATGTAGATTTTAAAAGTACTTTCAGCTAGTTTCCCACAATGTAAAATTTAAGGGTATATATTTTTGTTTACTTTTATCATATGCTTGGGAAAAAAAAAAAAACCTTAAAGGATAAACACTTTCCTTCCATCACCTTTCTTCCCTAGGTATTTTATATTTTAGTAGTTATGGCCAGTCACCTCATTATGAATTGTTGTCTGCATAACTCCAGCACAGAGACTCTTTAAAGCAGAAAGTGTTGTGGGAAACTCTGGAATAATTCACAATTATCTTCAAAATCATCACCATCATCGACGTCTTATTATTAATTTGTTCCTCAGTAGTTTTTTTAAAGCTAAAACAAAAAATCTTTAACATGCTGCGTCCCTCGCTGTGATGGATGCAGCATTACAGGCCCAAGCTCACCAGTCACATTTGGGTAATGGAAGAGCTGGATCATAGTCAACTTGGTTTTTAACTTTCAGCTTTATTTCTAAAATAAAGTAATTTTTCCATAGTAATATCTATTAATGTGATTAACCGATATTAATTCAGACTCCAACGGTGCTTGATTCATGTACCAAATTTACCCTGAGTAACCGCTGCATCACAGGCGTCAGGCTAAAAGTCACGGGATACAGTGATGAGCAAAAGGACAGTTTCTTCCTTCTTGAAGTTGACAGTCCAATGGGGTAGACTGAGACTAATCAGATGTCATATGAATACTGTACGATTTTAGTGTATTGAGAACCAGAGGGAGACTTACAAGAAAAGAACAATTTGACCTGTCAGTGAGGCTGACATTCCTGCAGAGTGACAACTGACCTGAGGCCTACAGGAAAGATACACATTCACCAGGCAAAGAGGGAAAGGAGATGTTAAGAGGAAGGAACAGTGTATAAAAATGGCCCTCCTTATTAGTTATCTACTTTATATATAGTAATGTGTCTATGTCAATCCCAGTCTTCCAATTTATCCCTCCCCCTCCCTTCCCCCTCTGGTAACCATAAATTTGTTTTCTACATCTGTGACTCAATCAAGCAACTCTACTCAATACTCTGTAATGACCTATGTGGGAAAAGAATCTAAAAAAGACTGGACATATGTATATGTATAACTGATGCACTTTGCTGTACAGCAGAGATTGGGACAATATTGTAAATCAACTACACTCCAATAAAAATTAGAAACAAAAAAGAAAAAGTCACCTAAAAAAAAATGGCCTTCTTCCTCAACATCATTTCTCAAGATTAAAGTCTTGGTACTTTCAAAAGTTTAGGTGATTGGGCAGAATCTATACTGACCAAAGAACATCCTCTGGAAGTTTTATAATTTCATTTTCAGTTCATCAGGTGGTTTTGTTTTTATTTGCTGAGAAGAGCAAAAATGCCCGTTAATTGATTATGCTCCTTCATCAAAGCTTAAGGGGATTTCTCTTCTACGATGAGAGTATGTTAGCAAATAGAAGTGTTTTGGTAAGCTATGGAGAAGAAAAGCCATATGTGAAATGTCGTAAGTGGGCTTGCTATCTGAATTAATCCAATTGTGAATTCCTTTGTCAGACTGGAAATCTTTTTCATAACCAGTAGTCAGTCCACTACCTGACTAAACTTTTGTATAAGGAGAGGTCATGTATAAGATTACTTCAGGAGTGGCTATAACTAAATGTAGAAGAGGACTTTATAATCTCTCTTCTCCCTATGCTTCTCTGGAATCACACTGAAACTACCACTTGTCCTTGCCATTTGGAGAATTCAATACATGCTAGCTCAGTTCAGTTCGTCACCAAATAAATATTTGACTGAATGACCTACTTGCAGGACTAATTTGGATGTGCTTTTAATTTACTTTTCAGTGTAGCAGGGATTTTAATTGCATTGAGAGCTAATATAAGTGCATAATTCTATTCACTTTTTTACAGTCACATTTAGTTTGTAATCTAAATGCATTAACGATTTTATATTCTAATTTAAAATGCAGAAATAATCATACACTTATTTCCCTTTTCCCAACCCTTTTGGCTTTTCCTGACATTTTACTTAAGAATATTATATTATTGGTCATGCATAGAGGCAAATAGTCAATAGTATTTTTTCAGGGTATTTTAATTTTTACAGAGGTGTGCTTTTGAAAATAACTTGATTTAATTTAACTTTTTTTTCTTTTCAGTATAATTGCTTTTCCCTCCATTTCTGCCAAAAGTCATTTTCCTATCATGCTAGTATTGTTTGCCTAATATTATACCAATTTCAGGCATAACACTATTGAACTTTTGTGTTATCTGTCAAAAGATACGCCTATTGATTAGTTATAGAATAGCTCTATTTTAACTGCCTGACTTTATCACCGTACAAGTACTAAGTAAATATAGATTTACGTGGGCAACACAGGGAGCAGTGGTGATTAAACTTACAATAGTAATCATTATTATTTACTAAGCCAGAGCAGAAGCACCAACAAAAATATCTGCAGCTTCCAAAACATTCTTACATACTCACAGACAATAGATTATACTGATGGATTCAAGATTCATTGATTACAAGGTTTATCGCAACTACTACCAACCACTATAAAGAAGAAAGTTCCTCCGCATTTTCCAAAAATAATATAAGCATTGCTATTAACACTGAGAAGATTCTTTCAGCAACATCAACAACATTTCCTTTTTATTTATTTTTCCCCCTTGTGATTAAGACTTAGGACTGATTTCATGCATATAAGTTATTCTATCTCAAAATGAAAATAACTCATGGTAGTCTTTCTAATGATAGTGTGATAACATTTACTCAATATTGTGATAATGTTGATGAAAGATCTTCCATAGGCATCAAATATTGTTTTGCGTTACCCATATCTTAAAATATCTGAAAGTGAGAAAGAACTCTGATGACTTGTAATTTCTTGGCAATAATAGGAAAAATAAAAGCACATGCACACACTTCCATGGATTGAATAGTGGCTTCTAAAAGATATGTCTAAATCCTAAACCCCATCTGTGAGTGTGACCTTATTTGGAAATAGGATCTTTGCAGATGTAATTAAATTAATGACTTTGAGATGAGACTGCATGGATTTAGGGTGCGCCCTAAGTCTAATGTTGAGTGTCCGTATCAGAGACAGAAGAGAAGGAACAGAGAAACACAGAGGGAAATCCACGTGAAGACAGAGGTAGATATTGAAGTTACGCATTTACAAGCCAAGGAATGCGAAGGATTGCCAGATCCACCAGAAGCTAGGAGAGAGGCATGGAACTGATTCCTCAGAATCTCCAGGAGGAAGCAGCCTGCCGACACCTTGATTTTGGACTTCTGGCCGTAAGAACTGTGAGAGAATAAATTTCTTTTGTTTTAAGCAACCAAGTTTGTGGTAATTTGTTACGGCAGCCATACGAAACTAATACACGCAACTTTAGCCTCTGCCTTGCAATCAAAACTTGGTACATAATATTTTGGATTGTGTTGATGAGATTTCAAGGAGTGCTACCAATAGATAGCAAATAAGACTTCTAACCTTCGCTAACTTCACCGTGTTCTTACTTAAGATTTTCATCATGAAATGGAGGAATAAAAGAAGATACTGAGAAGGGAGGTTCTTCTTGTTCCTCATAAAATTCAGACAAAATTAATATCATGATTCCTCAGAATATTATTTTTTTACCTGTGTAGGAAAAAAAGATGGGAGTGGCCTATCGCATGAAGATAGAATAATATATAGAGATATTCCTAAAATTCACAGCAAAGGACCCATTCTCATGTTTCAGAATCCCTTCACATCTAAATATTTAGAAAGAGGTTTTTTGTTTTTTGTTTTACTTTCTAGTGACTTGAGGTTCTTTCTATAATTAAAAAACCAAATAGAAAAAATTGAAGTGACTTTTATTTTCATATATAAACAAACCTTGCTTATTTTATGCTGAAACGAACATACAGTGCAGGCATTCAATGTGCACTGTTTTCCCCTTCTCTTTATACACATGCAACGTTATGACCAATACCTGCCAATTACATGTATATGTGCATACATACATTTCACTTATTTCAGAAAGTCATAACATTTGAGTCGACTCTTTTAAAGTGTATGTTTTTCTCAGCTATATTATCTCCCAATGCAAAGTAGGCCTTCTAGCTTGTTTTGTAACTTTTTTCATCCACTCTTGCCATTCTCCCTTTCTCCAGACCCCAGCTTCTTTTTTTAATCAATAATTTTATTTTACCTTGTGTAACAGGACTAGTTTTTTATAACTATATTTAATTATCAGATTTAATTATATACATCCTTATTCCTTAGCGTACATACATGTATTATAAAGTTTTTCATGGATTTCACTGCTTTTTCACAGGAGGATCAAAGCGTATTTCAGTGAAACCATAGCACATCCAGGATTTGATGAGAATAAGAATATTTCTCTATTTTTAAAAAGTACAGAATTTTCTTATGCAGTGAATCTAACAATTAAAATTACGAAACTTACAGAATTACATTTTGGTCAATGCACAGACACAAACACACACACACAGAGAATAGTAAAACTTACTTTAGCCAAATAAAATCTTTTAGTTGGAGACCTTTCAAGTGAGGAAAATATATTAATTATTGCCTACTCATGACAGTTTACTTGTTATGCCTAAAGTATTAACTAAATGGCTGTAGTTGATTCTTCCCAAGCTGTACAATCAGCCTTATTAACAACAGTGACCTTGACAGTGCATTAGAAATGAAGGTAAACCTCGTTCGCATAGGCCCATACATTTGTCGATGTAGTAATTTGATGGATACAATAAACTGGTGCCATTTTCAACCATTGTATGAAGAATTCAAGACAATGACTGTTGCTGTAAGTTATTCCTGGGCAACAAGATTTATTTGTTCAGGTGGAGCCCTATGTCATCCAGTGGAGTTTTCATAAACACTCAAGCCTGGACCATGATTTGAATGGGAATAGTGCTATGGATTTGCTCTTGTGACTAATGTGTCGTTCCAATCATTATCTTTCATCTTAAAAGTTAACTGCAAGTACTGATTCCTAATCCTTGTGATTCAGAAAACACCATCTATATTTAGACTTCATATCATAGGAGGCACTTAGATTTACAGTGCACTGACCTGAGCTAAGTGAAGAAGAAGCTTAAATATTCAAGGATCAGGATAGAGCAGATTTGAAATTCGTTGGGAAGCCACATATAATAGGCACACAGTTATCCAGAAACAATTTATCTCCTCTGTAACACAGGCGTCTATAAATAGGGCAATTTATTAGCCATTTCACGACTTCTATTACAGCTGTATACCTCTTAAGTTTTAAATTATGTTTTTAGAGCTATTTATGCCAGCAGACTGCTGCTCACTGCTTTAAAGTGAGTCATCATGGATATCTTAATTTTTCTACCTTTGTTATAAATGAGTTCAATTTTTTGGAGGTCTTATGGGTATAATTCATTCTGGATGTCATAAGGGTTCTGAGTTGTGAAACGTTAAATAACTTTGTTCTAGGCTTTTCAGTAGAATGTGTTTAAAATCCAGGCCAAAGAAAAATTTTCAACAAATCAAGTCACAAATTCTCCTCTCATTGCGTTTTTTCCCCTTTACCTTTTTGTAGGTCTTTGTCATGCCTGTCTTTGTCATTTTTACTCCGAATTTTTTGGCCACTCTGTACATGTCTCATGTGTTCTTTCTTTCTTTCTACTTTTTCTTTGATGTCTCCTTCTCCTTGTCCTCTTCTTTTTAATGTTGTCTGAGTCACTTGGTTTCTTTTGTTCTTACGCTTTAGCAATTATATTTTATGAAGTGGTCTTACAGCCCAGAAACTTAACCCTCTCCATCCCTTTCCCTTCCCAGCCAGTAGAAATAATAGCTACTGTATATATAGGGACTTAAAGGTTTAAAATATAATGTAATATATATTATTTCAGCTTAAGCAAAGTGAATGTACATTTATTTTAATTATAAGAGCCATTTAAAAGGAGTGCAGCTATCTTAAAGTATACTCTTGATACATTCGGGATATTAAGAGTTAAAATGACTCACTCATTCCCAGCAATCCTTTTTCTTTCATATAGAAAGAGCAGCATATACCTCTTAGCAAATATGCAAAAATAAAATGTGAAGAGGTTTGGAACATCATTTCAGAACACAGTAATTTTAAATATAGTTGGTCTATTGTCCACCAGTTTTCCCCAACTCTATTTTGTTTTCAGGTCCAAAGGGTATTTTGTTTTGTCGTGCTCCATTTTCAGTGGGAATGAGCAGGCTGTGTGGGCACCAGTGAGAAGACTCTTCAGAAACAGAGCAGCCCCAGCTGATGCATGAAAGGTGCCAGCTGACAGCGTTGCTGTCTCCTGTTCTTTCAG
The DNA here is from genome assembly GCF_009873245.2 of Balaenoptera musculus. Taxonomy (NCBI): domain Eukaryota; kingdom Metazoa; phylum Chordata; class Mammalia; order Artiodactyla; family Balaenopteridae; genus Balaenoptera; species Balaenoptera musculus. Next base: position 59,145,467 of record NC_045794.1, read on the forward strand.
CCACTCACCAACTGCATACTTCACTTGGGATTCTGTTCTTCGTTGGCCATGGGCCTTGTAGAGATACTAAGGAACGATATTCCTTTGGTTGCCAGGGTTTTTGTATAGATTCAGCAGTGTATTTGATTGACAAGTATACCAGTAAAGTTAGGTGGAATTATAAAAGTGTTTTTTATTGTGATGCCTTAAACTTGAGATGTAGTGTCTGTAGTGACTTTTATAATTACTCATTCACTTTTAACAAGGTTGTCTAAAAACTTTACTTTTGCTTTCTTTATAGTCCAGTACTCATTTGGGAACGATAGGAATATTTGTTGGCACTGCATCCTAATAATAATAGTAGTAAAAGTAATGAGGAGGAGAGATGTTATTACTACCTATTTAGACTATTTTCTATGTCCCCTGCACTTGGCTATGCACAACATTTATCTAAAATCCATACTGAACCCTTGGTATGCACCGTTTTCTTGTGAATATCAAATGAAACATTATTTCATTTAATCGTTGTAACAACCCTGTAAGGAATTATGATTCCCATTTTCCAGATGAGGAAACAGACAGGTAGGTGCAAAAAGTCACACATTCCTTCTAAACAGCTGTAATTTTTATTCAGGATGGCTTTCTTAGCGGCAGTCAAGGGACCAAGAAATCTGGATAGAATGAGAGATGGGGTAGCGGACAAGATGGACACGGTCAGCCTTTGTAAATGCAGGTTATTTTTCAGTCTGATAATTAAAAGTCTAGGATTGTCTGCCCCAAAAGAAGTAAGAGTGCTTGTACTTATAAGGCAGAGCAAGATACGGAGTGTTGGTGAGGAAGCCTCAACCAAAGCTGTCTTCTAATTTTTAGTTAGAATAGGCAAATGATATTTCAAATGAACTGCAAATTAATTAAAATTAATTAAATGGTGTGCCACACTTTATATCAATGGCATGTGTAGTGCCACTGAAAGAAAGAGGTATTCTTCGAGAGGCCAGTGATTTGAGATTTTTTTTTATTGTCTTTGAAAATAATTAAATCCACATTTCAATGTTAATACAATCACTAATGAAAAGACACTTGTACTAACAGAGCAGGAAGGGACCTTAGAACTCATGTACTTTAGCCCTTGTCCAATGAGGATTAAAAAATAAAGCCCAAAGCAATGACCTTGACTTGCCCAGTCCTGGAGGCAGTTACTGGTCAAATTAGGTCTACTGAGAACCTGCTTGGAAATAAATGGACCCATATCATGATTAAGCATCAAAATTTATATTTTAAAATAGTGTGGTTTTTTTCTTTTAGCAAGTATAATTTTCCTCTGGGAGATATTTTAACTGTATCATCAGAATTATTTCTATATATTACTCAACAGCATTTTTTATATTTGTATATATTTTATTCTAAAAGTAACAGAATTTTATCTTTATAAGTGTAGTTATGCTCTTATTTATTTCCAAAGTAACTGTGAAAGTTATTAAATTATTAAATTTGAAATACGTGAGTAAAAAAAACACTAGTTACCTATAATCCCCAAACCCAGAGGCTAATGTTGTTAATATTCTTGTTTATCTTTCCAGCCTTTCTTCTAACATACACATTAACGTTTTTCTTTAGACTTAACAAGTCATATTATATATATATATATATATTACACTCTGTCCTTAAAATATATTTCATCATATTAAATAATATATTTTACCATATCATTAAATGTTAATCTGTGATATCATTCTTAGTTGCCATTTATATCTTAAACTAGTCCTTTATTGTTATTTTAGATGAGTCCTGATTTTTAACCTTAAAATACAATGCAGCAATGAAAAATTTCATAGCAAAATCTTTGGAAATTTTCCTGTTATTTACCTTAATTTACCAATCTACTTCACAATTTTCCATTTAATAAATAATTACCAATTTACTATGTTTTAAAATATTAGTCCCACTACATCACCATTATTATTTAACTCAGTAAAAAATTTTTCCTAAAAGACGCATGCCTTTAATTTTTCCACTGCTTAATTTTTTAACTTCTACCCCAAAGCTTTTAGTTTTTAGGCATTTGCTTTTGGCAAGATAAAAAACATATCATCACCAAAATGCAAAAAATAAATTATTCCAAAATGATATACTGAATTTTTATGCTTTCAAAAGTTTTATCATACAAATGAACTCTGTCATTATACTATTTAAAATGAGAGTAGAATAAAAAACATAGTAGAAGTTACATTAATTATGTAATAATTTCTGCAAAGTTAGTACCTTAGAAAGATAAAGGCACTTCCTTTTGGCTCAGCATTACCCCATTCATCTTGTAGGAAGGCCGCTAGGAGAGACCAGCTCCCTGTTCCTTTATATAATGTATACCATACCCAGCTTTCCTCCCCACATGATAAAATTCCACTAAAAGATTTACTTCTGAGGCAGCAGTTAAAGAGAAATGACCATGGGGGTATTCACATTTTCATAAACAATTTCCATATTCTCTCTCCCTGTAACCCTAATATCAAGAATCTCATAGGACTCATTTGCACTATTCATAACTATGAGTTCCGTGGGTTTTTCAGCTCATGCTTTACAAAAAAATGAGCTTTTTCATTTGTTCCTAATGACTTTGGTTTATACAAAGAGATCTTAAACTGTCCCCAGAGCAATCATTTTGCTAAAATGTTGTTAGCACATCTTTACAAATTTAGCAGCAAAAGGGGGTTTCATTAACAATGGAAATCATTAGGAGCCAAGGGCCCTTGGCAAGTTCAGTGCTCACCAATCTTGTTTTATTTTCAGTGATGAGTACAAATAATCTTGTGAACTATACATTGATTCTTTATCTGGTGGGTGAGCAAGGAAGATAAGGAGTTGATGGGTTGGGAGGAGATGCTAGAAAAATCAGAGTGGTATTTTCCGGCTAATCCGCTCTGTCCTTGCTCTTCTAAGGAGCCTTATGAATCTTAAGCAAGTGTACCTCCCAGGATCTGCTGATAGCCATTACTTTCCTGAGAGTTTGGGGATTTGTAGCTGACATCAAGGGCTGTTTTTCAGTGGACCATCAACAGGTTTCAGATTATATATGTAAATATATGTAAGTCTCATTTTCATAGTAATGAAATTTGACGCATCTGCTATGCACAGGGGGACAGCTGCTCATGAGCCTGAAACTTGACCTGCAGTTTCTTCCAGAGCACATCCAAATTATGTGGTCTTTCTCTTGTTTGAGGCTGCCGGTTCAAAAACAGAATTTGCCCCTGTTCTGGGCAGCTTTGCTTTCAAAGGCCTCCTTTGCCCAGGACAACTTTTGTTAGATTCCTTCAGGATGGTCCGTCTGCCATTTCATCCAGCACTTCATTGCTGGGTGCCCTTTCAAGATTTCTTCTCCTTGCTCTGTATATGATCAGCTTGCTACACAGCAGCTCCTTAAATACACCCCCAGCCTATGTCCTTTAAGTCAGCCAGAGGCTGTGTTTTAACAAGTGTCGTTTAGATGCTGGTGAACAGAATGGAAGCTTATTGTTGGAAAACCATTCTTGCTGCCATTGAATATTTATCAAAGATGACTGATTAAACTATGGACTTAAAAAAAAGTAATGAAAAAAAGAGGGTAGGAGTGACATCTGTGGCCAGTTCAGCACTAAGGGAGTTATAGATTAGATGCACTGGTATTACTCTGCAGACTACTAGTTAGATCCAGGGTTTGGTTGTTCTTACTTTCTATAAGATAGCGTTTTATGGAACAACAAAAATCAGCATTCAGTGACAATTACTGATTATTGCTACTAACAGAAATCTATATATCTTATTTTCATCATCATTAGCTATGTCTAAGCTGATAGAAATAGGAAAGACATTCATGTATAGCTCATCCTGGTTCTCAACTTACTATATTGTTGTTATAGCGCAAAATATCCTCTCTCAGAACAGTTTCCTCTCCTGCAAAAAGAAGTTTATAATACAGATATCATGATATTATCATATAGACTAAACAAAATAAGATAGGTAACCTGGAATGTAGTATTGTGAAAAAGTGGTATTTTCTACCTCTGATGCCCCTTTAGCCAGTGTCCAGGACTTTGCACTGACCAACCCATTTATTCATTTGTGTCTGCATTTTACACAGTTCAGCATCAGCCAGGAGCAACTACTGAATTGCAAAAATATGGATTGTTGCTAATGACTATAGTATATGACACAAGTTATTTCTAAGGAACAGTTTAATATCTGCCTTTTTCTTTTTTCTTTTTTTGCCTTTTCTATATTTCCATATGCCTTTCTGCTTGATATTGGAGACTGGTTTCATATGCAGTAACAAACCTCATTCAGTGGGCTCTATCCCTGAACTCTTTGGTATATTAATTGCTTAAGGAATTTTTTTTAGAAAGTAAGCTGTTACTATTAGGTCTAATATGCATTGATCTATGATTTGATGATTTAAGTAGACATTTTATTGTTAGTGTTTGCAAATTTTTATAGTGATCTCTTGGCCAAAGTCATGACAATAATAATACAGTGTTGTGCCCTGTAGCCTGTAATATTTGGAGGGAAAAAATTCATCCTCTTTTCTGGCTCTTGATTTAAAGGAAGGCTTTAAACTTTTAACTTTCTCATTGCAGTTAGTAAAGACAGATGCATTTTTGTAATCTTATGTTGTATCTACCAGGACTGACACACTCTTCAACATACGGTGGCAATGTTTTCCCTAGTGATTTCAGATGTGCCGTGTGGCAAGCTGGTCATAAACAGAGCAGGGAGAAGAAAGTTTCACCAGCCACTGGGAAGACTATTATGGGTACTTTCGTCATGGGATTCCAGGGCTGAGAGGGAAGACAGGAGAAAGAAGTGAAGCTCTTTTCTGGTTTCTTCTGATGTCTATATTCCTTTTGTTTCTTCAAAAACAAAACAAATCAATCAAACAAACAAAATGCTTGCCTTCAAATACCACAAAGGAAAAAAAGCTTCAGTCAGCAAGATTAAAGTAACTTTTCTCCAAACATTTTAATTATTGGTAAGAAGAGACAGAATAATATACTTTTAGCCATTTCTGGGAACTGTGAATTTTATATGATAGTACTAACAACTCTACACATTTGGTATCCTGATACACAAACTTCAATATCCTGATTGTAGACCTACTTAGCTGCTTAACAGAGTAAGATGAAGATCATCTTACTGGTAGTCATTCAGACGCTTCCTCCTGTTTTCCAAATACTCCATTAACCAAAGCAATGTTTTAACCATCAAAGTCTTAAATATTTAAAAGGGATTGTTTCATCTTGTTATCCAGAGAAAACATTTCTTATTATTAACCACATTCAAATTATAAATGAGAAATTTTAATAATAGATCACTAAATATTATACAAAGCAGAAATGCATTTTTAATTTTTTAAAATATTGGAGTGTTCTTTAAGAGAACAGTTTTTTAAAATGTGGGGTATATATCAAAACTTGAAAGAACAATATTTAGTAAAAAATTGCCACAGCGAAGTACACATGAGAATTTCAGCTTATAAATAGCCAAGATTAATTAAATCGAGTAACAGTTTCCCACTGTAACATTTACTTTCTCAAAATTTACTACTTATGTTTTATCTGTTTATTATCTATATTAATAATCTTCTAGGTTCCAAAATTTGGAGAGCTATTTGAGAAAAATAATTTTAGAAAAAATTGTCTAAGAACTTAGGAGATGTTTCTGTTTTATCCAGGTTAGTCAGTCTCTTCATCCAGTGCTTTCTCATGGTTCTTGGGTCTAACAATTCTGAGAGCAAAATTTTTGATTGATAAATATATGAATGTTGGTGGAAATATAAGTCACCCTGTTTCTATTTTTTTAAGACTTTATGTTCTGATTCTTGTTTACATAGTTTCAAGAGTGGAAAAATTTTCATTCAAAACTATCTTTAAATAAAATACGTTATTTTATTCATTTAGTTGGGAATATTTTTGAATATTGTTACTATATAGCATTATTCTCTTTCAGGTAAATCTAATTAACAAAACCATCTTTTTAAAAACTGACTAGTAGAGCAGCATCTGTCTTTATTTTCAATACTATGAAGCTTTTAATTAACAGAAAACCACCATGGGTTGCTTCTTTAGAATACCACTAAATGTTAGAGACATCGTCTACTGTACAGGAGTTTCACTACTAGATGAGGATGTCTGGGAATTCATATGGATGAAATTCCACTCCACCACGGCCGTTTCTGAAAAGAAAATATTATTGGAAGCCTTAACTTGCAGTGATGACAGGAATTTATTAAATAGGTGGGTCAATTAATTTTTAAAATTCGTGTAATGAGAGTATTCTCTGTTAATCAAACTGTACTGAACTTGTTTTTATTTCCTTAAATATATGCTAGTTACTCTAAAATTTATCTTTCTAGAGCTAAGGAAAACTGCCATATTAATATGACTAAAGCTTGTTGATTTGAAAGGTATACCTTAGTTTCTAACTAATTATTTTATGTCTTTTCATAAGTATGTAAGACAATATTTCATTATAAAAAGAAGCGTTTATTAAAAAGAATTTTAAAAGTGAGTTTGCATCATCAAACCAACACTATGATTTCTCCACCCACAAGATTGTTCAGACTTTAATTAATATATTAATTACAATATGATGAATTTGATCTTCCTCCTTTTATAAAAACAAAATTGTTCTATTGATAAAATTGTTTTAGTAAAGTTTACACTGGACTATTCTTTGAAGACTGTGATAAATTAAATCATGTAATTTTGGTAATTTTATAAAAAATCTTTGTTATTGGACTAAAAATTTCCCCACAATTCTATCCTTAAAGGCTTCTAAATCTATCACTGAATTCTGAGGTGGTGCTGGATCAAGATGCAATTGATGTGATAATCCATGTAGCTCGAAATCCACATGGCCGAGACCTTGCCTGGAAATTTTTTAGAGATAAATGGAAGATATTAAATACCAGGTAAAAATAAGAGTTCAATCATTCATACTGGAGTGAGTAAATCAAAGGTGACATATGAGAGATAAAAGCCCTACTTTTTGTGGTAGAACCAAGGTCCAGATAATAGAATTAGATTTTGAAGTAGTCAGCCAAGATGGGTGTTGCCACTCTTGTGAACCTCAGAATTAATTTAACAGTTCTATAACATTATTCATTTATTAAAGATTGATAACCATAATTATATATGGAAATGAGCAGAGTGAAAAGGTTTAGCATTGCAGCTTTCCTGGAAGATCTATCAAACTGTCTTAGGTTGGAGGAATCATGTCATTAAAACCCTATATCCTGAGTGTGTTGTAGAAAAAATGATTTATGAATCATACGTAATGGTATTATAACAAGAAAACTTTAATTACTTCTGTAGAATTGTTTAAATTCTTTTAAAAATATAAATGTCATTAAACACCTGAAATAAAACCATGATATGGAGAAGGAATATTTGAATGGCTGTATAATTCTAGTTGCAGTAGAATTTATTCCTGAGCCATCTTGCTTCACGTTGAGAATAATTCAGCCTCAATTTTAGAAAATATTTTGTTATGTATTTAAATATATTATAATAAATGTTAATTTATTACTCTGATAATCTCTACGGTATTTTAAAATTAAATTCATCATAGAGCATGTAAATGCTGCATGTTCTCCAACTTAAATGTCTCCAGACAACATACCTACTGTTCCGTCTCTTAAAAACTGGTGTATAAACTTTATTTTTTAAAAGCACATTTTTATTGGTTGACCTTGTATAATGAGTTCAATTTGAATGGATGTGTCATATTAAAACATATTTCTATCTATAAGTATTTCATTGTTAGAAAGCACTGATATTCCTAGAAAGCACATTTTTTTCCCCTAGTATTTTCAGCTCAGAAATTGGAATGTTTGAAAGATTAGAACTTGCTTTGCTGTCATGCGCATAGTATAATGAATAGTCAGACACAAGGTGGAATTTATATATATATATATATACAAGTATTTCACTTTAAAAAGTATCAAATATCTACCAAATAAACAGAGTTTCTTTAGGGAGTGGTTTTGTAGATCAGAGTTCAGTGTAATGCATATATAGTCTATAGTCCCTACCAAAAAATGTTTGGTTCCTGATATGCCTGTTTTGTTTCACTGAGAGTCCATGATCTCTAATCAAAAGGTAGAAAGATCGAGACAGCATTAAAACCACCTCAGTCTAATGACCTCTTTGTTTTATTAACTGAACATTAATAATAGGGAAAACTCTGAAGAGGGAGGAAGAGGCATTTAGAAAGTCAACTTTACGCTCAATTTTTCTGTAAACCTAAAACTGCTCTAAAACTAAAGTCTGTTACTTAAAAAAAAAAAATAAGAAAGATTGAGGCTTCAGCATTTCTACAGACAGGGCAGTGTTTATCTTGACAAATAGGATTGTCTCCGTCATCTTCTACTCCTCTGTCGATCTTTGAACATGAAAGTTCATGGAGAAACTGTCCAAGGTTCTCCTTGCTTCCTGCCCTGCAGATTCTCCCTGGTTTTAGTTGCCATCAAATCTCGTGGCTTGAATCATTCCCAAATCTACATCTCTAACTCAGACATTTCACCTAAGCTTCACCCTATGATAGACAGTTTCTTGTTGAGATCCCCTACTGGGGTGTACCTGCAAAGCTAAACCATCATTTTCCTTTTGTCTTCCTTTTCTCAGTAAATATATGGTCATCCACCAATTGCTCAAGCCAGGCACCTGGAAATCTACATATGGTTCTCCCTTTCTCTTGACATATGTAACAATTAGGCTTGAGGTCTTATAATTTAACAATTCCTAAATGTTTCGTGTTTCTTGAATTCTTCCTCTCTTTCCTGCTACCACTGCCCTAATGAAGGTTCTTATGTCTTGCCAGTACTCTTAACAATAGCCTTCTGTCTCCTGCCTTTATATTTACATCTACCACCACCAGCACCACACACATACACACACTCACACACACACTCACACACACTCACAGAATCTCACACTCACACACACACACACTCACACAATCTCACACTCACACACACACACACACACACACACTCACACATATACCTCTTCCCTTTGTCCCAAGAATCTCTCTGAAAAGCAAAAATGGTATTTTCCTGCTGTAAAACCTTCAATACTCTGTGCTACACTGAAAATCTAAGCTCCTCTCTTCCTAACCCTTCTACCTCTTATTCTATTATCCTCAGCCTCACAATTTATACACTCAATACCAAATGCATGTAGTCGTCGGCATACACCATGTTGTTTCACACCTCCTTGCCTTTGTTTATGTTGGTTCTCGGCCTAAAACTACTTTCTTCCTTGATATTTGGAACTACTCCATACTTAATCTATCTGGCATCATCTCCTGGAAGCCATTCTGAAGACCCCACAGCTAAAGAGAATTTCTCTGAACACTGTATAATTTTATTTTCACCACAGTTAGCCACAATACCTGGGAATGATCTGTTTACAATACTAGATAGTATATTACCTTCAAGGAAAGGATTGTGCCTTTTTCTTCTTCACATAACTGCAAGCAAAGTATAAGCAAAACACTCTTTGAAGAATTATTCTCATTCCTGTACAGTAGGCCATTTCTGTAACCACATATTGATCACTAATGATTACTTATATTATTATTGAATGTCTATTTATTTTATTTTATTGATATAACTTTTCCCATGGAATAGTTCAATGTTAGAATTATAGCAAATTATGATGGTCATACAGTTTAGCTCCCCTCATTTTACAGATGAGAAAACTGAGGCTCCAGAAGCTAAATTACTTAAGTTCCCACAAGTAAGAACAGCATTAGAAAACCTCTTTTAGTGATGACTGGACCTCTGCTTTCAAGAACTCATAATCTTATCTTTAGAGTACTTTTAGTTTTTTTTTTTATTATTGAAATGTAGTTCATTTACAGTACAGTTCAGGTGTAAAACATAGTGATTCCACAGTTTTATAAATTACACACCATACAATGTTATTAAAATATTATTGACTATATTCCCTGTGCTGTACATTATATCCCTCTGACTTATTTATTTTATAACTAGTATTTGTACCTCTTAATCCCCTTCGCTTCACTCCACCCTCCTCCCCTCTGACAACCACTATTTCTCTTTATCTGTGGCTCTGTTTCTGCTTTGTTATATTTTTTCATTTGTTTTTTTTTTTAGATTCCACATATAACTGAAAACATACAATATTTGTTTTGCTCTATCTGACTTATTTCAGGTAGTATAATACCCTCTAGGTCCATCCTTGTAGTTGTAAATGGCAAGATTCCTTTTTTTTTTTTTTTTTTGGTCTGAGTAATATCCCATTGTATATATAAATGCCACATCTTCTTTATCCATTCATCTGTTAATAGACACTTAGGCTGCTTCCATTTCTTGGCTATTGTAAATAATGCCGCAGTGAACACAAGGGTGCTTATATCTTTTCCAATTAGTGTTTTTGTTTTCTTTGGAAAAATACTCGTGAGTGGAATTGCTGGATCGTATGATAGTTCTGTTTTCTCACTTTTTTGAGGAACCTCCATACTGTTTTCCATAGGGGCTGTACCAATTTAAATTGCCACCAACAGTGCATGAGGGTTCCCTTTTCTCCATGTACTCACCAACACTTGGTATTTCTTTACTTTTTGTTGATAGTCATTCTGACAGGTGTGAAGTGATATCTCATTGTGGTTTTGATTTGCATTTCCCTGATGATTAGCAACGTTGAGCATGTTTTCTTGTACCTGTTGGCCATCTGTGTGTCTTCTGTGGAAGAATGTCCATTCAAGTCCTCTGCCCATTTTTTAAACGGGTTTTTTTTTATATTGAGTTTTATAAGTTCTTTATGTATTTTGGATATTATCCCATAATCAAGCATATCATTTGCAAATATCTTCTCCCATTCAGTACATTGCCTATTCATTTGCTGATGATTTCCTTTTCTGTGCCAAAGTTTTTTAGTTTGATGAGGCCCTATTTGTTTATTTTTGCTTTTGTTGACCTTGCATGAGGAGACAGAGCCAAAAAAGTATTGCCAAAACTTACGTCAAAGAGTGTATGTTTTCTTTTAAGAGTTTTATGGTTTCAGGTCCTACATTTAAGTCTTTAATCCATTTTGAATTTATTTTTGTATATGGTATAAGAACATAGTCCACTTTCATCCTTTTATATATAATTGTCCAGTTTTCCAATACTATTTATTCAAGAGACTGGTTTTCCCCCATTGTATATTCTTGCTGCCTTTGTCACAAATTAATTGACCGGATGTGCATGGATTTATTTCTTTTCCACTGATCCATGTGTCTGTTTTTGTGCCAGTACCATATGTTTTTATTACTATATCTTTGTGGTATAGTTTGAGGTTAGGGTGTGTGATATCTCTAGTGTTGTTCTTCTTTCTCAAGATTGCTTTGACAATTCAAGGTCTTTTGTGGTTCCACACAGATTTTAGGATTATTTGTTCTAATTCTGTGAAAAATGCCTTTGGTATTTTGATGGGGATTGCACTGAATCTGTAGATTGCTTTAGATAGTATGCACATTTTAACAATATTCATTCTTCTGATACATAGCACTGTATATCTTTCCATTTAATTATGTTGCATTTAACTTCTTTCACCAGTGTTTCATAGTTTTCAGAGTAGCTGGTCTTTCATGTTCCTTGGTTAAATTTATTCCCAGATATTTTATTCTTTTTGATGCAGTTGTAAATGGAATTGTTTTCTTGACTTTTCTTTCTGATAATTCAGTATTAGTGTATAGAAATGCAGCTGATTTCTGTATATTAATTTTGTTTCTTGCAACTTTACTGAATTCATTTAGTCTAACAGGTTTTGTTTGTTTGTTTTTGTAGAGTCTTTAGGGTTTTCCATACAGTATAATGTCATCGGCAAACAGTGAAAGTTTTACTTCTTCCTTTCCACTTTGGATTCTTTTTATTTCTTTGTCTTGTCTGTTTGCTGTGGCAAGAACTTCCAATACTACGTTGAATAAAAGTAGCGAGAATGGGCATCCTTGTCTTGTTCCTGATCTTAGAGGAAATGCTTTCATTTTTCACCATTGAGTATGCTGTTAACTGTGGGCTTGTCATATATGACCTTTATTATGTTTATGTATGTTCCCTTTATACCAATTTGTTGAGGGTTTTTATCATGAATGGATACATAATTTGTTCTCAAGTTCTTTATATAGTTGTATTATGGGCATGTCATAGGAGGAGGTGAGTTCAGGGTCTTTCTACGCAGCCATCTTGATCCTGCCTCCAGTTTAGTCTAGTGTACTTTTTTTATTTCAAAGAGTATGATAACCTGTGATAGGTACCCTTAACACAGTAGACAATAAATGAAATGAGAAATCTTTCCAACTCACTGATACATAGTGTTCTTTGCCTTGGGTCATGAGTTAAGTAATTATGCTTGTGGCACAAAGATTATGACATTCAAATGAACAATTTGATGTTTTATTTTAATACTCACATGAGAAAATGCTAATATTTGGGGAGCATTTTTGAGAAATTTGGCTCAGTTTCTAGGAATGAAAAAGGATAATGCCGATGTCAATTTTGACTGACCAGACCAAAGGATCTGTGTGACTTACAGCTAATACCCAAGTTTTTCCTGCAGTTCTATTTCTTTTGGTAAGATCCTTCTTCCTTACAGTGATCTAGGTTGCTTTAAAATGAAAACTTTTAGGGAATTCCCTGCCAGTCCAGTGTCTGGGACTCTGTGCTTCCACTGCAGTGTTCGATCTCTGGTTAGGGAACTAAGATCCCGCAAGCCACGGGGTGCGGCCAAAAAAAAAAAAGTAAAATTGAAAGTTTTAAAATGTTTCTTTCTCTGGCTTTATATTGGAAATATAATAGTAATTCCTAAATATAATTTTAGAGGGCTCTCTTTAGACCTCTTTGAAACACTGTGAGCCAAATCAGGATACATTTGATGGCATCCCATAGCCACAGCTCTTTGCACCTCCCTGACTCCCTAGGGAAATGGCCTTGAATAGCACTAAGACAACACAGGTCACTTGGAGCCCTTGAGAAGGGTTCTTTAAAAATATGTGTAGTAGAATTTCCTAAATTACTGCCTGCTTTAACATTAAGACTTTTTTTAATCTTTCAAGGTATGGAGAAGCATTGTTTTTGAATTCCAAACTTATCAGTGGAGTTACAGAATTTCTTAATACTGAAGGTGAACTGAAAGAGGTAAATATTTTAAGATGAGTTCTAATGCTTTGCTTTTATAAACATATGAAATTATACATTTACTTTCCAATAAACCATTTCTTTCCAATAAAGTCATACCCATTCCTTTGAAGTGCGTGCCCGCGCGCACACACACACACACCCATGCTAAAGACTTTACGCCATTCATTATTTGCAAAGGTATTTCTAACATATTAGTATTGAATATTAAATTCCCGTGAGAGGTGCTTGAATGCAATGATTCTCAAGTTGGGAGACTCCAAATACACTCCAGAAATCTTTGATCCAATCAGCTACCCCTCTATTGACTCTGTGAACCCAGTTTGGGATCCTTGGAACAAAAAAACTGTCCTGTCACAATGACTCAGTATTTGGATACAGAGGACCAAGGTTGCTATTGAGGTACAGAACTTGAGATTCATTACTTTGTGGTCAGGTCTACACAAAGAATGATAATTGGATATGGTAATAATGCTTCATGCTATTTGGTTTGTTAAATGGAATAAATTCATACATTTGGACGGAAGTGTGTCTGGCAACATATATTGATATTAATAGTTCGTTTAAAATTCTGCTGGATACAATCATAAGTGAATTTCATTGATGAAACTGAACTTATTTTTTAAGGACTATTGTCCAGTTTGCAGAGTATCTAACATTTTCTTTTTTCTCTGTTTTATGTCTCTGGAAATTTAAACCAGCTAGTTTTGTGACCATTAATTCACATCTCTAATAGTTAGGGGTATGAAATGGGGGGTGGGGTAAGGAGGTAGGAGGAAGGAGCAAAATATTGGACTGATTAAAATGAGTTGGGCTTCAAACGTTTATTGCTTTTTAGTCTGCTGCTCAACTCCATTATAAAATATAGCTGAGATTTGGCATTGAGAATCACAGTGTCCTCAGTTTTCACTGACAGAATGCCCGATGCTGTGACCCAGAGCTCATCCCATTGAGCAGGATTCTCCCAGAAGCATCCACCCTGGCACCATCCCTAATATCTCCTAATATTGTCCAATTTTGTATGGTCATCCCCCACGCACTCACTTGGATTCTTTCACACCATGAGCTAAGCTAAGCTACAAGTCTCTGATTGTAATGATTTCAAATTCAATTTTTATCCCTATGTGTGTTCCCAACGCTGAAGAATTTGAAAGCCCTAGCATATGTTTTACTATATTTTTTATTTTTAATAAAGGAAGCTAAAAGGGAAGGAATTCTTTCATATCCATAGGAAAGAGAAAGAAAGGACAATTAAGCTAATGAGTTTATGTATTTAAATGAAGTAGTTTTAATTCTTTGATTTTACATTCAATAATCGGAATAAAAGACTCATTTAGTGACAACCTGTGCAGTCATTGAAGTGAACACAGAAGTGAAAGATCTCTCCTCTCCTCCCCTCTCCCCTTCCCTCCTTTTAGCTCCCTTCCTTCTGCCGTCTTCCTCTCCCCTTGCCTCTCTCCTGTTCTCTCTCCCTCTTCTTCTATTCTCTAACTCTATCTTTCATGTTTTCCTTGCTTCGGTATAATACCCAGCTCATGGAAAACCATCTGTTAAATGGACATTTAAATTGATTTTATCATATGATGGCCATTTTGCTTTACATATTTCACTTGCATATTTAATTTTTTACACTTGACTTAATTGCCATTTGAAATGTTCCAAGATACCCCTATAACGAAAGGTGCCATTTGAAAACTGAAACTCAGCTGTGGCTTTTATTCCATTATCTGCAAAGCAGCTAACTTCACAATACAGGCTCTCTGTAGCCTGAGTGATGAATCCCTTCATGACACAGATGCTTGCACTGACTTTCTAGTTTACCAACTGCTGCCTGAGGCTTTTCCATACTTTTATTACCTAATCATAGACTGTAGGATTGTGGACCACTATTGTTGGGTGGGAGGGGGGTTAATTTGTGTTGCCGATAACCCCCTTCCATAAATATAAAGGAAATGAGGAAGTTTCAGTCTCATTTTCCCATAACCAATGAGCCTCGTAAGCATAAAAACCAATATGCTCCCTTTGGATATAGCATATTCTTATTTTCAAAAGTTTATAGATCAAAAGTGAATCGGCATCTTTATGAATTCTGAAAACTAATTTGAGATTGTAATGATCCCTATCAACTTTAGGGGCATTCAGCAGAGACACTTACATTGTTCTATGGTCCCTTCCCCAAAACTACATTCTCGTACCTGAAACTGGCAATTTCCTTCTAATGACATAGCTCTAGCAATTTGAACAATATTTCTCCATGAAACAGTACATCACTTCCTTAATTTTAAACTAATGGAAGTACAACCTCATGGAACCTCAGAGGCCCTTGCCATTTTTCCATACTAATGCCCGTTCAGCAATCCTCTTCAGCACTCATTTTTTTGGCCTCTTGAACCTTATATACAACACAGTTGTAAAAGAACATAGATCCTGTGCATTACAGACATCCCATTTACAGTTTTAATGTTGAAAATATAAACCTCATAATCGGGCAATAGCTAATTCGATTCATTTATATAGTTACTAAGAGTATATTGTGTGCTGTACTTTACAAATTATTTTGTGATGTTTAGGGTCTAGAGTATCCTAAATCAAGAGTACTAAATACTAAAATGTTTTTTAATAGAGAAATTAACAAACATGTCTAGAAATTTTATGCTAAGGAGAACAGGGCACACAAGCAACTCTGACATCTTACTAAATGTTATTTTATAAAAATGTCTAAACTTGCAACATTTTCAAATAAAAGCATAAGATGGCATAAATATTTAGGAAGCACAATAATAAAAACTAATAGCAGCAGAACATCTACCAAAGAGCTGCCAAAATAAGCAAACTGGAATGCCAAATGCCTTCCATCTACCCCATGCCCTCTAAAGTGAGGCAGGGGTCTGGAAGGTGCTGTGATCATGCCCCAGGACCAGTCAGATGGCTGCTCTGACCACAAGTTCGCCAGAAGAGTTGTGGAGCAGTATGAGGCATAAGATCAATTTATGACAACTATGGAAAGTGGGCCACATGTGTTCTGATGAATAAGCTACTCATAAGATGCATGTGAGTCACCCCAAGCTCTGTGAGCTCACAGCGGAAGTATTTAGTGCACTTAAATAGTGATTTAAGGAATGAATCCCTAGAGAAGCCCCAGTTACATTTTCTACTGAGAGTTCTCTTGCAGGATAATCTGACCTACTATCTTTGTGTCAATAACACATTCATAGTCAATCCCGTAGTTTGCCTTTGAGGAAGACTTAAGAGTTTTACTTCATGTGTTCAGGCTGGCTTTCTACCTTGGCAAAAGGCCAAGAGCATACTGCACAGAGTCAAAGCTGCCAAAGGGTCATTTATCACTATCCGGCACATTCAGTGACTGCCTAGGAAAATATGTAACAATGTGGAACATAGTTTAAAAGGAGTAGATGTAATTTTTTTTCCTGATTGACCTGTATTATGTAAATAACGCCACTGTAATGCACAGATGTAATGTACAAATGTACACTGTAATGTACATATTTTTGTAATAAATTAAAACGCAAAATTCAAAACATAGATCAAAATGTACTATTTGTTGCTTTAGGAATATAGATTGAATGAATCTGAACATAAATATGTAAATACAAATGAATCACTGGATTAGTCAGTTAAGTTTAAAAATATGATTCAAATGCTTTCATTAGACTTCCTTTTTATCTATGTGTACGTGTCACAGGTATATGTGTGTGGCACAGTGCCTAGAATATTGAAGGTATTCAATAAATTCTAGTCTTTCCCTTCATCCTCTTTCTTTTGTGTGTGTAAATCTGGTCAGGTGTCAGATCAGTTTTAAGGATAGCACTGATAAATCTTTGTTATATAATACATTGAATATTTTGCATGTTTCTTATTAAAGCATAGTGAATTTGAAGTCTTATAAAGAACAAAGCTCTGAGATATGGTTATCCACTGCTAATGCTGCAGGGCACCAGGTTTTGTAGGAAAGTAGAGGATAAACTTTGAAAAAAAACCATCAGTATCATGTAATCAAAGTAATATTGTCATAAACAAACCAAGCTACCCATGAACCAATTTCTAGATTAATTCAGAAAGGTATAATTAGCTCCATTTTAATGACTCCCCTGCCTCCATATCTCCCTATCCCTGAGTCAAGCTTGATGACATTTCTCTCCTGGCATATTCTCCATGTGGTGCCCACCATGTGATGAATCACACCCCACACTAATTACACAGTATAACACTTCTGTGTTGCAAGTTGATTTTTCACATTTGTCTGTTAGCATTGCAATTGTTGGTTGGTTGCCAGTTTCTTAAGACATATCAAACAGAGAGAAAAACTGCTAGTATTTAATCTTGAAATAAAATCCTTGAGCATTCCCAGAGTATGTGGACTCTCTAGAGGAAGTCTTCTACCCATAAAATTATGACAAAACATTTAAAACTTATAACTTTTAAATTAAAGCTCAAATTCTCTAGCTAAATTAATCGACATTCCTCCTTCATTCTTTCTAAATCTAGTTACTCAGGTGATTGCAGTGTCATTTATCATCCAGTTTTCATAGCATCATTACTTTGTTTTCCACCACCCAATAATTTTGATATTTCTTTGCTATCAAAGATAGTGTCAGGCACTCATACTATTTATTTAGAGAAGATGAATAATTTTCTCTCTAAGCACAAAAAGTTAACTTTAATCCTTATATTCATTTTTAAGGCTATTTAGTACATTAGATAGCTTTGTTATTAGAACTAGTCTTTACCACAATCCCATCAACCTATTATGAAAAGACAAATTAAATATGTCTTTTAATATTTATTTATGAAACAAGAAGCTGAATTTGGAGCTATTTAAACTGTAATGTCCACTCTTTTTTTCCTTTCAGTTCCAAAAGAAATTACATTACACCTAGTGGGCACAATCTGTTTTATTGCATTTCATTACTAAGCTCACTCCACATATTAAATATACCTTCTGTAGTGACTGTGACACTTTTCTTCCAATAGATTCTTGTTTATATGTGTTGGACATGAGTTCTTTTGAAGACATGTGTATTTACCATTTTTAAATTATATTTTTTATTGAAACATAGTAGAAATACAATATTATGTTAATTTCAGGTATACTATATAATGATTTGACATTTGCATACATTATGAAATGATCACCATTATAAGTCTAGTAACCATCTGCCCCCATATGAAGTTATTAGAGTATTATTGACCATATTCCTTATGCTGTCTATTTACTATTTTACTATTTCTATTTCCAGCTAAGGAACTTCATGAAGAGCTATGATGGAGTAGCTGCTGCCTCTTTCTCACGAGCCGTGGAAACTGTCGAAGCCAATGTACGCTGGAAAATGCTTTATCAAGATGAGCTTTTCCAATGGTTAGGAAAAGCTCTGAGACACTAACGTGTGTCTCTTAAAAACAATTCGACTCAGAATTTTGTGAGAAGACCTGCTTTATGTGGAATGAGGAAAATGGCCAGATTTTCAGTGTTAACGTGTGGGAGGAAATTTTTTTTTTAATTTTTGGTTTTGGGGGATTTTTTTGTTTCATTCATTCTGTTTTGTTTCTCTACTGGGTGTTCTTCTCTAAAGAAACTCTTGCAAGTGAAACTAGCCATGACTGCTTCAGCTATACATTCCTCACTGTACAGGACCAAATATGATAGTGGTGCATGTTGACGCTGCAGTCAGTATGGAAAAAACATATTCAGAATATTTTGTGCATGGCTGTATGGTCCTGCCTGTGTTCTAGCATGCTTATTTAAAATGTCCAATGTTGTATGTGAATATATGTTACATCGGGATTGACATTATGCAAAAGCACAAAGATTATCTGTGACAATCAGTGATGCAATGACAGAAAAACTAAAACAGGGAATTATATTCTTAGTCCTGGGCAATGTGAGAAGTGAAATAGCCCTTTAAGTGATTGGTGTCACTTATTTCAGCACTTGGATTGTCTTGCAATGATTATTGTACTGCTAACTCATTTTCTTTGAGTTAAAGCTGTGTATACATTAAAAAACGCATATAGATAGTGTATGCATATGTATATGTACATAGGGAGGCCCCATATGTATATAGTATGTTGTACACTGCATTTGTGCAAAGACTCTCTTCAGCTCAAAGAAAATTTATCTCTTTTTATAAACGTATACAAACTTTGAAAAGGCTTCAAAGAATTTATCTCAACACTATCCTTCCTGACAATTTCCTGACTAAATTTCTCAACTGTTATAGATTTTTTCATCTACTTCCTGAATGGTCTATTCTATACATAAAAATGAATTTAAACAAAATTTATGTACAAACGCTCTTCTAATTTTCCTAAGTGGCAACCTCACAACGTAAATATAGATTCTGTCATCATTTTGGTCCCGCTTCCTATTGGATAAAACAGTTATGTATACTTAATGATTATCAGTGCTGAGAAAGTGTTTCTTTTCCATCTTCTTTGTTTCTCCATCTCATGTTAGGTGGTGCAGAGAGTTAAAAACTCCTCCTGTGTGTTGATCTTTGTGTCTGTGTGAATCTAATCTCCCATTAAGCGACCATACCTCAAATGGATTCTTATGACCTTTGATGCCAGGTGTGCCATTCGTTAAGATGAAAAGTTTCTTTTCTTGAGCAAAGCTTTTCCTTTAGTATTGACAGCTCTGTTCTACCTGGGAATTTTGAATAGTCTTTCCCTGGCTGTATTATGTAACACAAGTGTTTTTAAATGGTATTCTCACGCAGTAGGCCAGCTCTCCAAACATTGCTTAGATGCTCAAAAACGAACATATTTTAAGTTTACCATTATGAAATGCCGATACAACTAACTGTACATAAGCCAAATGTTTGTGGACCACTTTATGTTTTCCTGAGGTTTTCCGCTCCTCTACATCTTCTTGCAAATCATTGAAAGAAACGCTCTAACTCTAATAGTCACTGAACATTGGGAAATAAAGTATGTATTTTAGAAACTGGAGCCATAGATTTATTATAGGTTTGTAGTAAAGAGGAACAATTTAATAATCCATAGAACAAGTATCACCTAAGGTTGAATTTTATCTTTTTAGCAATTAGTATCTATTACTCATACCTAAATTTTTCAGCCCTTCAATTAATATATGAATTTTAAATACTCTATTTGTTGTTAATAACACAGAGTAATGCTTAGTATAAAATCTAAAAGTCATGCCCCCTATCTGAAGTGATGAAATTTAATATAATTTCAAATATGTGTGAAACCCTTAAGGGGTAAGTTCTGAAACATAACAATAATAAAGATCACACTGTCATGCAGGTTCAAAACATGTACTGTATCACCATTGGATTCATGTAATAGAAAAGATAAAAAATTAGAGGTGGATGTCTTGTTTTGTGTCGTGGATTACTGAAGACTCTTAATAGTTGTGACATCTTTTGAATGAAATCACCATTTCCAGCTTTGAGTTAAAAGGGCTTTTATAGTTCTTTTTTCCTCTGCACTGCTAATAATCTTAATCCTCTTTCAGTATTTTAGTGGCCTTGAACAACTGGTTTAGCTATGATGTCAAATCCTAAGTGTATAATTATGTGCAATGTTTAATACCTCATATAATACTTGTTCAACAGTATAGTGGTATCAATGGCATTGAGATGGAATTTTTGTTCTACATATTTTTCAATAATTTATCCTTTCCAATGTTGAAGATTATATCAGGCATTAACATTTTTTAGTTGTTTAAATAAGTAATATTTTCAAAACAATAAAATGACCAATGACATCTCTTGGAATATTCTGTAAAATGTAGTTAAGTTATAAAATTCTATTTTCTGCATAGAGTTTTTATCTTTTTTCTCTTCTTTGTCTGTTTTACAAATCATACACATGCATGAAATAACAAATAGTTGAAAGTGTCCAAAATCTAGGCTTAAAAAGTAACTGTGCCATTATATGTACAACAGCAAAACTTGGTTTCAATTAGGAAGGACTAAATATTTACTGAATATTTAGTAAATATTCTGAAGCATTAAATATCTCTAGGTAACCTGTAAATAAAAAGTTTTCCCCATTTTTACACATTTTCCCTTAAAATTTTCCTATAATCTTTGAAGTTTTTTTACATATGCAAGCACAACCTCTAAGTCTAGTATCTACAATGCTAGGTTTATTCTTCAGTTTCAATAACATGGATTTTACCTGGGAGTTAAACTCACTTTGGTTTACATTATTTCTAGGATAATTATATCATAGGACTGAGAATTTTTTGATAGTGCAACTTACAAATATTATAACAGTAAAATCTTACAAGGTTCCTAAGATTATACCATATATTTATAAACTGCATTTAATTTTCAAAGAACTTTTACATATGCTGTTTCGTTTGACTCCTCTCAAAAACATAATAAATTATATTAGCCCCAATAGTCTGATGAGAAAACTGAGACTCAGAGTAGCAACATGAACTTTTTAAAATTTCATGATTGTTGTTTTGGGAACAATTACAATAACTTGAGATCTTCGAGAAAACCTTCCTACAATTAAAATAGACATGTTTGAAATACCTCTATCAGTTGCATTAATTGGAGATTTTCCAAATACCAGAAGCAATATCAAAATACTGATTAAATATATCTACAATAGTTACATTATTTTTAAAAGTCTGTGTTTCTAGTTTGCATAATGTCAAACAACTGGAAGAAATGTTGATCAGCATTCACTTTGGTCAGCGTAAATAGCCAAATATTGGGACAAAAAATACAGCCCATTGATGATAGTTTTCTTTTTTTTAATATTTTGGTGAACATTATTTAAATATGACCTTAAAATACTGACAGTTTGCTTCATTTTCCACACAGATTTCTCTGATAAACTTTGTAGTAACAGATGGTCAGACCACAGATAAAATGATGCCCATTTAAATCAGTGAAGGTAATATTCAGTAAAATGTTTATAAATCTGTGCAGACTAAGTTATGCAAAAACCATTTTCGTGCAACTGTAGTACTATATCAGATGCAGTAAAGGGATTCCTAAAGAAGTTTACAATAATATATTTAATTCAAATCTATTGGCTATTAAATTTTAAGGAATTTTTTCTAAGAAGTCAGAAACCTAAAATAGTTTAATTATTCTCCTCAATATACCCATGAGGAAACCACATATACTTTATTAAAGAAAAAGCTCATATAATGGGAAATTAGGATTCCCACACCTGTTTTTTTTCCTTTATCAGAGACCATAGCTGAATTATCATTTGACACTGCTAATTATGTACTGACAGAATTTAATTTAATTAAACATTTATTGAGCACCTTTTATTTCACAAAGCACTTTTTGAGAGGAAAGGAAGGGATGAACAAGGCTTAAAGGAATTTACATCACAATAAATGAAACAAACATAGAGAAATAATGAACCAATAAGGGCAACATGAAAGATAATTACATACTACAAAAAAGGAACTAAATAATTTTTAGGTATAGATAATATTAGGCATTATTTTTGTATACTCATTCTCAAAAGATTTGTTGTACTTCAGGATAATTCTCACTGTTTGTTTCACAGCACTTGATTGTGTAACATTTAGAAAGTATAATAGAACCACATAGTTTAAATTTTTATAGTTGGAATATAAATTAGAATAGAATTTATCTTCAAGAAAAGTTGTTTGAGCATTTTAATAATATCGGTAAGTTGTGGAAAAATGTTTAACCTACTTATGTAAAAGTAGCTCAAGTTTTCTAAAATGGTTTTAGCATACTGTTCGTATATTCACAATGTGTTAATTTTAAGTTAATCATATATTATTAAAAACAGGTTCAACAATTCTTATACAGTACTAGGCAATAATGTATTTGTTCAAAATAGTATATGTGAACTTTTGAGTATGAAAATGTTATTGCAAAATATCCTGGAATTCCAAAATTTAATTACATAAGAGTAACTTTCAGTTCGATTGCTTTGAATTAATAAGGTCTTTTTTAAATTAAAATATTGAGTTGGCCAAAAAGTTCGTTCGGATTTTTCCATACGCTTGAAAAACCTGAACGAACTTTTTGGCTAACCCAGTATTTTGTTTAATATGCATTGTTTATGTTCAGAAAAAATCAAACAAAAGGGTACTCTAGTAGCTTTTATTTTTATTTTATTTTATGAAATTTTACTTTAAAGTCTAGAAAAAATTGTCTTAAATATTAAAAATAAACAGTTGGTGAAAATATATGTTCTAATTTTATGTATACTGTATATGAATTTTATTTTTAAAATAGGTTTTTCACAAATAGCCCTACTGGTAGGCAGTATAATTTTACCCAGATTTTGAAAACATAACACTTTACAGGATTTTATGTTGAATATTTGGTACTTTAAGGATAGTACATTGAAAATGTTTATCTTTACACATTCCCAGTTCATGTACCAATCCACAAAGAAAAAAGAAAAAAGATCCATTCTTCATTTTAATCAGAATTAATTTTTTGCGCTGTATTAGTTAAATGAGTTATAATATCGGGAAAGTACAAAAACTTGAGTGCCTCCTAAATGCTGGGCGTTGTGTAGGTATCATCTCATTTAATAACTCTGTGAAATACCATCAGTTCCAAATCACCAGTGAGGAGACAGAAGCTAAGAGTTGTAATGAGCTTGTGTAACTGGTGGTAGGTTTTGGCGAGAATTCAAAAACCTGCACACCCAAGCCTTACACGGCTTAAATTAGTCCTTAATCTGCCTCCTACATGCCTGAAAACATAATGATTATCCATACAGACCAGTCTCTGTAGAAGATTTGAATAGATACTTAGCTTACTTTTTCATTGTCATTGGCTAGTTTGAGAAAAATGTTAATTAGTACATTTTGGTTTACTACTCATTTGTTAACAAGGTTACTTCATATGGCCTATAAAAGTTTTCATCAAAGTGTTTTACATTAATGTGTTGTGTAGTGGGTTTTAAGCTGTTACAAGTTATTAAGAGATAGTCCAGCCAACAAGCCGTGAAAAATAAGGGAAAAGAGAAGATGGATTGCAAAGCTCTTCACCAGTGGACCAAAAGATAAAGTTAAATCTCTACCCTGCATATGGAGGAGACCTATTAGTTTAGCCAGAACTTTCCTTTTGCTTAGCGATGAGGTCAGAGAAATATTTCTCTCTTTCTGCTTAGAACCATATAGATGGACTGCAGCCCCTTAATTTACTTGAAGTTACATTTTCCATTGGCCTCCTCTGTGTAGTTACAGTTTAAGATAACTGCTTTGACCTACCTCTGCACAGGTCAACTTGGTTCGAATCGCATACATTTTTATTATGTCATGTAAGTAATTGAAAGAGTGAAATGTTTTATAGCAAATATTACAGTAGAGTTAAGAACATCTGCCTTGAATGTGCAGTGTATTTTTTTTTTAATACATCTTTTTTGCAGTATAATTGCTTCACAATGCTGTGTTAGTTTCTGTTGTACAACAAAGTGAATCAACCATATGCATACATATATGCCCATATCCCCTCCCTCTTGAGCCTCCCTCCCACCCTCCCTATCCCACCCCTCTAGGGCATCGCAAAGCACCGAGCTGATCTCCCTGTGCTATGCTGCTGCTTCCCATTAGCTATTTTACATTTGGTAGTGTATATGTCGATGCTACTCTCACTTCGCCCTTGGCCAGCTTCCCCCTCCCCCCATGTGCTCAAGTCCATTCTCTATGTCTACGTCTTTATTCCTGCCCTGCCACTAAGTATATCAGTCCCTTTTTTTTTTTTTTTTAGATTCCATATATATGCATTAGCATACGGTATTTGTTTTTCTCTTTCTGACTTACTTCACTCTGTTTGATAGACTCTAGGTCCATCCACCTCACTACAAATAACTCAATTTCATTTTTTTTTATGGCTGAGTAATATTCCGTTGTATATATGTGCCACATCTTCTTTAGCCATTCATCTGTCGATGGACATTTAGGTTGCTTCCATGTCCTGGCTATTGTAAATAGTGCTGCAATGGACATTGTGGTGCATGTGTCTTTTTGAATTATGGTTTTCTCAGGGTATATGCCCAGTAGTGGGATTGCTGGGTCATATGGTAGTTCTATTTTTAGTTTTTTAAGGAACCTCCATACTGTTCTCCATAGTGGTTGTATCAATTTATATTCCCACCAACAGTGCAGGAGGGGTCCCTTTTCACCACACCCTTTCCAGCATTTACTGTTTCTAGATTTTTTGATAATGGCCATTCTGACCAGTGTGAGGTGATACTTCATTGTAGTTTTGATTTGCAGTTCTCTAGTAATTAGTGATGCTGAGCAGCTTTTTGTGTGCCTCTTGGCCATCTGTATGTCTTCTTTGGTGAAATGACTATTTAGGTCTTCTGCCCATTTGTTAATTGGGTTGTTTGTTTTTTCGATATTGAGCTCCATGAGCTGTTTGTATATTTTGGAGATTAATCTTTTGTCCATTGTTTCATTTGCAAATATTTTCTCCCATTCTGAGGGTTGTCTTTTCATCTTCTTTATGGTTTCCTTTGCTGTGCAAAAGCTTTTAGGTTTAATTAGGTGCCATTTGTTTATTTTTGTTTTTATTTTCATTACTCTAGGAGGCGGATCAAAAAAGATCTTGCTGTGGTTTATGTCAAAGAGTGGTTTTCCTATGTTTTCCTCTAAGAGTTTTATAGTGTCCATTCTTACATTTAGGTCTTTAAACCATTTTGAGTTTATTTTTGTGTATGGTGTTATGGAGTGTTCTAATTTAATTCTTTTATGTGTAGCTGTCCTGTTTTCCCAGCACCACTTATCGAAGAGGCTGTCTTTTCTCCATTGTATGTTCTTGCCTCCTTTGTCGTAAATTAGGTGATTATATGTGCGTGGGTTTATCTCTGGGCTTTCTATCCTGTACCATTGATCTATATTTCTGTTTTTGTGCCAGTACCGTACTGTCTTGATTACTGTAGCTTTGTTTACTTTCTAAGTTAATCATTCAGTCACTCTCTTTTTAACCCCGACAAGGTTCACAGTATTACTTTTGCTCCTGTTCACTATTCTGTTCCCACTTTCACATAACTTATGACCTACTGGGTAAAAACATTCATTATTAATTTTTTGCTACTCAGTTTCATTTTTAAAAGGTTTATTATCTGTCACTTAAGTACAAAAAATATTTCAAGTGAATGTTGTATTTCTACCCTTTAAAATATTGTATAATAGTAATCTCACATTATTTTTTAAACGCTACCTGTGCATTGCCATATATGAATATACTTGCCATTTATCTTTGCTGTATTTTAGTCCCTTTACATTTTGATAGTTTTTTAAAAGAGACCAAAACTATAAAACTAAAACACAGTAGGACTATGAAGCTTATTCACTGTCCACTTACTTGAAGCAAGAAGAGAAATTCTGCCTTTGAGCTTTCATAATTGGCTTTCTGGACACCACTGAATTCATCAGATAATCTTTTTAAAATATTATGTGGACTATTTCTAATGAACTTGAATTTATTCAGCAACAAAGTTTATTTTCCTAGAGCCATTCTCCAAATGAACAGACTTATTTAAAATATGCCAAATGGAAGCACTTTTTTTCATTTCTAATATTTTATGATTTAGGAATAAAAAAGTAACTGTTCTTTTAGTAAATATGATTACTAAAGCATTTACCAAATAACTTTGTGTTAGTTTAGCAGGTTAATGTTTTCTATGGTATGCCTTTAAAATTACTGAGTAAAAATTCAATCAGTATGTGTTCAACATGAAGTTTTTATTCCACTATAACCAAGCACTGACAAAATGGATTTTTCTAAGTGAGAAAATTTGTCTTCTGTACTTTAAGCAGAACAAATCTGAATTTTGCCTCTGATAATAAAATTTTGTACAGTAATGTGTAATTCATCACTGTCTTAATTTTCTGACATGTTCAGATAAGGCCAAGATAAATAATATCTTCTGCTTTTTAAAATTATGCTTCTGTTTTTACATGAGAACCGATTTTTAAAATTCTGAGTAGACACACTGTAGAGGTCCATGAAAAAAATCACTTTCTTTTTTGACGAGGACTTTTTCAATACTATATACATGCTGAAGCTGGAATAAAGAAGTACATATTTGTGCTATACTGTAAGAAGGAAAAAAAATACCAATTCAGTCTCCTTTCTAATTATATGCCTTTAGAATAAATGAAATGATCTGCACTTTGGGAAAAGTGATTTCACCTGAAATGCATTTTCAGATTGCTTTTTAATAGGTTTCCACATTCTATAGACTGTCAAGTTCCCTGAATTTCAAGAACAGTTTTCAATAACAACAGGACTATAAAATACATATAATCAGGGTGCATAAGTAGTACTCAAAGTATAGTTTTTCAATTTCTCTGGGTTTTTCTCTTTCTAAGGATTGTTCAGAGAACATTAGACTTGACTCTGCATAGCCACCCATTTGAGCCTTACCCATGATACTTTATTCAGCCGTAGGAAATTCTCCTCTGCCATGAGCATGGGAATAAGAAATAGACGGCCTTCCAAGCCAGAATCAAGAATACTCCTGGGCTTCCCTGGTGGCGCAGTGGTTGAGAATCTGCCTGCCAATGCAGGGGACACGGGTTCGAGCCCTTGTCTGGGAAGATCCCACATGCCGCGGAGCAACTGGGCCCGTGAGCCACAACTACTGAGCCTGCGCGACTGGAGTCTGTGCTCTGCAACAAGAGAGGCCACGATAGTGAGAGGCCTGCACACCGCGATGAAGAGTGGCCCCCACTTGCCACAACTAGAGAAAGCCCTCGCACAGAAACGAAGACCCAACACAGCCAAAAATAAATAAATAAATAAATAAATAATTCCTATTTAAAAAAAAAAAGAAAAGAATGGCAGATTATCAATAACTATTGATGTTTGAAAAAAAAAAAGAATACTCCTATTAGGATTATGGCCAGTGTCCACATATACTGGAGATATATAGATGCATATGTATGTACATATATATAGATATCATATATACATATATATCTTATATCTATATCTATACCCATATAGTCTATTTATTTCTTTGTCAAATGATTGTTCTCTGCAGAACAATCACATAAATCAGAAAATGGCTATTGCAAAATGTAAATTGGGGGAGTAGAGCATGGCTACCATCATTTGAAGAGGCTGTCAAATGACATTAAATTATACAGGCACAATAACAAGAATTCCCTCTAACAATCATGAGGGAGCTTATTAAGACAACAATTCTGCCTGGCCCCCAACTCTAGCGATTCTGTCTTAGTAAGTGTTGGCTGGGATACAGTCGTCTGCACTTTGAACAAGGACTGTAGTTGGTTCCATCTACACTAGAGGCCATCCATCTAGACCACACTTTAAGAAACATTGGGTAGGCGCAGTGGTTCTCTGCCCTGACTGTACATTAGACTCAACTGAAATAGCTTTTAAAATATACTTATGCCTGGGCCACACTTCAATTAAAGAAGACTCTCTGGCATGAGGTATCTGCACCAGCATTTTTTAAAGCCCCCAGAATGATTCTAATACACAGTTATCATGGTCAAGAACCTCTGGGCAGCACATACCAAATTGAACATTACATAGCGTAAGCAATAGTTACAGAATGTTACTGAAAGTACCTATTTTTTTAGACATCTAAGAATTTCTTACTGTTGTTTAACATTCTTTGAATATAGAAATGCAAAATGTGTTTTCAGTTAGCTTGTGGAAGGCTAATAGGAGGCTTGAACAACTGACCTTAGGGCTATAACACGTCACTGACACAGCACAGGAAGCTGTTTCCCTGCCATCCACCTAGATGCCTCATTTTCCCTGTATTCTGACATTGACATTCTCCTGTCACCCACTTTGTCATTTTCTCTATAGTCTTAATGAGTCTCTATAGTCTTGTGACTATATCCATATCTACTATTATCAGAAACAACAATTTTTCAACTTTTATTTTGCTTTGAAATTGGCAGGGCATTCCAGCAAATGACTGCACCTTTGCTCTGCTGAATAGAACAATTTTTTTTCTGCTGCCCATTTTGCAAGTGCCTGAAATCGGAGCTCAGGCCTGATACATGGGTTAAAATCGTTACATCAGGGAGATAAACACATCATAAGCTATTATTATAAACTGTTATGCTCTGAAATATTATTCTTTTTTCTAGTTCTTTTCCAGTTTCTTTTACTCTCCCTTCTCTTGCTCTTTCTCTTTCTCATTGTGACCTGCCAGCTGAACACTGAGCCTTTTTCGGCAGCAGGCGCTTATTTTCACTTGACACGGAAAAGAGAATAGTGAAAGTTTGGAGCTCTTTCTATATCAGTGTGCATAATAGAAAGTGACATGTGTTCTTGAGATTGTCAAACAAGACCCAAAGGGCATCTGGGTAGATTGAATCTGCTTAGGTGTGCTCTTGAGTCATTGTGCTCATTCGTCAATACTTTAGTTCCTGGCTTCCCTTGGGTTGCTGAAATTTGTTTTCCTTTCCTGAATTATCTAGCTAATTACAGATTTCAGAATACAAGCAATTCATTTTTTTCACTAAAAAGGGAACTAGAAACATTGTCACCTCTGGAACATTTTAGCAAGCTGGTAGAGGGTGAATAATTTAATTGGAGAACCCTTGAGCCATATGTGGCCAAAAAAAGTCTTGAATCCCCTCTATCCTGCTTTTGCTATTTTTTTCATTCTCCGTCATTTACCCTGTAGGTTGTTATCTCCATACGATTTCATATTGAACCCATTTTTCATGGGGAAAAGAAATTTTGTTGTAGAGTAAGATCTTCCAAGTTAGTAGGTTTTTATTAAGTTATTAGGATTATAATTTGCACAATGACGAACTTCACTGAGACATTTATGACAAATTCAGGTCTACCTCAGAACTTCAACAACTGCCTGCTGGGTAAAGTATAAGAGGGAACTGCTTAATTAGCAAAGATCTATGTAGAAGTCCTAAAGCTAAAGCTTAACAGGAATGGCTTCAATGTAACATTACTAGGTGGACATACAGCAAAATTTAGCACCAAAAAGGGATTAGAAAGTAGGACTGGAAAGTAGGCTTGCTATATTTAAGATGGGGGTGGACTTCAGAAGACAGAGAATATGCAAAATGCAGCAGGTTTCTAAAGGACTACAGTTAAGTATGTCGTGAATATATTATACAAATAACAGTTATTCTGGTACTTGGATCACCTAAATATTTTCCAGTGATATGTGAGTGAAAAAAATTGAGTAAAATAAATGGAATGTTTCATATAATAAACACAGGTTCCAAAATAAATATTAATTTCAATCCTGTTCAAATTACAAAGTAAGAGCAAGTATTGACTAGTGAGCTGTTTGAAGTGTGTGTGTGTGTGTGTGTGTGTGTGTGTGTGTTTTGGATGAAGGAGAAGAGTGAGGAGAGTTGAGAGCAGATGACAGAACTTTTAACCAAGCATATTTCCACATTTAAAAAGTGAAATTATAGTCCCATACTACATATTCAAATCATTTTCCAATCATTTAGACTCAAATTATTCAATTCTCTAGTTTGGAAGTTCTCATCTTGTTGCATATGAGAAAATGCCTGGTGACTTAGAGGAGAGATTAGATTAAAGTGTGATTTTATTACTTTAGGTTCAATAGAAAGTATGTGCATTTCTAGAGCCATCAAATAAGATTCAGTAGATATCTGGGTACATAGATACTCATATCTGGGTGTTCTCTTGAGTAGTTGAAATACCAAAACGAAATACTAAAACCTAACTTTGGCTAAATGAAACTGGAAAAAATCAAGCTGCCCTTTCTGGTTAGTAATAAAACACAGGAACTCTAATGTTACAGGTGATATATGGACGTTTGCTTGTTTTGTCACAAATTCATTTTAAAATAAGAGTTCCCATGTGTTAAGTTTCTAGTCATTCTCAATTACTTGAAAAAAAACTTGAATGAAAGTAAATGCTTTGTCTGACTTTCGGGTGCAAGTATTTTATTTGCTTTGACTATGGACACTTACCATAATATTTATCATCATTTGAGAGGTTTGATTTTGTAACACAAACCTTGTACAGATTGGCCAAATTGCAAGAATAGAGCAAAATATCTCTTGCCATGCTTTAATTACTGTACTTCTAGTAATGCCTAAATATGTAGTTTTCTTATAAAGATCCGCTTGACCCACATAGCTCTTAGTTTTTTAAAGGTCCAAAGTTTGCATACTGCTAAGAGAAATCTTAGTTAAATATTGGCTATTTTTTTGTACCTAAGTCAAATTAATATTTTGGTTCTTGTTAAATTTTGTTATGTGAGAATTTTGGGATTCTGATACTGTTATCCATTATAACTTCTCTCTATGTATGTATAGGGTGACATCTTTGTCTTCATTTAAATCATGAGATGAGACTGTGTGGGTTTTTTTTTTCCCCAGTTATCATTCTGCCAGCAGATCTGATACTAACCAGCACTTTCTCACTTAGACGTGTAGATCCCTTGGTTAGTCTATGTTTATGTGGGACTTGTTTGGGGATAACTTTGCTTATAGACAATGCACTGCCTTCTTCAGAGGTCATTAAAGTTGTTAAAATAAGATGGTTACAGAACCCTATGCTCCTATGTTTCTGACAACTCTACTTTACCTACCTCAGAAACATTAGAACAGCAGCTACCAACATACCATAGAGCCAATAATATTTTTACTCTAATATCTTGCTAAAGCTTTATGAAGTGGTGTAAGGTAGATGTTTTTCTCTCTTGTTTTCAAACACACCTGAATAAAATCAATTGAAAATCTTATAATCTATATTAGGCATTGATGTATTCACAGCTACATTTTTGGGGTCATTTTGAAATCTCTCTCCTCTGAACAGATTCTCTCTTTAGTGTATATAGTTCTTATTGACTATACCATCCATTTCACACTTCTTTGATATTTTATATCAATGTATTTTATCTCACAATGAGATTATACATTCTTCAAGGATGGAGATGATTTTTTTTTATTTCTTGACAGCAACTTCAAATATAATAAATTCTCAATCACATTTTCTTGATTGAGAACAACTTAAGTGCCAGTATAGAAACCAATGACTTTCCAGTATAGGCACTCAGCGAGAAGTGTTTGGGGGATTTAGAGTCATAACTAGAATAAAAAGTGTTGATCATTTTAAAGTATTGCAAAACTAAAGCTTGAAAGCTCACTCCATTCTTTGAATTTGTTCAAAAATATCACTTTAGAGGAACACTTGTGATCGACTTTGACCCTCTCGGTAGAGAAAATAGAAGAACAGAAGGATAATAAGATGCTATTTCATAACACATCTATTACAGTAATTCATTTATAGTGCGGAACGTTTGCCAATGATAAATGCATGTTACTGTGGTGCAATTATGAATGTACCTTGGCTTTTCAACAATAAACCTGCCAAAAGGTTGCAAAATGCACAAGGAAGAAATTTTAGTTGAAGAGCTGAACTAACCAAGAAGTGTAATTTTTTTTTAAAGTGTCTATATTTTTTAAAGAGATTTTTGTTCACTGCTAAAGTTAAATCTGTAATAACACAGCACACTTTTCATAATCTGTGAACGTCACATACACTTGACTTTGCATGCATGCTGCCTTCTCAAATTATCTTCTTATAGAAAATATTTGCAATATTAACTTATTACCACAGAAAGTGAATCTATCCCAGAAAATAGTGCCATTTATGTCTTTGAAATTCCTTGTAAGATCATGGATTGGACTGGGAAAATTGTGTCAAGCTTTTATTCCTTGATATTTTAGTAGGAAATGGAGATGAAGGTGAATTATATGATTGCCTGACTCACATGCCACCGCTATGCTTCATATGTTGCTAAATGATAAAGGTCTAAGCTACAATCACTATGGAGCTAATGAATGGTGAATTTTTACTGACCTACTGTGCACTCAAACCTGTATTAGATACTAGGCTGACATTAAAGTAATATAACGCATAGGTCTTTGCCTAGAAGAAATTTTTGTGATTGGACAAATGACAATTATGGATAAAACAGAATATCATAAAAGAATATAGGAAAACATATAATACACATTGTAGGTTACTTTTAAGAAGAGGGAAAGTTGGATATGGACTGAACTTTTAGGAAAGAATGTGAAGTCTGTGGAGTTGGGGAAGATTACTGATCATTCTGTGGTTTCAATGAGAGAAAAATTAAGACTTGGGGGTGGGGAGGAGGGTAAAGGGAATATTTAATGACATAGGGGCAAGTTAAATACGGCCTTGAAGATCTCTCCTGTTCATCCTTTTTATCCACCCAAGTTAGAGAAGATTATCTGATGAAAACAAACAATTTCTATTTTGATGACTTTTTCAGAAGTAGCAATTATTATGGGAAGAACCTGAGATATAGAACAAATGGCTTCTTAAGATTGTAGGTGATGGAAGTGTATAGAAGGAAGGAAAATAAACAAATGCATGTATAATCCCTTAAATTTCCATTTCATGATTTTTTCAATTATTTATATAATTTACGTGATTAAAATTGTATTTTTCTTCTAAAGTGTTCAATAATAAATCCTCTGGGCTTATGCTTTGGATGTTACATGAAAGCTCATTAAGAAAGAAATCGGAATGAATGCTGTAATTGAATTTCTTCCATAGATCAACACCACATGTTTTAGGGGGCTGACTATATAATAATCCTAACTCTGTGAATCTGTTTAGAGTTTCCTATGTTTATCTTGCCTTTAGTCAGTTTCTCCATGCTTTGCATACAGTTCAAACTTCCTACAGACCAATTTGAATTATGTGCAATTATTCCCTTCGGTCTGTTGAAAAAGTTCTTTGCCTTAATTCAAGATTTTTCAGTTTGCCTTTGGCATATTTATTCCTTGGTTCTCATTTCTTACCATATACC
Source organism: Balaenoptera musculus (assembly GCF_009873245.2). Taxonomy (NCBI): domain Eukaryota; kingdom Metazoa; phylum Chordata; class Mammalia; order Artiodactyla; family Balaenopteridae; genus Balaenoptera; species Balaenoptera musculus. Next base: position 59,179,422 of record NC_045794.1, read on the forward strand.
TCATTTTAACCATAGTGTTCCTGATTCTTTTGCCAGCTTTTTGTGATGATGGGCACTTAGAAAGTTCTCATCTGGTGGAGGCTGGATGTTTACCAACTATACAATGTTCTTCCTTGAGTTCTAGCCCCATCTCTGCTGCTTTAGCCATGTGCCGACACAGATAAGGAGTGCTAGGTTCCTCTTTTGGGGGAAGAGGTCATCAATAGGACATGACCACCTTTGAGCTGGACCCAGGCAACTGAAGGTTCCTCACTCTCTCCCCTTCCTTAAAATGTATGTTCAGCCTCTCATTCCCAAACTAGGAGCCGTTCTAAGGATGCAGCCTTGAAAGCATAAGGTGTTGTTGAGACCATCTGGACTGGACACATGACTGAATCCAGTTAAGTTATATAAATGTCTATAAAAAATTTTAAGATTCTGGCAGGCAGTTGTGGAGACCTGCTCATCTTGCAGCCACCCAAGATAAACCTCGTCAATAAGTTCCAATAAGTTCTGGAGTAGTCTGTCTCTTTCTTCAGTCTCTCCTTGCCCTATGTGTACAGGGGCCAGTTTCAGATTTCAGCCGGGGAGCTCTCCAGTTTGTGAACCAACATTTTCTCCAACATTTTCTGTTGTGTGAGGATAGATAATATGCAAAGTGGGAATGAGAGTGAGAGTAAAATGTAAATAAAGGAATCTGAGCTTCTGTCCAAAGATACAGGACATAGGGAACTCCCAATCACTTGCAGCTGGACACAGGAGAAAACTAGTTGACTTCCCCACCCTCTGTCCGCCATGCCAATCATCAGTGCATGTTTATGAAAACTGCCCATTGATTGGAGGGACAAGTTGAGCCAGGAAAATAGGGCAGTTAGAGCCGGCCCACAGAAAACCAGTATCCGCGTGCTGTTCCAACAGGAGTGCATCACCTCACTCACTTTCCTTGCAAGTTCCCTGAGATGCCTTTCCCTTGGGAGTTCTGTAGCTGTTTAAATGAGCTCACCTGGCAATGTGAGGACTTCTTATTAATATTTTACATACTCTTCATCAACTTTTAGGCAACTTAGGGTTAATTTAGGGGTAGTGATATTAAATGTGTTCTATCGCTGACCTCCAAGTTTCTCCATTTTCTAGAACTGCTCATGGAAACCACTGTTATTTTAATAAGCTAATTGGGGTGGGGAAAGGGATTCCAAAACCCCCCGTAGAGATCAGATAATACATCAAACCTTTCTATCTCCTCATTTATGCTAGCATTCCTTTAATCTGAATTCTTTCTCCTTTCATCACTGCCTTCTCAATGCTATTTATCTTTTAAGGCTCTAACCATGTGTTTGTAAAGCACGGTTCTTGGGCCATTTTCATCTAAATCACCCAGGGTGCTAGTTAGAAATGCAGACTGATTGTATAAATCAGAATCTCTAGGGATGGTCCAGAAATCTAAATTTTAACAAGCTCCCCAGGCATCTCTTATGAATGCAGAAGTTTGAGAAACACTGTTGTATTCAAACACCGTGAAGTTATTCTCATTCCCCTGGAAAACCAATGTTCTTTCTCTGCCTTAGGAATTTCTGAAAAAGTTAGTTTTTATGCCCTTCCTAGAGTATTTATAATATTCTGTCTTATATTATAATTTGTCATAACATTATGATCTGTGCACTGGTTTTATTCCCTCTATTATAAGTATAAGCTCCTTGCAGGCTATGCCTGTGTATCTCTGGAGCATCTGGCATGGAGCTTTCCTTCTAGCAGATGCTCAATTCTTATCTTTAAGAATGCATGAAATGTTACCTCCAGGCCTTTCCCCTCCTCTTCTGTCAATGCACTGTGAACGAAAGCTACAGTGCAACTCCAAAATGCTTGTACCATATTAAAGTAAATGAACTGCTTAGAAAACCTCTTGCTTGAACTAAGCTTAGTTCACAGAATTTAGTCCCAGATAAATACTTGACTCAGGCTTTTTTGTTCTCCGTAAATCTCCTTATCAGCAGAAGGTTTATTTTTGAAACTCATGGCTCAGTATAGTGAAAAGTAGTCACTTGAATCAAGAACTAAAGAACGATTCATGGCTCAGGTCATAAACATTACCTATATGTCTGTCACTGGTGAATCATTTATGATGTCCTCAGTACAGTTTGAATTTTCAAAAGGTTAACTTTGGATGTGCATTTTTAGAGTGCGTGTGTTTACTTAGAATATGTCAAGCTACGAAAAGGGCATTTTCTTAAAACACCACTGTTTAATTTCTACAAAATCCAAGCCAAGGAAGCAAGCATATTCAAATCAAAGATCGGAAGCATGGCTTGAACTTCAATTATTTAGCTACGATTATGATGAGATTGTTACCTGCTATTTGGTTTTCTTGAAATCAGGATATAACCTAACCACTTCAAACATGTGTTGTTATAGATTTAAATGACCTGAATGATTTGTTTTGCTTTCTAATACTGAATAGACATGATGATTTTTCTTATTTTTTACAAGCCAGGTAAAAGCCAGTAAAACTCACACTCAAAATATAATTGAGCTACTTATTTAAAAGAAAAACTTACACAACTAACCTTATTATGGTAATCATTTTGCAACATATACATGAATCAGGCATTACGTTGTACACCTTAAACTTACACACATTTATATGTTAACTATATCTCAATAAAGCTGTGAAAAAAGAAAGAGAATGGGTTTCTCTAAGCTTGCTGTAAGTATTGTTAGGAAGCTTTATCAGCATTCAATACTACATTTAAAGAATGCACTAAGTAAATATTAGTAAAGTTACATTAATAAATTACACTAGAGTCGACATCTAAGCAACATTTATCAAAAAAAGGATATCGCAAATACTTTTATAGAAGTGGAGTAGATACACTTGAATGTTTTATAGATGTATGCCTTTCTCAAATGATAGGGCAGGAAAACATTTTAGGGAGAAAACATTTCAGGCAAGAAAACTTTACAAAAGTCCAAGGCTCAAATGAAAGGTGAATGTAATATTTTGAATTTAAAAGTCACTTATTAGCATGCTATCAAAAAGTAATAGAAATGCAGAGAAATAAACTGTCGAATGTTAGCAAGAGCACATTTTAGAAATACAAAAACTCCCACAATTAGGTATCGTCTGAACAATTCCAAGGAAGCTGACTCTCTCCTGGTCACCTCAATTGGTTACTTTCTCTGTCCCAAAGACCAGTGTTCTCTATCCAAACTTATCTGGATCGTTTGCATGTCCCAGGTGTAAATCGGGGTTGAATTCCTACAGAAATTTTCCAAGTGCATCTTTTTGCTTTCCATCTTCTCCCCGCCTCTCCTCCAATTCTAAGTTTCCATCCTACACACCTGCTAAAATGACTCTTTTCAAACATAGTTTTCATCAAGTCACTCCTCTGCTTGATAATTTAGAGTGATTTTCCATAACTTGTTATATAAAATCCTAACTTGCCTTGCACTAACATCTATCACTAACTGGACTGCCCCTTCTTCCAACCAAACAAATATTCATCACTCTCAGGAACATGTGAGTCTCTATATCTTTCATAACCTGCTTGGTGTTTTTAGGAAAATCTTGAAAGATTTTTGAAAAAGACTACTGGATGCGCTTTCAATGGAATACTGGATGTTATCTAGGGTACTTTTCAGGGATTATCTTATTTTTATGGGGTGTGTCCCTCTGATTGTTTCTGGCTGGTGTACTTTGCACCTTTAGAGAGATAAAGATTAACATGTAGATGGCTATTGACAGTGCACTAGTAATGCATCAATAATGTTTCCTGTCCATAGCAATGCAAACAATTCCTGTTAATGGCAGTTTGAAGAATTGGACTTATAAAGAGTAACTCTACTGGTTTTTAAAAGCTTACTAGTCCCCTCATTAATTAATGAGGTAGATAAAATTGTTGACTTGTGTTCACATTATTTTTTATGAGATTCATGATTTTACCTTTTTGAAAATTATGAAATAACAGGGAATAATATACATAAATCCTTATTGCCCTCCTTGCCTTGTACATCCCCACATGTCAGTACATTCCTACACTCTCTTTGAAACTCAATTCACATCCATCCCTTTCCAGAAACCTTATCAATGTGGATCTTGTTAAAAGATTATTAAGAGGGAACTAGTAGGATGTTACAAATTCTTCAAAGGAACTTAAAGAACCACACATACATAATGTCATTGGGAATGCTGGTATAAATTTTCTTAGATGAAAACTGTCAAACTGGTCAATATCTGCAGGGCAATAATCAACCAAATCTCCAGCAAACCAACTTGCATTTCTATGGACAAGTACCATTTGGATTACTATTGGATTTCTATAATTTGTTGGACACTATTCTAAGCACTGGAGATAAAAGAGTAAAGAAAACAAAGTCCCTGTCTTCTTGAAGCTTACATTATAGTGTGTGGGGGGTGGGGAGGGTGGAGTAGAATCAAATGTTAAACAAATAAATATATAATATGGCCTTTAGAGACATGTGCTATCTATGAAGAAGTACAAACCAGGATACTGTTGCTGACTAAGTGCTATAAGGTAGAAGAGAGTACTAATTTCAGTGGAGTCATCAGGAGAGGCTTCTCTGCTAAGGTGATATTTCAACAGAAACTTGAAAGAAAAAAGGGAGCAAATTATGAGGCTGTGGGAGTTGAGGGGAGGGAGAGAATTTTATATTCAGGAAACACTAAGTGCAAAGGCCCTGAGGCAGGAGCGCCGGAACGGAGAGGAAGCCTGATGTAGCTAGAATGGAATGAGTCCCAGGGAGAGGAAGTTCGGAGAAATGGTCATGGGGTGGTTGGATGTAGCATAGGGAGATGTGAGAAGATGAGAGGAATTCCTTTGTCTTCTTTCAGGACTTGGAAATTTTTTTTTTTTTTTTTTTTACTTCATGGGAAATGGATTGTCAATGGAGGGTTTGAGCAAAGGAGGAACATAAGGGTAAATCAGGGAAAGCAGATGGGAAGTGTTATGAGTTGAAATGTATCCACCAAAAGGATATGTTGAAGTTCTAACCCCCTAATACCTGTGAATATGACCTAGTTTGGAAATAGTGCCTTTGTAGATGAAATCAAATTAGGATGAGGTCATATTGGATTAGGGCAGTCTCTAATCCATAGACTCGTGTCCTTATAAGAGGGAAATGTAAACATACATGGGGAGAAGACCAGAGATAGGAGTTAATGTTGCCATAATTCGAGAAATGCCAAAGGATTGCCAGCAAGTCCCCGAAGCTGTGCTGAGCTGAGCTTCTAGACCCTCCCCTAGACACTTCAGGTGGAGCATGGCCCTGATGACACTTTGATTTTGGACTTTTAGCCTCTGCAACATGAGAGAATACATTTCTGTTGTTTTAAACTGCCTCGTTTATGGCACTTTTCTTTAAATGGAAGCCCTAAGGAAACTAATACAGAGAGTTACTGCAAATAACTCATGTGAGAGTTGATGGTGACTTGGCCAGATTGGTACCAGTGGAGGTCATGAGGGGCATTGGATCCAGGGTACGTTAAAAAGGTAAAATCAACGGGATTTGCTGATGCATGTGCAGTTCAATAGAGAAGAGTTAGAAGTAATTCAAGATCAATGTAGCCTGTTATTCTTAAGAAAAGAGTACAGGAAAACTTTGTAGCCACTTTTCTGAACTATGATGACAGGTATCTAGGATTGTCTTTACTGCAAATTTGCAATGGAGAACATACCTAGAAAGGTCAATTATAATGGGAGCTGTCCATTATCGATCTCATTCTATGTACTAGGCTCTTAGTATACATTGTGCCATTTAATCCTCCCAAGAATTCTGCAAGGTAGATGTTATTACTCTCATTTTACAGATAGAATCCTTTCACCAGAGATGTTTTATATGCACTCAAGGAAGTATTAAAGGAAAGATTGAAACCCAGATTTTCCTGATGTCAGCAACAAATTTTCTATCAAGAAGTGAACAGTGCTTTAAGGGATAAAATAATGTTTCTGAGAAATTTGGATGCTAAATAACATAGTTCTTTTCATTTGTTGCTTAGTTGTAAGAAGCCTTTATATAGTCTTAGAATGCATGGAATATACCTACCCTTGTTTTTTTATCTTTATGGAACCTAATTTGCAGCTAGGTATGCATAGACAGTCAAGGAATACCCACTGGATTTAAATGAATTTACTAATTGGCCCTTGGTATTGAACGCTGTGGTTTTGTTTTATTTCATATGGAGTCACTTGCTTATGCACACTTAATATAGGCTAACATTTCTTTCCATTTGTATAGTACTTTATAATATACTAAGGGCTTTCATACTTGTTCCAACAATACTGACAAAATACAGAATGGTTTCTGTTACCTATCGCTGCATACAAAATCACCCTAAAATTTAGTGGCTTAAAACAATTTAATGATTTTTTGATGATCCCTCATGGTTCTGGAGGTGAACTGGGTGTAGGTGATTCTTGCTCAAGCTCTCTCATGCAGTCACAGCCATACTCTGTGTCCAGAGTCAGCTCAAAGATTTCCTCATTTATACATCTAAGGTTGGTATTGGCTGGAGCTCTACCTAGGCCATTGGTCTGAACACCTACACAGAGGCTTTCCCTGAGCTTCCTCACCCATGGAGAATAGGTTCCAAGAGAGAACATCCAAAGAGACAAGAAGAAGCTGACAGATTTTTAAGGACTAAACATGGAAATTGGCACAGCATCGCCTTAGTTGGGCAATTACAGAGCCTAGATGTAAGGGGAGAAACATACCTCACCTCTCAATGGAAATTTAGGATCAAAGAATTTTTAGGACCGCATTGAAAACTGCCACAAGAAGAAAAACTTAATTGTATTTTATACTGAAAAAGTTGAAAGTTGAGAAATTAGAAATCTTGCCTAAGATCACAGCGATAATTACTGCTATAGTTGAGATTCAAATCAAATATTCTTTACTTTGTTTTACCTTCTGTCATTAGAAAGCAGTGGAATGGAATGTTTGAGAACTGGGTATATGGGGTCAGATTGTCTGAGTGTGAATTTTAGTTCTATATTCTAGTTCTGTGACCTTGAGAAAGTAACTTTGCCTCTTTTGCCTTAGTTTCCTAGTATGTGAAATGAGTTCATAACCATACTTCCTACAGGAAATTGGGAGGATTAACTGAGCTAATACACATAAAATCTCACAATAATGCCTGACATATCAATAAAGTTAGCTATTATTATACTTTTCACATCTGACTGGCAGTATTTATGATGGGATTTGGTAATTTCATGGTTAAAGTTTAGCACACATAGATGAAATTTAAGTGGCAAATGACAGGAGTGCACAGGTTTAAATGTGAGGAGATGGGAGCTCTGACAACTGGTTAGCTACTTTTTTGGTGTGCCTTTATTCCACTGAACCATACCTCAATCATTATAATTTCCATGCTGCATAGAAGTGCTCTGTTTATCCATTTGTCTCCCTACTACAATGTCAACTCATAGAGGACAAGACTATTCTTATTCACCTTTGATTCTTTGTGACTTGCACAGAATCTAGTAGACAGTAGGAGTTCAATATATTGGTCAAACTGATACCTAACAGGTCAACACGTTGGACTGAAAAATAAAAGAAAGGGAAGGGTATTGCTTTATATAAGGATTTTCCCTCGTGGACTTGTGGGTTTATCACAGTCCGGAAATTTCAGGGGAAGGACAGGGGCTGGAAGTACAGACTGGGATAATAAACAAACAACCCAATTATTCAACATTCGTTGATTCATTCATTAATTCAATCATTCACCAAAGAGATTAGGTTCTTCTGTATTTTCTTACAAAACAGTATTAATTTTCAAGAGTTTTTAGTTTAGAGATAATTTGTTATGCATTATGCAGTCCAGCCACTCTGGTATAGATAGGACTCAGCAGTATATTTATACTCAAGAGAAAATGCCTTACCTTTTGAATTCATTATCAGGTTGGTAAATGTTAGAAACTGCAGTCGTGTTTAAATATACTGAGAGAACTAAAGGACTCCCCTGCTCTAAGTATGTAGTGATTTAAATATATTTTAAAGTTTATATTTTATTTCAATTTATAAAGGCCCTTATCTTCCCCGTGATGTTGGTAATCCCTTGAGAAATAGAATGATTTGGAATTCTAATCCCTAGAGTCACTATGAAAAAAAAAATTATAATAAGGTTCTAATATTCCCCAGATTGGTCATTGGATGAATGAGATTTTGATGCAAAGATAAGCCTAATGACATATTTCAATGCTATCCTTTTTGGAATGGATGGGAGAGTCCTGCCTTGTTGCATATTACATAAGGTGGCCATTAAACACAGATTAATTTTCAAAGGAGAGGCTGAGATTAATGGGTAAAAACACAGTGAAGCCTTAAATGAGTCAGATGAGAGTTCGCTAAAGAACCAGCAAAAATATTCATAAAATAAGAATAATTGCAAAGTAATTATTGAATGATAAATTTGAGAAGGGCCTTATCCAAAAACAAATATTACTGTAGTGAAACATTCTTATAATACTTTAAGCAATTTTTGGCAATTTGGTTTGGGATGTAAACACTGAAAATGTTTGCGTAGGTATTTTCTTAGTATTTTTGGAGTTTCCATCAACTTTTCTATCTGTAGTCAACAAGTTCTAGATCATAGTTATGCGAAAAAAATTTTTTTAATATCTTACTTCTGGCTCTTTTACATTGTCTACCTCTTTCCGTCCCACCCACGTTGAAAATATAGGGAAAGCTTGATGCTAAAGAAACATTCTTCTTGCATTTGTTCGGTGTAGATTTGTTTTCTTCTGTGAGTAAATACTTGGTTCTCTAAGGGTTTAAAATCTCTCATAAGAAAAATTACTCTACCAGTGAATTAGTTAATGTTATTAGAAGGAGGGCACTGACCAGCTGTTCTCCTCAGGGGACAGAATTGGAAGAAATAGACTTACATAGGAAATGGAACATTATAAGGAAGGAAACTTTCTTGAAGACTTACATAGGAAATGGAACATTATAAGGAAGGAAACTTTCTTGACAACAAGGTTGCTAGAAGCCTAGGGGATTCAAGATTTCTCCCCAGAGTAAATATGACCCAGTGGATGAGAGCTAGGCTGTAACCTGAATACGATTCCTGACTCTACACCTTCCAGCCAAGGCTGTATCCTCGGTCGACTTGAACTTTCCTGGCCTCTGTTTAATCAACTGTGGAAAGGGGGTATAATAATACTTAACTCTTTGAGCTGTAGTGTGGATTTTGAAATAATTTATATTAAATCCTTGCCACAAAATTAACAGTCAATAAATGGTAGCTATGATTATTGTTACTACCACTGATTAGGGGCATGCAATTTCACATCAGTTCAAGGTGATTTCAATTACAATGATTTGCCCAGTCTTCATTTGGAGGAAAGGAAGCTTGCAGATAATATACATACGGTTCTTAAAAAAAATGTAACTGATAATGAATATTTCCCTTTAAGTATAGGACAGAGAGAGAATTCTCAATATTTCCTGGAGGAAGAAACCCATTTTTCTCTAATGGCATTTCATAATGTGCTGCTACCCATATCTTTGCCATTCTAATTTACATTAATAGTATGCTAATTTTATGCTTGTAATCTTAGAACACATTAAGTGCCAGATTTTAGAGGAATACATGACAAAATATATTTCTTTCAGAATATGTTTACACAGAAATATACTTAAATACTTCCAATGACTATATTTGGCATGTACATCTAAACCTTGATCACATTTTTCTCAGCTTAGTCTTTTTGCATGCACTTTTGATGGTAATATATGGATGTTTAAGAGAAAATATTTTTTCTTTTTAAAAAAATATTAATTATGAGTTTGTTAGAAGAGCAATGACACACACCAATTCTCACTTATTTTGGCTTATATTGGGATTATAAATAGTTTTATTCTTTAAGTTTTGCTTATAATTTTCCTGCAATTAGAACAAACACATAAATTATATCAACACACATTGTGTACAGAACCTAGAGCTACACACGTTGAAATCAATATAGATGCAAGCAACCTGTATTTCCAAGGCATGGGAACACAAAAGCCTAAGTTAGATTAATCTATGAAAGGATCTAATGACTCGCACTGGCTTTTCCTATAAGATAAAAATAGCTGTGGTCTTCTAATCACAGAAATAGTCTTCCCTAACCTGGGTAATCAGTACTTTTTTAGAGAGATTAAAAATGGAAGCAAATTCTCCACCCCCCTGGGTGGAAGTTGGTATTTATTCCCCCCTATTTTCTTCTGTGAGGCACTCTCTAGCTTTTCTGTCAGAGAAGTTAAATGGAGTGTGCTTTAGATTGCCCTTGCTGACAATATTTAATCAATTAAGAAGTATTTACAATGTGCTCTGCACTGTAATAAGTACTCAAGAGACTAATACAGAAGGAAAAGACATGACACTTGTCAATGACACATTTATTGAAGTATTTCTTGGGAGGAAAAGATTTATTCATAAGAAGTAACTTCTAGGCAACCATTTCTAATCGCTCTATATTTATTCCATTCCTTCAATCATTTCTTCACCAAAATTTATCAAAACATGCCATATGCTCAAAATGTGGTAGCTGTAGGAGTTACAGTAAAGAAAATGGTTTCTGCCGTTGAAGATAAGGTCAATGATTATGAAGGAGTTCATGTACAAAGAATAATGGGCACACGAAGGAAAGAATGCCAGTTCCAAGGGATTTTTTTTTTTTTAAACATCTTTATTGAAGTATAATTGCCTTACAATGGTGTGTTAGCTTCTGCTTTATAACGAAGTGAATCAGTTATACGTATACAATATGTTCCCATTTCTCTTCCCTCTTGCATCTCCCTCCCTCCCACCCTCCCCATCCCACCCCTCTAGGTGGTCACAAAGCACCGAGCTGATCTCCCTGTGCTATGCGGCTGCTTCCCACTAGCTATCTATTTTACATTTGGTAGTGTATATATGTCCATGACACTCTCTTACCCTGTCACATCTCACCCCACCCCCTCCCCATATCCTCAAGTCCATTCTCTAGTAGGTCTGTGTCTTTATTCCCGTCTTGCCACTAGGTTCTTCATGGCCTTTTTTTTTTTTTTCCTTAGATTCCGTATATATGTGTTAGCATACTGTATTTGTTTTTCTCTTTCTGACTTACTTCACTCTGTATGACAGACTCTAACTCCATCCACCTCATTACAAATACCTCCATTTCATTTCTTTTTATGGCTGAGTAATATTCCATTGTATATATGTGCCACATCTTCTTTATCCATTCATCTGTCGATGGACATTTAGGTTGCTTCCATGTCCTGGCTATTGTAAATAGAGCTGCAATGAACATTTTGGTACATGACTCTTTTTGACCTATGGTTTTCTCAGGGTATATGCCCAGTAGTGGGATTGCTGGGTCGTATGGTAGTTCTATTTGTAGTTTTTTAAGGAACCTCCATACTGTTCTCCATAGTGGCTGTATCAATTTACATTCCCACCAACAGTGCAAGAGAGTTCCCTTTCCTCCACACCCTCTCCAGCATTTATTGTTTCTAGATTTTTTGATGATGGCCATTCTGACCGGTGTGAGATGATATCTCACTGTAGTTTTGATTTGCATTTCTCTAATGATTAATGATGTTGAGCATTCTTTCATGTGTCTGTAGGCCATCTGTATATCTTCTTTGGAGAAATGTCTATTTAGGTCTTCTGCCCATTTTTGGATTGGGTTGTTCGTTTTTTTGTTATTGAGCTGCATGAGCTGCTTGTAAATCTTGGAGATTAATCCTTTGTCAGTTGCTTCATTTGCAAATATTTTCTCCCATTCTGATGGTTGTCTTTTGGTCTTGTTTATGGTTTCCTTTGCTGTGCAAGAGCTTTTAAGTTTCATTAGGTCCCATTTGTTTATTTGTGTTCTTATTTCCATTTCTCTGGGAGCTGGGTCAAAAAGAATCTTTCTGTGATGTATGTCATAGAGTGTTCTGCCCATGTTTTCCTCTAAGAGTTTGATAGTGTCTGCCCTTACACTTAGGTCTTTAATCCATTTTGAGTTTATTTTTGTGCATGGTGTCAGGGAGTGTTCTAATTTCATACTTTTACATGTACCTGTCCAATTTTCCCAGCACCACTTATTGAAGAGGCTGTCTTTTCTCCACTGTATATGCTTGCCTCCTTTATCAAAGATAAGGTGACCATATGTGTGTGGGTTTATCTCTGGGCTTTCTATCCTGTTCCATGGATCTATATTTCTGTTTTTGTGCCAGTACCAAACTGTCTTGATTACTGAAGCTTTGTAGTATAGTCTGAAGTCAGGGAGCCTGATTCCCCCAGCTCCATTTTTCGTTCTCAAGATTGCTTTGGCTATTCGGGGTCTTTTGTGTTTCCATACAAATTGTGAAATTTTTTGTTCTAGTTCTGTGAAAAATGCCAGTGGTAGTTTGATAGGGATTGCATTGAATCTGTAGATTGCTTTGGGTAGTAGAGTCATTTTCACAATGTTGATTCTTCCAATCCAGGAACATGGTATATCTCTCCATCTATTTGTATCATCTTTAATTTCTTTCATCAGTGTCTTATAATTTTCTGCATACAGGTCTTTTGTCTCCTTAGGTAGGTTTATTCCTAGATATCTTATTCTTTTTGTTGCAATGGTAAACGGGAGTGTTTTCTTAATTTCACTTTCAGATTTTTCGTCATTAGTGTATAGAAATGCAAGAGATTTCTGTGCATTAATTTTGTATCCTGCTACTTTACCAAATTCATTGATTAGCTCTAGGAGTTTTCTGGTAGCATCTTTAGGATTCTCTATGTATAGTATCATGTCATCTGCAAATAGTGACAGCTTTACTTCTTCTTTTCCGATTTGGATTCCTTTTATTTTTTGTCTTCTCTGATTGCTGTGGCTAACACTTCCAAAACTATGTTGAATAATAGTGGTGAGAGTGGGCAACCTTGTCTTGTTCCTGATCTTAGTGGAAATGGTTTCAGTTTTTCACCATTGAGGACAATGTTGGCTGTGGGTTTGTCATATATGGCCTTTATTATGTTGAGGTAAGTTCCCTCTATGCCTACTTTCTGCAGGGCTTTTATCATAAATGGGTGTTGAATTTTGTCAAAAGCTTTCTCTGCATCTATTGAGATGATCATATGGTTTTTCTCCTTCAATTTGTTAATATGGTGTATCACATTGATTGATTTGCGTATATTGAAGAATCCTTGCATTCCTGGGATAAACCCCACTTGATCATGGTGTATGATCCTTTTAATGTGCTGTTCGATTCTGTTTGCTAGTATTTTGTTGAGGATTTTTGCATCTATGTTCATCAGTGATATTGGCCTGTAGTTTTCTTTCTTTGTGACATCTTTGTCTGGTTTTGGTATCAGGGTGATGGTGGCCTCGTAGAATGAGTTTGGGAGTGTTCCTCCCTCTGCAATATTTTGGAAGAGTTTGAGAAGGATAGGTGTTATCTCTTCTCTAAATGTTTGATAGAATTCACCTGTGAAGCCATCTGGTCCTGGGCTTTTGTTTCTTGGAAGATTTTTAATCACAGTTTCAATTTCAGTGCTTGTGATTGGTCTGTTCATATTTTCTATTTCTTCCTGGTTCAGTCTCGGCAGTTTGTGCATTTCTAAGAATCTGTCCATTTCTTCCAGGTTGTCCATTTTATTGGCATAGAGTTGCTTGTAGTAATCTCTCATTATCTTTTGTATTTCTGCAGTGTCAGTGGTTACCTCTCCTTTTTCATTTCTAATTCTATTGATTTGAGTCTTCTCCCTTTTTCTCTTGATGAGTCTGGCTAATGGTTTATCAATTTTGTTTATCTTCTCAAAGAACCAGCTTTTAGTTTCATTGATTTTTGCTATTGTTTCCTTCATTTCTTTTTCATTTATTTCTGACCTGATCTTTATAATTTCTTTCCTTCTGCTAGCTTTGGGGTTTTTTTGTTCTTCTTTCTCTAATTGCTTTAGGTGCAAGGTTAGGTTGTTTATTCGAGATGTTTCCTGTTTCTTGAGGTAGGCTTGTATTGCTATAAACTTCCCTCTTAGCACTGTTTTTGCTGCGTCCCATAGGTTTTGGGTCGTCGTATCTCCATTGTCATTTGTTTCTAGGTATTTTTTGATTTCCCCTTTGATTTCTTCAGTGATCACTTCGTTATTAAGTAGTGTATTGTGTAGCCTCCATGTGTTTGTATTTTTTACACATCTTTTGCTGTAATTGATATCTAGTCTCATAGCGTTGTGGTCGGAAAAGATACTTGATACGATTTCAATTTTCTTAAATTTACCAAGGCTTGATTTGTGACCCAAGATATGATCTATCCTGGAGAATGTTCCATGAGCACTTGAGAAAAATGTGTATTCTGTTGTTTTTGGGTGGAATGTCCTATAAATATCAATTAAGTCCATCTTGTTTAATGTATCATTTAAAGCTTGTGTTTCCTTATTTATTTTCATTTTGGATGATCTGTCCATTGGTGAAAGTGGGGTGTTAAAGTCCCCTACTATGATTGTGTTGCTGTCGATTTCCCCTTTTATGGCTGTTAGTATTTGCCTTATGTATTGAGGTGCTCTTATGTTGGGTGCATAAATATTTACAATTGTTATACCTTCCTCTTGGATCGATCCCTTGATCATTATATAGTGTCCTTCTTTGTCTCTTGTAATAGTCTTTATTTTAAAGTCTATTTTGTCTGATATGAGAATTGCTACTCCAGCTTTCTTTTGATTTCCATTTGCATGGAATATCTTTTTCCATCCCCTCACTTTCAGTCTGTATGTGTCTCTAGGTCTGAAGTGGGTCTCTTGTAGACAGCATATATATGGGTCTTGTTTTTGTATCCATTCAGCCAGCCTGTGTCTTTTGGTGGGAGCATTTAATCCATTTACATTCAAGGTAATTATCGATATGTATGTTCCTATTCCCATTTTCTTAAATGTTTTGGGTTTGTTATTGTAGGTGTTTTCCTTCTCTTGTGTTTCTTGCCTAGAGAAGTTCCTTTAGCCTTTGTTGTAAAGCTGGTTTGGTGGTGCTGAACTCTCTCAGCTTTTGCTTGTCTGTAAAGGTTTTAATTTCTCCATCACATCTGAATGAGATCCTTGCTGGGTAGAGTAATCTTGGTTGTAGGTTTTTCTCCTTCATCACTTTAAGTATATCCTGCCACTCCCTTCTGGCTTGCAGAGTTTCTGCTGAAAGATCAGATGTTAACCTTATGGGGATTCCCTTGTGTGTTATTTGTTGTTTTTCCCTTGCTGCCTTTAATATGTTTTCCTTATATTTAATTTTTGACAGTTTGATTAATATGTGTCTTGGCGTGTTTCTCCTTGGGTTTATCCTGTATGGGACTCTCTGTGCTTCCAGGACTTGATTAACTATTTCCTTTCCCATATTAGGGAAGTTTTCAACTATAATCTCTTCAAATATTTTCTCAGTCCCTTTCTTTTTCTCTTCTTCTTCTGGGACCCCTATAATTCGAATGTTGGTGCATTTAATGTTGTCCCAGAGGTCTCTGAGACTGTCCTCAGTTCTTTTCATTCTTTTTTCTTTATCCTGCTCTGCAGTAGTTATTTCCACCATTTTATCTTCCAGGTCACTTATCCTTTCTTCTGCCTCAGTTATTCTGCTATTGATCCCATCTAGAGTATTTTTAATTTCATTTATTGTGTTTTTCATCATTGCTTGGTTCCTCTTTAGTTCTTCTACGTCCTTGTTAAATGTTTCTTGCATTTTGTCTATTCTATTTCCAAGATTTTGGATCATCCTTACTATCATTATTCTGAATTCTTTTTCAGGTAGACTACCTATTTCCTCTTCATTTGTTAAGTCTAGTGTGTTTTGACCCTGCTCCTTCATCTGCTGTGTGTTTTTCTGTCGTCTCATTTTGCTTATCTTACTGTGTTTGGGGTCTCCTTATCACAGGTTGCAGGTTCATAGTTCCCGTTGTTTTTGGTATCTGTCCCCAGTGGCTAAGGTTGGTTCAGTGGGTTGTGTAGGCTTCCTGGTGGAGGGAACTAGTGCCTGAGCTCTGGTGGATGAGGCTGGATCTTGTCTTTCTGGTGGGCACGTCCACGTCTGGTGGTGTATTTTGGGGTGTCTGTGGCCTTATTATGATTTTAGGCAGCCTCTCTGCTAATGGATGGGGCTGTGTTCCTGTCTTGCTAGTTGTTTGGCATAGGGTGTTCAGCACTGTAGCTTGCTGGTCATTGAGTGATGCTGGGTCTTGATGTTGAGATGGAGATCTCTGAGAGATTTTTGCCGTTTGGTATTACGTGGAGCTGGGAGGTCTCTTGTGGACCAGTGTCCTGAAGTTGGCTCTCCCACCTCCGAGATACGGCCCTGATGCCTGGCTGAAGCACCAAGAGCCTTTCGTCCACACGGCTCAGAGTAAAAGGGAGAAAAAATAGAAAGGAAGAAAGAAAGAAAGAAAGAGGCTATAATATAGTGAAGTAAAATAAAGCTATTATAAAGCAAAGCTATACAGACAAAATCTCCCCCAGAAGCATATACATATACACTCACAAAAAAAAAGGAAAAGGGGAAAAATTAATATATCCTGCTCCCAAAGTCCACCTCCTGAATTTGGGATGATTCGTTGTCTATTCAGGTATTCAACAGATGCAGGCACATCAAGTTGTTTGTGGAGTTTTAATCCGCTGCTTCTGAGGCTGCTGGGAGAGATTTCCCCTCCTCGTCTCTGTTCGCACAGCTCCTGGGGATCAGCTTTGGATTTGGACCCACCTCTGCGTGTAGGTCGCCTGAGGGCGTCTGTTCCCCGCCCAGACAGGACGGGGTTAAAGGAGCAGCTGCTTCGGGGACTCTGGCTCACCCAGGCCGCGGGGAGGGAGGGGTACAGAGGAGGCGGGGCGAGCCTGCGGCGGCAGAGGCCGGCGTGACGTTGCACCAGCCTGAGGTGCACAGTGCGTTCTCCCGGGGAAGTTGTCCCTGGATCACGGGAGCCTGGCAGTGGCGGGCTGCACGGGCTCCCAGGAGGGGCGGTGTGGAGAGTGACCTGTGCTCGCACACAGGCTTTTTGGAGGCGGCAGCAGCAGCCCCAGTGTCTCGCGCCCGTCTCTGGGGTCCGCGCTGATCGCCGCGGCTCGCGCCAGTCTCTGGAGTTCGTTTAGGCGGCGCTCTGAATCCCCTCTCCTTGCGCGCCGCGAAACAAAGAGGCAAGAAAAAGTCCCTTGCCAAGAGGCAAGAAAAAGTCTCTTGCCTCTTCGGCAGCTGCAGACTTTTTCCCGGACTCCCTCCCGGCCAGCTGTGGTGCGCCAACCCCTTCAGGCTGTGTTCACGCCGCCAACCCCAGTCCTCTCCCTGCGATCCAACCGAAGCCCGAGCCTCCGCTCCCAGCCCCGCCCACCCCGGCGGGGGAGCAGACAAGCCTCTCGGGCTGGTGAGCGCTGCTCGGCGCCGAGCCTCCGTGCGGGAATCTCTCCGTTTTTCCCTCTGCGCCCCTGTTGCTGTGGGATCCGCGCTGGTAGCCGTGGCTCGCGCCCGTCTCTGAAGTTCGTTTAGGCGGCGCTCTGAATCCCCTCTCCTCGCGCACCAGGAAACAGGGAAGAAAAAGTCTCTTGCCTCTTCGGCAGCTGCAGACTTTTTCCCCAGACTCCCTCCCGGCTAGCTGTGGTGCACTAGCCCCTTCAGGCTGTGTTCACGCCGCCAACCCCAGTCCTCTCCCTGCGATCCAACCGAAGCCCGAGCCTCAGCTCCCAGCCCCGCCCGCCCCGGCGAGTGAGCAGACAAGCCTCTCGGGCTGGTGAGTGCTGGTTGGCGCCGAGCCTGTGTGCGGGAGTCTCTCCGCTTTGCCCTCCGCACCCCTGTGGCTGCGCTCTCCTCCGTGGCTCCGAAGCTTCCCCCCTCTGCCACCCACAGTCTCTGCCCGCGAAGGGGCTTCCTAGTGCGTGGAAATCTTTCCTCCTTCACAGCTCCCTCCCACTGGTGCAGGTGCCGTCCCTATTCTTTTGTCTCTGTTATTTCTTTTTTCTTTTGCCCTACCCAAGTACGGGGGGGGGGGGTTTCTTGCCTTATGAGAGGTCTGACGTCTTCTGCCAGCGTTCAGTGGGTGTTCTGTAGGAGCAGTTCCACGTGTAGATGTATTTCTACTGTATCTGTGGGAAGGAAGGTGATCTCCGCGTCTTACTCTTCCGCCATCTTCTCTCCTCCCGCATCTGTGATTTTTAAAGCTCCTCAGGTGATTGATTCTAATGTACAGTCAAGATGGAGATGCACTGGTCTGGAGCCTGTAAATGCCGAATCTCCGGGGGAAGAGTGGAGACGGTTCCTGCTCTCTGGAACGCCGCCCGCTGGAATCGGGATTCTTAACATAGGTGATTAAAGAAAAAAAAATCAAAACTAACTCTTGACAGATGTCTTGGAATTCACCAGACACCTTATGGTCAACCAGAGAATAAAGTTAAGGCCATCATTACCAGGGTAGAGTGACTGGACAAGCATGGAAGCATGACACAGGATAGCATATTCAAAAAGTGAATAGTAATTCAATGCAGCAGGGACATAGGAACAAAGCAAACCGTTGAAGGTGGGACTACACTTTGGGAAAAACATTGGCCAGATTATGAAGGATCTTAATTTCCTACTGAGGAGTTAGCGTTTAAATTATAGGAAATGGTAAGTAATTGAAAAATTTTATGAAGTGGATTATTATGGCCATATTTGAGTTTTATAAAGATAATACTCTTGCCAGTATAAAAAATAGACCAGAAGGAGTAAGGGAGGGGGTTTAGACATCAGTTAACAGATAGCCCATTGCATTCATCCATGACAGAGTTGATGAGTTTCTGAATGGGACGATGGCAGCTGAGGTAGAGCAGAGGGAATGCTCTTGAGAACTATTAGGAGGTAGAAATTCCAGAATGTAGCCACCAATAAATGTGATGGCTACAGGACAGAGAAGACTTTCTTATCATAAAATGGTTGCTGGCTTGAAATACAGAATGTTCTCTGTTGATAGGCCAAACCTAGAGCAGATGCAATGGCGCCGAGATCGGCAGAAATAAATGCTAGGAATACTAATAAACTATATGTGGATCTCAAGTATCCCATAGAATAAATGTATTCATTTCAGATGAATATCCTGGTTTTGGGAGATCTGATGTCTTTTTCATTTTGGTGGACCTTCTTTAAGGAAATGACTACATGACACCAAAAGTAAAGACAGCAAAAGCAAAAGTAAACAAGTGAGACTACATCAAACTAGAAAGCTTCCACACAGCAAAGAAAACCATCAACAAAATGAAAGGCAACCTATGGATTGGGAGAAATTTTTCAAATCACATATCCAATAAGGAATATTTGAATATTTGCAAACCACAGATCCAATAAGGGGTTAATATCCAAAATATTCAAGTAACTCATGCCACTCAATAGCAATAAATAACTAACCAAATTAAAAAATGGGCAAAGGACCCGAATAGACATTTTTCTAAAGAAGACATGTAAAAGGCCAACAGGTACATGAAAATGTGCTCAATATCACTAATCATTAGGAAAATGCAAATCAAAATCACAATGAATTATCGCCTCACACCTGTTAGGATGGCTATTATCAAAAATACACAAGATAAAAAATGCTGGCAATGATGTAGAAAAAAGAGAACCCTTGAAAACTGTTGCTGGGAATGTAAACTGGTACAGTCAGTACGGAAAACAGTATGGAGATTCCACAAGAAATTAAAAAAAGAGCTACCATATGATCCAACAATCCCACTTCTTGGTATACAAAGGAAATAAAATCACTACCTCACAGAGATACCTACACTCCTATGTTCATTGCAGCCGTATTTACAATAGACAATGTGTAGAAACAACCTAAATGTCTATTGACAGATGAATGGATAAAGAAAATGTGTGAGTATGGAATAATATACACAATGAAATAATATTCATATTATTTAGTCTTAGAAGGAAATCCTGCTATTTGTGACAACATAGATGAATGAATCTTGAGGGCATATGCTAAGTGAAATAAGCCAGACAGAGGAAGACAAATGCTACATGGTATTACTTATATGTGGAATCTAAAAAAAACAAACAAACTTAACTCAGAAACAGGAAGCAGAAAAGTGGTTGCCATGGGCTGGTAGAGGGGTAGGGAGTGAGGGGAAAAGGGAAGGACTGGTAAAAGGGTACAAACTTTCAGTTATAAAATAAATAAGTTCTCGGGGTGGGGGTTGGTGGGATGAATTGGGAGGTTGGGACTGACATATATACACTAATATGTATAAAATAGATAACTAATAAGAACGTGCTGTATAAAAATAAATAAATAAAATTCAAAAAAATAGAAAAGACAAATAGGAGAAAGGAATTCTCGAATAAATGAATCTGAATAGTTCAAAAATAAATAAATAAATAAATTCTGAGGATCTAATGTATAACATGATAACTATACTTGATAACACTGTTGTATAATTGAAATTTGCTAAGACAGTAGAACTTAAATGTTCACAAAACACACACACACACACACACACACACACACACAAAGGTAAATATGTGAGGTGATTGATGTGCTAATTAACTCAATGTGAGAAGCTTTTCACAATTTATACATATGTCAAATTATCATGTTACACACTTTAAATTTATAATTTTATTTTCCAATTATACCTCAATAAAGCTGAAAAAGAAAAAAAATTATTTCAAAATTACTAGCACAAAACTAAATTCACACACAGTTAGGTCCCCTCCTAACGTTTTAGAAGGGTCCTGCATTGTGAAAGTTTAAGTTTCCCAAAGTTTAAGCTTCATTGGCTTCATAGAAAATCCACTTCCTGCTAAGGTATAAACTCCATGAAGTTATGTTTCTCTGTCAGTTATATTCCCACCTCTCCACACATATTCAGGTCTGTTCTCCTACCTTTTCTCCACACTCTCCACTGTGGTATTTTATGGCTATTTCTTGTATGGTAGTTTACTTTGATATCCTCCAGCAAACACTGAGCTCCTTGTGAGAAGCCAGTTCATTGTTTAACCTTAAACACAAATATTAGAATAACATTTTAATCTGTTTCCCAAATGCATTACTCAGTCTTTTAAAAAGATCAGAGATATTATAAAAAACAGTTAAGAGGTTTTAACAGTAATAATATTCAGTATTTATTGAAGAAGCACTATATATCAGATAGTCCCTTATATCTATTAACTTATTTGATCCTCACAAAAATCTCTGTATAATAGGTTTCATTAGTCTTCTCAATTTGCAGATAAGAAAAACAAAGCACAGAGGAGTTAAATAACTTTTCCAAGTTGGAAGCAGTTAGTAAATGGTAGGGCCAAAGCTTGCATCTCGGCAGCCCAGTTCCAGAACCTGTGCTCTTACCTGTCTGGTCACTGTATTGCTTCTTGCAAGTTTATTCATATTATAAATTTTTCAGTGTGATAGATGCCGAGCACACAGATCTTCATTTGTAGGCATTTTAATAAACAGTTAAGGAATGAGCTTACACAGAGAGAGACAGTTTAGTGAACTAGTAACCATTTATTGAGCCTCTACTATATGAGTGTAGCTTGGCAGACCTTTTCCTTTTTGTCCTCTTAGGTATGCTCTCAATTCCTTCTAGAAGAGAAAAGTATCAGGAGAACTGATAGAACCACTCTAGGAACCATCTTCTGGCTGTTCTGGAGAAGACAAAGGATGGTCTATTAGCACCCTTCAGATCCCCATGGGAGGGGATGGCTAGAATTATGGCCAAATACACAGCTGGCTCCCAAATGCCCCACTTCTTTCCTCCTCATTTGTCTCCTGTGGATCTCATTTTAGGCAGATTTTGTAAACACAGATACTTTCAGAGGCAGGGATATAAGATAATTGCGTAAAGCCGGGCAGAGTAACACCATGAGGAATGGTGGGAAATGTGGAACTAGTAAGTGTATACTTGATGACTCTAAAGGTATTCAAATTCAACATAAAAGCCAACCAAGCAGCAAACACCCCGCTAACCAGACAAAACTCCCAACCCGATGCAGCTTCTTTATCTCCAGTCAACCCCTTAGTCAGCCCCTTTCTATCACGAGTCCCCTCCTCCCCTTTTCCCACAGCTAAACCATTTCCTCCACTCCCAGAGTGAAACCAGGCTGATTTAGGCAGAATGATAGCATCCCAAGGATGCCCATACCCTAATCCTTCAGAAACTGTGAATATATTATTTACTTTGCTGATGAATTAAGGTTGGTGGCCTTAAATAAAGAGATTATGCTCAATTAACGATACAGGGATGGACTCAATGTAATTGCAAAAGCTTTAGGAGCAGAGGAATACCTCTAGCTGGAAGAAGCAGAAGGGGAAGTCAGAGATATAACCCACTGCTGGTGTGAAGATGGAAGGGGCGATGTGAGGAGGAATGTACGTGGGCTTAGGGAACTGAGAGGGGCTCCTGGCTGATAGTCAGCAAGGAAACAGCTCATGCTTACAGCCACAAGGACCCAGATTCTGCCAATAACCTGGATGAGCTTGGTGTTACTCTTCCCCGGAGCCTCGAGAAAAGAAAAACGACTTTGCAGGCACCTTGTTTTCCTCCTTGTGAGATGTTAAGCAGAGATCTAGCTGAGCCCCACAGAAAATTCAGATAACAAATGGGCGTGGTTTGAAACATCTATATTTTTGGTAATTTGTTACAGCAGTACTAGAATTCTAATACACAAGTCACAGTGTCTACTCTTTTCGTCTTACAAAATGAAATCTCAGAACTGAGCCAGATGTTAGTGAAATTAATTAATTTCTGCTGGCCTCACAGGCCTAGTGGGGAATGGGGAGCTCTGTGGTTGGGTAGAAGTCTCAGACAATAGGTACGGGAACTCAGGCTTTTTCTCTCTGTGTGTTTGCTGGCTGTGGCCAGTTTTTCTCCTGAATTATGTAAAAAAAATACTCTTCACCAAAGAGATAATTCTGTTTTTGAGACAACCTGGTCCATCTTGTACTATGCATTTTGTTCTGCCTTTACATTTAGTCCTTCAATGTTGACAAGTATTATTTATTCCCATTTTTCAAAGATGACACTTGCAGAAGAACCCAGTTACATGTAGTGTGGTGAGATTCAAATCCAAGTCTTTTGGATTCTAACGATGCTGGGAAGATGATGAACTTCATTACGAAGCACTGGAAAGCAGGGACGAAGCACAATTGGCTCTCAGCTCAGGTGTGCTATCTCTCAGTCCTGCTATGTAACAGTTTTTTCATTTTCATAAGAAAGCAATTCCTCCCCAGTGTCTGTAACTAGATTTCTTACTGTCAATTGAAAATTTGGAGCATCAGAACACGTAGCTAGTTTCTATAGGGCATTTGTTATTTTATTAAAGTGTTTGTAATTCAAAAGCCATGTGCTAATTTTACGTGGAATGAAATGTCTTTACGTATTGGATAGAATATCATCTACTACTGCAAAGAAGCTGAGCAGTCTACACTAGCACACCCCTGCCCCTCCAGCCAATTTCCACTATGACATGCTTGCAAGGCACCCTTTTTAATTCTTCTAGACTTGAAAGCCTAGCTCAGTGGGATCACTGATTTTTCTCTCAGTAGTTTGTAAACTCCATGAGAGCAAAGGCCATTGCATCTTCTGGAACACCCCTGGAATATCGACAATAGGAACTCAATACATATTCGTAGAAGAAATTAAATGATGAAATTTCATCATTAAAAAATAGAAGAGTAAATCTTGTATGGTTTTCATTGGGGTGGGATCTTGCCTACACATTATTTACCTGCTGATATTTGGTGCAGGGGTGGGGGGCAGGGGCGGGAGGACAGCTGCCAGAAATCCTGTCATATTCAAGCTGGTACTCTTTGTTATGCAGCCTTAGATTCCTCCTTTATTTTTGCCTCATTTCTTTTGCTGTTGTTTTTGTTTGTTTATCTATGGTTTTGTTGTGTGCTTTTGTGCACTTTTTGTTTGAGGACAGATTGTTAAGGTTGGAGAAGGGAGTATGATTAAAAGCCATAATGCAGCCAAGTGGAAGCTTGGCTGCTTAACCTGAGCCCAGGGCCCCACTAGCCTATACAGAGCCTTTGGGCAGACAGAAGAGACCTGAACAGGTAGCCCTCACTTGCATATTCTGCCCTTTTCATGCACTATGCTAGCTGAAGAGGGAGACAGAGCAGTCCTGACTGGGTAGAGGTTGTCACAGGCAGCAGCCTAACACTTATTTAGGCAATTGTCTAAGACCACCGTTGGCCTTTTTGTTCAATTTTCTTTTTCTTGTACTCATGTCCTAGCTCTAGAGTCTTGTTTCTTCATACCTCTACTCTAATGTCTGTCTCTGATGGCGTCAGATTACATGGGCTTCTGAACCACCTCCTGCCATTTTAATGTTAGGTATGTTTGCTGTTTTTTTCGGCTGTGTTCACTCCTTGGCCTCCATGACACTGATGCTTAAGAGTGGAATTCTCAGCTCTGGTCTTGGCCCAGCAGAGTCCACAATGCCACTCAGCAGCAAGCCTATCCTACTGCCCTAAGGGACCAGTGGGAATTCAACCAACATCAATGCTTTCAAGTGACTTAAATAAATATCTCAAAGAACAACTTTTGGAATATGTCCATGTGATCAGAAGCATCAGGCAAAGGTAGAGTCAGTGTGATGTGTTCTGAATGGTCACAAGGACCTAACTGCATAAACCATATGGCAAATTTGATCACTTTTGGAGAAAAAAAAATTGCATTGCATAAACTGAAAAGTAAAAATGATCACATCTTTAAAAAGTTTCATTATGTGGAAATGGAAATTTTACCTTATGTTCAAAACATGACTCATGAATGCACGTTATACTAAAAGTGGCAATTATTTCTCATGGGTTGCACAAAGTAGGTGCAAGTGAGAAGATGCATCAGGACATCTGCCATACTTAAATAATCTCATTCAATAAAGTGCTCAGGATAAAGAATTATTATTAATAGAACCTCCTCCTTTCAATATTTACCCCCCAGAGGGCTATTACTTCTAAAGGCATTATGATGAAAAAGGATAAAAAATTTTGGACAAAGACTATCTCTTCCAACTCTGGCCATAGCTGGTGGAGTCCCCCTTAAACAATGCAAATGTCTATTCTGAAACACTGTTGTCTCCAGAAATTCTCTTTCCACCATCCATCACCATCATAACATTTTCATCAGCTGCTTCTGATGATTTTGTTGCTGCTTCTGACTCAAAATTTTAAGATGAATGAATTGATAAATGGATGAATGAATGCATGCTAACTTAGAACTGTTTTGAGCGGATGGAATTCAGTCATATGGCACTGATGGGGAATGTGAGGTAGGAGAGGGTTCTTCTTTGCCCATGTTAATAAAACTCTGTCCTGTTATAACTCAATGATTCCATGAACTGATGGGAGACAGCTGTGGTGAACACTGAGGAGTTTTAAGATAGTTTGCAGCTTAAGTTACATGACTAAAAATGTAGATCAGAGTATTTGACTTTTTAGCTCAATGGATTTATTTTCCCTGTAAATATATTTAAAATTTTTTTCTAAACCAAAGTAATAAATTGAAGAGGTAAAAAAAATCAGAAAAATGGAAATCTCCCTTTTTCTAATTCAAAGTTCTGACCAGCAATTTCACTCTTTGATGATACCATTATGAATAATCTTTATATATCTTTCTAAAAATATCTGTAAACATAGACAAGCATATTCTGTTTATTGTGTGTGTGTATCCTTTCTTATTCATACTGACGGTATTATATTAAACATACTGTTATGTATTTTGATTTTATTAGTTAACAGCATATTTTATAATTTATTTTATATTCCCGAATCAAGGGAATATACTTCATTTTTATACTTTCAGAATGTATTTTTATTATATTCAAAACAATAGTAAAAATTAAATTCTATCGGACCCTCTCCCCTGTATCTTGAAAAATCTACAGTATTTTAAAAACCTTGTTCACTTTAAATTCCTGAGTGGTTACTTTCAAACCACTGAATTATATGAGTAACTTCTATTATTACCTTTAGACAGAACCCTTGTGCGCTGTTGCTGGGAACAGTGGTGTAGCCAGTATGGAGGTTCCTCCAAAAATTAAAATAGAGCTCTTTTTTTTTTTTTTTCTAATTTTTGGTTGTTATATTGATTGTCTTTGCAATTTTGAATAATATATTTATAACAATCTTTTTTGTTTGTTTGTTTTTATGAACTTTAATTAGTATACAGCTTCTCCTCTATTGGAAGAATCTCCTCTTATCTTATGAAGCAGAAAGTACCCCCAAATCCATTCTCCTCTTCTTCCATGGTAAAAACTTTTGTTGAGCTGTGCATTCCCAGTTAAGAACAACATTGCCAGATAGCTTTGTTGCTAAGGGTGATCCTGTGACAAAATCTTGCTAACGTTACATGAGTGAGAATGATGTCTGTTAGCTTCAACATACATGCTGAAAATCAAATCTCTACCTTCTGTTCTTTTCCCCTATCCCTGGCTGAAAAGGTGATTTTCAGTGTGGCCTTGGAAGCCGTGTATTGAATATTGCAGAACTGCCATAACCGTGGCCTCTGAATGACTGTATGGAGAAGAGTCATATACTGACCAGGAACTTTGAGTGTGACACGAGAGGAAAATAAGCTTCTATCTCTTTTGAACCCTAGCATTTTGGGAGTGTCTGTGTTACAATATCTTAGCTTTTTACTCTAAGAAATAAACTTTCTTTATCTTTCTTCTGCCCATCCTTTTCTTCCTTTCCATCAGCTATAATGTATGTAGCATATATCACTGATGTCCTGCCCATACCCACTTGGTACTCACAGTGCCAGAACATACCACAGTGTTCCGCTGCAAGTTCCTGCCATTTCAGTCCCAGAGTTTCTCTCATTATACATTCAGGGCATCTAGAAGTATTAGGGAGTTAACACCCCGGGAGCAGTCCTTGGCCAATGATGGATTAGAGTTTGAAGATATATACTTCAGCTTTCCTGACCCTTGGGAAGGATAATTTTGAGGTGTGTTTCACATTGTCTTTTTTTTTTTTCTTCACATCTTTATTGGAACATAATTGCTTTACAATGTTGTGTTAGTTTCTGCTGTACAACAAAGTGAATCAGCTATATGTATACCTATATCCCCATATCCCCTCCCTCTTGAGCCTCCCTCCCACCCTCCCTATCCTATCCCTCTAGGTCATCACAAAGCATCGAGTTGATCTCTCTGTGCTATGCAGCAGCTTCCCACTAGCCATCCATTTTACATTTGGTAGTGTATATATGTCAATGCTACATTGTCTTTAAAAGTTCCTCAGTAAGATTGCATTTTAGTTGCCCAAATCAGTAACTTGCTTGATAACACAATCTGTATTTGGCTTCCTTTCCTTACTTGTCTTTCTTCCTCTTTCCCCTGACAGTACGTCTTGAGTACAACTCTCAAATAATTTGCTTGTCCTCATATTTTTTTCATGGGGTATGCTTGTTGAGGAACTCAACTTAGGAGAGTATCAGAAGTTGTCCCCTTGATGTGAGATACTGAAATTGAAGAGCTTACCAGTCAGATAGTAATAAGAATTCCATCACCAACTAGATGAATGAACAAGTTAGAATGAATTTATTATACAAGTGGAAAAAATACGATCTGGCTCTGTTTCCTGGAAGGTCCCAGAGGATACTCCTTTTACTAAAAGGATAAGGAATTCAATATTAAGGAGTGCAACAGCATTGATGAGAAGCATAGTGGTGACTGTCTCTGTAGGCTTCCACTGATGATAGAAGATGCTTGTTTACAGCTTGTCTCCCTGGGGTCAATGTGGATAATAAAATCATGGCATATTTGATGTTAGGAGGCAGGCCTTAGTCATCAGCAGCAAAGTAGATATAATTATTATGATGGACAGCAAGGTCAGAATGACATTCAGGGACTGACTTTTGAGGCTCCATCTTATTTGAGAGATGACAGGTCTCTTATGCATGAGATAGATGGGCAGCCAGTAAGGGTATTACTAGACCTGTACCTGGGTCAGCAAACTATAGCCTGTGGTCAAAGCCAGTCGTTTGCCTGTGGAACACAGCCATGTCCATTTGTTTACCTATTGTTTATGGCTGTTTTGTGCTACAGTGGAAAAGTTAAGTAGGTTCAACAGAGACTGTATGACCTGAAAAGCCATAAAATGTTTTCTGTGTGGCCCTTCACAGAAGAAGTTTGTTGACCCCTGACCTATACAGTCAAAGAAGGTCAAGAACAAGTGAGAAGAAGATTGATGTCAGCCTCTGTAATGGAAAATTACAATCCTTGTTTCCAGACCTTAGCCAATTTTCAGACCTTAGCCAATTTTCAGACTCAGGGTTATTGACTGAAGGAGAGGAAGAACCCTGCAGAAGGAATATACATAGAAGGCACATTCAACAGCCATTCTTCCACTCCTTTTCCTTTAATAAAATAGCATACATTGGGGAAAGGAGAAATACTCAGATATTTTGAGAGCACTTAGATTCAGGTTCTGAGCTGACACTCATACCTGAAGATCCAAACATCAACTGCCCACCTTGTAGAGGGGGATATACAGTGATAAAGTCCTAGCTCATGTCCACTTCACAGATCTCCAGCATAGTCATTTCTCTGGTCCCTGAGGGCATATTCAAGTTGGATAAACTTATTAGATAATGGACACTTCACATTGGTTTTTTGACCAGAACAATTTGTCACCTACCGCTGTTATTAAGACAACTCTTTCTAAGCTCACAGATACATTCTCTTTGAGGTTTCCTTAAGGCCAGCTGATGGAGGTGCAAAACACCTAGTCTGGATCCTGGATGGATTGATTGATGTGTTGGTGCAAGTGAAGAAAAGACTGCTGCACACTATCACCCCTTGGAGTGGCCCTGGAAGACAGTGGTGAGGGAAAGTCCCCCAAGTAGACAGAACTTCATTCAATATAACTTGTCATCAAATTTATGTGAACAAAGAAGTGGTTCAAAGTACACAAATTCCTGGGAAGTGATGGATAGCTTTGCAGGTTGTTTAAGGAACTGAAAAGTGCAAGAATAGGAACTTGGAGACAAGGAGATATTCAAGAGGCATGCAGATGGATACATCTGGGAGTGGCACAAAGGTTTGTACAGCTTTTTGTTTCAAAACAATTCATATTATAGCATACCAATTTCAGAGGAGCCATTAAAATCAGATGTACATAATTACTCATTTGTATATGCTAGCCAGCATCTTTTCTTCTGCCCTAGTATTTGCACATTTGGCTCATGAATGGAGAGGCTATGTTGGCTGGGATAACGGCTACCTATGGGCCTAATAGCTTGGATTATCTTTCACCAAGGATAACCTACTGCTGAATGTCTGATCAGTCAGCAATGAATTAATACTAAACCCTCATCTTTTGAGGAATCCAACCAGTCACTTGGTGTCTAGTTGACTATACTGATAGCGATTCATCCATACTGAGATTGATATGTACCGATGTATACAGTACGTCAGCTAGCAGAACTGTCAGAGGGCTCACAGAGTGCTTATATTGTGAAATAACATCACCTAGGACTAAGGCCTCACTATACGATTGAGGAGGTATAACAAAGGGGACATGATCATGAGATCTACAGGTAAGGAATTGTCGATCTTACAGAATCTTGGAAGGGCCTCTCAAAAGTACACATAAGGTGTCAGCTTGGGGAGGACATTTTGCAATATTAGAGTATTGTCCTTTAAGGTGCCATATATACTTTGAATCAATGGCCGTTCTGTGAGATTGTGATACAAATAGCTGAACTATATGGGCCTATGAAACAAGTGGTAGAAGTAGAAGGTCTTCAACTTACCATTACTTCTATTTATCCATTTAGGGAATTTGTGCTTCCTATCCCTGCAATGTAGTCTCTACCAGACCAATATCTTGGTTTCTGTGTGGGATACAGGAAGGGGAAGGGCCTACAACTAGGGGCACAGTAAATATTCAGCTAAATTTAAAGCTAAAGCTGCCACCGGGTCATTTTGGGCTCCTCATGTCAGCAGACTAGCAGGCAAATAACAGAGTTACTATATTGGCAGGAATAATTGACCTGGCTATCACGTAGACACTGGGCCACTCTAACACATAGTTAGTGAGGACTAACTATTTCAGGACTCAGGGGATTCAGCGAGTTGCCTCTTGCTGCTTCCATGCCCAGTGATAATTATCAATGAACAATTGCAGCAACCAAGGCTTGACAAGGGCAAGGTGACTAAGGGCTCAGACATCTAGTGATGAAGGTGTGGGATAAGCAAGCAAGCAATCTAGAACAGAAGTGTATCCAAAGCTGAGGGGAATCTAGAATGAATGCCAAAGGAGGGAGAGAATGAATACATAGGATAGTAGCTTGTCCCATTAAGACTCTCATAAGTCTTTTTTCTTTCTTTTTAGATTAATTTTGACTGGCCACTAACTTGAAGAAGTGATGATCAGTGCTAATTCAGAGAATGGAAGTGATAGCACTTCTGTAATACTTTTAGAAAAGTGTTTGAAAGCACATGTACTAAAGATGTTCATGAAACATACTGATGTTATCTTAGTATGTGGTGTTAGTTTTTCCTTGGTGTGGGTCTATGGTAATGAATTCAGTGTTTGTTCTTAAAACTGTTTTTATTTCACATTTATTTTTAAATGTTGTGTGTGTGTGTGTGTGTACAGATGCATGCTGGGAGGGGTGAATCATGGAAACTTCACAGTGGAGTATAAGAATAAGTTACGTGAAGCAAATGAAGAGACAAAGGGGAAAGAGTATTTTTTGTGGGTGGCATGTGCCAACATAAGAAAGAATAGAATGTTGCATTTGAGGAGTTATATAGTTTAATAGCTTTTTATAAGACTGAGGTGGGGGATTGGGATGGATATTGACAAAGACAAGAGCTTATCTGGGGTCAGGGTATAAAAGATCTTGTAGCCAATGCCTGAGCGTTTGGCAGGAGATACAAGGTCCAGGTAGAGGAGTTGAACGGTTATAAGCAGAACAGTGACATAATAAGAATTGACCTTTAAAAAGATTACTATAACTACAGGGCAGGGACTGTATTAGAAGTAAGCAAGGCCAGAATTAAGGAAAAAAGAAAAAAAGCTGTTGAAATAATTCTGGTGAAAGAAGATAAGAGAGGTGTTAAAGAGAGAGGAAATGGAAACTTTTGCATGTATTAAAATTGGAGGAGTGATATGAATTCATTTCCCTTCAGGTGTGGTGGGTATTGGAAGTGAGGGTGAAGGTAAGAACAACTCCCAGATTTTGGACTAGGGAAAACTACATGAATAGTCCTGGCATTGGATAAGATACAGAACACAGGACAAAGAGCAGATTGTTCGGCAGCAGTATGACGGGTCTGTTTCTAGTTTTGTTGATATGAGGGGCTCAACTGGAATTATCTGATGTGCAGTATGATTAACATGTCATCAGAGAGATCAGGACTGGAAATATGATTTTTGAAATAGTAATTAAGAATGGATAAGATTGGAGCTTCCCTGGTGGCACAGTGGTTGAGAATCTGCCTGCTAATGCAGGGGACACGGGTTCGAGCCCTGGTCTGGGAAGATCCCACATGCCGCGGAGCAACTAAGCCCGTGAGCCACAACTACTGAGCCTGCGCGTCTGGAGCCTGTGCTCCGCAGCGAGAAAGGCCGCGACAGTGAGAGGCCCGCGCACCGCGATGAAGAGTGGCCCCCGCTTGCCACAACTGGAGAAAGCCCTCGCACAGAAACGAAGACCCAACACATGTGGTCATCCATTTACAATGCTTGGTGTCAGTCTATTTATCTCTTGTAAAAATAAAATACAGTGTGTGTGTGTGAAAAAAAAAAAAAGACCCAACACAGCCATAAATAAATTTAAAACAAACAAACAAAAAAACCCTAGCAGCACAAGCCACACCTTAAAAAAAAAAAAGAATGGATAAGATCACACACACAAAAGGAATTACGGAGGAGAGTTGAGAAATAGATCTGTTGAACGTCAACATTCAGTCAACATTCAGAGCATTGACAAAGCAAGAGGGAGAAACCTCAAGAGATGTCATGAAGGAGTAGTCAGAGGGCTAAGAAGAAAACCAGAGAAGAATGGTGACTCAGAACTCAAAGGAGGGGAATTTCAGAGGGAAGTTAGTGGTCAATAGCATCAAATGCTTCAGAGAAACTGAATTAAGTGAGAACTGTCAAGTACTTCCTAAATATGTAGCACCTAGAAATTCTGGGAGAATAATTTCCAGGGTTGGCCGATTCAAACTGTAGTAGGTTGAATGGGAGGCGAGAAAGTGCCCTCCAGGTGTTAACACTGCAATAACGAAAAGGCAAAGGGTAATAATGGTTCCTCTCTAAAGCATGTGGGCATCAACCAGGGGAGATGAAAATTGAGCTGAAATGATTGTGGATCTTTGCTACCTATGTTAGCTTTTTATAACAAAACAATTTTCAGGTAAAACATCACCTCCTGTCAAGATCTAAGAGAAAAATATTTCTTTAAGTTAGTTTTTAAAAATTTACATCTTTAAATTGTGTGTACAATTTGGCCTTTTGTTTGTTTCTTCTTGGCTTTAGAGAAATGTGCTTGGAAGAAGATGCTACTGATTTAAATGCTACATTCCCAGTTTTCTCAGAGATAGCCCATTGTTTGCAATCCATTACATACTGGGGAAAGGAGTGAAAAAGTGAAATGTAAACCCATGTATTTTCCTACAGATTTTTTTTACAAATTTTCAAAGACTGGTTTGATAGCACTTAATTACTGTATCTCCACAATAATTCAAAAGTTCAAATTTATGTTTTGTTTTGTTTTTTACCTTGTAAGAGTAGTGAGGAACATGAAGAAAATTCCAATGGGCAGTTTACCATCAATGTGGATTAAATGCAAAATCACCTACTTGTTAGATAAAACAAACGGAGAAAAATGCAGTCTTCTCTCAATTAGCCATGTGTAGATTGTTGGTTTTGTGGGTTATTGTCACAAATGTTCATTCCCACCTGTCAATATCCTTGTGCCCCTACCTTCTGCCTTCCTTCATCTCTTAGAATGTGCTGCTGGGGAAAAATGCATTATAATATTAACATAAGAAACAATTAGGAAGATAAATCAGTTCACCATATGTGTTCTAAAGGCAGTTAAAAGTATATTTTGCCTTATTGATAAAATATTCTTTTCCTGTGTGTGTATGTGTGTGTGTGTCCTAGATATTTAATATATTTGATGCCAGCAACTTTAACCAGGAGGTATATCTACTGGGAAAGATCATGGGCTATGAAATTAGGTCATTATTTGATTTTGTCTCTACCCCTTACTGGATTGCATGACTTGGGGAAAATGACAACCTCTCTGGGTCTCATTATTCTCAGTTGTAAAGTTGAGACCGTGGATAACTTTGGGGGTTTTATGAACTGAAAGTAAGATAATGCGTTCATGTAAAATGTTTATCATAGTGCCTAGAAATTAACAAAGTAAAATAAATTAAATTTCATCTGCCACTTTCTTTCCTAATCTTACAGTAGGTCTGCTTTTTCCTACACAGAGGGTAAAAACACAGCCTCTGTTCAAAAAGCTATGGTGAATTATGCTCCAGAACCACAGAATTTTTTTTTTTTAAGCTCTGCTCCCTAGACTTTATTCTGAGCTTTTTCTCTATCCCTTGGTGACTAGTTCTTTTTCTGTTGCCTTCTTCCTGTTTTGTGCCTCAGTACCCAGTTTCATTAAATTGATGCTTCGGTTTTAATGTCAGTTTGGTTTTACTCCTGCTTTATCCCTGGTTGTCTTTATTTAGAACTGCCTCCATTCATGCTCTGTGACTTCCATGTCAGCCCCGTCATCACTGCCAGATTTGGACCCTACGACTCCAGCCTTTGGCTAGCACCGTATCTCATTTTTCCAGGAAGGGAGTTTGAATGAGAGTGTTAGCCAGTGAGATGCTTTAATGTAAAGTTCATTTATAAGAAGAGAGTCTCATTGTATAGGTTTGCTTAACATGTGAGTTTTCAGGAATATTGTACTTACTTATACAATTCTCAGATCACCACCTCCATTGCCACTAGTTTTGCTTCTCTGTATTATTGATAATCTTATGAGCAGGTGCTAATTAATAGGAGAAACTTTGAGGAGGACATATTCATTTTGCCTTCTCAATAAATATTTTTTGTGCAATTTATATTATGCCAGGGTCACTGGATAGTTGTTTATTGGTTCTTAGTCCCACACTTACTCTATTTTCTTCTCTGTACTACTAAAACTAGAAGGCTGTAAAGGGCATTTCTCAGACTTCCTCACCAGCTGAGTTTTGGTTAAGTTTTGCCAATGGATGCATTGATCAAAGAAATAGATGGCAGGAGGAAGAGAGATAGCATTTTGCTTTGGGCTCTGGCAGGAGCACACTAGTCATATTTGAGGAATTAAAGAAGTCCAACGTATCTGGAATAGGGAAAGAGTGAGGGGGAAGAGCTATGAAAAGACTTCAGACAATTAGGAGAGACCAAATCATGTATATAGGGCCATGGGGCATGTTGATAATGGCTTTGGATTTTATTCAAAGTCTGATGGGAAGCCATTAGAAGGTTTGGAACAGAGGACGGATACAATGTTTTATGCGTTGAGAGAGCAGTTGGCAGCTTTGTTAAAAATAGTCTGTAGGTATGTACAATAGAAGCAAGAGCACATCAAGGAGATTGGTTTGAAGGCTGTGTCAGTCAGGCTGGATAGTAGCACATGCAAACTGTGCTGTGGGTTGAGGCAACGCCCCATGCATCATCAATTTCATGGCACTTCCACATCAACAAGTGCTTCTAGATTGACAAAGAAAGGGAAAAAAAGATCTAGAGAGTCAGCAAATAAGTGACTTCATCTGAAAATAAAACAAATCATATGCATATATTTCACTTGCCAAGGCGAATCACATGTCAAGTAGGTAGAGAAGAGTGTGACTTCTTTGTACCCACAAGTAATGAAGAACCAGATATTCATTAGCAAAAATAATACTTTCCACAAAGGATATTTTAGTAATCTAGAGAAAAGATAATGATAGTGGCAGTGGAATTGGTGGGAAGTGGTCAGATATGAGATGTATTCGGGATACAATTTGATAGCAGAATTGAAAGATATGATGATGAATTGGAGGTGGGATGTTAGAAAAGTAGGATAGTCAAGGATGACTAGAGTTCAAGACTGGACTAATGAATGAACAGAGGTGTCTTTTCCTGTGATGCGGAACCTTGAGGAATTGCAAGTTTGGATACGTTAAATCTGAGGTGATGATTAGGGATTCAAGTGGAGATGTCATGAGCCTAGCACTCAGGGGAGAGGATCAGCTTGAAACATACATTTGGGAGAGTCAAAGGTAGTCAACAGCAATAGAAGGCATGGAGATTATCATACTGAGAGAAGTAAATCAGACAGAGAAAGACAAATATCATATGATACCACTTATATGTGGAATCTAAAAAAATGGTACAAATGAACTTATTTACAAAACAGAAATAGAGACACAGGTGTAAAAAATAAACTTATGGTTACAAGGGTGGGTGGGTGGGGGGAGGGATAAATTGGGAGATTGGGATTGACATAAAAACACTACTATATATAAAATAGATAACTAATAAGAACCTTCTGTACAGCACAGGGAACTCTACTCAGTACTCTGTAATGACCTATATGGGAAAAGTATCTAAAAAAGAGTGGATATATGTATATGTATAACTGATTCACTTTGCTATACAGCAAAAACTAACGCAACATTGTAAATCAACTATACTCCAATAAAAATTTTAACAAAAAGACATGAGGATGCAAGCTACAGGACCACACAAGTAGCTGGATTTGAGATGTAAGTGAAAAGGAGATGATGTTGAAATGACAGGATTTTTTGGTAGCCGTCAGATAAGGTGATAAAGATTTCAACTGTAACAGTGAAAAAAGTAGGAAGAGCCAATGCAGGGTTAGGAAAATGTATTCATGTTTGAACATATTCAAATGAGGCACCTCTGGATATTGAGATCATTGAGGGAGAGAGAAGAAACCAAGAATGAAGACAGAATCTTGGAAAAAATATATACACTTAGAGAGGAAGAAGACAGTTTAGAGAAGTGTTCAGTGAGGCAGAAAAAACCAGTAACAAGTTGTCATGGAAATCAAGAGAGCTGAGAGCTTCATAAAGGAGGAGGTGGTTAACTGTCAATGAAGCCATGTTTGAAATATATGGCAAAAATATAGAGTTTGGATTATCTGATAACTCACGGGTTTGAATTATCTATACTTCCTCGTCCCCAACTCAGCTGACTTATTCAATAGTGAGTCCAGATGATTTCTCCGAAGATTTCTATGATCCTAGAATTGCTCAGTTATTTAGAGATTGAGAAGGAAAAGAACAGAAAGAGTTGAGTTTTTGCTGTTATGGAAAAAAATCCTTTTAGTGTTCAATAATAATAAAAAATAATAATAATAATTATAGCTAATATTTATTGAGCTCTTATATGCCAGGCTCTATTCTATTATATGTGTTATCCCATTTAACATTCACACCAATCTCTGAGTTAAAAAAAAATTCTTGATCATACATGCTCCTTTAGCTACTTTTCCTTTTTCCTTCTTTCCTTTGGAGCAAAATTTCTTTAAAAGATTGGCTAAGAGCTACTCTCTCTCTTGTTCCTCCTTTTTCATTCTCTCTTAAACCCACTCCAGTAGGGCTTTAATCCCCACCATTTTACCAAAACTTCTCTTGTTAGTCAACAGTCATCTTCTTGTTACCAAGTTCAGTGGTCACTTTCCATTACTCATCTATTGATAGCATTTGGAACATTTTCTTCCCCAATCCTCTGGAGCTCTCTTAGTGAACCTCCTCTTCACTAGCCATTTCTGATCTTCTCTAACTTCAGTTGTTGGAATGCCTTAGAGCTCAGTTCTTAGACCCATTAACTATCAACACTGACTACTCAGAGGATGTTATTCAGTGTCATGAGCTCAGATAATAGCTATACCCTGATGAATTCCAAATTTACGTTTCCTTCACTTACCAAACTTCAGACTCTTGTAGGCAACTATCTACCAATGGGTATCTTTAATATATCATGTCCTTAACCTCCCTTCACAACCAAAAATGCTCCACCTCTAATCTTCACCATCTCAACAGATGGTAATTTCTTCCCTCCAGATGCTGAGACAAAATACCTTCCTTCTCTCCTACTCCTAACAGTCAATATATTAGTAATTTCTTTTAGGTCTACTTTCTAATTATATCTGGACTCATAATTTCTCACCATGTCCACTAGGTTACTAAATTAGTTGGAGCTACAATTATTTCATTTCTTAGTCGCCTTTCTGTTTCCACTCTTTCTCTCCTGCAGTCTTTTTCAACACACCAGACACTACTACTTTATAAAACATAAACAAGTTTATGTCGTTGCTCTGGACAAAATCCTCCAGTGGCTTCTCATCTAATGTAAGGTAATAAAGTCCTTACCTTCACTCAAGGTCCTGGATGATTTGCTACCTTTCCACCTGTTGCCTCTTACCTCTTGAAATTCACCTTCTGCCACTTTCCCTGTTTCTCTTTGCTGAATCCTTATTGGATTCTCTGCTACTATTTGTACACACTACACATGTTCTTGGTTCAGGTCTTTCCAATTCCTATTCTTTTGCCTAGAGCGATTTTTTTTCCAGAATATCTACATGGCTTGCTCTCTGACTTCCTTTAGATACCATCTTCTTAGTGAGGTTTTCCCTGACCACTTTTTATTACATATTGAGAGCCTCACCTTCCTCCAGTTCATATAACCCCTTGACAAATTATATCTTTGCTTATTTATTATCTCCTCCTTCATGTGAGTTTCATGAAGTCAGAAATTATGTTTTGTTACCGCTACATCACTGAGGCCTACAGCAGTCCACAGTAACTATGAGGTAGGGCTAATATCATCCTCATTTACTGATTAGGTTCAGAGATGTTAAGGGCCTCACTAAATTTGTAAGTGGTAGAGCTGGAACTCAAGTCCAGAAAGTTTGAGTTCAGTGCCCATACTTACTTTAAGTATATTAAATATTAACAGACACTTCTAACCTTCTACCCAGCTTTCCGAATCTGCCCACTAAAGTTTCAGTAATTTCTATTACCCTTCCCTTCTCCCCATGACATTCACTTTATCCAAATTTTATCTATGCAAATGCATTCATGGCAGCAAGAGGCACAATGAAATGGTCTCCTGTCTCCAGAAGCTCTTCCAGACGTCTCTGAGCAGTATTCCACTGGCTATAGGAAAGGCTTTGCTACCAACACTAATGATTAAGAGTTGGAAATTTTCCAATAGACCACAGGGCAGATAACCTTATCAGTTTGGTTCATAAAAATGAGGAGTAATTAGATAATTGGAAACAACTATGATGTATAATAGCATTTGAGACCTCAAGAGAAATAAATAGAATAATGTGTATAAAAATGAGAAAGTGATTAAAAACCATCTTGGCATGCTAGTTATGATGATTCCAGGAGGAACAAAAAGACTAGAAATAGACACAATTATCTTTTAATTTTAACCATAAATTTGTTTTAATCAGATTTTTTTTAACCAAAATCATCTTAAGAGGCAGATACTTATCAAATACTTTCCCACTTAAATTTTTTTTGTGTATCAAATACTTTCCCACTTAATATTTTTTTTGTGTATCAGCTTTCTTGAGAAAATGCCAATATAATGTACTTAATAAAAAAGTAAAAAAAAAAAAAAAAGTAAACGCCATCTTTTCACATATGTACACAGATAACAAAAGTAAGCATATCCAAGTCACTATATATCAAGAATCAATATTTTTTCCAGAGGAAAGAAAATCACTTAAATTTATGTCCCTGTTTCACAATTAAAACTAAGCTGTATTTGAATTGCACACTTAGAAAATTCTGAGTTACCTTTTCTGTGGCAATAGAGTGAACTAAAACTCCATTCCATTGGATTTTATATAAATTCCATTAGTTAATAACAAGATTAGCACAATATTAACGAATATGAACCAAAAAATTTATACCTCTCACTGCCACCTTTCCCTTCTGTCTTGCACTTTAACAAGTATTTTCAAAGTGCCCACGATTAAAAAACAAACAAAAAATCTATCACTATCATTCTAATGTACGTATTCAGCTATAAGTAGTCTTTGAAAAATTGCTTGGCTATCCAAAAGGAAATAGAAAGGAAAATACTTTTTCTAATACATTTACTGTATTCTTTGCATACGGCAATATCTATGCCTTAGAATATAAAATAATGGAAAAAAATCAGTCAGAAAGTGAATTCAGCTTACAGAATAGAGGGAAAACACTTCAAATAGATTTATCAGAAATGCAATCAAAATATACTATTACCATTAAAATTGAGATGAAATTATCCTTAAAAATTATTTATATTTTCACTAGTTAACATATTTTAAATTTATTTATTTGTAAATCCAGAGCTATCACTGAAAAAATTCCAACTATTTATTTACAAAGGAATTCCTGAGGATGAGGAGAATGTCCAGGTCTTCTTTTTCCTATGTATGTGCATATGTAAAGAGGCAGAGATAATCTTCTCTAAGAACAAGAAAGTTAGTCTTGAATATTATTGAATGATTTACTGTGTTCTGAGGCTGCAATATCATTTAAAGAATTATTCCCATTTGGAACAATGTAATTGCTCAGTTGGGGTACTGTGGTCAGCCAGGGGATATAAAATGTCTGAATACTTGTACTTTTTAAAATATTTCTATCTTGTTCATTGAAATCTGTATCCCATTAGAAGGTTAGTCAGAAAATACATACTACCTGCTGCTTAAGAAGCATAAATAGCCTTGTCATGCTATTCTATGACAAATAGATAAGCAAAAAAAAAAAAAGACAAAGTAGACCAATTATGAAAAGCAGATTAAATAAATATATAACATAAAGGAAATTCAAATCATCCATGGAAATTGAAATGTGAATATTCTTTTTACCATAGTTTTTAAGAGGAAGAGAGAAGACTTTTTCATATTCAAACACAAATACTAGGCAAATCTAAAATATTCCACAAGAGGAAAACTCTTTTACTATTTGCAACATCATGATTAGAAAAATAAAACAGACTTTTACAAAACTATTAAGTGTTTTTTGGCTAAGCAATACAAATATAATTTACTTCTGAGCAAGTGCAAATCCGAACAGTATTACTGAATAACATAAATTTCTTTTCAATTAATATGCTATAACTATTTTTAAGGCTGTGTTAAAGAACAGCAAGTTGAGTTGAAATTATATTTCTAGTGGCCTTAAATCATTTTGGGGGAACAATGTGGATATTAATCAGCTAAACAATATCCTTCTTGCGCCTTATAAAAACTCTTGGCCCTTACAAAGTAATTTAATAATAACTCAGTTTGTACACATTATGAAGTTTTCATAGCATTGCTTCCATTTGATCTATGAGCCACTGTGAGTTGCTTCAAGTCAGAAAGCACAGCAAGACACATTCTGGGTAAGTCACAGAAACAGAACCACAGATCTGCCTTTGTTACTTAGGGGCAGTACCCTGGAAAGATTTTCCCAAGGCAAGCTAGAGCTGGAAGCATTATTACCCAAGTGAATCTATGAGCACATCAAATGTCATCAGTCGTAGATAGGAGGGGCAAGAACCCTCAGGTCAAAGGAGGAATGGGTTGGCAAGGCCGTGGGCTTTAATGCCAGAACATTCTGAATGTTAAGTATGGGTTCACTTCTCACAAGCTAGGTGATCTTCTAGCCTCCAGCCCTCCGTTTTCTTCTCTGTAAAATGAGCTTAAAATTATACTCAAGTTTCAGAATTGTTGAGTGGATTATATGAGATAATATGGGTTGCCTGGCATAAAGAAAACACTGGTTGCATACTTGTGGCGGTGGGTATTATTATATCATCATTTTAAGCACCATCGTCATCAGCATCACCATCATTATCGGAGAATGAAAAAAGAGGCCAAGAAGCAGAGAATTTGTGAGGAATGAGATGTAGCAGTGACAAACAGGGCAGTTTAGAAAACTAAGTTGGTGAGATCTGGGCATGAAGCAGATGCTTCTATCATGCAGACCTCAGAATGTGTTGGCAGGGCAGGACGGTTCCTTAAAGGTACTGCTGAAAGCTAAAAATGAATCAGTAGGAACACACATAGCCTACTGTCATCCAGACTACCTAGCTAAATGTGGTCATTAAATACAAACCCTTTTGGGTCATGTGCTCACTATTCTGTGTCAGAAAAGCTTGTGTGATTTAGATACTAGCCAAAAATATGGCATCATCAAAACACTGCATTAAATTGGAAGGCATGGGAAAGAATGATGGAGAGAGCGCAGCAGTTCGTCTTGTTTAAAGCTCTGTAGCAATCTAGGCTACATTCTTCCTTTGCAGTTGTACTAAAACAGCTTCTCCAAGAAGTAGGGACTAAGAAGACCCCTCATTAATATGCTCAGAAGATCAACTAAGAAGACCCCACATTAATATGCCCAGAAATGTAGCAAGTGTGAACTAAAGCCATATGGGTTGACATAAAACTTTCCTAAAACGTAGGATGTCAGGAGTGAGATAGGCAGCAGCAGGTTAACTAAACTGTGCTCACTCGAGAGGCTGTAAGGGGACACTACTAGTAGGGTGGTCGAGAAAATTGTCCTAAAGGACCTCCTTGTATAACTCCTGGCAATACGGCATGACTATTACATGCTAGTGGCCAAGCAGCAGGGAGCAGAGTGGTCTTTTTAGAAAGTAAATTAGATCACGTCATTTTCTGCTCAAAAGCTTTCAAGGGTTTCCCCTTTCACTTACAGATAAAAGGCTACTCCTTACAATGGCCTGAACGGTCTTTTTTTTAAAGAATCTTTTTTTTTTATTTTTTATTTTTTTATAATGATCATCATGCTTCACAAAGTGAGACTAATTAGAAAACTTTAAAATATGATTCAACTTGCACATGGTTATTCAAGGAACACAGTGAATATGCTGTGTCAAGTACACTTACTAATGGATTGCAGGAGTTTTATTTTTATTTTTTATTTTTTTGGTTATTTCATTTAAAAAAATTTTATTGGAGTATAGCTGATTTACAATGTTGTGTTAGTCTCAGGTGTACAGCATAGTGATTCAGTTATACATATACATATATTCATTCTTTCTCAGATTCTTTTCCCATATAGGTTATTGCAGAATATTGATTAGACTGATCTGCTTTACCTTTTTGACCTCGTCTCTTACAGATTGTTTCATGGCTGGTTCCTTTTCAATCTTTGGTCTCATCTCAAATTCCAACTTTTTGAGAAATTCTCAACCTGCCACCCACTCTTAATCACTTTGATTGGCCAGCAGTAGACATGCCATACTGGTTGTTAAATATTTTGAATATCACATTTACTATATTATATATTATATATATCAAAAAAGTACTTCCCAGGGGCTTCCCTGGTGGCGTAGTGGTTGAGAATCTGCCTGCTAATGCAGGGGACACGGGTTTGAGCCCTGGTCTGGGAAGATCCCACATGCCGCGGAGCAACTGGGCCCGTGAGCCACAACTACTGAGCCTGCGCGTCTGGAGCCTGTGCCCCGCAACGGGAGGGGCCGCGATAGTGAAAGGCCCGCGCACCGCGATGAAGAGCGGTCCCCGCACCGCGATGAAGAGTGGCCCCCGCTTGCCGCAACTGGAGAAAGCCCTCGCACGAACCGAAGACCCAACACAGCCAAAAATAAATAATAAATAAATAAATAAAGTAGCTATAAAAAAAAAAAAAAAAGATACTTAGAAAAAAAAAAAAAAAAACACATTTAAAAAAAAAAAAAAAAAAAGGTACTTCCCAGGTAACAGAGTTGTTGAATAGATTGCATGAGACAATATATGCTAAGCAACTATCACTATGGCTGGCATAGAGAAAACACTGATGCATACTTGTGGTGGTTATTATTATTATTATTATATTATAATGTTATATTTTAATTATATAATTGCATAATTATCATTATTATAAACATGATCTGCCAGGCCTCAGAACATAGGCACTTGGTGAGATAGTCTTTTCCTTGTACCACCCTAATCAGAGAGTGGAGACACTGTCATCCCTCTTCCTTGGTGGCACTTAGAGACAGGGCATACTCATGCTTGTTTCTTTCTTACATCTCACTTTCCTTCTTCTCTCTTCAATGCCCCAGGGCAAGAAGAGAACGTTTTTTACTTCCCCAGTATTATGTAATCTCTATATCATAAAAGTAACAAGGCTTTACTTTTCTTTTTT
Organism: Balaenoptera musculus; assembly: GCF_009873245.2. Lineage (NCBI taxonomy): Eukaryota > Metazoa > Chordata > Mammalia > Artiodactyla > Balaenopteridae > Balaenoptera > Balaenoptera musculus. Next base: position 59,222,516 of record NC_045794.1, read on the forward strand.
TAATTGGAGTAAAATTGCTTTACAATGTCGTGTTAGTTTCTGCTGTCCAATGAAGTGAATCAGCTATATGTATACCTATATCCCCTCCCTCTTGGACCTCCCTCCCACCATCCCCATCCCACCCATCTAGGTCATCACAGAGTACTGTGCTGAGCTCCCTGTGCTGTACAGCAGGTTCCCACTAGTTATCTATTTTACACATGGTAGTGTATTTTTTTTTTTCATTTTATTGTGCTTCACTTTATTGCTCTTTAAAGATTTTTTGTTTTTTTGCTTTTTTTTTTTTAAACATCTTTATTGAAGTATAATTGCCTTACAATGGTGTGTTAGCTTCTGCTTTTTTTTTTTTTTTTTTAAATTATTTATTTATTTATTTATGGTTGGGTCTTTGTTTCTGTGCGAGGGCTTTCTCTAGTTGCGGCGAGCGGGGGCCACTCTTCATCGCGGTGCGCGGGCCTCTCACTATCGCGGCCTCTCTTATTGCGGAGCACAGGCTCCAGACGCGCAGGCTCAGTAGTTGTGGGTCACGGGCCCAGTTGCTCCGCGGCATGTGGGATCTTCCCAGACCAGGGCTCGAACCCGTGTCCCCTGCATTGGCAGGCAGATTCTCAACCACTGCGCCACCAGGGAAGCCCTAGCTTCTGCTTTATAACAAAGTGAATCAGTTATACATATACAATATGTTCCCATTTCTCTTCCCTCTTGCATCTCCCTCTCTCCCACCCTCCCCATCCCACCCCTCTAGGTGGTCACAAAGCACCGAGCTGATCTCCCTGTGCTATGCGGCTGCTTCCCACTAGCTATCTATTTTACATTTGGTAGTGTATATATGTCCATGACACTCTCTCACCCTGTCACATCTCACCCCCCCCCCCCCCCATATCCTCAAGTCCATTCTCTAGTAGGTCTGTGTCTTTATTCCCGTCTTGCCACTAGGTTCTTCATGGCCTTTTTTTTTTTTCCCCTTAGATTCCATATATATGTGTTAGCATACTGTATTGTTTTCTCTTTCTGATTTACTTTCACTCTGTATGACAGACTCTAACTCCATCCACCTCATTACAATACCTCCATTTCATTTCTTTTTATGGCTGAGTAATATTCCCATTGTATATATGTGCCACATCTTCTTTATCCATTCATCTGTCGATGGACATTTAGGGTTGCTTCCATGTCCTGGCTATTGTAAATAGAGCTGCAATGAACATTTTGGTACATGACTCTTTTTGGACCTATGGTTTTCTCAGGGTATATGCCCAGTAGTAGGGATTGCTGGGTCGTATGGTAGTTCTATTATAGTGTTTTAAGGAACCTCCATACTGTTCTCCATAGTGGCTGTATCAATTTACATTCCCACCAACAGTGCAAGAGTGTTCCCTTTCCTCCACACCCTCTCCAGCATTTATTGTTTCTAGATTTTTTTGATGCTGGCCATTCTGACCGGTGTGAGATGATATCTCACTGTAGTTTGATTTGCATTTCTCTAATGATTAATGATGTTGAGCATTCTTTCATGTGTCTGTAGGCCATCTGTATATCTTCTTGGAGAAATGTCTATTTAGGTCTTCTGCCCATTTTGGATTGGGTTGTTCGTTTTTCTGTTATTGAGCTGCATGAGCTGCTTGTAAATCTTGAGATTAATCCTTTGTCAGTTGCTTCATTTGCAAATATTTTCTCCCATTCTGATGGTTGTCTTTTGGTCTTGTTTTACGGTTTCCTTTGCTGTGCAAAGCTTTTAAGTTTTCATAGGTCCCATTTGTTTATTTGTGTTCTTATTTCCATTTCTCTGGGAGCTGGGTCAAAAAGAATCTTGCTGTGATGTATGTCATAGAGTGTTCTGCCTATGTTTTCCTCTAAGCATGGTAGTGTATTTATGTTAGTCCTAATCTCCCAATTCGCCCCATCCTCCCCTTCCCCCTCTGTGTCCACATGTCCATTATCTACATCTGTGTCTCATTTCTGCCTTGCAAACCAATTAATCTGTACCATTTTTCTAGATTCCACATATATGTGTTAATACACAGTATTTGTTTTCTCTTTCTGGCTTACTTCACTCTGTATGACAGACTCTAGGTCCATCCACATCTCTACAAATGACCCAATTTTGTTTCTTTTTATGGCTGAGCAGTATTCCATTGTATATATGTGCCACATCTTCTTTATCCATTCATCTGTCGATGGACACTTAGGTTGCTTCCATGTCCTGGCTATTGTAAATAGTGCTACAATGAATATTGGGGTACATGTGTCCTTTTGAATTATGGTTTTCTCAGGGTATATGCCCAGTAGTGGGATTGCTGGGTCATATGGTAGTTCTATTTTTAGTTTTTTAAGGAACCTCCATACTGTTCTCCATAGTGGCTGTATCAATTTACGTTCCCATCAACAGTGCAAAAGGGTTCCCTCATCTCCACACCCTCTCCAGAATTTATTGTTTGTAAGTTTTTTTGATGATGGCCATTCTGACTGGTGTGAGGTAATACCTCATGGTAGTTTTGATTTGCATTTATCTAATACTTAGTGATGTTGTGCAGCTTTTCATGTGCCTCTTGGCCATCTGTATGTCCTCTTTGGTGAAATGACTATTTAGGTCTTCTGCCATTTTTACTTGGTTGTTTGTTTTTTTTGATATTTAGCTCCATGAGCTGTTTGTATATTTTGGAGATTAATCCTTTGTCCGTTGTTTTCATTTGCAAATATTTTCTCCCATTCTGAGGGTTGTCTTTTCGTGTTGTTTAAGGTTCCTTGCTGTGCAAAAGCTTTTAAGTTTCACTAGGTCCCATTTGTTTATTTTTATTTTCATTACTCTAGGAGGTCGGTCAAAAGATCTTGCTGTGGTTATGTCAAGAGTGTTTTTCCTATGTTTTCCTCTAAGAGTATTATAGTGTCCATTCTTACATTTAGGTCTTTAATCCATTTTGAGTTTATTTTTGTGTATGGTGTTTGTTAGGTAGTGTTCTAATTTCATTCTTTTACACGTAGCTGTCCAGTTTTCCCACCATCACTTATTGAAGGGACTGTCTTTTCTTCATTGTATGTTCTTGCCTCCTTTATCATACATTAGGTGACCATATGTGCGTGGGTTTATCTTTGGGCTTTCTATCCTGTTCCATTGATCTATATTTCTGTTTTTGTGCCAGTACCATACTGTTTTGATTAGTGTAGATTTGTAGTATAGTTTGAAGTTGGGGAGCCTGATTCCTCCAGCTCTGTTTTTCTTTCTCAAGATTGCTTTGGCTATTCAGGGTCTTTTGTGTTTCCATACAAATTGTAAAAATTTTTGTTCTAGTTCTGTGAAGAATGCCATTGGTAGTTTGATAGGGATTACATTGAATCTGTAGATTGCTTTGGGTAGTATAGTCATTTTCACAATATTGATTCTTCCAATCCAAGAACATGGTATATCTCTCCATCTGTTTATGTCATCTTTGATTTCTTTCATCATTGTTTTATAGTTTTGTGAGTACAGGTTTTTGGCTCCTTAGATAGGTTTATTCCTAGGTATTTTATTCTTTTTGTTGCAATGGTAATGGTATTGTTTCCTTAAATTCTCTTTCTGATTTTTCGTTGTTAGTGTACAGAAATGCCAGAGATTTCCATGCATTAATTTTGTATTCTGCAACCTTACCAGATTCATTGATTAGTTCTAGTAGTTTTCTAGTGGCATCTTTAGGATTTTCTATGCATAGTGTCGTATCATCTGCAAACAGTGACAGTTTTGCTTCTTCTTTTCCAGTTTGGATTCCTTTTATTTCTTTTTCTTCTGTGATTGCTGTGGCTAGGACTTCCAAAACTATGTTGAATAAGAGTGGTGAGAGTGGACATCCTTGTCTTGTTCCTGATCTTAGAGGAAATGCTTTCAGTTTTTCACCATTGAGTATGATGTTTGCTGTGGGTTTGTTATATATGGCCTTTATTATGTTGAGGTAGGTTCCCTCTATGCCCATTTTCTGGAGAGTTTTTATCATAAATCGGTGTTGAATTTTGTCAGAAGCTTTTTCTGCATCTATTGAGATGATCATATGGTTTTTATTCCTTAATTCCTTAGTATGGTATATCACATTGATTGCTTTGCTTACATTGAAGAATCCTTGCATTCCTGGGATAAACCCCAATTGATCATGGTGTATGATCCTTTTAATTTGCTGTTGGATTCTGTTTGCTAGTATTTTGTTCAGGACTTTTGTATCTATGTTCATCAGTGATATTAGTCTGTAATTTTCTCTTTTGGTGTGATATCTTTGTCTGGTTTTGGTATTAGGGTGATGGTGGTTTCGTAGAATGAATTTGGGAGTGTTCCTCCTCCCTCTGCAATTTTTTGGAAGTGTTTGAGAAGGATAGGTGTTAGCTCTTCTCTAAATGTTTGATAGAACTCGCCTGTGAAGCCATCTTGTCCTGGACTTTTGTTTGTTGGAAGATTTTAATCACAGTTTCAATTTCATTACTTGTGATAGGTCTGTTTATATTTTCTAATTCTTCCTAGTTCAGTCTTGGAAATTGTACCTTCCAAGAATTTGTCCATTTCTTCCAGGTTGTCCACTTTATTGGCATATAGTTGTTTGTAGTAGTCTCTTATAATCCTCTGTATTTCTGTGGTGTCAGTTGTGACTTCTCCTTTTTCATTTCGAATTTTATTGATTTGTGTCCTCTCCCTTTTTTTCTTGATGAGTATGGCTAAAGGTTTATCAATTTTGTTTATCTTCTCAAAGAACCCACTTTTAGTTTTATTGATCTTTGCTATTATTTTCTTCATTTCTATTTCATTTCTTTCTGTTCTGATCTTTATGATTTCTTTCCTTCTACTGACTTTGGGTTTTCGTTGCTCTTCTTTCTCTAGTTGCTTTAGGTGTAAGGTTAGATTGTTTACTTGAGATTTTTCTTGTTTCTTGAGGTGAGATTGAATTGCTATAAACTTCCCTCTTAGAACGGCTTTTGCTGTGTCCCACAGGTTTTGGGTCATTGTGTTTTCATTGTCATTTGTTTCTATGTATTTTTAAAATTTCTTCTTTGATTTCTTCAGTGATCTCTTGGTTATTTAGTAGTGCACTGTTTAGCCTCCATGTATTTGTGTTTTTTAGGGTTTTTTTCCCCCTGAAATTGATTTCCAATCTCATAGCACAGTGGTCAGAAAAGATGCTTGATATGATTTCCATTTTCTTAAATTTTCTGAGGCTTGATTTATGACCCAAGATATGATCTATCCTGGAGAATGTTCAGTGTGCACTTGAGAAGAAAGTGTATTCTGTCACTTTCAGGTGGACTGTCCTATAAATATCAATTAAATCTATCTGATCTATTGTGTCATTTAAAGCTTGTGTTTCCTTATTTATTTCCTGTTTGGATGATCTGTTCATTGGTGTAAGTGGGGTGTTAAAGTCACCTACTATTATTATGTTATTGTTGATTTCCTCTTTTATGGTTTTACATTGCCTTATGTATTGAGCTGCTCCTATGTTGGGTGCATATATATTTATAATTGTTATATCTTCTTCCAGGATTGATCTCTTGATCATTAGATAGTGTCTTCCTTATCTCTCGTAACAATCTTTATTTTAAAGTCTACTTTATCTGATATGAGTATTGCTAATCCAGCTTTCTTTTGATTTCCATTTGCATGGAATATCTTTTTCCTTCCTTTCACTTTCAGTCTGTATGTGTCCCTAGGTCTGAAGTGGGTATCTTGTAGACAGCGTATATATGGCTCTTGTTTTGTATCCATTCAGCCAGTCTGTGTCTTTTGTTTGGAGAATTTAATCTATTTACATTCAAGGTTATTATCAATATGTATGCTTCTCTTACCATTTTCTTAATTATTTTGGGTTTGCTTTTGTGGCTCTTTTTCTTCTCTTGTGTTTCCCATCTAGAGAAGTTCCTTTAGCATTTGTTGTAAAGCTGGTTTGGTGGTGCTGAATTCTCTTAGCTTTTGCTTGTCTGAAAAGCTTTTGATTTCTCTGTCGAATCTGAATGAGATCCTTTCTGGGTAGAGTAAACTTGGTTGTAGGTTCTTCTCTTTCATCACTTTAAGTATATTCTACCACTCCCTTCTGGCCTGCATAGTTTCTGCTGAAAAAGCAGCTGATAACCTTATGGGGATTCCTTTGTATGTTATTTTTTGCTTTTCCTTTGCTGCTTTTAATATTTTTTCTTTGAATTTAATTTTTGTTAGTTTGATTAATACATGTCAGTGTGTTTCTCCTAGGTTTTATCCTGTTTGGGACTCTCTGTGCTTCCTGGATTTGGGTGACTATTTCCTTTCCCATGTTAGGGAAGTTTCCCACTATAATCTCTTCAAATATTTTCTCAGACCCTTTCTTTTTCTCTTCTTCTGAGACCCCCTATAATTCAAATGTTGGTGTGTTTAGTGTTGTCCCAGAGGTCTTTGAGATTGTCTTCAATTCTTTTCATTCTTTTTTCTTTATTCTGCTCCTCAGCAGTTATTTCCAGCATTCTGTCTTCTAGCTCACTTATTCATTCTTCTGACTCAGTTATTCTGTTATTGATTCCTTCTAGTGTATTTTTCATTTCAGCTATTGTGTTGTTCATCTCTGTTTGTTTGTTCTTTAATTCTTCTAGATCTTTGTTAAATATTTCCTGTATTTTCTCAATCCATGCTTCCATTCTATTTCCGAGATTCAGGATCATCTTTACTATCATTACTCTGAATTCTTTTTCAGGTAAGTTGCCTATTTCCCCTTCATTTATTTGGTCTTTATGTTTTTAACTTGGTCCTTCATCTGTGACATATTTTTTGTCGTCTCTTTTTTTTTTTTTTTTTTTTTGATGGGTGGGATTGTGTTCCTGTCTTACTGGTTGTTTGGCCTGAGGCTTCCAGCACTGGATTTTGTAGGCTGTTGGGTAGATCTGGGTCTTGGTGCCAAGACGAGGACCTCTGGGAGACCTCATTCTGATGAATATTCCCTGGGTTCTGAGGTTCTCTGTTAGTCCAGTGGTTCAGAACTGGAGCTCCCACTGCAGGAGCTCTGGCCCAACCCCTGGCTTGTGAACCAAGATCCCGCAAGCCGTGCAGGGTGGCAAAAAAAGAAAAAAAGAAAAAGAAAAAGAAAAAAAGGAGCAGAACAATAACAAAGTGTAAAAAATAAAATAAGATTAGAAAACTAACAGATATATTCAAAAGAATAAAAAAATAAAAATACAGATGAAACAAGTGGAAGGTAAAACAGAACCACAATAGTGAAAAATAGGAGAAAAAAAGAAAAAAAAGCCAGAAAAGGCTTTGGCTGTGGAGGGCAAGGCTTAGGCAGGGGGGTTTAGGTGGTGGGCAGGGCCTATACTTAGGACGCACAGGGCTGGAAAAGCTCAGGGGGTGTAGGGGGTGGGGCTTAGGCTCAACAGGAGGGGCCCAGGAGTGCCTCTGGCCTTGGAGGTTGTAGGACCAGGTCTAGGACCCCAGCAGGCTCACTGGGCCCAAGTGGGCAGGGGAAACACTAAGTGTGTCCCCATTGATCCTCTGATCCGGAGGGCCCCTCCCCATTGACCTCTCTTTTTCTCCCCCCCTCCCTTCTATGCCCCTAGAAACCACGTGGCTGGAGGGGATCCCTGGAGGCAGGGGACCAGACCCAGAAGCCCAACAGGCTTCCCAGGGCTGAGTGGGTGGGGGTAACACCCTCCATGCCTCCCCTGATCCTCCGATCCCGAAGGATCTAGGCCCCTTCCCATCTACCTCTCCTCCTCTTTCCCCCTCTTCCCTCCCTCTTATTCCCCTAGAACCAATGAGGCCTGGAGGGGGCCTCGGAGGGTGGAGGACACAGCCTGGGAGCCCCTCAGGTTTCCCAGGCCCAATTGGGCAGTGGAAATTCTAAGCGTGCACCCCCCTGATCCTCTGAGCCTCTGATGGTACCCCCAGGGGTGGGAACCCCTCCCTCCTCCCAGCCACCAATCAGGGGCACAAGTCCTGTCCGGCCTCCACTTCTCCTCCCACCTCACTCCCCCTATGTCCTACCCAGTCGCTTGGGGTTTCCTCCCATCTCCTTCAGCATTGAGGTTCTCCACCAGCGTCCAGCAGGTACCCTAGTTGTGGGGATACCAAACTCCGCCTCTTCCCACGCCACCATCTTCCACTTCAACAAGGCTTTTCAAGGTAGATGGATGATCATTTCTAAGCTAAAGGAGAACTCTATATTCTATGTCTTCCAGTCTCTGTTTCAATGAGATACAGAGGGAACAAAGCAATCTTGCAAATACTCTCTCAAGAATGTAGGTTGGCTGGAAACATAATGTTTCAAGGCTTAATATTGATAGTGAAAAACCATTGTCTCAATAGCCCCAAGTTGCATATCTGAAGCCAAACTTTACACTATTTTTTTCACCGAGAATCTTTTATTTCAAATCCCAAACTTTTTACTTCTCTCTAAAGCACTGCTCATCTGCCATGCCCCAGGTGGATGGATGCTTCGAGCAGACCAATTAAAGTCTTGTGTTCAAAAAGGCAAAAGAGACAACTCATGAATACAATTCAAAATATGATTCCTATTACAAAGGTCTTCATATTCTTATGAATAGAATATTTCCAAGACAAGCTATCTTTATTCTTGCAAACAGGGTGCCCAACTATCCTGGTTTGTCTGAGACTCAGGGTTTTCTAGAGTTGTGAGACTTTCAGTGCCAATGCTGGCACAGTCCTGGGTAAACTGAGGCAATTGTTCACCCTGCCTGCAAATCTTAGTAACTCTGGGCATAACATTATTGTGCTAATATGCTGAAAAAGTCTGTGTTTTTACTTGGCTTGCAAAAAAATCTTCTGTTCCTACAAGAGGTGAGAGATTAAAGGAGAAGAAATAAGTGAGGGTGGCAGGGTCTTGCCATAGTTAATTTGCTTCTTACTGGTAAACATTTTAATGACCCCTCTTCCAGCTAATGCCACAAAGGCTAATTTCTGTCAAGTTATGAGATGTACACCATCCTTTATTCAGCCAGTAAATTGCTTTGTTTTGTCCGCTAAGCTGCTAGTTTAGGTTCTCAAATTCATTTTAAAACAGTTGCTGTATACTCATTTAGTCAACACATACTTCCTATTGTGATTTACTTATAAAATAAATACTATTACTATGGATTTATATATTGTAGTAATGTTTGCATTTTACAATTGTTCTAATAAGTTTTGTATTCCTTTCATGATGGTTGGTTTATGGTCTTCATTGCCTGAACAACAATAGATAAATTTAGAAGGCAATCCAATTGTTTAAACTTAGCTATTTATGTTCTCCTTAATATTGCAACTGAGTATATCTTTCTTTAAAGAGCAACTATAATGCTACTACCTAATAACTGTTTTGTATAAATATAATTATTTTAATATTTAGTCATATGCTTCAGTCTTTTTCTCTTTCTCTCTCTCTCATTCTCTTTTTTTCTTCTTTTTACCTGGAACCAGTGTTGATGGATAGCTCAACCAGTGTCAAAATAACCTAGACACCATATAAAACTTCAATTCCCTACACTCCACCTAAGACCTAAGGAACCAGAATCTCTGAGGCACAAGGCAGTTTTAATAAGCCCCTTATACACCTTAATGTTTGAGAACCACTGGACTACTTATTTGAATAACTAGAAATAACTAGGGCCCCACCCTACACCTGGCAGCAGTCACCCTAACTGCAGCTACAGTGTCTTGGTGTGTGTTAGGCTAATGAGATATGCTCTCTGATACATAGTTTATTCTTTTACTATATGGAATTAAAACCTAGCCTGTACAGTCAATGAGAGCTGCATTTGTAGAACACACAGTATTTCCACAGGCTAAAGAGTCAAGCATTCAGAAAAGTAATTTTATTTTCCCCTACCTGAACTTAATTTCTATCTTGATCACCGATTCTATCCAGGATCAGAATCTGCAATCAATTCATTCTAGGGAAATTTAAATATTTTGCAATCATTTAGAGTTTAAAGTCAAATATAGAATGATTTCTCCTTACTTTCCTTATCCCTGAAGTTGATTCTAAGATTAAGGGCTTATGAAAAAATCTGTATTATTGGTGGGGAGAGAGCTCCACTTCTTGGTCTTGATCTGCCCTGTGCTGGTATCCAAGGAAACACACAATTGTTTGGCTTCCACATCCACTGGCATTTGTTTCAATGGCCTCTTACCACTCAGTACAAGCTACTATTTGAGAATGTGTGTCTCCACTGAATTAAAGATTAATTTTATGTGATTCTTCTGCCTTCAGCTAAGGCTTGATTGTTTTTCTGAACCTTCCTGAGACTGAAGTAGACTGGGTCCCCATTAGATATTCTCTGCCACTGAAATCCCAGGCAGTCACCCTGATTCAATTGGCACCTACATCATTGTGACCCAGGGCATATCTGCAGACCTGTCAGAGCTCATCCAGAAAGTGGGCCTCAAATATCCTCAACTTTTGTTTTCTCAAATATAAAGGGGCATGTCTTACCTCAGTTTCAGTGCTTCCATATCAACTGCTAAGCATTCAAGCTTCAGCTTTCTTTCCTTCCAATTCTCTTTTTTTCTCCCCAGCTCAGAGACATAGGATTGAAGTGAGTGGTGGGGAGAGCACCAGAGAAAAATTGGGGTGGGTTTTGTTTTGTTTTGTTTTCCAACTTTCACCTAGATTGGGAGATTTTAAAGCCTAAAAGGCAATCACTGACCATTAGTTCTTCGCATCTTCTAACGATAACCTCCGCCTGGAGCAAGAGTGGTCTCACTTCTCATCCCCACATGGAGGAGAGTCTTGGGTTAATATCATGCACAGGTTCAAGGGGGATTGAACTGAGAAATTAAAATATTTTATAGCATCTTTTTGCACATGTAAATTAGGTAGCATAGAACTAACTACTAAGAACTACTTGGTAATTTATAATAGCTAAAATCATATTTTTGGCTAAAATTACTGAGTGTTTTTATGCTTGAGGCTCTAGGCAAAAATGATGATATGTGTGATCTCATTTAAAACTTACAACATCCCCGTGAGACAGAAATTATTATCCCAATTTTACTGATGAGGAAACAGTTTAGGGAAATCAAATAATTTGCTCAAGAATATACTGCCAGCAAGTGGTAGAGCTAAGTCTCAACTCCAAGTCTGTCTTACAGTCTAGCCTCTGTTCTTAACCCTGTAACCATCCCATTACTACCCTTCCTGTTTCCTCTCTCATTCTAGGGCTGACTTAGCATGCCCCAGCTTTTCATATGAGGGGGTGTGAGAGCAGAATGTGGAAGCAGGAATGAACATGATACGACTGTGTGACAATGATGCTAGCCACATTCAAGAACAGAATTTTCATAAAAACATATTAACAAAAATTTAAAATAAAAGATATGTGCAAATGCAAAGCCCTATTCTTGTGTTATGAGAAATATAAATGCTCTGAAATTTTATTTAAGTTTCTTTAGCATCCATAATTCTTCTGGATTTTCCACATGAGATGCTTTCTCAGCCTAGGTCAAGCTTGCCAATGACTTTGTTGCTTTTAGCTTCGTTTTTACATTAAAAGTCAATTCTTAAAGTCCATATTTCATCAACATACATTTTATTGGAACATTAGTTCATCTATCCTATCTCTTAGAATTAGTCAACTTGAGCCTTAAAGATATCACGCCTTTTCCTGGCTACCTGTAAGTGTAGAAGAGCTAATTTTATCTTAACAGCTCTAATTTATTTTGCCTTATTTTAATTTTGTTTCTGCCTCAGTATTATTTGGCAAATGATCAGGAAGAGTCTGAGGTGAAAAATAAAAGAGCTGAGGTATCTTGGCACAACTGTGTGGGGAGGCTTCTCACATTATAGTGTGTCTGGCTCTAGAGACCATTTTATGTCTGGATCAAAGAACATTAAAAATGACTCTCTGAAGTTCTTTGGGGGAAAATCTAATGATATATTCCAGGAAAATAAACAAAATGAAATATTTATTGAAATTTCCAATATTTGTAGGATGTTATTTATGCTATGTTAACATCATGTTAAATTTGTTGATCACTAAAAAAAAAAAAAAAAAAGAGTCAAGTACAGTATATTAAATTTATTAAAGCCAATTATATTTTGTGGATGTTCAATGATTATTAGGACTGGAGTTAAAATTTTCCATGATTAGATAAGTTGTTGTTACACAAGGAATGACTCCATGATCAGTTATATCCAAGTGGAGTTTTATACATTCTGAGTATTTTCTTCCCCTAATCAAGAGGGCCACATTGCTTATCAGGTCCCAAAGTCTCCAGGAGATTGGCAGTTGGTATATCTAAACAATTTCTACAAGTTGGTGATAGTTCACCCTAAGCTACCTGGTGCTACTGGATCAGAACCCATATCATGTCCAGGAGATGCCCTGCCCCTTTCCATGGCATGATGAGGAAACTAGGGGCTTTACGTATCTCTGTCTTTCTGACTCTGCTCAGGTGGCTTTTCCCTTTCTCTAAACAAGCTACTTAATACTCTATAAATGTGAAATTGTAGGATTCATCTTGCCCCCTTGCAGGACTGGTGGCAGTCCTGAAAAGCTCAGTTTGGCTTGGCAGCAGGGTTAATGGTTTGAAGCCCTATATCTTGTAACTCTGCGAAGTGTGACTTTTAACAAAGATTTTCTTGGACAGCAGCGGAGTGACGATACAGAAAAGAGCATCCGATTTAGAGTCATCCATTCCACAACCATTTAATGGATGCTGCTTATGTGCTGGTCACAGGGTCAGATCTTGAGTCTCTTCCAAAAAGAGTTGCAGTATAGTTGGCATGGTTTTGATTCCGGCTTCTATGAACTCTGGCAGCTTTAGAAATATTCCTTAATACTTTTGATCTGTAGTTTCTTCATCCATAAAATGGAAATAATATTACCTTTGCCACAAATATTTTTTTTCAATTGAGTGAAATATTGCATGTAAATTCCTGGTAGAGTGTGCAGGTAAGCAGTCAATGAGTGTGGGGATTATAGATATCTGGAAACAGCCTTGGGTTTAAATTCTAGATCTTCCTTTTATGGTCTATGCAACCTGTACCATGTTACATAGAAAGCAATTTGTTTCTTTATTAGTTACCTTTTTTTTTTTTTTTTTAAATTCAAAGGATGTATGTAACCAACAGAGAGTTTTCTGTGCAAGGACTGAGGGAAGCAATTTAGAGGCATAACTCTTTTAGCATTTATGAGTTATGTACAATTGTTCTCTGTCCTTTACAGATGAGAAAACTTAACCTTAATCAGAGAAGTAACACTTCAGAAGAACTTCTTACCATTGCACTAGACTATTGTAACTCCTGAGTGAGCTAGTGTATCACAAATCCCTAGCACAGCACTTGGAGTACAGTAGGAGCTTGAAACATATTCCCATATCCCTAACTTCTACCTAGTGATAGATTCTCAGAATGTTTTCATCCACAAGAGTTTGGTCTGTGCCCAGAGAAGCAATAAATACACATGAGGTTTGCATTGGATTTGCCTTAAATAATGAAATCTGTGACAAAAAACACTTTTATTTTGGTGTGATATTTAAATATGTGCATTTCTTTTCATGGACCAATCTTCTGAACCCTAAGCTAATGCTACATTCCTAGGAGCTTAAATATGTGCATCCTTTGAGTCAGATAAAAAATAAAATGGCAAAATTTATTACAAAATGTTTTTCAACTACATTTTCCACTGGGAAAAAGTTATAGGTAATTGCCCAATTCTAGTTTCTCCAGGTAGTAGGTCTGTAAGCAAGAGTTTTTTAGAACAACCAGAAACAAAAATCATACTTCAGTGTCATTTCAAGTAAAAGTCCCCCCTTCCCAACACAGTAAAAAAAGGACTATATCTTAAAGTAAAAATTTTAGATGCTACTGGAGACTTTTGAAATAGTGGAGACCATATGAAGAGTGCTTCACCATAGAGTTTTTAAACACAGGTCTTCAATGGTGACCACAGCATATATAAATGGAGAGAGAGAGAATTAATTCATCGTACAGTGGAGCAGAAAACTCACATCTGTTCTTTCTACAACCTAGTACACCCCATTTATTATTGTTGTTCTTTGCACTGTCAGGTCCAAGCAATTAACTTGTGCAGACTGGCCTCTGTGGGGGGAGATAGACAGTGTGTTTATCAGGGGAATATACTAGTTGTGGCTCTTTTAACAGCAGATAAAAAGAAACACAATATCCCCTATGCTCTATGTAGACTAAGACACTATAAACTTACAGTCATGAAGTACTTTTAGCACCAAAATTATACTCAAAATTTTAAGTAATAGATAACATTTCAGAGTGTTTCTTTTTTTTTCCCTTTTATCAGCTAAAAATAGATCATTTGGGATGGAGTCCAATACAGTTATTTTAGTTTCTTGGTGAAGGATTTATTTCTAAATATATTGGTTACCCCATCACTGATAATCTGGAAATGGAAAAAAAAAGAAGATTCTGTCATTGCCATTAAACATAGTAACTAATGCAGATGTATATTCAGATGTGTGTTGCTCATCTGAAGTGCTATTCCATGAGTGCTGATGACCTTATAAATAAAAGATGGGGAGCTTTGGTATGAATCCCAGGTATTATGATCAGAAAATAGAATTTGTGACCCTATATTTTTCATAAATTTTCTGTTTTTATTTCAACTTCATTTTCTAGCTCTTCAACGATAAAAAGTAGGTATTTCTTCCTACTCATATTGATTATGATTGGGATAAAATGGGTGAAAGAATTAAGAAGCAAATGCACAGAACTGATCACTTCTTATTTTTCTTTTGGAAACACTTTTGTTCCTAGGTTTCCAGAAGACCACACACTTTTGTTTGGATCCTACCCCAGTAGTCACTCTTTCGTCTCTGTGACAGAGTACACCAGGGTACCAAAAATAGATTAATCCAAAGCGCCAACCTCAGATCTTGTTTCTACCCATTCTCATGGCTTTAAATACTATCTATATGTTGGTGACTACCAAATTTGTTTCAAGGGCTTTAACATCTATTCCTGAACACCAGAATTCTACAAATTTCCTGATCAACATCTCATTTAGGTGTAAATAAGCATATCATTTTTGATTTATTCAAAATTGAGCCTTTGATTCTTTCCCGGTTTCAGTAATTGGCCCAGCCATTCATCCCGTGGTGACCTGGTAACCCCGGAGACATAAGGACTCTTCTTTCCTTCGTATATTTGATCCATTAGCAAAAGCTCTTCAAAAGAGATAAAAAATCCCGCTACTCCTCATTTATTTGGCTTACAGCTTATTCTCAGCCACCTCCCTCCCTCACTTGGATCCATGCAGTGTCTTCCTAGCTGGTCTCTTTACTTCCCCTTTTGTGCCCACACCCGTAGAGTCTGTTTTCTTTTCCACTCAGCAGCCCAAGGGATCCTTTCAAAACATCAAATAACTCCCTGATCAAATGACTTCCCTGCTCAAATTCTCCAGTGATCTTCCATCACACTTGGAATAAAATGCAATAAGTACCACATGATGTGACCCCTGCCCCATTCACCTCCCTAGAGTTTATCTCCTACCACTCTCCCCTTACCCACTTTCTCTTCTTGAGACACACTGGCCTCCTTGCTTACTCCTGTCTCAGGGATTCTGAACCAGCTGTTCTTTTTGCTTAGGGTGATTTTTCTCCAGATAACTGCCTTGTTCACTTTCTTACTTAATTCATGTCTCTGTTAAAATGTCACCTGCTCAGAGAAACTTTTCCTGACTATCTTTTTTTTTTTTTTTTAATAAATTTATTTATTTATTTATTTTTGGCTGTGCTGTGTCTCCATTGCTGTGCACGGGCTTTCTCTAGTTGCGGCGAGCAGGGGCTACTCTTCCTTGCGGTGCACAGACTTCTCATTGCGATGGCTTCTCTTGTTGCGGAGCATGGGCTCTAGGTGCGTGGGCTTCAGTAGTTGTGGCACGTGGGCTCAGTAGTTGTGGCTTGTGGGCTCTAGAGCACAGGCTCAGCAGTTGTGGCGCACGGGCTTAGTTGCTCTGCGGCATGTGGGATCTTCCTGGATCAGGGCTTGAACCCGTGTCCCCTGAATTGGCAGGTGGATTCTTAACCACTGTGCCACCAGGGAAGTCCCTGACCATTTAGCTTCTTAGTAGTTATCTCTGACATTATATGTTCATCTGCTCATTGACTGTATTTACATTAAAGTGTAAGAGAAGGCACTTTTATTTTATTTTATTTTATTTTTTTACTATCTCAGGGTTCAGAATTGTGCCTGGTACAAAATGAGTGCTCAGTAAATATTTGTTAGGTGAAAAAATGAAAGGATGAAGTTTATATAATGGGATTATTCTAGCTGCATAAACTTTATTCAGGGTAGGGCCTCTCATAAATAAATCTGCTTTAATCAGATAACATCATTAAAAGTCAAAATTTAGTTAATATTTAATTACTAGGATCATTATCAATTAACAAATGGGAAGCAGAAAACATTCCCAGTCAAATTCTCCTACTTGGTAACCAAAAATAATTAGAGTGTTATGAAATCTCTCTTTCATTGGTGCTGTGTAGACGTACCCTGAGACTGATACGAAGTTCTATGAAGTTTTACTGCTTGAGCAGATGGTGAAACAACCTCCTGGGAATAAAATTGTCCAGGTTTCCTTTGAAGTTTTTCAAACAATAAATAAAATACTGTGTGGCAGAGAAAGATCTATATATGATGAAAAAAGAGAACAAAGTTTATTTGTAAAGGTTGGAAAACTTCTTGTGTTCCACAGTATTAACCATTAACCCAGAATTTACTCATTGATTCCCTTCTTCAGTGCTTTCTAGTGTCTCAGATTTGAGAACATAATTTATATACCATTTTGCTCTAAGTACTGTTTTCAGCCATTCCCACCAACCCAGACTCATGTTGTGAACAATAAAGCCAGTTTATGCATGGAGAATTACCAAATGAAGCATGCCTAAGAAGGAAACCTGTCCAGAGATATCTCAATAAACTTCACTGCTTCTTCCTCTGTATACTGCTCTGTGTCATTCATAGCTTAGTGGGAATTAATTTGTAAAACAAATTGCATCCTGACAAGTAAAATAGATTTCAGTCTGGATGATTTGACAGAATATTGAACTATGCATTATTTTAAAGAAATCTTAAAAAAAAAAAAAAAAAAAACCCCACTCCTGCCGAATAAATACTATTTCTGTCTCATCATTTTCTGCTTCTTCTATTTCAAACTTGAATGAATTTATTAAAAAAACAAAAAAAATCCTAAATGTAAATACATACTAACAGCTTCAAAACACAGGAAGCAAAAACTAACAGGACTGAAGTAAGAAGTGGAGAAATCCCAATTATAGTAGATTGATAATAATGGGTAGTAACTGATAGAACAAGTATATTTAAAATATCAGTGCAGCTATAGAAGACAATGTTATCAAGGAAATTGACTAACATTAATAGAACATGCTATACGACAAGAGCAGAAAACATTTTTTTCAAGTGCAAAAGAGACATTCACCAAGATGTATTCTGGGCCATAAAATAAGTATCAACAGATTTAAAAGAACTGAAATTATATAAAGCATGTTCTCTGATCACATCAGAATTGAACTAGAATCAATAACGGAAAGATATTGGAAAGAAACCCCAAATATTTAGAAATTCACAAACTTACTCTTAATAACTCATAGATTAAAAAAAAAAACCAAACAACAAACATAAACAAACAAAAAACCCTCTGCAATGAAAGAAAAATGAAAGAAAAAAACCCACCCAAATCTGGAGTGTAGACAGTACTTAGAGAGTAATTTATAGCATTTTATGCTTATAGAAGAAAGGTCACAAATCAATGATGTAAGTTTCCAATTTAACAAGCTAGAAAAAAAGAAAATTAAATCCAGATTAAGCACAAGATTAAAGGTAAGAACAGAAAACAATAAAATAGAATACATAACACAATAGAGAAAAATAATGAAGTCAAAAGCTCATTCTTTGGAAAGATGAATAAAATTGATGAAACTCTAGCCAGACTGATGAAGAAAGAAAGATTATAAAAATTATCAATATCAGGAGTTAAAGAGGTGTTAACAGTGCAGATCTTATAAAATTAAGAGGATAAAAAAGGCATATTATTAACAATTTTATGACACCACAGTTGACAAGTTATACGAAATGAACAAATTCCTTAGGAGAAAAAAAAAAAAAAAACTACCAAAGTTTATTCAGGAAGAAATAGCTTTACTTCTCTTAAAGGACTTGAAGTTGTAGTGAAAACTTCAAGTTTCTCATAAAGAAAACTCTAGGCCTATTGGGCTTTATTAGTAAATTCTATTGAACTATTGAGGAATAAATAATACCACAAACTCTTCCAGAAAAGAGAATATGAATAATTATTGTCCTACTCATTCCACTAAGCTAAAACCTTACATTACGGAGAAAACATCAGACCTATATCTTTCATGAGCATAGACATAAAAACTCTTGAAAAAATATTAGCAACTTGATTCCACAAAGATATAAAAATGAAAATGAATCACGACCAAGTATGATTTATGCAGGAATGCAAGGCTGGTTTATCACTGAAAACAATCAATGCAATTCATCAGATAAATAGACTAGAAGAGAAAAATATTAAAATTATAGGATGATTTCAGTAGCTGAAGAAAAAGCATATAAGAAAATTTAACATATATTCATGATATAGAAGAGAACACACACCACTTCACAGAAGGCATCAAATGAAAAGCTAGTATAATAACTTAGTGGCAAAAAATGGAATGATTTCTTTCCCTAAAATTGGAAACAAAACATGGTTGTCTGCACTCACTACTTCTTTTCAGTTTTTTACTGCAGGTCTTAGGCAGCTATATAATGCAAAAAATGATAATAATAATAATAAAGTAAAATAAGATCAAATCACATATGTTGTGAAGAATAAAGTGAAACTGTCTTTACTCACAGAACATCATTAAGGAATCTATGAAGAAGCTACTAGATTCTAAAAGGTGATTTTATCAAGTTCCTAGGATACATAGTAAATATATATTTTTTAAAAACCCTATTTTCTATATATTAGCATATATTAATGGGAGTGTACACTTATCTCGTTTTAACTTCATTCTTCAGAGAAGAAACAGTTCTTATATTGCTGCAGAACAAACAGATCTGATTATTCACCAACCATATTTTAGTTTCTTATTGTTACTCTAATAAATTATCATAAATTTAGTCGCTTAAAGCAACCTATATTTATGAGAGTTCTAGAGATCAAAAATCCAAAATCAGTTTCATTATGCTAAAATGAAGGCATTGGCAAGCCTGCATTTTTTTCTGGGGGCTGTAGGAGAAAATCTGTTTTCTCGCCTTTTCTAGCTCCTAGAGGCTGCCTACATTCCTTGGCTTATGTCCTCTTCTTCTATCTTCAAGGTCAGCTAGCTGTGTAGCATCTTTTCTCCTCTTTGACATCTGCATCTCTCTGTACATTTCCTATTTTGGACTCTGATCCTCCTTTCTGTCTTATGATTACATTGGATCCACCCAGATAATCCAGGGTAATCCTCCCATCTCAAGATACAAATTTAAGCAAGTCTGCAAAGACCCGTCTATCATGTAAGGTATTATATTCATAGTATACAGATGTATTAGGATGGGGACATCTTGGGAGGCCATTATTCATCCTATCACAGTTCACTCTCTGGCCCCTGAAGATTCATATCCATCCCACATGAAAGTACATTCACCCCACCCTAAGGCCTCAAAAGCCTCAACTCATTCAGTATCAAGTCCAAAATCTTATCTAAGTGAAACAGAGCAGGACCCTATGGTCCTTGCCCCCCACGTCCTCCGCCTACCTTTTGTCTGTGGAAAAACTTTGGCCAAAGAATAAGTTTAATCAGAGAAGTGAGAAAATGTAGAAACAAAGGAAAACTGTCAAAGGAGACCAAATAATAATAGTTTAGTCAGTAAGCATAGTCAAGGACCTTTAGTTCCTCCTCAAGGGCTGTAGATAATATTCTGAGCCATATCCTGTGGGCTGTCTTGTAGATACTGAAACCCCCAGCAGGTGGAAGAAGTTAACTACATGATGGCCAGACTGTAGCCATGACATGAGCTGCCACAATTCCGAGAACTGGCCTCAAGGAAATGGGAACAAATTGACCCTGGAACTGAAGATTAACTGTACTTAAAACAATCAAGATGACGCTGGTCAGACCACCGCATGACCAATTTCAAGATGACTGTCAGAGCTGACTGTGCTGTTTCTGCATGTAACCCGCTCCCTCCGCCTGTAACAGCTCTTGCCCACTAATTGTCAGTGGCTGGAGGGAGATTTGGCTTTTGGACAGGAGTCATCCTCCCTTTTGCATGTAGAGGAGCACATTTTTGGAGATGAGTAGTTTTATAAGCCTGTTTCCTGCCTGTAGAATTTTGAGGTTCGGCAGCCCTTGTTTCATTTGGTTCTCTCTCGGCCCCTTTCAGTTCAAGCTGCCAGTGTTTCTGCTGGTATAACATTCCCAGAAACTTGCGAGTCTCAAGCATATATCACAGGAGTTCACTCTATGAGACAAGAGGCTCCTCCACACATCTTTCCTGGATAATCGTATTTCTTACTTTGGCTTCTGCTGAGAAGAGGAAAGGGATCTGTGAGTCACATGCCTAATCTCTTCATAGAGCCTCTGTGTGATTTAATGCTCTGAGCTTTCGATATTCCTTAGGTGTTAGCAAAAGGCTGGCTAGCTACACACACACTTGGCTTTCACTCCAGAGTGAAAGTGAATTTCCTGACAGTGAATTTCCTAATTTTAGCTTCTTTTGCAATCTGGATAGGCCGAGAATTTCCCCCAATCATCAAGTCCTTCTTTCTTTTTTGGTTAAGTTCTTCCTTCAATTTATCTCTTTCTAGTGGCTTTTTGGAATAAGCAGCAAGAAGAAACCAAATCACACCTTCAGTACATTAGAAATCTCAGCGAAACATCCAAGTTCATTATTTTCAAGTTTCCATACAACTGCTTTCCATACAACTAAAAGCCTCGATGCCACTAAGTTTTCTGCCATTATATAACAAGGATTTCTTTTCCTTCAATTTCCAATAACCTGTTTCTCACTTCCCTGTGAGCATTCACCAGAAGTGCCTTTAACATTTATGTTTATACCAACTTTTTACAAAAAACATATTTATTCTCCAAGAAAATAGCTTTCTCTACTCTACCATGCTCCTGAAATTGTTGGGGGTGGGGAGGGGCGGGAGGACGACTGTGGGATCCTGAGCATGGAAGCCTTTTTTTGTCGCCATTCTTGTAGGCAAGACTCCAGCCTCCATGACCTTCCCTGAGTTCCAAAGGGCGGAATCGAACAGTTGCTAATCAAGGGAGGAGCAGCAAGAAACCACCTGAGGCAAGATTAAAGGGACCAGAGAAGCTCATCAAGATTAGGAGACCAACCACCTGAGACCCGGCACACACCCTAATCTTGTCAGAAACCCCACCCTTGGACCATTGTTATAAAACTCCTCATCAAATCCTCCCCTGCTGTGTCCCCCTCTGCCTGGCAAAGCGATAAAGCTCTCCTTTTCTACTTCACCCAAAACTCTGTCTCCGAGATTTGACCCTGCACCGGTGCAGGGAGACCAAGCTTTTGGCATCACTCTCCCACTTTTTTCTGAGCCCTCATCTGCAGCATCTTTAATGTTCAATTTCTACCAACAGTTAATTCAAAGCAACAAAAGCAGATGCCAGACTATAGAGAAGGTGTTATACTGCTGGTTTTGAAGGTAGAGAAAGGGGTCATAGCCAAGGAGTGTACGTGTCCTCTAGAAGCTGGAGAATGCAAGGAAACAAGTTCTCCCCAGGAGCCTCCAGAAGGAATATAGGCCCATTGACACCTTGATTTTAGCCCAGTGAAACTGATTTCAAATGTATGACCTCCATAACTGTAAGATAATAAATTTGTGTTGTTTTAAGTCACCGAATCTATGGTAATTTGTTATAATAGTAGTAGGCAACGAATACAGTCCATAGATGTGATTTTGTGTTCTATAATGTATTATGTTCTAACATATATTTTGCCTCTGACAAGCCACTTAACTCTATAACTTTTCTCTTGAAGCGTTCTCCTCACAGAATTTGAAGAGTGGAAAAAGAGAAAGAAAATATAATAGTGATTAATAAAGTAATAGCGTCGGCTCAAGGAGAAGACTGCTTGTGTTTGAATCTCAAATCTACATCCTCCCCATGCGACAGCATGATGTTACTTAATGTCTCTATGCCTTAGTGGCCTTATATGTAAAATGGCAATAATAACTATACCTACTTCCTGGGCTTGTTTTTAGTTTAAATAAGATAATCTATGTAAAGTACTTAGCACAGCCTGGACACACAGTAAGCACTCAAGAAAGTTTAGGTAATATTTTCTTCTGTCTAGTACTTTTTTTTTAATTAAAAAATTCATTTAACAGGATTTTGCCATATGATATGTACCCCTGCATGAAATTATAGATAAAGAAGAAAAAAGCTTACACTCCAAATGCATAGGAGATATAATTGATTGATGTTACTGTGTTGATAGGAATATATGATATTAATACAGAGCTGTATTAGGTGAAGGAGAATGGAAAATAGGAGGCATCTCAATATGCAAAGGTGGGGTAAGGCATAGAACTCAGATGGGAAAAAGCATTCCAGGAAGATATAAATGATGAAAATACATTTGAGAGATTTCCCATCCTTGTTCTGGTCAAAAACACAGAACAAAATTATTTCGATTCTAAGTGAATGTGTTCATGTCCTCCAAATTTATAAATATGTCCATAACATATCACAGAGTATAAGCATATATGTAGCATTTATATTATCCCTTTATAACTGCTAAAGAAAGAAAGTGAACACTTATTAAGTACCAGGTACTTTAAAATTGATATCTTATTTGTGACTACATCTTTCTGAAGTAAGAATCATTGCCTCAGTGTTGCAATCGATGAAATGAAGGCACTGGTTCACAGATTTGAACTCAGATCTATTGGTTTTCCATGATCCCACATTAGCATTTGCCATCTTTTTGGCAGCACTAGGATTTACTCTGAGGAATATTTTGTCTTTCTAAACTCCAGATTATCTAGCTACAGATATCATGAACGCAATAAAAGACTAAACATCCAATTCGTGTCAAGAATTATGCTCCTTAAAATATTCAGACCTTCAGCTAGAATTTATTTGATTATAAAAAAGAGAATGAATTATGGAACACTTGCATTTGAAAATAAATCCAGATGGGAGGAAACCAGAATCACACAATTAGAGATCCAATGGCTCTGAGCCTATACCTAGGTGTTCTTGAGTCCTCTGAAGGACTCTCTCAGCCCGTGTAAACCTCTCAACCTTGACTGGCTATTTAAGACCAGAAAAGAAAAATCAGAGTAAGCAGTTTATTGCAAATAGAGGATAATCAGCTTTATTTTTTAATGAAAGAAACCCAGAAATTATAAATGAAATGGAGACGATTTACTTTTAAATGAGGCAGAAATTGGAGTGACGCTGGCTATGGAGGTGAAACACTGAGAAGATGAAAAGTAAACAAGATGCAGGAATTGTTTTCTTGAGTGAAGATAACGTTTATGGTAAAAACACATTTTTAAATTATGCAAATGAGTAACAAATAAAAATGTCATCTATAAATGTTACCATGAGTTTTGTACTTCACATGCCACGCACACCATCTCTAGGTATATGAATACTTAGACTAGACTTTCACTCTGAAGCTGTTTCCAAAACATGTCAAATGCTAAGCGTCTGGGCTCCTACTAACTCATATTTTTCATGATTCCATGTGTAACTTGTTTATCAAAGAGTCTGATTTTAGTGGGGGTATAAATAGGAAGGGGTTTTATTTCTTTTCTCCAATCGCTGTATTTAACCATGACTTATTGTTTCTCATGTTCCTGCCACTAAACATCATCTTATAAAGATCTTTCAGTGCTTTTGCTCTGTTAGGTTCTGAAAAGCCCAGTGCAGCTTAGTCCAGGCTACAATTTCAATGTCAAATCCAGTTTAAAGCTTTTTTTCTCTTTGCACTAACTCTGGATGGTATGTCATCCCATCTGTTGTGGGATGCCCAATGCCTATTGCTCACAGGATGTGCAGGTGGCTGGACTCCTTGGAAGCCCCTGATGACATCTCTCTGCTGCACAGGATCAGATTTAGGAGGAATATTCTAGGGTAATCTGTCCTGGCCCTCTCCATAATCTCCTGCTTAGTCTTCTTTCACTAGGATCTTGTTGCACAAAAGGAAGCTTTCTTGGGCAGGTACTAGAACGATGGTACAAGTCCTGCATATCTGCTGCACCAACATTGAGGTGCGTGTTACCCCACCATTGCTCCATATTGCATCCTAATAATTCCTATGTTTCCTGAAAAATAATCAGAGAGAGCAGGTCAGCAAGTCTGCTGCCTAAATGGGCATCCCCTGTGGGAATGAGACAGCAGTTTCTTTCCTTGCAGCAACCTTCTATCTCTGTAAATGGTTCCTCAGGAGGGACCAACCCTTGGCTTGTACATGTGATTAAGGACGAAGTTCTTTCTCATCAGGGATGGGAGTTGGATAGTTAAAAGTTGTGGACAAGTATCAACAGAAAACCATAGAAAATTGAAATTTGAGGGACGTATGGTGTGGGAAGACCTGCCTTGCATCCAAATAGACATAGACTGACATCCTTGGTCCTGGCCCCACAGTATTAGGATGATCGGGTAATGCATCTTCCAGGAGACTTCATTTCTCCATGTGTAGGATGGGATTCCATGCCTAGGGAGTTGCTGATGAGACATCTCATTGTAGTGACACCTATGAAAAGGCTGAACATAGTTCCTGGCAACAAAAATAAGTTTCCTCCGGAGTACTTCAGCCTTCCTTCACAGTCCTTCTAGGTGTCCTCAGCCTGCTCTCTCCCCAAATTTCCCAAGGGAGCTATTCTATATCTTATTCATTTTCCTAAATATTCTATTCTACTAACCAAAACCATCAGAGCAGAGAAAAGAACTTAGGCATTTAACTCTCAAGTCCCCATCTTGGCGCATATAAAAGCATCTAATGACACGCTTTTGAAATTGTTTTCCCTTCTTTTTCCAAAAGCTAATCCTAACCCAAACCTCTCACCACCTATATATTTAATTTCCCTTTTTCTCAACCTATAAAACACTGAAACTTTTTCCATCCTAAAAATAAAAGCAAAGAAACACTAAAAAAGCAAACAAAATTTTCCTTCAATCTTTCATCCTCCTCTGGCTACATCCTACAACTTTTCATCTTTTTTCAGAGAACTATCATAAAAGAGTTATTTGCACAAGATGTCTCTGCCTAACTTATTCTTTCTTCAATTTATAGTTTGACTTCTATTTCTCCTACAACATTGAAATGTATTATTGTCAGAGGTTTAAAAACCTTAACATTTCCGAAACTCTACTAATTCTCAACAGCCCCACTTACTCCCCACAAAAAAAGAGAAATCAATTATCCTGTGATGTTCTTCACTGAATAGTGCTAAGACCCAATTGTCTAAGCCTAAAACCTTGGTATTACCCTCATTCCTCTTTCTCACTGATTGGCCTTCATCCATATATGCCAACACCAATCCATCAACCATTTACTTCTGAAAACTCTCAAATATACTAACTACTCTCTAATTTTTCTAACAACTATTTTAATAGCATCCTATCCGTATCTTTATCTTCCCACTTCTCAGCCTTGCCCTGCTCCTCTCTTCTTGTAGACTCTACTTTTCTTATGACATAATCAAGCCATCTTAGCATGGTATCTCTTCCCCACTTAGCCTACTCTTTAGCCATTAGAAACCACATTTTAGTCCCTGAATGTCACTCTCTTTTAGGCCACCATGATTTAACACTTCATAACGCCCTGTTCTTTCTGCTTCCAATGTGATTTTGCAGCCACTCACATACGGTGGTGCAGTCTATTTCCTCTTTCCTTAAATCTACCACGGCCTTGTGTCTTGCCTTAGTCAATAAATTTTTTTTTTGATTTTTTGAATTTTATTTTATTTATTTTTTTATACATCAGGTTCTTATTAGTTATCCATTTTATACATATTAGTGTATATATGTCAATCCCAATCTCTTAATTCATCCAATAAAATATGAAAGAAGTTTGTCAGTTCTACACCTAGGCCACAAGACACCTGTGTGTTTCAGCTCTCTCTCTCTCTCTGGGATATTAGCAGATATTAGCAGGGTAATATCTGGAATGAATAATATCATATCTAATATATGGAATGATAATATCTGGAATGAATCTGGCCTAGCTTGCTGGAGGGCGAGAGGCCACATGGAACACAGACTAATAATCCTAACAGAGGCCAGCTGGCTGATTTACCACCTAAATAGAGTTGCACAGAGACTTAATAAGCTGATTCTGGCCCATATCAATAGAAATGATCACCTGACCCATAAAGCTACATG
This sequence comes from Balaenoptera musculus, assembly GCF_009873245.2. Taxonomy (NCBI): domain Eukaryota; kingdom Metazoa; phylum Chordata; class Mammalia; order Artiodactyla; family Balaenopteridae; genus Balaenoptera; species Balaenoptera musculus. The sequence continues at coordinate 59,248,848 of NC_045794.1, forward strand.
AATACTTTTTGTTTTTAACCACTAAATTTTGTAGCGGTTTGTTTGCTGGAATAGCTATAGATGCACTATGTCAGATTCATATTGGTGCTGAAAATCATCTAACGGAAGACTGTATATTCCATATAACAAAGATCTTTTATTTAACCTTTGCATACTAATGATTTTTTTTAAAACCACTTTATTGAGGTATGATTGATATACAATAAGCTGTACATATATAACTTATACAACTCGATGAGTTTGGAAATGATGACTGTACTTTTGTAAAACTATCACCACAATCTATGTTACAAACATATCCATTACCTCCAAAAGTTTCCTTCTGTCCTTTCTGTTTATTATTATTACTATTATTATTATGTAATAAGAACACAACAGAAGATCTATCCTCATAGCCAATTTTTGTATATACAATACAGTATTATTACCTATATGCATTATGATATTTTCTTGACAAATGTTTTCCACTTCTAAAGTCTAATTCTTTTTTATCACTTAAAAATACAACTTTTGGGTCCATATTACCTTCTGTTTTCATTAAGGTTGTGGTAGAATCTTGTCCATTATTTCTTCTTTTTATCCTACAGTTAAAACCATTTGTTTAACATTAGAATAATTTCTCATCCTGACAAATATGTTTTTGCACACCTATGTTCATGGCAGCACTATTCACAATAGCCAAGACTTGGAAACAACCTAAATGTCCGTTGACAGATGAATGGATAAAGAAGATGTGGTACATATATACAATGGAATATTACTCAGCCATAAAAAAGAATGAAATAATGCCATTTACAGCAACATGGTTGGAGCTAGAGATTATCATACTAAGTGAAGTAAGTCAGAAAGAGAAGACAAATGTCTTATGATATCACTTATATGTGGAATCTAAAGTATGACACAAATGAACTTATCTATGAAACAGAAACAGACTCAAAGACATAGAGAATAGATTTGTGATTGCCAAGGGGCAAAGGAGGTAGGAGAGGGATGGAGTGGGACTTTAGGATTAGCAGATGCAAACTATTATATATAGAATAGATAAACAACAAGGTCCTATTCAATATCCCATGACAAACCATAATGGAAAAGAATATTAAAAAAGAATGTATATATATGTATAACTGAATCACTTTGTTGTACAGCAGAAATTAACATAACATTGTAAATCAACTATAGTCAATAAAAAAGACAAATATAATATTTTGCCTCTGATTTTAATCATTCTCTTTTCTGTTATAAAGGCTATCATCAGCTTTCTCCCCTGGACACTTTATGCTTTGCTAAGCTTCTAAAATGTGCTCAAATTCTTGCCTTGTATTTCTTATCTTGTATACTTCACAGATCTTATTTCTATTTATTTTCCTTTGCTGATGTCATGGTAAACAACATTATAAGTCAATTCTATCTTTCCTTTTCCCTGATCCCTTCCCCTATATACTCAACACACATTATTCCATTCTCTCTGAATCTGCTGGCTAAGAGACCAAATCTTTTTCTAATGCCTTTTGAAAAATGTGTCTTCAATGAAAATATTTATCCTATACAGAATGCCTAAGATCTGATTTGTATCTTTTAGCTATATTAGTCCTCCTGGGAATTTTGTATGAATTGTATTATCTGAGTATTTACTTGCAGCTACATAACTCAGATTCTATTTCCTCATACATTTTCATGACTCTGCTTTAAGGCTCACACTCAATCTCTAAAAAGAAAAGCTACATTACACAGCTAAAACTTGTACATGCGGAGTCAGGTTCATAAGAATTAAAGAGCTTCGTCATATTGATAATACACAACATAAAGTAGGAAAAAAACGTGTGGGGCATAATGGTCTAAGTTGTCATTCCCTATTAAATTTTGTTCATATTTTTCCCTTGCTGAAGGTAACATTAGGTGCAGTACAAGTCGTATTTATTAGCCAGCACACACCAAAAAACACTAAGGACTCATAGGCTATTGTCTATAGTATCCAGAAAAATTAGAGAGTATAATCAGCTATTCTTCAGGTAATGCTATACTAAGAGATTAGGCATCCAAGAGGAGAGTTTGGATTCTACAAAATGTATAAGGACGTATAGAAGAATGTTGAAAAGAACAAAGGTTCTGAGGACAATTACAGTGACTCCTCTTGCCAAGGAGATTCTAGGAATAATTGTTATTGTAACATCTTTTCAACGGGAGGAATAATGTCATGTGTTTGGGGTCTCAGAGGCTGAGGAAGAGGTAACTTGCTCCTGATTACCAGGAAGGTACTATGGGGATTTCAGATGAAAAAAGACTAGCAGAGGTTCTGATTCTTTTTAGGTGATGGGAATCTCAACAAAGATCTTGCAAGCATGGCTTTCAGTTGCACCCTCGTGGGGGTAAAGGAAGTAGATGACTGCTGAATGGACTTCATGATTCTCAGATAAGAATTGCTCTTACAACTTACTTTTTTGTGTATTAAATTATTATAAATAAAATTATTTATTTTGAGAATGCAGTAGAGTTGAAAAATATTTTTGACTTATCTGCTTCCACCTCTTCACATTTATCCTCTGATTGTCTGAATCCTTCCAATCCCCTTCTCTTCTACTTTCCCATCGACAGTAGGATACTCTTGACCTATGTCTCTTCCCTTTTCCCTTCTTAGTCTAATGGGTGTGAGAGCGAATCTACTTCTCTGCCAGGGAGGATGTTGTAATTTTATCAAGAGTCTTATGAGAAAATTTCTTAACCCAAAGAAATGACAAGTTTGGTGATGGGAAAGGAGGGCTTTGAGCAGTGTCATGCAAATGAGTGATTTTGTTGTTGTTGACAAGTGAGGCCTTGAGATGTCTCTTAAATTATAATCCACTGAAGCAGTTGCTGCATCTCAATCAGCTTGGCATTGCTTCTACAGTGTCTCCAGGTGAATTTATCCCAGAAATGTACAACAGAAGTCTTTGGGCTTCAGAGAATGTTAGGTCATAATGATGACCTAGAACTTAGTATATACTATGATGTAATTTAAAACCTAATAAAAATAACTCTAAAAGGCATATTCAAGACTAAACAGAAAACATATAGGATATTTTAAACATATGAAGTGATTCAGTGGCATGAATTAGACCAGTCACAGGTTTTTCCCAAAACTAAAATAATATCAAATAATGTGAAATATGACCTGTGCTGCCTTAACTTTATAAAGTGACTTTACATCTAACAGAGCAGTTTGATTTAGGGGCTGGAGTTTGGCAGAACGGCTTTTTAAAGCACTGGGATAAACTGTTGGGTTAACAGTAGTTCACATGCAATATTCAGAAGACCTTGCTGCTTCTTGAAAGGTAACTTATTCTGTTCCCCTGGCCTCTATGTTTTTGGCATGTTAAAATGTGTTAATTATCACTTATTTTCACTTTCTTGAGACTTGACAATAATACCTAAATTCTAGGGAAGAACCAAATTTACGGTACACTTATTTATACAGGCATAAGGTTTCTGTTAATATGGTTCATCATTTTGACTTCAATCTAAAATTATTCTTACTTTGAAAAACTAGTTAAGTATCATCTCATCCCTCTCATCTTTATAACAGAGTTACATGTATAAAAGCCATGTTATATCTCTAGGAAATTTGAATGCTTAAAGAGTTAGTAGGTTCTGCTACTGGTGTTAAAACAGGACCCAGGAAATTAACTATATTGTTAAAATGCATCAGTGGTTAAAGTAAACATCTAAGTGATAGTATTTATAGGTCTTGCTGATGAGTTTAAGAGTGTTTGAAATATTCATGTTTAACCTGTGTTATTAACTAAAGTTTACTAGATATGTCTCATAGAATCATTCTTTTCAATCACTGTGATCTATAACAAGGCTTCATTATGTGTCAATTAAAATAGCTTCATTCTTCATATCACAATTTTTTCAAGTACATTCCACTTTAAGAAAACTAATATAGAGTAAGGGGTAACCCAACTCAGGCACTGAATGCAGGGCGGCCACGTGTGTGTGAAGTCCAAGGCTGGGCCTGAGCCCTCAGCCTCTGCACTACCCGTGGGTCAGCTGCACAAAAGTAGCCGTACCGAGCAGCTATGTGGCTGACAGGGTCTTGGCGCTCCAGCCTGGTGTCAGGCCTGAGCCTCTGAGGTGGGACAGCCGAGTCCAGGACATTGGACCACCCGACCCCACGTAATATCAATCGGCAAGAGCTCTCCCAGAGATCTCCGTCTCAACACTAAGACCCAGCTTCACTCAACGGCCAGCAAACTCCAGTGCTGGACGCCCCATGCAAAACAATTAGCAAGACAGGAACACAACCCCACCTATTAGCAGAGAGGCTGCCTAAAATCATACCAAGTTCACAGAAACCCCAACACACACCATTGGACGCAGCCCTGCCCACCAGAAAGACAAGATACAGCCCCACCCACTAGAACACAGGCACCAGTCCCCTCTACCAGGAAGCCTACACAACCCACTGAACCAACCTTACCCACTGGGGGCAGACACCAAAAACAATGGGAACTATGAACCTGCAGCCTGCAAAAAGGAAACCCCAAACACAGTAAGTTAAGCAAAATGAGAAGACAGAGAAATATGCAGAAGATGAAGGAGCAAGGTTAAAACCCACCAGAACAAACAAATGAAGAGGAAATAGGCAGTCTACCTGAAAAAGAATTCAGAGTAATGATAGTAAAGATGATCCAAAATCTTGGAAATAGAATGGAGAAAATACAAGAAACGTTTAACAGGGACCTAGAAAAACTAAAGAGCAAACAAACAATGATGAACAACACAATAAATGAAATTAAAAATTCTCTAGAAAGAATCAATAGCAGAATACCTGAGGCAGAAGAATGGATAAGTGACCTGGAAGATAAAATAGTGGAAATCACTACTGCAGAGCAGAATAAAGAAAAAAGAATGAAAAGAATTAAGGACAGTCTCAGAGACCTCTGGGAAAACAATAAATGCACCAACATTCGAATTATAAGGGTCCCAGGAGAAGAGAAAAAGAAAGGGACTGAGAAAATATTTGAAGAGATTAGAGTTGAAAACTTCCCTAATATGGGAAAGGAAATAGTCAAGTCCAGGAAGTGCAGAGAGTCCAATACAGAATAAATCCAAGGAGAAACATGCCAAGACACATAGTAATCACACTATCAAAAATTAAATACAAAAAAAATATTAAAAGCAGAAAAGGAAAAGCAACAAAAAACATATGAGGGAATCCCCATAAGTTTAACAACTGATCTTTCAGCAGAAATTCTGCAAGCCAGAAGGGAGTGGCAGGACATATTTAAAGTGATGAAGGGGAAAAACCTACAGCAAGATTGCTCTACCCAGCAAGGATCTCATTCAGATTCGACAGAGAAATTAAAACCTTTACAGACAAGCAAAAGCTAAGAGAACTCAGCACTACCAAACCAGCTTTACAACAAAGGCTAAAGGAACTTCTCTAGGCAGGAAACACAAGAGAAGGAAAAGACCTACAAAAACAAACCTAAAACAATTAAGAAAATGGTAATAGGAACATACATATCAATAATTACCTTAAATGTAAATGGATTAAATGCTCCAACCAAAAGACATAGACTGGCTGAATGGATACAAAAACAAGACCTGTATATATGCTGTCTACAAGAGACCCACTTCAGACCTAGAGACACATACAGACTGAAAGTGAGGGGATGGAAAAAGATATTCCATGCAAATGGAAATCAAAAGAAAGCTGGAGTAGCAATTCTCATATCAGACAAAATAGACTTTAAAGTAAAGACTACTACAAGAGACAAAGAAGGACACTACATACTGATCAAGGGATCAATCGAAGAAGAAGATATAACAATTGTAAAATATTTATGCACCCAACATAGGAGCACCTCAGTGCATATGGCAAATGCTAACATCCATAAAAGGGGAAATCAACAATAACACAGTAATAGTAGGGGACTTTAATACCCCACTTTAACCAATGGACAGATCAACCAAAATGAAAATAAATAAAGAAACAGAAGCTTTAAATGACACATTAAACAAGATGGACTTAACTGAAATTTCTAGGACATTCCATCCCAAAACAACAGAATACACTTTCTTCTTAAGTGTTCATGGAACATTCTCCAGGATAGATCATATCTTGGGTCACAAATCAACCCTTGGAAAATTTAAGAAAATTGAAATCATATCAAGTATCTTTTCCAACCACAATGCTATGAGACTAGATATCAACTACAGGAAAAAAATCTGTATAAAATACAAACACATGGAGGCTAAACAGTACATACTAAATAACCAAGAGATCACTGAAGACATCAAAGAGGAAATCAAAAAATACCTAGAAAAAATGACAATAAAAACACAACGACCAAAACCTATGTGATGCAGCAAAAGAAGTTCTAAGAGGGAAGTCTATAGCAATACAATCCTACCTCAAGAAAAAAGAAACATCTCAAATAAACAACTTAACCTTACACCTAAAGCAATTAGAGAAAGAAAAACAAACAAACAAAAAAAAACCCCAAAGTTAGCAGAAGTAGAGAAATGATAAAAATCAGATCAGAAATAAATGAAAAAGAAATGAAGGAAACGATAGCAGAGATCAATACAACTAAAATCTGGTTCTTTGAGAAGATAAACAAAATTGATAAACCATTAGCCAGACTCATCAAGAAAAAAAGGGAGAAGACTCAAATCAATAGAATTAGAAATGAAAAAGAAGTAACAACTGACACTGCAGAAATACAAAGGATCATGAGAGATTACTACAAGCAACTCTATGCCAATAAAATGGACAACCTGGAAGAAATGGACAAATTCTGAGAAATGCACAACCTTCCAAGACTGAACCAGGAATAAATAGAAAATATAAACAGACCAATCACAAGTAATGAAATTGAAACTGTGATTAAAAATCTTCCAACAAACAAAAGTCCAGAACCAGATGGCTTCACAGGCGAATTCTATCAAACATTGAGAGAAGAGCTAACACCTATCCTTCTCAAACTCTTCCAAAATATAGCAGAGGGAGGAACACTCCCAAACTCATTTTACAAGGCCACCATCACCCTGATACCAAAACCAGACAAAGATGTCACAAAAAAAGAAAACTACAGACCAGTATCACTGATGAACATAGATGCAAAAATCCTCAACAAAATACTAGCAAACAGAATCCAACAGCACACTAAAAGGATCATACAACATGATCAAGTGGGGTTTATCCCAGGAATGCAAGGATTCTTCAATATATGCAAATCAATCAATGTGATACACCATATTAACAAACTGAAGGATAAAAACTATATGATCAACTCAATAGATGCAGAAAAAGCTTTTGACAAAATTTAACACCTATGTATGATAAAAACCCTCCAGAAAGTAGGCATAGAGGGAAATTACCTCAACATAATAAAGGCCATATATGACAAACCCACAGCCAAGATCATTCTCAATGGTGAAAAACTGAAACCATTTCCTCTAAAAACAGGAACAAGACAAGGATGCCCACTCTCACCACTATTATTCAACATAGTTTTGCAAGTTTTAGCCACAGCAATCAGAGAAGAAACAGAAATAAAAGGAATCCAAATCAGAAAAGAAGTAAAGCTGTCATTTTTGCAGATGACATGATACTATACATAGAGAATCCTAAAGATGCTACCAGAAAACTACTAGAGCTAATCAATGAATTTGGTAAAGTAGCAGAATACAAAATTAATGCACAGAAATCTCTTGCATTCCTATACATTAATGATGAAAAATATGAAAGAGAAATTAAGGAAACATTCCCATTTACCATGGCAACAAAAAGAATAAAATACTAGGAATAAACCTAGAATAAACCTACCTAAGGAGACAAAAGACCTGTATGCAGAAAACTATAAGACACTGATGAAAGCAATTAAAGATGATAAAATCAGATGGAGAGATATACCATGTACTTGGATTGGAAGAATCAATGTTGTGAAAATGACAATACTACCCAAAGCAATCTGCAGATTCAATGCAATCCCTATCAAACTACCAATGGCATTTTTCACAGAACTAGAACAAAAAATTTCACAATTTGTATGGAAACACAAAAGACCCCAAATAGCCAAAGCAATCTTGAAAAAGAAAAACGGAGCTGGAGGAATCAGGCTTCCTGACTTCAGACTATACTACGAAACTACAGTAATCAAGAGAGTATGGTACTGGCACAAAAACAGAAATATAGATCAATGGAACAGGATAGAAAGCCCAGAGATAAACCCACACACCTATGGTCACCTTATCTTTGATAAAGGAGCCAAGAATATACAATGGAGAAAAGACAGCCTCTTCAATAACTGGTGCTGGGAAAACTGGAGAGCTACATGTAAAAGAATGAAATTAGAACACTCCTTCACACCATACACAAAAATAAACTGAAAATGGATTAAAGACCTACATGTAAGGCCAGACACTATAAAACTCTTAGAGGATAAAATAGGAAGAACACTCTTTCACATAAATCACAGCAAGACCCTTTTTGACCCACTTCCTATAGAAATGAAAATAAAAACAAAAATAAACAAATGGGACCTAATGAAACTTCAAAGCTTTTGCACAGCAAAGGAAACCATAAACAACATGAAAAGACAACCCTCAGAATGGGAGAAAATATTTGCAAACAAAGCAACTGCCAAAGGATTAATCTCCAAAATATACAAGCAGCCCATACAGCTCAATATCAAAAAGACAAACAACTCAATCCAAAAATGGGCAGAAAATCTAAATAGACATTTCTCCAAAGAAGATATACAGATTGCCAACAAACACATGAAAGGTTGCTCAACATCACTAACCATTAGAGAAATGCAAATCAAAACTACTATGAGGTATCACCTCACACCAGTCAGAATGGCCATCAACAAAAAACCTACAAACAATAAATGCTGGAGAGGGTGTAGAGAAAAGGGAACCCTCTTGCACTCTTGGTGGGAATGTAAATTGGTACAGCCACTATGGAGAGCAGTATGGAGGTTCTTTAAAAAACTAAATATAGAACTACCATTTGACCCAGTAATCCCACTATTGGGTATATACGCTGAGAAAATCATAATTCAAAAAGAGACACGTACCACAATGTTCATTGCAGCACTATTTACAATAGCAAGGACATGCAAGCAACCTAAGTGTCCATCTACAGACGAATGGATAAAGAAGATGTGGCACATATATACAATGCAATATTACTCAGCCATAAAAAGAAACAAAATTGAGTTATTTGTAGTGAGGTGGATGGACCTAGAGACTGTCATACACAGTGAAGTGAGTCAGAAAGAGAAAAACAAATACCATATGCTAACACATATATATGGAATCTAAAAAAAAAAAAAAAAATGGTTCTGATGAACCTAGGGGCAGGACAGGAATAAAGACACAGACATAGAGAATGGACTTGAGGACACGGGGAAGCAGAAGGGTAAGTTGGGACGAAGTGAAAGAGTAGCATTGACATATATACACTGCCAAATGTAAAATAGATAGCTAGTGGGAAGCTGCTGCATCGCATGGGGTGGTTAGCTCAGTGCTTTGTGACCACCTAGAGGGGTGAGATAGGGAGGGTGGGAACCAGATGCAAAAGGGAGGGGATATGGGGATATATGTATACATATAGCTGATTCACTTTGTTATACAGCAGAAACTAACACAACATTGTAAAGCAATTATACTGCAATAAAGATGTTAAAGAAAAAAAGAAAGCTAATATAAACATATACATTTCAGGATAGTTGTTCACATTTCAAAAAGCTGTTTCATAAAAAGATCCATGATCACATTCTTTGAAATAACATTCTCTCTCAGCACATCTAAGTGCTGGTTTACACATCATCAACTACTTGACAGAGAGGAAAAGGTTGGGAACAGAAGAGAGAAATTTCAAACTAATGTAATGGAGTCACTGATAATTGAATATAAAAACAAATCTCACCTGAAATTTATAAAGTAAGTCAATGAGGAAATATGTTTTTATTATCTGGACAAGTTTAAAACCACATCTATGGTATAAAGTGAAATACTTATTAAAATAATTAAATGGAGGCAGGTTTTGAAAATTTCCTTTGGTATCCTTAAGTTAGCACAAAAAGTGACTATAATTTTTTCGTTGTATAATTGTCAGCAGCATTAAATTCAGAGGTGTGTGTTGTTATAGATGCCTATGGCAACTTAATACTTCTACAATCACAGGGCTGGGAAACACAGATCGATAGCACACAGTGGCTGTAATCAACATGCAGATTAATGAACAGGGCCATATCCATCGGGGAACGCTAGAACAAAGACCAGTTGAGCATTTTAATTGCTAAGTTGCTGCGAAGTCTCAATTCCCCATCAGTCTCCATCCATTATGACCATTGATGCAGAGCAGACATTAAGAGGAAAACAGTAACATAATGATTCATAAGTGCTAGGGTGCAAGTGAATGGTTAGCTCTGGGAAAATCATGGCTGTGATTATTTCATGGCTCAACCTACCTAAAAGATCTGGCACATTATTTCTAATTTTCATTGTTCCCTGGACCTGACCAGCCTATATTTAATAAGTTGGTTTTAATGGAACTAATAGCACAGCAAAAGGTTAGTTGAACAATCTTTTCCCTAGTTATCTCAACTTAGAAAAATCCTTAACTTAGAAAAATCACAGTCAGAGAAATTAAAAATGAAAAAGACTCATGAAATCATCTGAAATATTATCAACTTGTGAGGGCAAAATTTTCCCACAGTATGATCATGTATCATTTGTGGAGTTACAGCTGGATGCATTCAGTGGCTACTGCCTTTATTTTCATTAACATTGACAGCTCTGTTCACATCTTGGGGTTTTAAATAAATCTCATAGAAGTTGACCGACATGCAATCCGTGAAATGTTTCTCCATCTGGGAGGAAATTTCCCATCACTACTTTGGAAGGCATAAAAATGATTATGTGGTAGGTACAGCACTGTACTGGACAATTTACATGGGCTTCTCTAATCCTTTCAACAACTTTTTGACCTTTTTGACATAAATAACATTATCATTTCTTTTATAAGTGAAACAACTAAAGTTTGGTGACTTTCCCAAGTCACACTGCCCAGGAGCAGTGAAGCTAGGTTACAAACAGGTCCTTTTGACTGTATAAAATTTTGCCATTTCCACTATAATCTTTTTTTTAAAATTAATTTTAATTGGAGTATAGTTGCTTTGCAATGTTGTGTTAGTTTCTACTGTACAGCAAGAAGAATCAGCTATAGATATACATATATCCCCTCTTTTTTGGATTTCCTTCCCATTTAGGTCACCACAGTGCATTAAGTAGAGTTCCCCGTGCTATACAGTATGTTCTCATTAGTTACCTATTTTATACATAGTTCAATAGTGTATCTATGTCAATCCCAATGTCCCAATTCCTCCCACTCCTGCTTTCCCCCTTGGCGTCCATACATTTGTTCTCTATGTCTGTGTCTCTATTTCTGCTTTGCAAATAAGATCATCTATACCATTTTTCTAGATTCCACATATATGTGTTAATATATGATATTTGTTTTCTCTTTCTGACTTACTTAGCTCTGTATGACACTCTCTAGGTCCATCCACGTCTCTACAAATGACCCAATTTCGTTCCTTTTTATAGCTGAGTCCTTTACAATCTTGCTAGATCCTAGACACTAAGTCTGGGCTGACTTCTCCTGAGCATTCTTATTAATCAATGAATATAGAAATCTTTAGTATTCTTACAGAATATACACATACCGAGTATCAACCTACTGTCTTTCAGGTGATGTTAGATGCAGGAACCTTTCACTCCCACGAAGCCCTGTCTTCAGCCTTGTTTTAGTTTACATTCCCTGAATATCTGTTTCTTTACTGGATGGACTTTCCAACAAGTCACTGCAGCTGCATGGCCTCAGTTGAATGGACTCTGCTTAGGAAGTTAGAGCATGTCATTAAGTCAGGATTCAGGCAAATTATATCTTAATTTATATGAGTTTTCCCTTTTACAAAATCCTTCCTGTAATTAAAAAAAAAATTTGACTGTTACCACAGCCTTGTCAAGTGGCTAGTATAGGTATTAATTAATTGACTAATTAATTTTATTGAGATTTAATTTGCAAATTTTGAAGCTGAAAATCACAATACTGAAATAAATGTCCAAGGTTTCAAACAAAATTCTTCTGGCTCCTGGTATGGTGCTCTTTGCCCACTTTTCACAAGTCAGTTTGGAACCTATCACTAAATGGTCTGCAGAGAAGAAATGATACCATAAACATCCATTCTTGCCTTTATCCTGCCCTGGTGCTCTCTCTGCTTTTTTTATTCCTCCAGGACATTGGTATGGAATTTTAACTTTCTTCTAAAGCTTTTTTACCAGGAACCCCCTATAATAGAGTCAGGATATTTTCACTACCCTGATGCTGATATTCAAGTCAGATCTGGCAATGGTGCAGGGATCCAGTAGAGAAATCAGTAGTCAATAGACTTAAACTTCAGCTCAGGTTCTGTTAAATAGTTGCCTTAGGAATCTGGGCTAGTGCCTTAAACTTTCTTGGTATCATATTCCTCACTTATATAATGAGAGCATTTTTGAAGTTTGTGTGATCTGACTCTTGCAAATTCGACTTAATTATGGAACCATACATAAATTCTTATTTTCACAAATCATTATTTCTTCCAGCTATCTCTTCTTGCTACATTTAAACATTGATGCCTCTGTATTTATACTAACTTGAGATTAACAACACCTCAAGGGGCTACTTGCATCGCTGTCCTGAATAATATCCCTTTATGTGTCTCTTTCTTCTAAGCTGGATCGCTGGCCACCTAAAATGGATCATAGTATTGGCATATACTCTACTCTCATCTTCAGCCTGAGAGTCATGGAACTAGGAACACCATCTCAAGTATCTTCAACCAATGAACTCTGGTTTTTAGATTATTTTCCAGCCCAGATGTATGTTTTTTCTCATACTCCAGTTTTTTACCTCAGAGTCTGTGTCCTTTGCTGAAATGTGCTACACCTTTCAATTAAGAAACATCTGTGAATTTAATTAATGTGCTGTTGACTCCCACCCTTTTCCAGGTCATTAATGAGGAGGTTAAATAGGAACAGACTAGGCTTTATCTCGAGTTCCGGGGGATCTTTTGGAAAAACTTCCTCTATAGCATTTCCATCCATTTGCATTGCTTTAGAGAATTCATGCTGTATGGTACTGAATATATTTTGGAAATACAGCATTTTAGATGTTAAAGAACTATTTTGGTAAGATCACATGTTTTTAGTCATGTTGTATTTTTTTGGTATCTCTCCTCTGAGAGGGATAGTAATCTATGGTTCAGTGGAATATGTATTTTAGAAGAAATCAAGAGTTAGCATGTGAAGTGGGTAGAATATGCAGCCAGTGGTATCACTCCCAACACTCTACAAAAATACCAATTCTGTGGAATGTAGAATAGTATGAGAAATCCACTATGGACATGTGGCAGGCAGGAAGGAACTCTGGTTATAAGCACACCTAGTCAGCAGTGAACCATTAAAATTTATGCTATTAGAATTATTCTGTTGGCTGCACAGGTATTTTATAAGATAATAATTTATGTTTATGGTACTTATGTTTATGTTTAATAACACATACACACGTATAAATGCTGATCAAAACTGACAATGGGGAGAGCAAGTAGCCAATATATCAACTATCTTCTTAGATCACGAGAGCAAAAAAAGTACTGCAAAAAGATAGGACTGTAAGTGCAGGTTCATAAATCTTTCCCTTTCTAAAACACAACTGAAGATTTTAAAGCCAGGGGAAATTCCTTAACCTCAAAATTAGAGAATTTTTGTTTTCTTTCACTTATAGTGTTTGGACAACAGTACTGTTTGGACAACACTACAGTTTGCAACAAAATGAAGGTAGAATCTAGGCAATATCATGGAGCCTTCCACAAACACCACCATCTGTATGTAAAACACACTTTTCAAAAAAGTGCTTTCCTGTTTGAGCAAATGCAGGATTAAGTGATTGTGGGGCATAGGTACAGGCAAGAGAAAGGAGGGAAGAGTCTGATCCAAAACTGCTTTCCCAAGGGCGTACAAACGGCACGCTGACAGCTCAGTGGAGGCGCTTCAAGAGGCTGCAAAAGCATACAGCTAATGTTAGAAGAACGTGTACCTCTGGAATTGTTTTCTTTAATTAGATTCATTCAGTTCAACAAATATGTACTGAGGACCTCATTTGTGACAGGCATGCAGCGATGACTGGGATGAGAGCAGTGAAAAAAAACAAAGAATCCTTATGAATTCAAACAGGGAAGTTAGACAATAAATAAGAATAGAGTAGGCCTGGCAGAAATAAATGCTAAAAAGAAAAAATAAAACAGAAAGGGAGAGAGTGACAGTGCAATTTGAGGTGGGACAGTCAAGACAGATAAGAAGAGGCTCACACTCTCAATGGACTGAATGAAAGAAGAAATGAAAGTTTGGATAAGGTGAAAAAAAAAGGTTAAGAGAACTAAGGTAAAACCTAAAAGGGCAAATAAAAAGACGTTAAATCATTTATAATACAATTAGGCATAGTAAACTGCTAAATCAATTACAAACTGATTAAGGAAGGTACAGAGAGGTTTAAAAAAATAATCCAGAATGAGAGGAAATTAATAGTGTTGAAAATATAAAAGAGAAGAGCACAAACATTCAGCACGTGCGTGTGGTTCCAACTAGTGGGTGCTAACTGGCCTGAAATTGTTAACTCCTAAGGTTCCTCCCAGCTTCCCAGCTTTAAGGCCCTTTGTGGCAACGAGCCCTTGAACCAGTGCGGCAGCTGAACTTCAGCATAAAAACGTGATCCTTCAAGACTTACTTACATGTCCATTTACATATGCAACCTGCCTGCTTTACTCTATCCCTAACTGAAATAAAGCTCCTGCAGGATACTCTAGAGATCTATATAAATTTGACATTACTTCATGGTAAGATCGGGATCTTCCATATCTTTATCCTCAAGACAGAGCATGAATCAGAATAAGTGTTAGGATAAGTCCTGAATGAAGTTAGAACTATAAAATATGTCCAATAGTGGATGAAGAAGGTAATACTTTGATTTTTATTTCAGAGCATACGCTCATACACAACTTTATTTTAAAGGCAGGATGGCATACTTATTAAATGCCTCACCTCTGCCAAGAGAAAATTGCCTCAAATCCCCAATCTACCTCTTACTAGACGCCTAACTTTGAGCAAACTAATTTACCATCTGTTCCTCAGTTTATCGATAAATCAGTTGCTCGTGAGGAACCTGGCATATAACAAGCACATCATAAATAATAATTCTGACAGCCATCTAGTATTTTTGTCTTAAACTGAGAAAAGAGGCTCAGAGAGGTTGGGTGACCTGCTAAATGCCATTCAGAGAGTAGGTTCAAAGCAAGGACTAGAATTCAGGTGCTCAGGTGTCTAGTTTAGCTTTCTTTACACATTATGAGGAAGGTAGAGAAGAAAAAGGAATCAGTAGTGATCATAATATTTCATATGTGCAGGAAGGACAGAATCTTGATTTTTAAATGTCATAGAGGGATTAGGAGGAATAAACACTTTGGGGGAAAAGGATGGGAAAGATAATGAGTTCAGTTTCAGGAAAGTTGAACTGGAAAAGCTGCCATGAGACAGTAATGCAGATGACCATGTCATGCTCAATGGCTTTTTATTGTGCTAACAATAAAATCTAAAGCCCTCTCAATGGCCCACAAAATTTTGTATTAACTGTGTTAAACCTGTGTATATTGTGTTATATGTTCCTTCTCTGACCTTCTTCCTCCCTTTCTTATACACCTCTGTCTTTCTTACAATTCTAGGATTATGCCAAGACTGTTTTTGTTACAGTCTGTGCACAAGCAGCTCCCTCTTCCTAGAATTTTCTTTCCCTTAATGTTTGTATAGTTTTCCCCTCATCTTAAGCAGATTCTCCTCAAAGACCATCTCCTCAGACAGATCTTCCATTATAACGTCTCTATTATAGCCATCTTACTCTGCCCTCTGTTACTATCTATCCCTTTATCTTGTTTTATTTGTCTTCAAAGCAGTTAGCACTAACTGAACCATATGTTAGTTTGTGTGCACGTGTGTGTGTGTGTGTGCGCACAGGCATACACGTGTCCATTTCTCCTGTTAGACTGTAAACTCTGTAAAGACAAAGGCTTTGTCTTGACATCACCATGTGGCCATATCTTTAACGTCTAACATATACTAAGTCAGCGATAACTATTTACAGAATATATAAATAAGTGAGTGGCACAAGTATCTAACACTAACAACCTCCACTTAGATTTAGTGTTAGTGACTGGGAAGACACGGCTTACATTTTTGCTTTTCAATTGCTTGCTTGGTTCATGCAAAGAAAATGTACACCTTCTTTGTTCTTATGAGTCTTTGAAAGTCTTAAAAACTGGATCCCAAATAGGAAGGAAGCAGAATAGCATAACTTATTGCAAAAAAAAGCTAACCACTTCGATCTTTTAAATTTTCTGTGTGTGTGTGTTTGTGCTTCTTATGTTAAAAACAAATAGGAAATCTTTTAAGTAGAGAGTGGGTTAAAAATCTGTCTGTGAATGTGAAGTTGCATATTGTGCTTTGTCTGCTGTCTTTAAATAGGACTCAGTCAGCTCAATTAGGTTATTAAACACTAGAGCATCCCCAAGGTATCTAAGTATAAGCTGCAGCATTTTCTGCATACTAAGTTCCTAAAAATAACTCAATAATAGTGATGGTATTCACACTGCCTAATCTACTCTGTGCTAAAAATCTTGCCATCAATGATACAGCAAGAGAAAAGTACTCTTGATTTCCAGACATGTTTCAACATTTACAAAATGTATTGCCTAGAATTTCATTTTCCTTCTTTCACTCTGGCTTGGCATATTTTCAGAATCTAGATAATTGTTTTAAGAAAAAAAAAATTTTTTTTCACAGTACTCCCAAGAGGGCAAATATAGCATCTGTCTTTCTCAGAATTTATCAGAAGGTCTGGCATAAAATAGGCCTTAATATATACCTGATGAATGAATGACTAAATGTGTGACACATGAGTGAATGAAGAAATTCCAGTTTAAAGTTTACAAAATTATTCTTAACATTTTGATTTTTCTTATTCTCCCTTTAATCTTTAAAATCGCCTTTCTTTTATTTTTTCCTTTAGACACACATTTTTAGTTTTACTGTACCTGCATTTTTTTGTACCACATCACAAATCTTTTAGAACCAAGGTTATACTTCAATCAAATCTTTCCCTTTTCTGCCTTCACTCATATTTTTATGCTGTCAATTATTTTGGTTATATTTAGTACCCTAGATTGTTTAATACTTTAACAGGACCAAGTTTAAAATTAGCCTGTTGGGCAATTTTTATCCTTTTAAACCTATGTGCATTTTTATTTAATTACCTAGCAACGTTTTTCATTTTTTTTATGTTTTAAAATAATTACAAATAAATGGTTTAATAGGCATGTTAGCTTCCCAATTATTACCTTGAGTTATTCAAAGTGATGGTTTCAAATCTCTTACCTGTTGGGTGGAGGCCACATCTCCCTCCTTAATTTTACTCTTATTTTCACCTAAACTACCTAAGGAATATTTGGCTCTGAAACTCAGATCAGGAGTGGTTGGTATTTCTTTGTATTAAATATTTTAGAAAGTGACAATAATTTCTGACCTCAAGAAAGAGTTTTCCCAGGCATGTAAAAAGCATTTTAAAAAAACTACATAGTTGAATGATCCAACATGACTTAAAATTCATGATAGAAATCGCCAGAGTGGGGAAATATAAAAAAGTTCAACATAATGTATATTTGGAGATGTTTGTCATGTCAATTGAAAAACATGCCCTTAAGAAACTCAAAATAGAGCCTCTTTTAACATCTATGCTCAAGTTGTATGTGCTTAGCTTTTCAGGACCTCACTTAACTGGTCTACCCCTCATGCACGAGCAATGTTGGCTGTGGTGGCTGAATAGCGTGACCTTGCCCCTTTGACCATAGGTGATATTACTAGGAACAACGGACTGAAGTGTGGTCAGTTAGTTGCCCAGGAATTTGGGCCCTAAGAGAATCCGTGTTTTCTACCATGATGCTCTCAGTGAGAGAAGTACAGAAAAGCAGAGAAGGGAGATGGAGAGGATGACTGGGTAGAGTTAACCTCCCTGGTTATTATTTCTTTATATTAGTTACTTATTGTAGTGTAATAAATTACCCCAATGATAAATGAAACATTTGTTATCTTATATTTTTGGGGGGATTCTGAATCCAAATAAGACTTAACTGGGTGCCTCTTAGGGTCAGTCAAAAAGCTGCAATCCAGGTATTGTCTGTGGTTATAGCCATCTCAAGCCTTGACTGGGAGAACATCCACTTCCACAGTCACTCATCTGGCCATTCACAGACCTAAGGTCCTCTCTGGATGTTAGCCAGTCCTTTCCTTGCCACATGAACCTCTCCATAGGGTCACTTGCTTTCTGTGAAGCTGCTTTTCCAGAGTTAGGGCTTGGAGGGACAGTGAAAGAGAGAGAGGGCAAACCAGGCAAAAGTCACGGTCTTTGCATGATCTAACCTTGTAATTTATATCCCATCACTTTTGCTGAATTTTAATCATTAGAAAAGGGTACTAGCACCAGTTCACATTTGTGAAGAGGGAGATTACCCAAGGGTATGAATAAAAGGATGTGAGATGAGTGAGGGTTATTTCAGTGGCTGCCTACCATAGTCTACCCTCGAGCTTCCAATGATTCACGCCCCTGCCGTATTCAGAAGACACTCGGTCTCTCCTAAGGTCCTCCAAAGTCTCATCTTCTCAGCTCAAAGCCCAGAAGCACTTTATATAAATCAGCTTCGGGTACAATGAAGATCCTCAGATATAGTTTCTTAAGTATAGCTCCTTGGGTACAGTTCCTTTTATCTTTAGATCTGTGAAACTAAAGAGACAAATTATCTGACCCTCCACACACCAAACTTAGTTACTTCTATCCCTCAGAGTAAAAGCTGGGAGAGAGAGTGATCAAGAAAAAAGTCACGTACTTCTGTAATCTAATATTGGGAATGACACTGTATCACTTCCGTCATATTTTATTCATTAGAAGTGAGTCACTAGGTCCAGGCTACACTTGAGAGGAGAAGATTTAAAAGAGCGTGAATATTGACAGGCAGTCATCATCGGGGGCCCGTTTGCAGGCTACCTACCACACCCTTCTAGAGGTCTTACAGCATTTCTGGATCACATTGAGACACTTTGGGCTTTTTTACAAGTTCCCATTTTGCTTTTCAGATAGCTGAAGTTGATTTTTGCTGCTTGAAACAGAAAAGTCATTTAAGTACAAACTCTCTGATTTTTAAACTGGACATTTCTTATTCTTTCCTTGCATTTTGTTTAAAAGTCAAACTTTCTTGGAGTGTCCAGTATAGGTTGGAAATTTCTCACTCTCAGGAGGATTCTACCCAAAATTTTTCTTTTCACAGCCCTAAGTTACCTCCTTAGTGTTAAAGTCCACTGGAAAGATTCAGACTATTTTAGTTGACATCTCTATAGTATTTGACACTGTTAGCTATTCCTGTCTTTTGTTTCCAAATAGAAACTTATTTTATTCTGATACCATTGCCATTAATCCAGTAATAGGGGAGAGAGCACAGGTCAACTCTGGATATTCAGTTTCACTCTAACAAAGGATGGGAAAGTTTTTAAAGAGCTGGCGTAGGTGGATCTTAGGCCATCTGATTTTTGATTGGCTTGTGCTTGCTCCTATCCTAAACTTTCTCCTATCTCCATGACAGGAGGTAGTTGCATAGCTTGGAGCACCAAAGTTAGGCGCCTACCTTCCCAGAGAAACTGGGATATCGGGGCACTATCTTCCTTGATGATTATATTTCAAAGGGATTGCTCCCAGGTCCTTGAGAAAGTACTGGCAAAAGACTTGCAAAAAGACTTACATCTTAAAGAAACAGGGAAAGAATTTATAATTACACATTTTGTAAAGTAGATGCTATAAGAAAAGGGAAGTCAGAGGCCTGGAGTCAGGAAGAAGCCTGTCTAACGTTTGATCAAGCTGAGGGGAATGTTAAGGCCCTCCTGACTATAGACTTCACTAGAGTTTCTGTCTCTCCTCCAGGGATGTAGCTTGTATTCCATCCTATTTCCTTGTTGACTAGGTGCTTTTCCACCCTAAGTGAGACAGGAAGGCTGGAGGGGGAAGAATATACTTCCTAAACTCAGGAGAAGTTCTTCCCTTGGAGAGTAAGCCTTTGCTATGGAGAAGAACCAAGGAGCTTCACAATGGTTACCCCTCCTTCTCCCCCACCCTACCCCCTCAGCCAGAGCCCTGAGGGAATCTCTCTTGCAACCTCACTGTGAGAACCTGTCGGGGTTCCTGGAGCACTGTAAGTCTGTGAATCCAGAAACTTCTCAATCTCCTGTTAGTCCATACGGAGCATCCAGTAATTTGTCAAAATTGCCACTTAAGTGTTCTCACCATTTTGTCACTTCCTACAACTTCTGTTTGGGGTAATCAGGTCTTTGTGTCTGTATCTCTTCTCCCTCAGTCTTGAGACACTTGATTCACACTCTCCTGGATTAACTCATCTTTTTATTAACTCTTACCTTTTTTTGTTTACGAAACATTGTCCCTTTCAATGTCCCTTTAATTTTCACATCATCAAGATTCCATTCTTTGTCCGTTTCTCTCAGTACATATAGTCTTTGAATAGGTGCCCCTTACTTGCTTCTAAGGACCACCTTAATTTGAAAACTGAATTCTAGATCTCCATTCCAAATTGCCGTCCACACCAACAGCTACAGCTACCTAGTCAACATCTCTATTTGATATCTCCCAAGCACTTACAAATATAACGTCTTATGACAATTTATCCCCATTCTCAAAATCCTCCCTGTGTACTTTCTCCCTTGCACAAGCTAGAAACTTGAATATCATCCTTGAGTCCATCTTCCTTATCCACATAGCAGCCATCTAATCCTGTTCCCAACTCTTGTTAATTTTCCCTCCTTAATATCTGCCTTTCTAGGAAACTTTTCTACACCAATACCATACTTTTTTTTTTCTTTTTTAAATAAATCACTGTCATTTTTCTTGTGATGTAGACTATAAGAAAGAGATTAAGAGTATGGGATCTGAAGAGACCAACTGGTTTTGAATCCTGGTTCTGCTTCTTCCCTACTTATTAGGGATGTGACCTTGAGCAGGTTACCTACCTCACTGAATTTTTAACAAGATTATGTGAGATAATGCAAGTAAAACATTTAGAATAGAGTTAGGCTCATAATAAACATACAATAAATATTAGTTATTACCCAAATTAGCTGATGACTACAATGACCTCCTCAGCAGAACTCTTTTCTTTACTCTTAGCCATCAGTCTAAACCATTCTAACATTGCAGTGGAGTACAAATGCAATTACATCATTCCTCACTCATTTAAAAATTTTCAATTGTTATCAACTGTTCTCTGATCTAAAACACAAGCTTACAAAGACACTCATGTTCTTGTTATCTTTTCAGCCATATATCTTGTTAGTCTTTTATGACCCTCACAATCTGGAATCATGCATTGTCGCTGAATAATTACTATGTTTTAACAATAACTACCAGGCATTGAGGATCCAGTGACACTCTTCTGCCCTCAAAGAAATTATGCTCTTCATGGAGCCCTCCATGTTGTCTGACTTTCAGTTCTTCAAACTAGTCACACTTTTTTTGCAGTTCTGGGTCTTGGAAAATACTGCCATCTCGTCTTCCCCTGCTTTTATTCCTGATGGTGGAATTCCTCTCATGCCTTGAGTTGTAGATTAGACATGCTTTTCTTCAGGAAAGTCTTCTCTGATCACTAATACTCAGTTATTTTCCCTCATTAAGCTCCTGTGGTACATTGGAGTCAGTCCTGTAAATATTTTCTGTTTCCTTCTTAGTTTCAGTCACAGACGTTAAGCTTCTGCTGCACCAAGACTGTGTGTTCTCATTCATCATTGCATCTCTAGTACCTAACATCGAGCCCAGTACGAAGTGGGCCTTCAACACACATCTGCTGAATGAATGTCAGGGCATGTCCACTGGAGGGCTGTTAGGGTAGGGATCTAGGTATATGGGGGACTGTGGACCCACCTGGGAAAGATCTTGCCCCAGTGCAAAGTTGGGTTCAAAGGCAATATGCTAGTAAGGGAGAGAAGGGACCACTTTGAATACAAAGTGGAATTAATTAAAAGTCATTTGACCGAGTACCATGAATCAAAGCAAAAGAGGGAGAGGGAGAGTGACAGAGAGAGAGAGAGAGAGAGAGAGAGACAGAAAATGTTAAAGTAAATGAGTTGTTTACTAAAATTTCTGAGGAACCTGATAGCATAAGCACTCAACAGAATTGGTGGAACCTCATCGCATAAGCACTCAACAGAACTGGTGACAAAAGTTTAGTTAACAGTCGACATTTTAGCAGGGACATAGAACATGCTGTTTTGCAGACGTCAGCTCCCTGGCTATCTGGCATCAGAAGCCTCAGCACAAACTCCAGGAGGTATCAACAGCAATATGACAGTGCCCCTGGTGTGCACTAGCTATGGAAATAATCTTCCTCATGTTGGCAGACACAGAAGACATCTGTGCAGCAAGCTGAGCCAGAAAGGAGGAAAATGGCAGTGCTGCAAGATAACCAAGAAGACTGATCTTACATTTGCCTTGATATATCCCAAAGGTATTTCTGGAAACATCTGGAAGGAATCTGTGCATGAAGAGCAAGAAGATAACGAGCAGGTGGGGGCAGAGGAAAATAAACTTTTATTTTTGACTATTAATATAAATCTAATTTTATCTTCAATGTGCTTTAATCTATGATTATATACACAATGCCAGGTCTTTTATATATGTGTCTCTTATTTGACCCTTACATGGATTTTCCTTAAATGAGTTAAAATCTCTTGTTTAGAGCCCATATGTATACATGTTGTTTGAATGCTGTGTGTTAGTCAGTGTGTACAAGGTTATGCTGCAATAACAAACAACCACAAAGCTCTTTGGCTTCAGTAAAGAAGGCTTATTTCTCATTTATGTGTCTGCTCTTGGTTATCTTTGACTTTAGTCTACACGTTGTCTTCCTTCTAGGATCCAGACTGAAGAATAAGCCCCTTTTGGGGATTATTATTTGCACTGTCCTTGTGGTAGAGAAAAAGAAAAAGATGCAAAACCTAGCAATGCTACCTAAAACTTCTGCAGTAAACTTTACCTGTTAATAATTGACTGGCATATCTGACATCTGTAGGAAGGGACATTGCCAATCTCATGGCAATATGTAGGAATGATTAATCTCACTGCATTTGCAAGAAACAACTGATAACAGTAGTCCAATAATCTATATGCTTCCTTAGTTATACAAAAAAATCTGTTTTATTTCCCAAGCATTATTTCCCCTTTATATACATCTTAATTGAGTATGTGTATTTTAGCTCTATTGTTGTCATGTTTCATTTCCTATTCAATATGACTGCTTTTCTACCTTATTTTTACAGTTGCTTAGGTATAGTGGCAGAATCGTGACCATCATAATCTTATATTAGGACACCGTGTCTTCAGTTTTTCTTAATATTTTGAGAACTACATGGCCAAAAGTCTATTTTCAACTGATCTTTAAATTTTTTTTAAAGGAACAAGTTGTAGTCATTTAAATATCATAGTAATAATTTTTCTTGTTATTGGAACTACTTTCTTTGGTGGGAGATTATCATGTATGCTTGAAACTGCTTCATATTCTCTGACACCTTTTTGATCATCAGTACCAACTTCCAATTACCCTCATGTCCCCAATCAATCTATTCCCATTATAGGCAGTCCAAAATGTTTATTTTTATTATTATTCTTTCATATCTTTGGCAATAAAATGTTCTCAACTTAATTTATATTAAAAAAGTATCTTTACTTCCCTAAAATAAGGTACATATGACACCTGTGGGTCGTCTGGAGAATGACGATGACCAGTAATTTCATATCCATGAAAAATCTGTCTTACTCCATAAAGGTGTGATTTCTCAATGCTTCCATTTTAATTTCTATAGCTTTAATAAAAAAAAATTCACCAACATTTTGTATCTTCTTTGCATAAATTGAGCATCCTATTTTACCCAAGTGAAAGAAACCTCTCATCAAAACGGCTCATCCTTAAACAATAAGGAAGTGTATTGACTCATATAAATGGAAGTCCTGAGGTAGGATTGGTTCAGGGTAAACACAATCAATCTGTGGTTATTTGACTTCTTCCTTCTTCTTGTTTTGCTTTATTCTCAGCCTGATAGCAAAGGAGTACAGGCTTCACATCCATACATGGTAATAGCTGGAAGATGAAAGATGTTGTTTCTGAAAGTTCTTCCAGGGGAAAAAAAATTCTAGGAGGAACTTAGAGGCTCTGGGGAAACCTTTTTTTTTTTTTTTTTTTTTTTTTTAATGTTACTTTTGATTCTATTTGGTTTGTTTTTTAAAAATTTATTTATTTATTTATTTATTTATGGCTGTGTTAGGTCTTCGTTTCTGTGCGAGGGCTTTCTCCAGTTGCGGCAAGTGGGGGCCACTCTTCATCGCACTGCGCAGGCCTCTCACCATCGCGGCCTCTCCTGTTGCGGAGCACAGGCTCCACACGCGCAGGCCCAGCAACTGTGGCTCACGGGCCCAGTTGCTCCGCGGCACGCGGGATCCTCCCAGACCAGGGCTCGAACCCGTGTCCCCTGCATTGGCAGGCAGACTCTCAACCACTGCGCCACCAGGGAAGCCCTGGGGAAACCTTTGTATTTCATTGGTACAAATCAGGTCACATGTCACTCCTTAACCAATCACTGCTAAGGATGATGCAATTATCCTTAATATAATCAGGCATCATCTGAGGATGAGAGCTAATGACAATAGTCCTTTTGGCACATAATTTCAGTAAGAAGGTGTGGATATCAGAACAAAATCAGAGTTCACAAAGGAAGGAGAATGGAATAAACACATGCTGGATAGGCAGCCAACAATAACAATATTCAATTCATCCTGCTCTGAATGAGTTGACTTGTTGCCTTTTGTCATTATATCTAAAATGATGAGAAAATTGTCCATACATGTTAGCAGATGCCAGAGAGAAAGAATGGTTTTCCTGTAAATGCTTAAGTCATTTTTCTGATGTCTTGAAGGATTTTGCTCCTGGCAAACTTCTCCTACAAGATTCATAATTCTTGGTAATTTCAATATCTATATAAATGGTCCTTTAATGATGTGGCTACTTACTTAGCTCCTTGATCTTCCTATTTTCAGTGACCTTGTCCTATACTCTCTCTTGCTCATCTTTCCCAGTGTTATAATTTAGACCTTGTTATTACCAAAACCTACACACTCTTCTTAATCTCAATTTCAAACATCATTCTTTCTCTTCTTTTACAATAGACTTTTTTTTTTCTTTTTTTCTTTTTTTGGTCTGGCTCATTTCTTTTTGTATCCCAAATCCAGAAACCATAATGCTCACCAGGGCCTTTAATCCATTGATTCTAGCACTTCATCCTTTCTCTTACCTGCCTTACATCTTCACTCCTTTCTTTAGTCTGCTTAAATTTCCTCATCAATCATTATTGTCACTCTATTGCATATGGATCCAACTTTTTGGTTCCTGTCTATTTTTTTACACCCTTTTTGGTTAAAGTACAAACCTAATTAAATTGAATTCTCCCCTTAATTTATGGCTGAATCTACACAACTGAACAAAGCTAGATGACTCCATAGTTATCTCACTTTAAATTCATGATTACTAATCTCAAGTGAGCCCTTCGTATTGTCTGGCCATCAGACAATATATATATATATATATATATTCCTAGTCCATTAACCCTTCTACTCTCTTGGATAATTATTTTATAACTTCACTTTTCTTCTTAAATGTCTAATCTCCTATCCCCACACTCACTCTCAGCTTATGATCTTGCTTTTGCTTCCTACTTTACTGAGAATAAAGAAGTAATCAGAAGAGAATTATCACTGGAACCCAACACCAAATTTACTCATATGGTCATCTAGGCCCATATACTGGGCCTCTTGTTTTTATTACTGTGAGTGAAGCTTCTCTGCTCCTGGCAAAGGTCAGCTTTTTTGCTGGTGCACTTACTCATGCCCTCTTGCCTTCTGAAGATCAATATTTTAGAAAATCTTGCCTCTTTTCCCTATATCTTCTTATTTTCTCCCCATAAGCATACAAATCGTGTTATTTTCCCTCAACTTTAAAAAATACCTTATATTGATCCTACTTAACTCTGCTGGCTTTTATCCCCTCTATCTCTGCTCCTCTTTGCAGCAAAACTCTTCAAAAGTATTCTCTATACTCACAGCCTCCAGCTTCTCTCTTCCTGTTCTTTCTTGAGCTTACCTCCACCAGGCCTTCGTTCCTCTCTATTAAAGTTATTCTTGTCAAGATAACTAGTGACATACTATCCTACCATCCAACACAAAGGTTCATTCTCATTCTCCACCTTGTTTGGGCTATTGGCATTATTTAGCACAGTGTCCTTTACACATTCTCTTTCCTTGGCTTTAACATGCTCCTCGTTTCTTCTTACTGACTGTTCTTTCCTTGTTGCTTTTTTTTTTTTTTTTTTTTTTTTTAATGGCTGTGTTGGGTCTTCGTTTCTGTGCGAGGGCTTTCTCTAGTTGCGGCAAGCGGGGGCCACTCTTCATCACGGTGCGCGGGCCTCTCACCATCGCGGCCTCTCCTGTTGCGGAGCACAGGCTTGAGACGCGCAGGCTCAGTAGTTGTGGCTCACGGGCCTAGTTGCTCCGCGGCATGTGGGATCTTCCCAGACCAGGGCTCGAACCCGCGTCCCCTGCATTGGCAGGCAGATTCTCAACCACTGCGCCACCAGGGAAGCCCCTCCTTGTTGCTTTTGTTGGTTCCTCCTCACCTGCCTAACCTCTAAACTTTGGAAAGCTCCAGAGCTCAGGCTTCAAAATTTTCTCCACACTATAAACTCTCAGAACTCCAAATGTATATCTCAGGTTCAAATGGCTTCCCCAAATTTTAGGCACATGTAGCAAACTGCCTGCTCAGCATCTGCATGTGGGTAAGATTAAGGTTAAGGAAGAGGCTTAGTGAACTGAGATAAGGAATAAAATGAAGATCAATGACATGTCTCCACAAAACCTGAGTAGGACTAAAGCAAAAGGGATTTCAATAAGCGCGATGTGACTGGATATTCTCTGGAAACTGAAGGGCTAGCTGTTTTAAATCAGGGTGGTTTGAGGAAGAAATAGATAACTTGAACCCTTAAGGGGTATACCCGACACCTGGGCCTTGGAGAATTTTCTGAGATACTTTATCTACGGAGGTCATCTCAAAGCCTATCAGATTAAAACCTCACTCTTAATAGAGCCTGTAGTGCCTGCTCCCCATGGCTAATGGTGCAGGCAGTAGAGATTGATTTACTAGGAGCAGTGCTGGTCTTTTCAGAAACTGAAAGTCAGAGGGATGCTGTGGAAAGTCTTTGGAACAATGTATGATTGAATAGTGAATATTTCACCTGGAGCGTCTCACATGCCCAGTGCTTTGTGAGCTTATTAGAATACATCAAAGAAACTTCTTCATGAAGTACCCAGCTGTACATTTGTGTTTAAACCAACCTTGGCATCATTTTCCAGAAAACTGGAATGCATCAAGGAAGAAGACGTTGGGTGTATGGCACATATACATGGGCTAATTAAGAGACCCAATCAGCTTTATTATCTGTGACCGGACTGCTATTGAAAACTGTATCAGGGCCATTGTTCCAGCTCTTGGTAGGGAGCTTATACTACGCAGGGTCTAGAGACTTGGGTGGGGGTGGGGAGGGGAAGGGAAGGAGTCCAATGTCAGGACCTTTAGAGAAAGGTTTTGAATTGTGGTTGGAACACACCATTGAAATGTTAGCGGGGTGTGAAAACTCTGAGGTATAGATGCAGCAGAGATTAGTAGAAAGTGTGTAGAGTCTGGCACTAAGAATTATATATGCTTTCAAAAGTATGGATAAACAAAAAATGCCTCCTTTTCTACAGCAGAATGCCTGACATCAGTCAAAAAGTTACTCAAGAATGCAGGCAGATGCTGAGACTTATATGTGAAGTTTGTGAACACACATCACTGAAAGTACCTTAACATATATGTCAAGACTTGAGGGACTTTTGCACAGAGGCGCCGTGGAGGGCAGTGTCAACAATTATGTCCAGTTAGTGCAAGTTGCTGCAGCAGCTGTTTACAATGAAGAGAACTGCAGGCTCCAGGAAATGCCATAAGGTCCTTCAATTTCTCCCTGCTAGTTGAATTAGAGACAAGAAATGGAGAGGCAGGTCTCCTAAGGAAACAAAGCTGGAGTAGTGGGATTGACCTGCAACTGAAGGACTAAAGGCACAGTTCAGATTGAGGGAGCTGACCCTGATGTCGGTACGGTTATGCTGAGTCTAATGACAGACAGCAGAGTCTCAGGGAATGGGAGTGAGCAGGTCATCCACCCCTGGCAGGCAAGTTCCTCAAAAGATACCCAGGGGTCTTGCCAGTGACTATGCCAGTAGTCTAGCTCCCAGGTAGCACAACTGGCTAACAATTAGCACAAACAGAGCAGCTGCATCCATCCACCCAGGCCTTAGCACCTTGGGGTTCCAAGTTGAATTTGAGGGTGGATTCAGAAAACATAAAGGAGTTCCTAAAATTAAGTAGAAAAGAGGAGGGTTGAAATAATAGTGGGGCTGTTGAGAGAGAGTGCACTCATAAGGACAACCCTGACTTTGCATTTTCATTGATGTATAAAAATTGTCGGGGTGGGGGGGCTTCCCTGGTGGCGCAGTGGTTGAGAATCTGCCTGCCAATGCAGGGGACATGGGTTCGAGCCCTGGTCTGGGAAGATCCCACATGCCGCAGAGCAACTAGGCCCGTGAGCCACAACTACTGAGCCTGCGCGTCTGGAGCTTGTGCTCCGCAACAAGGAGGCCGTGACAGTGAGAGCCCCGCGCACCGCGATGAAGAGTGGCCCCCGCTCGCCGCAACTAGAGAAAGCCCTCGCACAGAAACGAAGACCCAACACAGCCAAAAATAAATAAATAAGTTAATTAATTAAAAAAAAAATTGTTGGGGGACTTCCCTGGTGGTCCAGTGGATAAGACTCCATGCCTTCACTGCAAGGGGCGTGGGTTCCATCCCTGGTTGGGGAACTAAGATCCTGCATGCTGCGTGGTGCAGCCAAAAAATAAATAAATAAGAAAAAATAAAAATAAAAATTGTCGGAAACTGAGAGATGGGCTGCAGTGAGGAGCAATTTTAGCACATGAAAGAAAACCATCTTAGTAAAAGATCCCCTTTTAGAATATAGGACCCCTGGAATAGGCTCCTGAAAGAGATGGTGTGTATATACAGGGATGAGTCTTTGTCCTAAGAGGGGAGGAAGTAAGGCAAACAACTCAGGCTACAGATGTGGCTTCTTTTCTGGATGCTTATGAATCTTCCTAGGCAAGAACCACTGGAGATAGAAGCTGACACAGGGGAAGGGAGTAGAGGCAAAGAGAACAATCTGCCTGGGTTGGGAGATGTGTCCCATGTAGAGAGAGAAAACCTTTCATCCATTCAGGTGACTTGGGAGCCACAGAGACATTCTTTAAACACAATTACAGATTCACCGAAAGGCAGAGGAGAAGAGTAGGGTGCATTCACATCTCTTAGAGGAGAGAGGCCTTCTCTATAAAAGGAAGAGGCTGGAGGTAAACTTTTAAAGAATATGTCATACAGAGTGAAGTAAGTCAGAAAGAGAAAAACAAATACCGTATGCTAACACATATATATGGAACCTAAAAAAAAAAAAAAAAAGGACAAAAAGAACCTAGGGGCAAGACAGGAATAAAGACACAGACCTACTAGAGAATGGACTTGAGGATATGGGGAGGGGGAAGGGTAAGCTGGGACAAAGTGAGAGAGTGGCATGGACATATATACACTACCAAACGTAAAATAGATAGCTAGTGGGAAGCAGCCGCATAGCAAAGGGAGATCAGCTTGGTGCTTTGTGACCACCTAGAGGGGTGGGATAGGGAGGGTGGGAGGGAGGGAGACGCAAGAGGGAAGAGATATGGGGATATATGTATATGTATAACTGATTCACTTTGTTATAAAGCAGAAACTAACACATCATTGTAAGGCAATTATACTCCAATAAAGATGTTAAAAAAAAAACAAAAAAAAACAAAAAAACCCACAAATATTCCTTGCCAGTCAGCTGTGGAATAGAAGGCAACTCATGCTGGAGCTGGGCTTTCCTTCGGAGGAAGGTAGGAGAGGGGAGAGGACAGGAGCCGAGTCCCCTTCTCTAGCAGAAAAGGCCAAGGGAGAGATGTGATGTGATGATGGGCTGGAAGGAAAGGCTGGGCATCCACAGCAGCCTCGTGACTGTGACATGTTATGCACCGAGCATAGTGACCATCACGCAATCCAACCCATATTCAGTAAGCAACACGCTTTGTGTTTGGCTTTTATCAAAAACCAGGTGTTGGGGTTGGGTATTTGGGTCAAGTTTGGAGTCAGGTAGACACAGACGGGTTACATGTAAGTGGTGAATGTCTAACAGCTGAGCTATATACATCATTTTCATTAATGTATAAAAGTTGTTTTTACCTCTAGAGCTTTCTTAAAAAATTCATATAGTTCTATATCTAGTGTATCTTGAGAAACGCATATACAGAAACTTGGTGATAACTTAGTGATGAAACATCTCACATAAATATTCAAAATGTTTTTGTATAGATAAGTGAAAAGTAAAAGATAAGTAAAAGTGAGCATTAAATGAAATAAAAATTGTCAGGCATTTAGTGGCTTATTAATTAACAACTGATTTCATAGCTTCATTGAAAGCAACATTTAGCAGTTAACATTCTCATATTTATATAAAGAACAATCAATAAGCTAAATCCTATGTTTTTATTGCCAGGGAATGTATCAGTGCATTCACAGAGTACATTCTCACTTCTTAAGCCAAATATTCCTTCATCAAAGAAACAAAAAAAGGATTAAAGAACTAAAATTTTAAATTAATTTAAAATTTTGATATTTTACTTCATCAATTTGATAATTTGCTCAATATAATTTTTGTGTCAACTTAGCTTTTAAAATACATTGCACTTGATATAATTTATCGTGATTACTCAATTATTTGGGACCTTCTTAAATTTTGTGCCTAAGTGCCAGAGACTCTGTCTTTTCATCCTAGTCCCCACTCTGGGTTGCAGCAACATTATCTATTTGTGCTGGTTGCTGAGATGAGCAGCAGTTGCAGGAAATCTGCAGCATCGGTGCCCACAGTTGGAGGAATTGTTTATGATATTCTGGAAATTTCCTTAATTTTTTGAGATAAGCTCCTCTTTTAGATGTGACCAGTTCTAGTGAAAATTAGTAACCCCCAAGGCAAGGCTTAATGTACATCTGAAAAAGAGACACCTCTGAAGTATTGCTAGGTTGCACGTTTCTTTGAAAGTGTATCAGGAGATTCATTTAGCAAGTTTAGAAAGTAAACTCCTGGTCTGAGTGCGGTAAACAACGGAGAAGAGATACGGTGGACAGATATACAACTTAAAAACTCCTGTTGGAGTGAGACAGATGGTGAGGGTTTCAGTTTTGCATAGGAGGAAAAACATCAGAAGCCTTTGGGAATTCATACTTTTCCCTTTAAACTCTTTACTCCTTTCATCTTTTAGAATTAAGCTTCCTTGAACTCCACCCAGCCAACACTTTTCTATTTCAACCCTTTATCGTGTTTTTATATCCTCCCATTTTCCTACACGGCTCCATGTAGACACACATAACTTTTTTTTTGAATTTTATTTTATTTATTTTTTATACAGCAGGTTCTTAATAGTTATCTATTTTATACATATTAGTGTAGATATGACACACATAACTTTTGAGTCAACTACAGAAGCAGCAAGAAACACAACCTGCTTCTCCGGCTTCTCCTTAACTCCCTTGCCCCCTCCACTTAATCTGATTGGCTTTGGATCAAGTCATTGTCCTGAATTTGAGATTCTAGAGCCACCCGTTTTCTGTGTATCTTATTGACCCGTGTTTCTTTAGCTGCCAAAAAAACAGTGGGCCAAGTGTGTCAGATTTAAGCCCCAGACGCTCAATGGTCACTAAGTGTAGCACCACTATGGCCCCAATTTTAAGTCCGGAGGACTGACGCTTTCCTTACTTAAAACAGATTCATTCTATTTCACCAATTGCTGCCTCTAGGATCAAGGTTTCAACATAAACTACATCTCTCACTTAAGGCTTACATCCTGTTTTTGATCTTGTTCTTACTGGTTTATCCGGGTCTTGATCCTGCCGCATCTCTCAAGTATCGACAGTTTCTCGGACATACGCTCAGATCTCTAGGAGTGACAACTGTCATATCTTTGTCTTCTTGAGTCCCCAAAATTGGGTGAATATCTGGCTTCCCAAGTTGGTTGGTTGCCTTGGAACTTATTGCTAAGGGAATAACCCAGCTTGTGTTATGGCCCTCAGACAAAAGTGCTTTTCTTACAGGTCAAGAGAACCAAGTATAAAAATATAACTATCTGTTGAATGAATAAAGAAGGTGAGTCATACTGCCTCAGTTGGTTTCCTTGTAATAGGGAGGATATAAATAAAAACTAACGTTAACTGAGCAATACATTTAGCTAGCTTATTTTCAGAAAAAAAAAAAGGTGGTTTTGTAAATTTATAATGCACTTTGCTTGCAGGATTTGTAAACAGACTCTGGAGGCAATGCAAAAGAAATAGATTCAAACCTGTTTTGACATGGCACCAAATTGCTATTAGGGGTTAGCTTTGTAAGCTGACAATCTAGAAGGACAATACTCATTTTTAAGTACTACTATGTTAATTTAAAAAATATTTTCAGTGCTTTACAATCACACTTCAGTGCTTTGTATTAAAGGATCAAATTCAATAAAAGTTAGTGTTTATATTCTGAAAATGAAAAATGAAGTAGGGATGATCAGGTCACTGATAGGCACCAACATCTGCATTAGAAGCCTTCATTTGTAAAGGTACTTACTGAGATTTTCAAAAGCTACAAAAAACATATTTTGCTATGCCAATAATGAATCAACACTTTATTAGCCAAAGTTATAATATTCAAATTACATTAAACCTCTAGTGACCCTTGACTCTTCTCTTTCTCTAATACCCCGTATTAATCTATATTAATTTTTTACTGCTGTTGAAACATATCACTACAAACTTGCTTAAGCAACACAAATTTGTTATCTTACAAAGTTCTGTAAGTTTAAAGCCTGACATGGGTCTCACTGGGTGTAGATTCATCAAGATTAGACAAGACTGCATTCTTTTCTGGAGGCTCTAGAGGAAAATATGTTTCCTTGTCCTCTCCAGCTTCTAGAGGCTGCCCCTTACCTTGGCATATGGCGCCCTTCCTTTATCTTTAAAGACAGCAACGCTGTATCTCTCTGTTTCTTTCTTCAGTAGTCACATCTTCCTCTGACTCACTCTTCTACCTCCCTCTTTCACTTTTAAGGACATTTATGATTACCTTGGGCCCACCTGGATAGTCCAGGATCATCTCCTTATTTTAAGGTCAGCTATTAGCAACCTTAATTCCATCTGCAACCTTAATTCCTCTTGGCCACATAATCTAACATATTCACAGATTAGACATGGATGCTTTGGGAAGCCATTATTCTACCTTTCAAATAGCAAATTGCTACCAGTAGCAAAGCTTGTTTTCTTTCCAAATATATCGGACTCCCACCACTTCTCATACCACCACTGCTACCCCTGTGGCCCAGCAGCATCTCCTCTTGCCTGGATTATTGCATCAGCTTCCTAACTGGTCACTGCTTTATTCTTGCCCTCTACAGACTATTCTCCACACAGCAGCCTGGTTCATCTCTTAAACTATAAGTCAGATTTACGTCACTTTTGGACTCAATTCCCCTCCCCCAGTGCTTTCCGACTCAGAGTAAAAGCACGAGTCTTTAGAGTGGTTTCAGGCCCTCCATAATCTGACAGATTTTCCTCCTTGACCTCATCTATGCTATTCTCTTCTTTAATCACCCTACTCCAACATGGTCCTCTTGATGTAGTGCCAGTAGGGTCAAGCTTATTCCCTCTCAGGGCCTTTGCACTTGCTATTCCCTTTACTTAGAATGTTTTTCTCCAGATGTCTCTAATGGTTCATTCCTTCAAAATACCACCTAATGAGAGAGTTTTTCTCTGGACGTCTATATCTAAAATAGCACCCTTGCCCAGTCCCAGTCTCATCTTATTTTGATTTTTTTCTTCTCAGTACTTATCACCATCTGACGTGTAACATCTTGACTGTCTCCTTCCAGCAGGATATAAGATCCATGAAGACAGGGAACATTGTTCATCACTATATCCTTAGCACCGGGAAGAGTGCCTGGCACAGATCATGTGTTCAATAAATATTTGTAGAATGAACTGTGTTATTGCAAGAAAGAAATCCATCATATAGAAACTTCTCTCTGTGGTTCATCTTGAAGGTTTTAAAAGAAGTTCTGACTAGATGTTTTCAGACACATATTTGCTCTTGTATTTTTAGAAAACTTTTTTTATCCTTCCATTAATACTCTGTCTAGTCACCAAGGAACAGGTCTAACATCTTGATCTTTTTATCTAGGTCATGGGTGCCACAGTTCACATTCTTCTTTTATTGATGGAAAAAAATGTCCAGTAATAAATATGAATTAATGTACAGAAATGGTTTATTGTATTTGCATTACACTATAGTCTAACTAATCATGACACATTTACCATCATTGACATGAATCGCTGAGCTAAAATTAAGATTATTTTCTTGATTACAAAGGCATATATTTTTTGCCTTTGGTATGAAATCATTTTGGTTGATCTAATTTGAGATTAATAATGGAAAACATGGATGTATATGCAAATCATCATTTAGAAATGAATGATTTTAAAAAATTCTCCCACAATTAAAATAATAGATTTGAAAGAAAAGTTAGGATCAGAATTCCAATTTATTTTTTTAAAACACATCTAGTATGCTAAACATTCTGAGAGCCCATTAATAATCTATAAGGCAGTTATACATATTTTATACTAAAGGATGTCTATACCTTAATAGGTAATAAGCTACTTACAAAAATACTTTCATGAATTTTTAATTTTTATTTGGAACAACAAAAATCTGTCATTTTAGAAGGTCAGGTACGACAAGCAACTTTAATAAAATAGTATTTGGTCTTGAATCGGATAGTTATTTAACTTGCAGTTGAAAAGGTAGTTATCTGTTGTAATTTAACCAACCAAGACTTCTCTATTCAGACGATTAATTAAATGACTAAAGGAAAAAAAAATACTTTCAAAAAGGATCTCTCCCTAAAGAAAGACAATGTGAAATAGTGATAGGCCACTGAATTCAGTGTGTAGTTTGCTAAACATCTTGGATGAATTAGGTGAGAAAACTTATTTATATTCTTTGAACCTCAGCTTCTTCATTTGTCAAATGAGGCAATTGGACCAAATCATCTTTAAAGTTCTTTCTACATCTAGAATTTCTCAATTTGGCTTATTTTTGTTACTATTTCATAAAAGACATATTTCCATTCTTTATATCATGTGTTTCTCAGGCATCCCTACGAAAGGTAACGATGAAAAACAATGAATACTAATAAACACTATGTTGATAAAATCTCAAGACACTTCAAGAAATAATTACTTTCCTAAAATTTAATCAAATTATTCAAAAATTGAGAGAATAACTTATAAAATAATTTAAAATAAGCCCTCAGGGCTTAATGAAAGAATAATGCATTTTACTGTTTATCTTTGTTTTTCATTTGAAGTATAGTTGACTTATAATGTTATATTAGTTTCAGGTATACAACATAGTGATTTGATGTTTTTATATCACACCAAAGTTTTATAATATTATTGACACTATTCTCTGTGCTGTACATTACATCTCCGTGGCTTATATATTTTATAATTGTTAGTTTGTCCCTCTTAATCCCCTTGTTTTGCCCATCTCTCCCACTGCTATCCCCTCGGGCAAGCACTAGTTAATTCTCTGTGAGTCTGCTTTTGTTTTGTTATATTTGTCTGCATTGTTTTTTAAAGTCCACATGTAAGTGAAAATATACAGGATTTATCCTTCTCTGTCTTATTTCACGTAGTATAATACCCTCCAGCTCCATTTATGTTGTCGCAAATAGCAAAATTTCATTCTTTTTATGGCTGAGAAATATTCTATTGTATACATAAACTATATCTTTATCCATTAATCTATCTTTTGATATGAAATATCTGAAGGCTGTTGATTGTCATAGGGAAAATTTGGTTGCCTTAGTTTAGATTACTGCAAACAGTTTTGAAATTAACAACTTCATATATTCTGTTTGTAGGGAGGGATGGGGAGGAGCCCTATTAAAGAAGAAATGACAAGTAAAGGATAACCTCTTTACAGCAATAACAAAGCTCATGAAAGACTTTTCGTCTCTTTCTTTATCTGCTCAGAGCCCTAAAATCACATCTTTTTTGTTGGGATTTTATCACGTTGATTAACATTTTGAGTTTTTGTGATGACTATTACATGTTGTCAACATTGGCTCAACCTGTATTTTAACAGAGGTGAAAGTTCTAGTCTTGTGACTGAGTTAAACTTAGCCACAGAAAAAGTTATAGAAGCTTGTGAAGTGGCAGTTTTGAAGGTGTCATACTAATTTCCCTCAAATCATTTTATTTTACCAAAAAAAGGTGGAAGAGCCCTTCTGGCCATCAAAGTGGCTTTATGAGTTTGACTCACAGTACCAGTTTTTATGTTATTCACACATATTCTTTCTCTTCTGTTATGATTCACAGACTATTCCAGAGATATTTTGCAGAGATTTCCTCCTCTTTCTCCCTTCAGTGTTCTATTGTAGTGGTATAGAGCTACATGCATGAAAGTACTTTGAATTTTTTTCTGAGAAAATGGGAAACCAATTACAAAATGTATTAAATATCGGTGTTGTTAAGAGCTCTATTTGTTAGT
The DNA here is from genome assembly GCF_009873245.2 of Balaenoptera musculus. Classification (NCBI taxonomy): domain Eukaryota; kingdom Metazoa; phylum Chordata; class Mammalia; order Artiodactyla; family Balaenopteridae; genus Balaenoptera; species Balaenoptera musculus. The sequence continues at coordinate 59,285,883 of NC_045794.1, forward strand.
CATAGTGACATGAAAAATTTTAAAAATTACCTGAGGATGAAATACTCTTAAGAAAGAACCTTAGAGCTCCGGGCCACTAATAATTTCTTAAGTAGATCTGAAGAAACAGTGCAATACTGTGACATTCTTATTAAGAACAGTTTGCCTGTTACTATAGTTTATGCTATCAAACTTAGTGGTGATTTCCATGGTAGAGTAAATGTTACAAAAAAACCAAAAAACAAAAAACAACTCTCCAGAATTCTTCAGGGTATTAAATAAATTTGTATAATACAATCTTAAGTAATGGGAAAGGACAAGTTTATAAGCCTCACAGTCATATAATATATGTCTCTATTCTTTCCAGAAATTAGAATACTTATTTCAATTTGCTTATTGTTAGTGCTCTCTATTCATGTTTGTTTGTATCACTCTGCTTTTTGATTGGAGAGAAATAGTGAACAAGTTTTCCTGTAGTTTCCCCTTGTTATCATCACAGGGGGAGGAAATTACTAGAAAATGTATCTCACTATTTATTCCCATCCAGAGCACTGCTCCTTCTCATTTAATCCTTTATCTATTCCAAATTCTCTTTTCTACTTAATCTGACAATGCTGCCTTATTCTTTGATGCATAAATTCCAGACACAGAACTCTGAAGAAGATACTCAGTAGTATCTACAAACTAAAATAAATGATGTAGCATGAGCTTGGAAGTTAGCTTGAACTCATGTCCCAGCTCTACCTCATTTTAGCTGGTGAAGCTTCATGCAAACAAAAGCAACATCCAAAGAACTCAAGTCCATTATTAGTTTCTTGAATTCCGTGAGAGAAAACATATAATCGCCCAGCAATATTCTTACCATTTTTCCCTTCAGTTCCTTGCCTTCACATACAGGAGCTCTCCTCAAGCTATTTCCTCAGTGAAATTTCCTTGCCCACCTGCATAAAAAAGTTCCTCTTAGCCCTTAAATTTAAGGCATTTGTGTTGTCCCCCCCTTTTTTTCCTCCTGAGTTCTATGACAAACACCTCTACTGGCAGACACTGAGTAATGTCCTTCAAGGGTCAGAAGATCAGAAAACTGAAACACGCAAGCTGAAAACATCAAACTCCTCTTAATAACTACCTTATGACTATGTATTATAATGATTAAATGAGGAATAGCTTTGAAAATAACTGGTAAATAATGAAGGTCTTTACAATGGGTGTCTTAGTTCCTGCTGCCATAACAGAATGCTATAGACTGGATGGCTTATGTACAACAGACACTATTTCTTATAGTTCTGGAGGCTGAAAGGTTCAAGATCAAGGTCCAGCAGAATTAGTGTCTAGTGAGCGTCTTCTTCCTGGTTTGCAGACAGCTGCTCTCACATTTATGTCTGTATTTATGCACACACACACACACACACACACACACACACACACAGGGAGGGAGGGCGGGAGAGAGAGAGAAAGAGAGAGAGAAACTCCTCCTCTTCTTATAAGGCTATTTATCGCATCCTGAAAGCTCCACCCTCATGATTTAATCTAGCTCTAATCAGTTCCCAAAGGCCCTTATCTCCACATACTATCACATTGGGGGTTAGGGCTTCAATATATGAATTTTGGGGGAACACAAACATTCAGTCTATAACAAAGGGTAGCTATTTATTTTTTAGTTCTGGTTGCCTGTGTTTCTTTTCTTTTTTTTAATTGGGTTATAGTTGCTTTACAATGTTGTGTTAGTTTGTGCCGTACAACAAAGTGAGTCAGCTATACGTATACATATATCCCCTCCCTCTTGGACCTCCCTCCCTCCCTCCCAATCCCACCCACCTAGGTCACCACAGAGCACCAAGCTGAGCTCCCTGCACTATACAGCAGGTTCCCACTAGCTATCTGTTTTACACATGGTAGTGTATATATACCAATCCCAGTCTCCTAATTCATCCCACCCCCCTTCCCCCACGCATGCCCACATGTTCGTTCTCTACATCTGCGGCTCTATTCCTGCCCTGCAAATAGGGTCATCTATACCATTTTCCTAGATTCCACATATACACGTTAATATACAATACTTGTTTTTTTCCTTCTGACTTACTTCACTCTGTATGACAGACTCTAGGTCCGTCCACATTTATGAAACTAAGTTTATTGCATGGGTTAACTCAATGGGGTGCAAACAGAAAACAATATTTTCCAAATGTTGTCTTCCAACAGGTTAGGTCAGTCCACACTGCTCATCCCTGTGAGGCAGATAGCATAGTTTTTCCATGCATGTTGGGATGTTAGAAGAAACAGAGAAAATTGCAATCAAATATAAAACCATACCTTCAATCTGTTGTCTAATTCAAAGGCTGAATTCAAGCTCTGCATATTAACAACAAGTAAAAAGGTCTGCTTTTCCACTCTTCTTGATACACCTCTTTTCCACCAGTTTTGCTCCTTCTGGCATCTAGAAGGCTGTACACTGTATGTTGAATTTGATTGATTATGGACATATAATAACTTTGTAGAGCACAGATTGAATTAGATTTCAGAATGCATATCATACAAGAATAATACATTTTATTTTGTGAAATTTTGAGTCTCTCCTCTCTCTCTCTCTCAAGGTAGACAGGACTCTGTGTGTGTGTGTCTGTGTGTGTGTATGGAATTGCCATGTAAAGTGTATTTCATACCATGGGTTATGAACAAAAAGGTTTTCAAATCACTGGACCATTGGTGCTACCAATTAATACCTTCTGTTCTTGGAACATCAAGCTTGTTTTCTCCTGGGGTATCTTTGGTCTCTTCAGAGACCTCTCATGGAACACTCCTCATTTTTTCTTTGGATGATGCGCTCTCCTGTCAACCTCTTATCACATCCTAGCTCCTGCCTTCCAGGGGTGCACCTCTGGTTTCTTCATCAGAACAGGCAGTCCTCTCTAGCGGGGTTCTTTCCAGTTGCACTACGCTAATGGGACATACTCATTCTTGCCCAGGCAGCATGGAAATGCAGGTTGCTTCTACTGCAGTCCTTTTCATCCAGCCTTCCACCCTCAGACTTCTCTGGATGAAAACCAGGTTCCAGTCTCTTTGGTGCCCAAACGTCAGAGGCTCAAGTTAGGCTCTTGGAATAATTCTGTCATACTCTATCCCAGAACTGGGAGAACTTATGAGGCTTGAAAACCGTAATTATCCAGTTGGAAAGTGAGGTCACAGTCTCTCCTGCTGATTGTCAAACCCTATCTCTGTGATGGTTCTTATGGGTACCTACTGACTTGGCTGCTGAGCCGGGGAAGCAGTGGAAGAGAGGAAAATCCCATAGTTTTTATTAAAACTAATAATTTTCTTCAAAGGATCTTCTGAGTCTTTTTAAGTTCAACAAATGTTTTAGGAACTCTTGTATAGACTGAGGGTAGAATTGGCTGGAATCACAGGATTGGATTTGGCTACTTATTCACAAGTTCTGTGGAGATGTATCTAGTACCTCCAAGAAGATGGTGAATGAATTATTGATTATCAGTGGTTCCCAGTTTTGGGCCCTCAGTGAAACTATGAGACAATAAGAAAAGTACCCTTTACTGTTTTATTGTACTTCTGAATTACCATCTTTTTCTTGAATCTTCTTTCTAGGACTCCTCTACTGTGCTGATGACCAAGAACCTCTCAGTGAGCACTTTGTGATTCTGGATATATATATATTCCCCTTAGCTCCCTTTAAATAATAGGAAAATATATCCGTAGTGTGACTTGATTGGTCCAAATGTGAGCACTTAATTTACGTTGTATCAATGATTCCATGTTCTGGGATTTTTCTTTAAAACATGAATTTAGAAAATGTTCCTCTGAATCACTTTCCCGCCAATGAGTGTGCAAGACTTTTATAAAAACAGGACTTGTTCGTGGTTATTGCTGGGTAATGGCTTCACCATAGTGCCCTGATGACCTTCACATGTTTGTACAACCTCGTAGTCAAATGAATACTCGTCCTACAGGTAATCTGAGCTTGGCAGATTCCTTGTAACCATCCTAGGATAGGAGAGCATGGGAGGCCTGTAAGGAGCTGCTTCTAGGCCATCTCCCTCTGCCTCTCTCTTCTTCCTGGGAGGCTGTCATGAGACAGTACCGCATCCTCTCCCCATTTCCGATGAGGTATGGGACTTTCTTCCTCACTCCTGGAATAGGGCAGCAGGATGTAGAAGCACTTAATTGTAGTTTAGAATTAAACATCCAGCAGGATGTGGAGTTCTGGGTTGCAACTCAGGACAAATGAATCAATTCACAGGGAATGGTGTAAGGACAAATAAAAATTAAAAACAAGAGGCCTAATTCTCCCCATTGCAATAAAGGAAAAGATTGCCTTTAACTCCCTTTTCTTAGAGCATTTACTTTAGAAAACTTGTAAGTTCTTGCTCCCTTTCTTAGAAATATATGTACATTTTTTAAATAGCTAAATAAGACTTTTGCCCATTTTACAGCCCTGGAATGTCTTTCTCCAGGACCTGGAACCATCTCTTTGAAATGTAAACATCCAGGGAGATAGTGTCACTCTCTTCCGGTCTCTGTGGGAGGGTAAAACATGGGCTTCCATGGGCTCCTTGTTCCAAAGTGCAAAATTACCTCCTGTTATAAAGATAGGAGAAATTTTTTTTTTTTTTTTTTGGTATAAAGCCAGTTAACTAACACAGTCACCCCAATTACCAGGTAAAATTTAGGATGAACTATGTGTGACAAATGGTGCTACCAAGTCCTCTTATTTGAAGAGTAGTTATTTATCTGAAGAGCATGTAGGTAATGAGTTGTATCTGCTCAGCTCTATGAATGAATGACATTTCTTTCTGTCTTTGCAGTCTCTTAGAAGATTGTATGAGATGCCTGTTATATTCTGGTTTAAAGCTTATTCAATCACAAACTTGTGTTCTTTCTCTATTCTTTACCATGTTTGTGGAGAGCCTTTTTGAATTAGAACAGGATTTTCCTTATAATTATATTTTTCCAACAATGGTGTCTAAGCAGTTATTTTTTAAAACTTCACAGGTATGTTTTTATGCACCTCTGATGAAAAACGATGCTCATGTGTCTTATACAGGAATGGATGAGGCTCCATAACTTCTAGGACCTGGCAGCAACAATTGGTCTAAATACAACTTGTCAGGCATCAGTACAGTCCTCATCACAGAGCAGAGCTGAGGGTCTTGTACCTGATATGATTTGAGGGACAACATTAAAAAAGGGTAAGAAAATTGACCTTTATCAAACGCTCACCGTGTAACCTACCCCAGATCTCAGAAGGTAGTATAGTAAGAGAAGTAAGGGCATAGGCTCCAGCGAGTCAGTCTGAGCACGGTTCTCTTTCTACTTTTTCCCACTTACTGTGTGACCTTGGGTATTCCACTTAACCACACTCATCCTCAGTTTCTTCAGTTAGAAAATTGGCTTTAATAGTACCTATCTCATAGTCATACTATGATGATGAAATGTCAAAATAAATATAAAGTGTTCAGTTCAGAGCCTGGTGCACATTTAGTATCTAACATATAATTGTTATAATTACTTTTGTACTTAAGGGTTTCTAGCTTCTTTCTAATTACACAATTAGAACTTCAATCTTTTTTGTCTTAAAGACCACTTAATCACTAAGCACCATTCATTAATAAGATGCAAAGGCCCCGTGGGTAAGGTTACCTCTTTAAACTAATTTTAACACCTTGTAAGTAGTAGTTTCTAATGGACCCGCTATCTAAAAGTGAAATGTCTTCAGCAAAAGACCAAGGGAAGGGCTGGATGCCTTGGTTGGTGTGACAATTGTGAATGCCAGAGGAGATCTAAGGGGGATGTGAATTGGAAAGATGGGGCCAATCTCTATAATTTTACCAAGCTAAACAGTATAATAACCCCCAAAGAACAGGTCATCTGACAGCATTCATGAAGATAATATACCAGTCTACATATTTTTAATGTGTCTGTTCATTGATTTCTCACAACAGCCTTGCAGTGTATATAATTTTGCCTCTATTATATATGAGAAAACTCAGACTCCGTGCATTAGGACAATTAATGAAGGCTGCTGTATCTAAACTACCTCCAAAACTTAGTAGTCTACACATTAATCATAAGAGTTTATTTCTCAGTTTCTTTAAGTCTGAAGTATATCAGGAGTCTGTCCTGGGCATATTTTTTTCCAAGAAGAGACTCCTGCCATTGTGAGGCTGGGCCTGTTCAGTCTTCATTTCCTGAGAAGAGAGAGGAAGCTGGATGCCCTTGGAAGTTGAAGATGTACCTGATGTACACTCATGATTCATTGGCATCTTGACCCTAACCTAACAGCAAAAGTGGCTGGGAAATAAAATCTGTGTAGCCAGGATGAGGAAATGGCATTCGTGAGGCTCTAACCTGGTTTTGCCACCCCCAGGAAAGTAAGAATATTGGTTGGAACCTCTATTAAAGCAATAGGAATGTTGTAACATTCATGAAAACAGGACTCAGTACAGAATCTTGTAGGAAAGACTCAAGAGGAAAAAACAAAACAAAACTTTTGTTAATGATGAAAAGAACAGTAAGGTTTTTGTAGAGATTCTGCCAGTTGTTAGACGTACTCTTTCCCAGACTTGTTTATTTTCTAAACTTGGGTAAAGCCCATGAAAGCAGCAATGAACTATGGTCCCGAGTGATTCATCTCGCCAGTAGCAAATAATCTCCTTTATCTAGGAAAATAATGTTCTTTATGTTGCTGTAGATGTCACTCTGCAATTTTGTCAGTACTCTGTAAACATAACTCTTGAGTACATTATGGGAGTGTGAGAGAGGCAGGATTAGGTAACAGATTGGGTCAATGTGTATCTTAGACCAGCGAGAAAGAAAGATCACACACAAGCTGCATTCTTCCTGAGGGGAATAGAGAAAGACTGGATTTCTTTACCTAGTGCTCTAGTATCAATCAGCCTGAGCCCATGCTCCTCCAGTAATTGTAGATTTGCTTTGATTCTGAAAATAAAAGGTACCTATTAGGACATCTGAGGCAAATCCTTAATGACCGTCATTTGTGAACCTTGGAGACATGGCTTTAAAACAGCTGGTAGTGAAACTCCCACCTCATCTTGTTCTGAGTCACTGGTGCTAAGTTTGCAGTGAGGTCAGTTTCTGAAGAGCTTAGTATGGGAGTCAGGAACAGACAGTAGATAACTAATAACAGATAACAGATAACTGAGATTAGAGCATACACATTTCCCTCATCTCTGTGGTTTAATTTAGTCTTTTTACCTCAGATCAAAAGTGTTGTCAAAGAACAGTTTGTCATTTTGAAATGAAGGCCATGGTGTTTTGATTGGGTGAAGGGATGAATGTAACAGAGTGTACTGATCACAGTGGTCTTTCAATAATAATATCAGATGAAGCGATGTTAATTGTTCAATATTAACTTTTTTCTTATTTTAAAATAATACAGGTTCATTGTAAAAATTTAACAAATACAAATAAACAAAAGTGATATAAACATTACACATAATTCCATCCCAGATATAACCAACTTTTTTATTGAGGTATAACTGACATATAGAACTGTGTAAGTTTAAGATATATAATGTGTTGATTTGATACATTTATATAGTACAGTATGATTACTATGTTAGCATTAGTGAACACCTCTATTATGTCACATAATTATCATTTCTCTTTTGTAATGAGAACAATTAAGAGCTAGTCTCTTAGCAAATGTGAAGTTTATGATACAGTATTGTTGACTGTAATGCTATGCTGTCCATTAGATCTCCTGAACTTATTTATTAGTTGCAAATTTGTACCCTAAAATACATCTTCCCAATTCCCCCCCTCCCTGAGAGCCTGGTAACCATCATTCTACTTTCTGTTTCTATGAGTTTGGCTTTTCTATAGGCCACATGTAAGTGATATCATATGGTATTTGTCTTTCTCCAACTTTTCTCACTTAGCGTAATGCCCTCAAGGTCCATCCATGTTGTTGCAAATGGCAGAATTTCCTTCCTTCTCATGACTGAATAATATAATAATATTCCTTCTCATGACTGAATAATATTCCATATTCCATTCCATATGTATATATATATGGAATATATATATATCAATGGAATTTTTTATATATATCTATTTCACATCTTTATTTTATCTATTCATCCATTGATGGAAACTTAGGTTGTTTCCATATCTTGGCTATGTGAACAAGCATGGAAGTGCAAATATCTTTTTGATATCTCTTTTCATTTCTTTTGGATATATAACCAGAAGTGGAATTACTGAATTATATACAGTTCTAATTTTAATTTTTTGAAGAAACTCCATACTATTTTTCATAGTGACTGAAACAATTTACATTCCCACCAACAATGCACAAGTGTTCCTTTTTCTCCACATCCTCACCAACATGTGTTATCTCTAGTTGTCTTGATATTAGCCATTCTAACAAGTGTGAGGTGATATCTCATTGTACTTTTGACTTGCATTTCCCTGATGAGAAGTGGTGTTGAGGCCTTTTCATGTACCTCTTAGCCATTTGGATGCCTTCTTTGGAAAAATGTCTATTCAGTTCCTCTGCCCGTTTTTAAATTAGATTTTTTTGGTCATTGAGTTGTATAAGTATTTTATACAATTTGGATATTAACCCCTTATATGACATACGGTTTGCAAATATTTTCTCGCATCCAGTAGGTTTTTTCATTTTGTTAAATTTTTTTTTACCACGTAGATGCTTTTTAGTTTGATGTAGTCCCAGTTAAAGCAGTGTTTGTCTATTCTCGTAAGTATTTTTTTAAATTTTTGTATGTCTCTCTCTACAGAAATGCATCATATTACACACATTTTGATTTTTGAAACATGATTTTAAACTTAAAATTTTATTTTGAACATTTTTCTTTGGTTAATCTTCTATGATCTCTTTAACAACTGAATTACGGATAATGATATCATTATTTCCTCTGCCTAAAATTCTCTTTTTCCTGTTTTTTTTCTTTTCTTTTTTTTCTTAGCTATCTCAAAATGTTATTAATTTCTCAGCAAATGTCAACATGCTGAGACTTTGACTATCCAATCTAAAGTAGCCATCCAATCATTCTTTGGCATATCATTCTTTGAATTTTCTGTACGCTACTTTATCATAGTCTCATGTCTTCCCTCCTTCCTTCCTTCTTTCCTTCTTTCTTCTCTTGTTACTTCATTCTTTCCTTCTTTGTTTATTGTCTATTTCCCCTTTCCCTCAATTTAAATACAAGGTCCTTTCTTCTTACCAAAACGGCTTCCTGTAATTTGCTTTAAAATTCATGTCACTCTGGTTTTCTGCTTCTTCTTTGTTATTTGGTTTCTGGAAATTTCTCTTACATTTTCACAAACGTATTTGTGTATTTTAAAAAAATATTAGTTATAACCACAATTTTTAGATATCTTATATCAGTAAGGATTTGGGGAGAGGAAGGGGAGTTTGTGATCTATCATATTATCAGAAGTTGAAAATTATCCCTGCTTGTTCTCTAAATGCTATTGAATACCTCTAGGCAAATTCCTATTATAATCCAGAATAAAATACTTAGGCTTTACTAAGTTTTACAGACTTATGTTCTATTATAATATAATTTAGAGAGCATGCTTTATAAGACTCTATTCCATTTTTACATTACTGCCCGAGATAGAGTTAATTTCCCATGGTTTTCTACAGATTGTATTTGAAAAGTTAAATAGAAGTTAAGAAAATGTACACACACTTCAGAAATTGCTGGTAGGTTGTCTAATGCTTTGTGATAGATTCAATTTCTCTATGAGTCATTAAATGAAACTTATTTAATATAGGCAAGATATGGGGTTCTTTTTAAACCTGAATATTTAATGTTTCTTTATCATGTTACTGAAGAATAACAAGTTTTCTGTTTTTGTTGGGAAAACAATTGTGGAATTAGGCAATGAGAAGTGTAATCAAGAAATTTTGATTTTAGTGATGAATAATTTAATATCTGGCCAGTTTATTTTGGAGAAGCAACTTGACCTTTCTGGGTTTTAGTCTCTCATTTGAAAAATGATGAAGATGAACAAGATATTCATCAACATGGTTTGCAAATCAAAGTGACTATGTTTTCTGTGATCAAATGTATTCAGGACATCTTGTGGCTTCATCATGATCTAACTCTGATGGCTCTGGTGTGCGTTATCTGTTACATAACATTTCTGTACCTTTGAAAAGCCATGTAAGTTTTAACTATTAGTCATTATTATTAGTTTCTGTTAGTTTCTACAGATTTCCTCATCTCACAGTTCTCTTGATTAAACAACGTGTTTGAAAATATTTCTGGAGAAATCTTGTTTTCATGAGAACCGAAAAAAATAAGACTAAAATGTAAGCTTCTAAACTTATTTTGGCTAATGTTCTAAAAGACAACCTTACAGAAAGGAGGTATTTATCCCCCTCCCCTTGTGCTTAGTCAAGTAATTATTTGCTAAATGACTAGAGAATGTATTGATATATTAGGAAAAAGTCAGCAAGAAAGCTCTTTATCTAAAATTCAGGACTCCAGATTTTTACACATATTCATAGTTCAAAATAAACATATTTTTGGCTGCTCTTTAAGGACAAAAAAATTCAGAGGAAAACTTTGGTAAATTAGATGCTACCTAAACAGAAAGTTAATATTGCTATTTTTTATTTGTTTAGCTGAGTTGAGCAAGATAAAAACACATGAATACCCCTTGTCAATTATTTAGCCAGCGTGTTCCTTCTTTGCCCTCATAAAAATGAGGTGCAAGTACTAGGGACTGAGGAGGGGAGCACAGTCTCCCTAACTATGTTCTCCATCAGTTCACTCAAAAGGCAATCCAAGAAATCATTTCATCTAAGCAAATCGGTATACCTGTCATGCAAGTGCATCTTCAAAACAATCTCCAGGCCTATTCTATCCTCCCCTACCTTCCTCTTTCCAACAACTTTCTATCCCTAAACTACTACTGTAAGGAAATCTTGGAACCTGGAACTGATTATAAGATTTTTAAATCAATCTCAACAGTCGGCAAATAATCTTGTCGGTTTATACAATTAACATGTACATATCAACCTGACAGTGATCACTGTTAAGATATCAATTTTTACAGTGAGGAGGATCAATGGGGACAAATAGAAACTAAAAGATTGAAATATATATAGGTCAAAAGCTACAATGAATAATCTTGCTGACATGGTGTCATATGGGTGTGCTGTGTGTTTATACATTTACTAATGTCAATTAGAAAAACCTAATGCTTATCTATTAATGTGGCAAGTATTCCAGAATCTTTATTTAGCATCTAAGAATAGGATATATTATTTCTATGATATTTTTATTTTCCTAACTCATTGTTTTATATTCACCGTTTTGATTATGTTAGGGTGCAGGCTATAATTACAATTGGAACAGATATAAATAATGTCAATAGCCCTTGGAAAATCAGTCTTTTAAATCTCTATGAAGAACCATGCTATTAAATTTTATGAATTAAAAGATACAGAAATGTTGCTGTAAGCTATGATAGCGTCTCTGTGGAAATTAGTATAGTGAGAATTTAGTCTATCTGGCCAGGAGACTTTGAAGAAACTATTGCTCTGAGTGAACTTACTCTGAACTTACAATATCCTTCTCATGATTTACTGACATCTGAACACTGACATTCTGGTCTCTGAAGAGGACATAAAGAATTTGTTTTAGTTATGATGTTTTCTGTCTCTTTTCAATCAATCAGTTAACAAATATTTGTTCCTTCACTAATGGTGTGCAAAGCATTCAGTTGGGTGCTCAGGGAATACAAAGTAGTGAAAGCCTGGAGTTCAGCAATAAAAGAAATTATTCTGGATGGCTTATGATTAATTACCCTATCATTTGGTGGAGGTTCAAATTGCACTGAGTTCAGAGGTGGGTGAGTTTCTCTCTTTGGAGGTATTAGGCAGGCCTCTTGGATGTGAAGGCTCTTGGAGGGACCTTGAAGATGGGGAAGAAGGCTTTGCCTTCTTAGATGTAAGCCACTAGCTCTGTAGCAGATGGAATTGACAGGAACTTGTTAAGATTGCATAACTTTATCCTGTAGGGAAATGAAAATCTATCAGTTTCACTTCCGAGGTCTTATAATCTGTGCTAATAATAATAGTAACAGTGAGAAAAACAATAAGTACTATTGCTGGAGGATTTACTATGTCCCAGACACTGTGGTAAGCAGTGTATATATAATCTCAGTGGAGCCACACATTAGGTTAGTATGAGGAGAAAGATGACTAAAGCAATAAAGCTTTAAGCATATACTTTGGTAGCAAATAGACTTAAGTTTTACTTATATCTCTTCCATTTAATGCCTATATGACTTTGGGAAAGTTACTTAATTCTCTTAATTTTCTGTTTCCTTACCTCTAAAATAAGAATAATATTAACACCTACCTCGTGGCATTAATTTTAAGTGAGATAATGCATATGAAAGCACTTAGCCCAGTGTTAAGTGCCATTACTGTCCTTATTTAATATTAGCTATTGATATTTTTATAACCATCCTTAGAAGGGATGAGGAAACTAAGAGAGAAAAAAATTCCCCAGGATTATACAACTAGCAAGGGAAGAATTAGAATTTGAAATTCAGTGTATCTGATTCTAGAGCTTATTCTCTCAAACACTACATTATTCTGTGTGCATTTTTATTAATTTATTTAATAAAAATTTTTTGTACTGCTTATGTGCCACGTTCAGGGCTTTGAAAATGCAATGATGAGAAAATTAAAATTTTCTCCATTCTATTCTAATGGAGGCTACTAATAAAAGGTCAAATTGTTAATAGATATTTAATTAAAAACTGAGATAAGTACTCAGAAGGAAGGAAATATAATTCCATAGGAGATAAAATAAACCAACTTCACTTAGATTGTGAGATTTAAAAGTATTTCCCTGGGAAAGGAAGATCAAAAGGGTAAGACTAAAGATGATGACAAGAACCAGATCATACAGGGCTTGTAGGCAATATGAAGAAACTTGGTCTTGGTCCTAAGGGCAGTCCAAAGTCATTGAAGAGTTTTAAGAAGAAAGTGACCTGATCAAATTTGCTATTGGAAAAGTCACTGTTTAGAGAATGGTGGGAGGAGACCTAATACAGATAAAAGAAAAGCAGTTTGTAGGTTAAATAATAATAATAATAATAATTATATATTCTAATTTATTATAAATATTGTCCAGGAAAGAAATGAGAATAGCTAATAGCTTGGATAAGTACTGATTACAGAGGAGATAATGATAAGAGTAGAGGTTTGAAATATATTTGGATGATTGACTTAAAGTATTTAATGATCAATTAAGTATGGGAAGATAAGAGAAGGGAAATAATAAGAATGACTGCTAAGTTTCTGGCTTATGCCTCTAGAGTATGACGGTGCTGTACTCTAACAGTGGGAGAGAATCAAGGTTTTGAAGGAGGGTAATGTGCTCAATCACAGATAGAAGGAGCTTGAAATGCTTCTGATATCCAAGTAAAGATGTTGAGAAGGTAGTTGGATATATGACCCAGAGGAGAGGTCTATCTGGAACTACAAAGATGAAAAGATTGGAGTCATCAACACATGGATGGTAATTAGAGCCATAGATCTGAAGTTTTAGAGAGAGAGTTAGAGAGAAGGAAAGATATCTGAGTCTTGAGAAATTGCAACATTAAATAGGTAGGACTAGAAGAATGAACATAAATGAGATTAAAAAGAGAACAGAAATATAGTTGGGAAACCAAGAGAGGGTGATGTCACAGAAACCAAGAAAAGAGAAGGAAAATATCAGAGACAATAGAAATAATGGAGTTGTCTACATTGTCAAATGCTATGGTAACAGCAAATAAGAAGAGGACAGAAAAATATCCATTGAATTCCATGACATGAAGGTCAGTGGTGAGGTCAGTGAACTTTCACTGTAGAAAAGACAAAGAAAGCCAGTTTGGAATAGACTGAGGAGTGATGAGCCAAAGAAAAGGAGATGAAACTATGAACAGTTCTTTCTAGAAGTTAGATTAAAGGTAAAGAAGAGTATGGTGATAAGCTGGAGGCAAATATGTGGTTGAAGGATGATTTTGTGTAATTGTATGTTAGAGGGATCTAGTTGAGAGGGACTGGTTCCATAAATAGGGATTAGAAGCAATCATTAATAATATAAGCATCCTCGGAATACAAAAGTAAGTAGATCTCAAAGCACAGATGAAAGAGCTGTGCTTAAAGAGAGATGGCCTCGCTTCTAATGTAACAGGAGGGAAGAAAACGTCATATGCCTGCATGAGTAGGTTTGTAAATTTCCTATTTTGTAGGAGCAAACTGAGGGAGTTCCTGTTAGATAATTTAAATTTTATCTATTTACTATTGTTTCCCTAAAAATCAGCTTGTCTGCCTTTTAAGATTTACACTAAAGTTATTATTATTATTTTTGGTTACCATATGTGCCTATAAATGACTAAAGCTTTGTCTGTGGAATTAAACTATGTTAATGATTGAACAATTTACTTACGCAAAGTTAGCCTGAAGCCTTAGGGTAAAAGGTTGTATGCTAAAGTCAATAATAAAGGCCAGATCTAGGTCTGGTTTAATGGAAAGGATCGATACTTTGCAAAAGAGCTTTTGAAAGTAGAATTTTTACACTGGAAAAGCGAAGTTTATTTTTAGCAAAAAAAAAAAAAAACTTCCCTCCCACCAGACTCTGCAAACCTAATATATGTACTCCCCATGATCTGTCATAAACACAATTACATGTAGTCTTCCATATTTTCTCCTTTTTTCTGTAGCTATAGGAAAAATTATAAATAGAGGTTTCTATCGTGATAATTCATTTATTTTTAGAAACATGTACTTTTTGATGAAGTTAAAAGTTTTCCTCAACTATACCTTATGGCAATCTCTCCAAATCAATTGGAATAGTTCTAATTTATTCTTTCCAATATTTCAGAGTGAGCTTTGTACCATAAATTATTCAGTTATTCCTCTATTGATGGTGATTTAAATTTTTACTGATTTTTGTTTCCTTTTTTGCTTCTATGAACCAATACTGCTAGGATATCCTTGTTATGAAACATTTTATACTAGTGTCATTTTATATGTATATAATGATTCTCAGGAAAGGAGTCTCCAAAGTGTGTATGTAATTTTTATTTTAATGGATTCTGTCAGGTTGCAAACCAACATGGTTGTAACAATTAACATTTTTACCAGCAATACATGAGAGTCCTTTTAACCTTGCATCTCCACCAAATCAAGATGCAAATTTCCAAAGGAAATATTAAGAAAGGTTATCATCCTTAAGGTTGACTATTTAAAATATTTCAAAGAATGAAGATTGATAGGGGACTTAGGAAAAGTATTTCTTTGTATAAAGTTGAACTGAGAGATTCATCCACAAAGTCAATGGTTGGGGGAGTCCCCTCCTCACTTCAGGTCAAGAGAGTGACATCAACAGAACTACTAGGAGTAGAATTTCTAGATAAAATACTAAACACGCAAGCTAAAGTTGAATTGCTATTGCAGATAAACAACAAATGATCTTTTAGTAAAATGTATGTCCAAAATATTGTAGGGAACATACTTCTACTAAAAATATCTGTTGATTATCTGCAATTCAAATTTAACTGGATGCCTGTACTTTAATTTGCTAAATCTGACATCCCGAACTAGGAGAGCTTGATATCCTGAATTAAGGCAACATAATGATCAGTGTCTCACACATGCCTGAGAAATCTAGCAGGTGAGAGATGTGCCAGTGGTCTGCTTAGGCTGGGATTAGCCTGCATTCTTCATTCGTCTGATCAAAGAATGAATGTTTCCCCCTCATTTCCCAGATGTAGGAGATGGGCAAGGAAGACTAGTGTGTGTCCTATGCAGGCTTGCTCCTAGATGGGTGAACTGGACTCAGCAAAGGAGAAGCTAGAGGTAGATCTCCAATTTATAAAAACTGAAAAGGGAGTGAGCTAACACCAACATACAGTGCATTTGTGTGTGGGTCAAGAAAACTTCAGGTAAGAGGATAATGAACAAGATTTCCAAAGAATCTGCAAAAGTAGCAAGGAGTGAGAAAGTTAGCATTAAATCCACCTGACCGAAAAAGTGGGAGACCTCCTCACAAGAGTGAGTTACATATTTCCTGTCCCTCTCATCTATGCTCTATTTTGACATGGGCAGGTTCAGAAACTGTGGTTGCCAAAATCAAAGAGGGGGAATTGGAGAACGAAGTGTAGAAGGAGAAAAGAAAAATTATACCCCACTCCTTCTGCCTACATTCTGCTTTCAGTGATTCCCGAGGTGGTATGTGAGGGAGAAGACTCAATTTGATTCAGGTTTAGAATGTTGATTCCTATTTGGAATTGGATATTTTTATTAATACAAAAGACATTTAGTTATTTAAAGTGATTATGGGATTTTTTTACTACCTAAGGATAAAAAGGAAAGCATGGAATCATCACACTTTTCATTCAGACACATGAAAAAAATCTTCTTTTCCCAAACAGGTACCATTTGAATGAAAAGTGGGAGAGATATGTTTATTCAACATAAAGTTTATAGATGTTATTAGTCTTTTAAGGTTTATTAATTCAAAGAGGTTTAAATATAAGTTCTTAGGGTAGTTTTAAAACAAATTAATTTTGGGGAGAAGAATGACAAATAAGGTGATAAAATCCCAGGGGCTGGAGTAAGAGCCGCAACCTTAAATGTGTCCAACTTCTGAATCCTAAGAACTCTGTATAATCTTGTATTGTGATTTGCTTTTTAAATATCTTTCCAAATTGTCTGTAAGCCTCTCAAAGGCAGCAGCTATCATATCTTTTCTTTGAATTCCTACCACCAAGCATAGAGCCACCTGCACAGTAGGTTAGATCTATATTTCAACTGATTGGTGTCTTCTACTGTCTCTTTTTTTTTTTTTTATAGCTACTTTTATTTTTATTTATTTATTTATTTTTGTTTGTGCTGGGTCTTCGGTTCGTGCGAGGGCTTTCTCTAGTTGCGGCAAGTGGGGGCCACTCTTCATCGCGGTGCGTGGGCCTTTCACTATCGCGGCCCCTCCCGTTGCGGGGCACAGGCTCCAGACGCGCAGGCTCAGTAGTTGTGGCTCACGGGCCCAGCTGCTCCGTGGCATGTGGGATCTTCCCAGACCAGGGCTCGAACCCGTGTCCCCTGCATTAGCAGGCAGATTCTCAACCACTGCGCCACCAGGGAAGCCCCTTCTACTGTCTCTTGAAGGATGAGATATAGTAGAGGGTCTAGATGCTTGGAACATATAAGAACACTATGAATTCAGAAGAGAGGCTAAGCCCTTAGGACAGTTGAAGATCTTATGAAAAGGGCAGGCCATGATGTAGGCTTTGAAGGAAGAATGGGCCTTGGGAGGTTTTGAATCAAAAATACTTTTCAGGCAGAGTATGGACTGAGCAAATGGAGGTGTGACTACGTGTTTTGTATTCAGGAAATAACGATGGATGGAGCTTAAATAACAAAATGTCTAAGAAGACTGAAATTTATATGTTAACTTTTGCAAGTATTTGATGAAGTGAATGATTTGCACAATGAAGATATAAAAAAATTTTTTTCTCCATAAGTTTTGAACTGGTAGAATAAAAAGACAAGGGGTTAGAGGCAGCTGGAGTAATGGCCACTTAGAGAGTTTTAAGAACCCTGGAAGAAGTGGGTAATGATTTTCATACAGCAGTGACATAAAAGAGAAAGAATTCGTATGGGAGGCTCTACAACAAAGGAAGAAGAGACTAATAGGATGGCAGAAGAGGGAAGAAGGAAGGCTGGCAAGATGGTTTGGAGCCAGAGAAAATGATGAGCTCATTCACAGAAACAGGACAATTCATATAGTGCATTTAGTTGAATAAAAACATAAATAAAATGTGTAGACTTAGAAGATCCTTGCTTACTTCATCCAAAATATTTTGCAAATAAATCTGATATTATACCTATGAAAATTTAAAACTCTTCCAAATTCATTTTTCAAAAAGTAAAGAATATTTACTTTTCTAAAGTTAAATACAGCTGTCTTTTCCTTCTGTTTTTTTGTAATAATTCTGTTATTTTTAGTTCTCACTTATCAGGCAAAGCAAGATCCTCAGTTATATAGGTATTCTATCAGAGGTTAGATTTTGTTGGAAAAAAAACCCAAAATTGTTTATATTAAGTCCTATATTAGTTAAGTATTGATCCAAAGACCAATTAGCAGTGACTTAAACATGACAGAAGATTTATGTCTCTGCTGCATAAAATTCTAAGATTGTAACATAGTGGGATTTGGAAGAGGTGCTTTTCCATCATCAGCATAGATTCCATCCGTGGATCCAAGGTGACTGTTCCAGTTGTTGATACTTCCTAGGTGAAAAGAACAAGTGAAAGGCAAGTAGCTTCCTTTTAAGAATGTGACCTGAAAGTTGCTCACATCCCATTGGCTAACACTTGGTCATATGGTTTGGGAAATGTTATATTTAGATGGGCATCCCAATGACAATTTGGAGCAGGAGGGATTTGGTTCTAAAATGAATAAGGGGAAGCTTTGCACAGTGGCAGTATTGTAGCCAATGAGGTTTATCCAAGGCATAACTATTGCTAATCATAATGAATAAGGGTAGTCCTATGCAGGAAAACCCATGTCTGCTTATATTTCATGTAGCACACCCTGTCCTACTGATGTATACTTATTATTAGGCTTTCCTTTTTCATTCTGTTTCATTATTTCTTTATTAGTTATAGGTTTTCTTTAAAGTTTCAATTTATTATTATGTATAACAATGTTAAGAGATAAACTTTATGAGTCATATTAAAAATTTTAAGAGTTTATTTGGGCAAAAATGAATTCCAGTCAGATAGTATTGAAACTAGCAGATAGAAAGGAGCTCTGAGGACCTGTATAAAATGAAAAGCTTTTATATACAGAAGGGAGCAAGAACAAGGAAGTTATACTAGGCAAAGAAGTGCATTGATTATGACAAAGTTACTTTCTTTTAGGATATAACAGGGGTCTGACAGGCAGACTACTTCACTAGTGCTGATCAGACAATTCCTGATTGACTGGTTTAAGATTCCATTTCTGGAAAAGCAGAAACTGTAATTAAGTGAAGTCTTGGTGGTGGTGTGAGGTTTAGCATAAGCAACTCCATTTGGGGTCTGTTGTCTTGTTTTTAATAGCAGAAAGATTCCAAGGCACTCGAGGATAATATTCTCTATGATAATTATTTGAATAGAAGTAGTATGAAGCAATACCACTTGTCAAAATAAGAGGGCCTTTAGGTTTATTCAAAATGATTATTTTCTATTTAGTATCCTAGATATAATATGTTAATTGTAAGAGATAATTTCTGCTGATCTGAAGTACCCCTTACCCCAAGTGTTATTTACATGAATTACTAGTATGCATGAGAGAGTTTCATTTTTTTTTGTTGAATTGGGTGTATGGTGCACAGTTCTTTGGGGGTTGATATTCTTAGGAAGATAAAAGAGAACTATGAGCACAATAGAGATGAGAAAAAGTTCTCTCTCATCCCTTCACCATTGCCTACATTTGGTCAATAGACTGATCTTGAGCCATTTAAAAAGTGCTGCTCAAAGGAACAGCTGTAGAAGCTGTGTACGTATATGAATGTGTTTGATTCTGGGCATAAGCAGTGCTGCTTAGAGGCCCAGATAGTCAGTTGTAATGCCATTTCCAGAGAGGTCCATTCTTCACCCATTTCCTCAGCTGTGGCACAGATAATAGGACATATTTGTTATTCTGCAGACTAGCAGACACAGGAAAGAGAGGTCACTGTGCCTGGAGAAAGACAGCGGGGAGAGTAAACAGAGGTGTATTAAAGTCGAGGGAAGATGGGTATCCTTATCACAGTCCTACATAGGGCCCCAGAAATGACTGGGTAGTGGTGGTGATGGGAAATTTGGGGGAAGGCTTTCTAAATGGATAGGTGTAGGCTTGGAGCAGGGGACAGCCATGGGTTACTTCCGATGAGAGTTCATGTGTGCTCAAAGCCGAAGAAGTTTAAGACAGGGCTTCTCAAACTTTAAGTACAGATGAATTGCCAAGAGACCTTATTACAAGGCAAATTCTGGTTCAGTATCTTGGGTGGGGCTGAGATCGTACATTTCTATTAAATTCTTAGGTGACGCTGCTGTTCCACAGGTAAGGCAACTCCCAGTACCAAGGACTTTGTAACACTGAATTAATCAAGCATTCATCCTACCCATTTCCCAATTCACATCCTGAAGTCAGAAATGTCTGGATTTCAAAACTGGCTATTCCACTAACAAGTGTCATTGAGTGGTTGTTTGACCTCCCTGGGGCTTAATTTCATTACTGAAATGGGCTTTTATGAGTCTTGTGGTGTTTGCTATTTCTATCCAGCAAATATTTCTATTTTTTTTTTCTTATGTACATGGTTGGATTGCACGCCTCTGTTCTTGTGAAGTTAGGTGTGCCATATGTCTACTTTCGCCAATAAAACATAGGCATAATTGTTATATGTTACCTGCGTGATTTTCGACCTTCCATTTCTCTCTGCCTTGATTACTGGCAATGTTCTAGTAGGTGTTTCATCATGAGGATTACACAGAGCAGAAACCTCAGCAAGTCCTTGCAGACAGGTAACATGAGGATAAACTTTTATAGTTTTAAGCCACTGAGACTGTGGCAGAGTTTTTTATATTGGTAAAGCTGGCTTACATTGACTGGTACAAGCATTAAATCGAAAAAGTCAGATATTTGGCTATTGCACAGATATTCAGATGTTTCCCTTTCTTTTCTCTTCCCAACTCCTGTGATTTAGCTTTTTTTATTCCTCTGTATCTATATTATAAAAGCAATAGGTAATTTTAAAAATGGTGAAAACTATATTTAACCTTTTTAAAAACGCTTTTAGTCCTTACAAAGTTTTGATTCAAAAATTCAGAACTTACAGATGAATGAAGCTTGGGAGCTGTCCAGAAGCTTCTTTCTCCTCATTATCATGACTAATTTCAAGTTAGCTGGAACTGTTCCACTGAAATCTAATCTGTTGGGTGATATTTAACACTATAACTGACTGGGAAACACAATAACTGATCAAGCAGGACCACAAAATGAACACCTAGCCACACTGATGGCTGTTTTCTATTTGTATTGTTAAGCTTTATTTTTGAATTTTTTTGCTTGCTAAAAGAAGGGCATTTTTATTATTCCTCTGGGCACCCATTTGACTTTGGCCCTTACATGGCAAAGGCTCTTCTTTCTGTTTTTGAGCTTTTAGTTCTTTTTATATTTCATCTACCCTAAGAAATAAAGTGTTAACTAGCATTTCTTTGACCTTTCTACTGGGTTATAATTTAAGTGTCTGGTATTTCTTTTTTTCCCTCACCTTTCTTCCAGCTCTGTAATCCATGTGTCAGAACAAGAATCACCAGCTAATCAAAATAGAGATAATTTACAAGGAATGTTTAAACCAGTCTTTCTTTGAACTTTCCTTATAATTATTCTCCATCATTTCTCCAGTTCTTTTTTTTTTTCCCCATTTATATCTTAATTCTATCTTCTAAGGGCAGGATTTTTTTCTTATCTCTTGTCAGACTTATGTTGCTTTAAAAAATGTATCATTCAAATCTTAAATATTAATTTATAAGAATTTCTCTTTTCATGAGTCTCCTTACTATATATATGAGATCTTTGATATTCAGGTACAATACCTGAGTGTGGGGATGTCTGTGTGTGTATATATAGTTCTGTGTATATGCATATATAATATACAGCTAGTATACAGAAGGCTCTATGTAAGTGTCAGCTATTGCTGTTAATGCTTAGTTTTTCTACATGCTTATATCCACAAGCCCTTTGCATTAGTCAGGTTTCTCCAAACAGAACTTGTAGTATGGAGATTTATTATGAGGATTTGGCTCATGTGACTGTGGAAGCTAAGAAGTCCCACTATCTGCTGTCTGCAAGCTGGAGACCCAGGAAAGGTGGTGTAATTTCCCCTCGTGGAAGCAGCGTGAATAAAATAGTTGTCAGAATGCGTCTAAAAAAATCCCATTCTGAGGGCTGGAAATGTTAAGATGAGAGGTTCCAACTCAGCTAGGCAGGTAGGAAGCGAAAAAAGGGTGAATTCTTCCTTTTTCTGGTTTTTGTTCTATTCAGGCCCTCAATGGATTGGATGATGCCCACCCCACACTGGGGAGGGAAATCTACTTTACTGAGATCACACGGACTCAGTTGCTGATCTCATCTGGAAACACCCTCACAGACACATCCAGAAATAATATTTAATCTGGGTGCCCCATGGCCAGTCAAATTGACACATAAAATTAATCATTACATCCTTGAAGGCAAGGATCATTCCTTTTTAAAAAAATATGTCTTTATCCCTTAACACAGTGTCCTGTTAAGTACTTAACAGATGTTTGTGAATGAATAAATAATAGCTGATCAAGCAATTATATACTCTAACGTTCATATTCTCTAAGTTTCACATAGCCTAAAATTACATAACTAAAATTATACTTGTTATATTGTAATTTAATTGTTATTTTTCAATATTGAAGACAAAATAGTCTTATTTTTTTTTCAACTGCAGTGAGTTTTGGTGATGATGTGTTTCAATTTTCTGTCCTGCCCATTGCCAGTGAGAGTATAATTTGGGGAAAAGATGGCATTATCCTATACAACTGACTATTCACATACTTTCCCAGCAATTCCCCTCTTAGTTATATATTTAAGGATTTTTTGCACCAAGAACAGTACACATATACAGAAGCATTCCTAATAACCGTATTCATAACAACAAATCTCAGAAACCATCTAAATATCTGTAAACAGGATAATGGATAAGTAAATTGTGGTATATATGGAACAAAATTGAAGGGTCTGGTACTTTTTAGCAGTAATGGTCCCTAATTTTGTTTATTCCTCCTTAGACTCATGTCCTTGTTTAGTACCTTTGCATGCTGACTCTGGAGCATGCGCTTTGGCCAATAAGATGATAGCAAATGTGATGCAAGCAGAAACTTAAAAAGTGCTTTTCACAGAAAACTTGCAACTGCCACTGTGTGTTTAAGCCCAGGCTAATCTACTGGAGACACGTGTTCCAGTTTACTCTATCACCCCGAGCTGACAGCCATCACCTACTAACTGCCAGCACTATCATCAAAAAAGTAAAGAATGCCACTAGAACAACCACACTCCAAATAAAACTATGAGCTGATTGCAGCTGCTTGTGTGTGTGTGTGTGTGTGTGTGTGTGTGTGTGTGTGCACTGTGCAACCAGCATAGGTACTGCCTGTTGGAGCTCAACCTAAGTTGTTGACCCAAAGAACAGTGAGCTAGTATGTGATTGCTCTTTGAAGCCAATACGTTTTGGGATGGTTGTTATACAGCAAAATCCAACTGGTATGAGCAGTAAAAAGAGATGAACTATAATTACACACAACAATATGATTAAATCATATTACCATTGTTATTTTTTTTAAAAAACAAGTCCCAGAGATCTACATAAAGTTTGGGAAATTATTTGTAAAGAATACTAAGTAAATGTAAATCATTATTGCCTAACCATTATATATACATTAATAATAAGCATTAACTGCAATTTCAGAATATAAATATAACCCTTAACATTTTAATATTTCCTACCAGCATTTTTCCATGCATATAGATGTATGTAATGAAAAACGTAATTGAATACACATGCACATTTTTATACATTGATTTTCTTACTTAACATGTCCTTAAGTTCTCCAAAAACATAATTAAAGACTAATTATCCATCATATTAGAAAATATATTTCATCGGTTTCCTATTTTTGATATTTTGATTATTTATACATTTTATTATTATTATCACCTTTAGGACACTCTCATCATAGTGTCCTATTTAATCAAAATATTATAAATATATTTAAAAGTTATACATACACTTCTACTAACTGCATTCCAGAATAGGCAAAACTTTACATGCCACCAGAAATGTATGAGATAAATTTTCTTGTTGAACATTTGCAAACATTTGGTATTACTCTATTCATAATCTTTGACAATTTGATAGGTAAAAATGACATCTCATTATTATTTTAATTAAGTTACTAGCTGAACTTGAAACTTTATTCATTAGTCATTTGTATTTTCACTTCTTTAAATTATCTTTTCATGTATTTTACTCTAGATACTTCCCTTCTTTTGATAGCTTATAATAGAGTTGATTGGGTTCCACCTCTCTTAATTACAATCATATTCTAGTACTGACCATAGGAGATTATACCCTCATCACCTTGATTATACTTCAGTGCTTCTGTAGTTCTCAGACACCCCTTTAAAGATGATTAACCTCTTCTTTTATGAGTATCTGATAATTCATGTATTTATATAGTGAGTTTTAATTTATCCCTTCAAAATCCCAAAATCCAAGACCAATTTTAGGTGGCTCATTTTTACTTCATTCATTTTTTTTTTTTCTTTTTTTTCCACACCGTGGCTTGCAGGATCTTAGTTTCCCCACCACAGACTGAACCCGGGCCCTCCACAGTGAAAGCGTGGAGTCCTAACCACTGGACTGCAAGCGAATTCCCTTGAATTCATTCCTCATAATTATATAAGGCATCATTATTTCCTCAATCAAAGTGTACCTTACAGTATTTGTTGCTGTATATTATGTTTATGTCCTACACAAGTATACAAATCTGACAAGACAACTTAGAAGAAATAGTTTTGGAAAGAAAGTTATATATATTTTTTCCTATATTGATTCTATCACTTGACCTCAGGATTTGAAAATTGTGGAATCAAATCAGAGTAATCGCAGAAGATACATCACTTAAAAATTTAAGTGAATGACCTGTGGTTTCAAGATGGTAGATTAATCACAAAATCAAGCTAAAAAGGTATTGATAAACTATATTGATAGCTGATCTCATATACAGTGTCATTCATTTTGCAATTTAAAGAAACTGACAAGTGTGAAATAGCAAAATAGCAAGTAGCTCAAATGAAAGATCTTTCGTTGGGTCACTTGTCCCATTTTCTTTTCCACCAAGCCTTGTTAAATTTTGTGATTGTTTGGGGAAAAAAGGGTAGTTTTCCATGACAGGCTAAGCCATAAAAAGAAACGAAATTGAGTTATCTGTAGTCAGGTGGATGGACCTAGAGTCTGTCATACAGAGTGAAGTGAGTCAGAAAGAGAAAAACAAATACCGTACGGTAACACATATATATGGAATCTAAATTTAAAAAAATGGTTATGAAGAACATAGGGGCAGGACAGGAATAAAGAGGCAGATGTAGAGAACAGACTTGAGGACATGGGGAGGGGGAAGGGTAAGCTGGGACGAAGTGAGAGAGTGGCATGGACATATATACACTACCAAACGTAAAATAGGTAGCTAGTGGGAAGCAGCCGCATAGCACAGGGAGATCAGCTCGGTGCTTTGTGACCACGTGGAGGGGTGGGATAGGAGGTGGGAGGGAGACACAAGAGGGAAGAGATATGGGGATATATGTATATGTATAGCTGATTCACTTTGTTATAAAGCAGAAACTAACACACCATTGTAAAGCAATTATACTCCAATAAAGATGTTTAAAAAAATCAAATCAAATAAAAAAAAGATATATTTAGTCAGACATATCAAATGCATTAAAAAAGGAACTAATAAAAAAATGAAAAGAGCACCAAAAGGTGAAAATTCAAGAAAATTATATTTTGAGGCTACTGACTGCAAAGACATAGAATGCAATTAGGTCAAAAATTTCCAGTAAACTATTAGCTGTGTGCCATGTAGCAATAATTTTTCAACTGAGTTTATTTTGAAATCTAAATTTTAAAAATCACTTTCATTTTCTCTTCTAGGTCAAACTTTTTGAATGCATTCATGTTTTTCTCTGTTAACATTGTAAAGGTACAGTGAGCACACATGATGAATATATGTACACGTGTTCAGGTTAGGGGCCTCAAGCTCTTGGCTACAGCAAGCCATTCATTAGGTTGGGAATGCCATAACAAACGTACTTGAAACAGCACATTTTTCAAAATATGTATGCGTTTCCTTTACAAAACTGAGTTTAAACCTGTAGGCAATTGCGTGCATGAAAACAAAAATATTTTCATTCTTAGAAAGGCCATCAAATTAATGCTAGAAGAGCACCCCTCCCTATAAGCATACATATTCCAAAACGTTATCCCTAAAGATTTTATTTAGGACAATATTTTGACTTCCTAGACTACCATTATGTCATTATTCCCAGAGTGCTAAGATGTAGAAATAATATTAAAATGTATGTAGCTAATCAGGAAATAGACTCTACACGTTAGAATAGTGCTTAAAGATTTCAAGGATATCAACTTGACATGTGAAAAACCGTTATAAGAACACTGCGCAGTAGCATAATTAAACACAATTTAGATTTGTCCTGAATCTGCCTATCAGAACTATTTGTCTGAAAATCAGATCCTTTATATCTCTCTGAATATGCAGCAAGCTCCTTTCAATCAGTAATACAATAGATGATTATTGTACTACTCACAGAAACCTTTAGTATTCATTAGGATTTCATTATAGAGTTAAGGAGGAAATGAAGAAAAGGAATTGTTTTCTGTCAAAAGAATTTACCATGTAGTTTGCTTCAGGAGACTGATTGCTACAGAGAAAGGGGAAGATAATGTGATTTGTTAACGATAACCAAACAATACTGTGGACAACCTCATCATTAGCATCTTTCATTAGATTGTCATTATTCAATGTGAAGAATACTTTGCATTTCCATTTTTACTCACATTCTCAGAGAGTCGGACACTCTTCATTCCTACAGCCCTTCCTCCGCCTTTCAGTTGAACAACCATTTGTTGCGAATAAGCAGCTGCAATTAAAGTAAGTAGCCACAGATAAATATTTGCTTACACCACACACACACACACACACACACACACACACACAGAAATTCTCCCTCTGAAAACCTGTAGTGTTCTGAGACAGCTGTTTGGTAATTGCCAGTTTGATCTGAGAGGTGAGTGTGGAAATCAATATCAGTCATCATTTTCCATTCTGAAAGATTTATAATTTGTATGTTATTGTTTTCGTTGGCAAAGGCTTACTCATGAATCTATGGGTATCATTTAGATAGCAAATGGAGTTGGCTCAAAGAAATGCTTTGTAAAATATCTGTGATTTTTTTTAGTTTGTTGAGAGGTTGAGCCTAGAACAGTAGTAGCCTCTAAAGCTCTGTGATATTAAGAATTATCTGGAGAGATTAAAACATACAGATGTTAATATGAGGTAGAGTCTAAGATACAGATGTTAATGAGATCAAATAATTGTGCATTCTTGCCCATTACCATGTGACTAGCAGTGCTTCTGCTGGGGATGCATTCGTCCCCTCTCCATTAAAGGTGGCTTTATCCAGGTGACTTGTATTATACAATGACATGTGAGCAAAACTGAGCAGGTTTATGAACCACAGCATACCTTTCCCAGAGTGTTGATACCACCTTCCTTACTGTTTTCCTTTATCATGAGATCAACATGATCCAAATAGGGCTGCTCTTTCTGCTTGGGTCCTAGATATCATGGAACAGAGACAAGCTGTTTCCACAGTGCCTTACCTAAATTTCTGACCAACAGTTGCTGTTTTACACCATTAAGTTTTGGAGTGGATTGTTACTCAGCGATAGATAGCAGAATATTATTTTACTTATATGTGGCCCTGAGCACATATTTTCAATTTGAAATATATTTTGTTTCTTCTGAGAATTATGTTTGAAAATAGTCAACTAGCCACAAACACAGCAAAAGTATACCAGTATAATCTCCAGGCAGTCAGCTCAGACTATAATGCAAGGCTTAAGATACTGATTATTTTTAATAGCCAAAAAAATCCAAAAAATAAATGCAAAGTAAAAGGGAAGTACACAGAACCAAAAGAAAAGAAACAATATCTATACAAATGACAAGGTATCGGCAACTTCAATTACTTTGCACCTAGCTACGATATTCATTGTCTTTATCTTAGCATTATATTTCTTCAATAATTCAGTTTTCCAAAAATTTGCATTTAATTTAATGCTTCCAATCTGGATATGATTTATATAAAATCTTCTGGGTTGAAAAAGTGTTCAAAAAGTCAAACTTTTAAACTGCTCAAGTCAACTAAAACAGTTTCAGAAAAAGCAGTTCTCAGGAAGAAGATGTATAACTTAACTTCAACTTTAAAATGGTGAGTTTTGTAAGTTAATATAACGAAATTCTTTTGGCTTTGATTATGTGTGAGGTATGTATTGTGTGTGTGTTTGTGTGTGTATATGTAAGATGGGGAAAAGAACTGTAAGTAATGACTCTTAGGTTGTTTATTCTGTAGCTTACCAAATGCCAATGAGCAACATGTGGTCATATTCTGTTTCTATCATTTATCATTTCATAGCTACATTAATATTTATTCTGAACATTAAGCTAGGTTTTGAATATCAATTTGGCTGAATGCCATCTCTAGAAGGAGGTGCACTTGGATGGGCACTTTATTTAGTGGCACAAGAATATATTATAATATTAGTTTCTTGGTAGGCATTTAACCTTTTTTAAAAAAATCTGCTCTTTTTCTTTGCTCTAAGTATTTGGAAGAATGCTACCACAAAGTAAACCACTGTGCTTATTATACAGTGAAAATACATTCAGATAACATCCTTAAAATATCATAATAGCTCTAATTAACAATACATTGCTCAAACTGTATTATTAAATTTATATTGAATTTATTTGAAAAAAAGGGAATTATATTCTGTATTTTTATATTATGAAATTCTAAAATACTACAAATAGTAGTTGAAGGAAAGAGATCATTCCCAAAGCTACAGATTTGTTTTCAATCTTGTCTAATAGAAGGTGTATTCTTTATAGAACCTATTCTAAATTCTTATCTACAAGTTTGGCTCTTTTGCCAAAACATAGCTGTGAAATTTAGAAGTTTTTTTGTAAAATATATTGTCTATAGCTAAAATTCTGCAGGTTCAAGAAGATTTCAGAAGACAATAGGTATAATTAGTTACTATTACAATAATTATGCTATCAGTAACATAAGTTTACTGATATTTTAAACACTGAGTAGAATTTATTCAAATGATATGAACATAAAATATTATAAATAAAATATTTTAACCAATGTGACTTAAACATGCCTGTAACTTATGATCTTTTTAAGAAAACTAAAATAATAGAACAAAAATACTTATAAAAATAAATGCAGGTATGTTATGTGTTTGAAAATACTGAAAAGCTGAATGCCTCTATCATTGTATATTTTGATATGAATATTTCATAATGTAATATGATAACTAGAAAAAATTTGAAAAGAAATCAAAGTACCAAATAATATCTATAAGTTCATTACTATGGCATTTTTGTGTGTTTCCATTTAAGTGTATACTACACTTAGAGTATTATTCAAGTAATTCCAGTTCTTAAGTTGGAATTATACTATATGTTTAACTTTTTGGTTCTTTTTTTATTCCACTGAGCACTATATCTTAAGCACTTTTCTATGTAACAGCAGAGTCTTTATAACCTTCATTTTTAAAGACTGGGCTTGAAGTTAGGTTTTGGTTTCTGATTCTTACCACTCATTTTGCTGCCGCTTCAGCATGCCCTATCAAGCCAGCAAATACAGAAAGACCATTTTATTTGTTTATTTTTAATTAATTTTTATTGGCGTATAGTTGATAAAAAGACCATTTTAAAAATGTGAAACAGAGTACCGATTATATTAAGAGAAAGCCAGTACCAACTGTAAGGCACTGGATAAAGTTGAAGAATGAGTTTTCAGCTTAAGAAACATGAGAGTGCTCCTACCTATAATTCTTTTTTTTTTTCTTACTTTTTATTGGACTATAGTTGCTTTACAATGTTGTGTTAGTTTCTGCTGTACAGCAAAGTGAATTAGTTATACATATACATATATCCAGTCTTTTTTATGTTCCCTTCCCATTTAGGTCACCACAGAACACTGAGTAGATTTCCTGGTGCTATACAGTAGGTTCTCATTAGTTATCCATTTTATATAAGGTAGTATATATATGTCAATCACAATCTCCCAATTCATCTCACTCCCCCTTCTCCCCCGGGTAACCATAAATTTGTTTTCTACATCTGTGACTCTATTTCTGCTTTGCAAATAAGTTCATTTGTACCATTTTTCTAGATTCCACGTATAAGCAATATTATACGATATTTGTCTTTCTCTTTCTGACTTCACTTCACTTACTGTATGACAATCTCTAGGTCCACCCATTTCGCTTCAAATGGCATTATTTCATTCCTTTTTATGGCTGAGTTATATTCCATTGTATATATGTACCACATCTTCTTTATCCGTTAACTGGACAGCTACATGTAAAAGAATGAAATGAAAGCCAAGCTTGTTCCTGTGTCCTGCCTGCTGTCTGCCAAATACTGTCGCTCCAGGACTTTTGCTTCTGACTTTGCTCACCAGAGAGGTGATGGTGGGCAAGAGTGGTCTTCAGAACTGCAAGGTACCTCACTGACTCCTGCAGACCCACCAACCCAACTGCCTGGAAACTGCCACTGTCCAAGATAATCTCCCACTTTGGGCCCCCAATTTTAGTCTCCCAACAACGCGGGATTTGGCCTCCATCCGATCCAGTGATTGCATCCAGTTCTTGGAGCAGCGTGGCGTCCACAGCCCTTACTGCCGTGCCCATATCAACATGGCACCACATTACATACCCAGTCTGAGAATCTAATGCTGCAACTTCGTTCTTATCTGTGGCTACAGCCAACTTTTTGGATCCAGGGAAAATTCCAAGACGGCAAACTTGAGCTTCCTCAAATACCGCTGTCTCCAAACTTGCCCATTTGGTCTCTGTAGACAGCAGCCGCAGGGATATGCAGGGAAGCCCAGAGCCAGAAACCAAAAGCCTATGGGCACAGCCATATGGGAGCCTAGGCCCCGCCTGCTGCCGGCCTAGCATGCACCACGTTGCAGGCTCAGACTCCATGGAACCAGAGAGTTGGCACCGCAGGCAACACCTTTGACTGGAGCCGGAGAGATTCTCCTTTTGGCTGTGAAGAAGCAAACAGCCATACTGTGAACTGTCTGTGGAGAGGGCTACATGGCAGGAAGGCTTCTGGGACCTGAGAGCCTCCTTCAGTCATAATACTGCAAGGACATACATTCTCCAAAAGCCTTGAATGAGTTTGGAAGCAGAATACTTCTCTAGTTGAGGTTCCAGATGAGGAAACAGCTAAATCATGCCAGCACTCATGACCCATGGAAACTGTGTGATAATAAATGTGTGTGTTTTAAGTTGTTAAGTTTGTGGTAAGCTGTTACTTAGAAAAAGAAAATTAACACAGTTGAATCTGTTCTGATCCCAGAATGCTATCAGTAAAATATTGTAATTTTACCTTGCACTCCAATATATGTACATTCATTTATAAATTGTATATACTACTGCTACTATAAAACCATGTATTATCACTGAAAAAAATAAAAAGAAAAGAATGAAAACACTCCCTAACACCATACACAAAAATAAACTCAAAATGGTTTAAAGACCTAAATGTAAGGCTGGATACTATAAAACTCTTAGAGGAAAACATAGGCAGAATACTCTGACATAAATTGCAGCAAGATCTTTTTTGATCCACCACCTAGAGTAGTGAAAAAAACACAAATGAAAAAATGGGACCTAACTAAAAAGCTTTTGCACAGCAAAGGAAACCATAAACAAAATGAAAAGACAACCCTCAGGATGGGAGAAGATATTTGCAAAAGAAGCAACTGACAAGGGGTTAATCTCCAAAATATACAAACAGCCCATGCTGCTCAATATAAAAAAAAAAAAAAACCCAATCAAAAAATGGAGGAAGAGGGCTTCCCTGGTGGCACAGTGGTTGAGAATCTGCCTGCTAATGCAGGGGACACGGGTTCGAGCCCTGGTCTGGGAAGATCCCACATGCCGCGGAGCAACTAGGCCCGTGAGCCACAACTACTGAGCCTGCGCATCTGGAGCCTGTGCTCCGCAAAAAGAGAGGCCGCGATAGTGAGAGGCCCGCGCACCGCGATGAAGAGTGGCCCCTGCTAGTCGCAACTAGAGAAAGCCCTCGCACAGAAACGAAGACCCAACACAGCCAAAAATAAATAAATTAATTAAAAATAAAATAAAATAAAAAATGGAGGAAGATGTAAATAGACATTTCTCCAAAGAAGACATACAGATGGCTAAAAAGCACATGAAAAGATGCTCAACATTAATTATTAGAGAAACGCAAATCAAAACCAAAATGAGGTATCACCTCACACTGGTCAGAATGGCTATCATCAAAAAATCTAGAAACAATAAATGCTAGAGAGAGTGTGGAGAAAAAGAAACCCTCCTACACTGTTGGTGGGAATGTAAATTGGTACAGCCACTATGGAGAACGGTATGGAGGTTCCTTAAAAAACTAAAAACAGGGCTACCATATGACCCAGCAATCCCACTCCTGGGCATATATCCGGAGAAAACTATAATTCGAAAGGATGCATGCACCCCGATGTTCACTGCAGCACTATTTACAATAGCCAGGCCATGAAGCAACCTAAATGCCCATCTAATTCTTTATCAGTCAAATTTCAGAAAGGAAAAGAGAGAGCATGTCAGATAATTGAATAGGTGAAATTTAATATGGGGAACTGGTCCTAAAATGTTAAGAGACCTTAAAAGCCTAACAGTAAATAGTGTGTCAATTTGGAGGTTAGCAATTCATAGTAGGAAATCACCATAATCTTTTGGGTAAAGGAACAAAGTTTATCACTAGAATTCAAGAGCAGAAACTGCATCTACAGCAAATACTGCTTAGTGGGAGCTGGACTTCTTGAAGGAGACACAACAACTTAGAGGTCACAAGGTGACCTCTAAGAAACACCAGAAGCAGAGAGGTCTGGAAGACATTTCATGGCTTCTTCCTTCTTCCCACTACTCATTCTTCTTTAGGGACTCCCAATTTGTAATGTATTCAGAAATCAATTTTGATGGGAAAGACAGTGCTCTTAACCTGGAAGTGGGATCTTGCAGTTCAAAGTCTTTAGTAGTCCTGAGTTTCTATCGTCTTCCGTTAAGTTTTCCTAGTGGATTGGAAGTAGTAGAGGTGCTCTAATAAATACCTTGGGTTTGAGGCATAATCCTTCTTGTCCCATTGTGTAGTAGCAGTCTTATTTCTCCTTGGTAATAGAATTATTCACAGGATTACTTTAGTCTTACAACATAATAGTTCATTCTTTTTATCCAGCTGGTTCTACAAGGGAAGTCCAAAATGGCAGTCTCAATTTCCAATTCAATGGAAACACTGTTGTGATCCTTGGTGAAAGCTTTCTTCCCTTGAGGACTAACAGCTCAAGGTTACAGGGATGAGTATCTAGAACACTTCAAGTGGGTTAATAGGTCCAGTTGTGAAAAGAGCTACTTCCAACCGTTGGTTCCGAGACCTTTGTGCTCTGCCTATGGAAGGAACAGCACCACACATTTCTTGATGAATCCAAGTATATATTGTATCCAATCAGACAGCACTCCAACTTTGCAGTGTTTTCTCTTAGCTGGCACTGTAACAATTTTCAGAACTTTGTTCCATTATTCTATCAGGGTCCTGGGCAATGAGATATTTGGTAAGCGAAATAAATGTTATGGACTTAAACCCTTTGCCACATTTCTTGTGCAGAAGCAATATTTGTGTAGTGCACTATGACGGTAAACAAAGCATTCTATGAGTCTGTGAGTGATGATGCTGGCAGGAAAATGGAAGGCAGTGAAGACAATCTGTACCCGGAATAGGTTTTTCCTATTGTTTTTCCAAAAGGACATATCACCACTCCCCAGAAAATGAGGTTCCAAAGTCAGCAAGCTGCCATCAGGTAGTTGGCTGGTCTTCCTAGGAAATAATGTTATTTTGGGGTGGGACAGGTATTGACCTCTGCTTTTGGCAGGCTGCATACTCAACAGTGGTAGAAGAAAAATCAGCTTTAGTGAGTAGTTCATGCTGTGGATCCCATTCGTAGTATCTTTTCTGCTGAGTATTATTTTGTATATTGTCCACTGAGCAACTACCAGGGTGACTGGGACTGAGGTTGGCTCATGGGATATTCCTTATTGAGAACCCATTCAGCAGTGGATACTGCTTTTTTTTTTCCCACTAAATTTTTTTCCAATTTTATTGAGGAATAATTGACATACATCACTGTGTAAGTTTAAGGTGTACAGCATGATGGATTGATTTACATATATTGTGAAATGATTACCACAATAAGTTTAGTTAACATCCATTATCTCATTTAGATACAATAAGAAGAAAAGAAAAAAAATTTCCCCTTGTGATGCGAACTCTTAGGATCTATTCTCTTAACCACTTTGCTATATATAATGCATCAGTGTTAACTACAGTGGTCACGTTGTACATTACATCCATAGTACTTACTTATTTTATACTTGGAAGTTTGTACCTTTCACCACCATCCTCCAATTCCCCCTCCCCACAACCCTCTTTTTTGTTTTATGGTAACCACAAATCAGATGTCTTCTTCCATGAGTTTTTTTTTTTATATTAGATTCCACATGTAAGTGAAATCATACAGTATTTGTCCTTTTCTGCTGACTTATTTCACTTAGTATAATGTCTTCAGGATCCATCAATGTTGTCACAAATTGTAGGATTTTCTCATTTTTATGGCTGAATAATATTCCATTGTGTGTGTGTGTACATATGTGTGTGTGTGTGTGTGTGTGTGTGTATATAAAACAATTTCTTTATCCATTCATCCATTGAAGGACACTTAGTTATTATAAGTAATGCTGCTATGAACATGGGGGTGCATATATCTTTTCCAGTTAGTGTTTTTTTTTTCCTTTGGTTATATTCCCAGAAGTGGAATTGCTGGATCATGTGATAGTTCTATTTTTAATTTTTTCTGGACCTCCATACTGTTTTTGTAACGGATGCACCAATTTATAATTCCTGCCAACAGTGCACAAAGTCTCCCTTTAGTCTACATCTATGCCAGCATTGGTTATCGCTTGTCTTTTTGATGTCTTTTTTGGTTATCTCTTGTCTTTTTGAGGATGGCCATTCTAACAGGCATAAGGTGATAACTCATTATGGTTCTAATTTGCATTTCCCTAATGACTAGTGAATTTGAGCATCTTTTCATGTACTTGTTGGTATAGTGAAAAATTATTTTAAAATAATTTTTGAATAAGTAATGAATCTAAGAACAATGTGATATATTCTGTTAGGCTAGCGAGTGCAATATTCTGCCTATTTTATATGGTTGTATAGAATTGGAGAATTATCACTGAGTTAGATAAGGTGACCTCTAAGTTTCTTTCCAACTATAATATCCTAGATTGATATAGAGTATATTTCCCTGCCACAAACAACAGTTTCACACTCACATTGCAGAATTGTAAACTGGGAATAAGATCACTCTACATTTGCAAATCGTTGGAAGATCACCAATCCTGGGCTTTGCTCCTAGTAGTTAATGGTCACTCTTGCATGCTTAATTTCACCCTTGTGATTTTCAAAACTTTGTGAAAACAAGACTGAAGGCAATACCAGGCAATTAGCTCACGAGAATGGAGGGTTCCTTTCAATGACATTTCTTTGTTTTCAGTTTTAATCTTTATATTGCTGTAAAAAATGCACACATTTACTCTTTTAATTGGTTGGTGATCTGATTATCACAATTAAGCATTAGGTTTTCTGTTTCTTTTAACTTTTAAAATATGTTATTCACAACTTTCTAATTAAAAGTACCAATTCACGTCAGATGTGAAGAACAAGAACCGTTATAATGATCCATGAATTTTTTACTCCTATTTGTGCAGTTAATTTATTTCATGGAAATCATGGATTTTTCAGTTCACGGTCCATTTACACTCAGGGTAAAAGCATAAAGGTCAGTAAAGAATACTTAATGACCACAAAAGCTGCTAACTAAGGGAATATAGAAAGTGTGAAATTGTACATTTTCATCTTTTCATTCTGCCTGGGAACATCTATATTTTGTTAAGTCTGATATTTAAAAAACATATCAAAGTTTGGCAAAATGTTCAAATTTCCCAATATGTGAAATGTGATAGGCTCTCAAATAGATTTTTGCCTAGCACCTTTTTTTAGGTATAAGGAAACACATAATTCACGAGAATCAGCCAAGACAGTACAATGTTGGATGATAGAGAGTTGAATATATAAAGTTCAGCATTTTCCCAAGTGGGTTTAAACAGGCTTCCCTTAGGAACAGTTTCTGCCATGGAGTATTTATTACCTTGAATAATGTGACAGAAAGAAATGGAATAAGGAAATGATTTTTACTAAATAAAAGCAGCCATCAACTCTCAAAAGATAAACTATCCATATTTTAAGAAGAATACAGTTCACTAGAAAATCTTGGTGTCTTAATGACAATTTGGAGAAGCAGTTTTTATTTGCACTGTGCAAAGCAAGCACGCACATTCAGTTTTACAGCTCAAGTATCCACATCTAAATGTCTAAAAATTGTCAAGATCTTCAAAATGGTCTTCCTTTTGTTAGTCCTGCCCAAACAAGAAGGGAGGCCAAACTCCCCAAGCACAGGTTCAAAGTGCAGACAGGAACAGTAAATAAGAGTGGCTCTTAGAGAAACCAAGGCAGAAATGAAAGCTCTCTGAGACCCAGGGATTCATTGCATTCTTATAAAACAGGAAGTCTAAATCACCGTTGTTGAGCTTCCAGGAAAATCAGCTGCTGGCTTTTTTCTTGGGAGGGGGCATTGGTTTTATCCTAATGCTTAAATCTGTAAGTAGCTGAAGATTCCTATTCCATAGAGGCATATAACAAAGGAGCTATTTTTTTAGAAGCTAAAGTAGAAAAGGAGAAAACTTGTTGAAAATTGTTTCCCTGTCTCTAACCCAATTTATTTTTTCCTAATGGAAATTATGGTCTCTTTTTGGGTCCAAAATAGAGTTATTAGATTTGTTTCTCAATGAAAAATTGAAATCTTGTTGGATTAGGTAGAAAGCAAATATAGATGCAAAATAAAATTAAGGAAACGAATACCAATATATTTAAGTGCTTCTCTCTGCAAATCATTTGCTTGTTTAAAATATCAAATATTTATGCCCTAAATTCATTCTTAGGATATTAAAGTCTCTTTTACTTTAAGACAACTGTTTTCTTATTGTTAAAAAGATAAATAAAAATAATAATAATAAAAAGAATTACCACCGAGTTAGATTAGGTGACCTTTAAGGTTCTTTCCAACTGTAAAATCCTAAGTTGATGTATAGAATATCTTTTATATAATATTATATATGTATTAGATATAATGTTAAATATGTATTAGATAAACAGTATTATATAAACTATTGTTAAATTATGTTATCACTTGGCAAACTCATGTAGTTTACTTTCATTATCAAATTGCTCACTTGTACTAAGCACCAAGAGAACTGTGATTTGTGATCTAGAATCTCTGTGGTTGATTTTGAAGGCATACAGCCTTGATTGTAAAATCAATGTTTAAGGAGGGGGGCTCTGTACTATACAGCTGTCACTGCTTTTATGGCCTCTGAGTGTATTCTATTTCTTGTATAAATGGAATGTTTGGAGGCAACAAGAGATAATGTATTAGAAGCCATGTAAATCAGCATATAAGTATCAATTTCCAATGTGATTTCAGAGTATTGCTGCGAAATTCTATGTGGTATCTCATAAGAGGTGTTTGTGGAAGTCAACATTCATATAATAAATAATTCAGGAATGCTAAAAATTATTATGCACTTAGACAAATAACCGGTAAAATTCCCAACACCAGAGAAAGCAATAGTAATCAATGTCACTTATGACGTCATCTCCCTCACGGAGATATTCACTGCTTCACGGTTCACTGAATAAACTCTTTGGGGTTTAGCTTCATTAACATAAGTTGTCATAAGAACACTTATCTCAACCTAAATTGGAAAAATGGAAATGCTCAAATTAAACTCATATTTAACATATTAAACTTCTAGACAACACTCCCTTGACAGTGAATATAATTCACATATATTATACTTTTTATGTTTAGTAGCGCTTTCAGCTATCTGTCCCAAACACTTGAAAATGAATCGTTTACTTTTGCTCCTGCAATTTAAATGATGCAGTGAAGAGTAAACCTTATGTTTTTCTGAGAGTCTCAGTAAAATGCAATTTCATTTATTGGTCAAGAGGCTCATAAGAATGCTCCATCCAAAAAGCTTCATTTTACTGAGAAAGAAAAATAGATTAGATAACTTAACATTATTTTTTCAAATTTAATGTCTATTTTCACAAGGTAAATCATCCAGAATACATCTCCCTGTTTTGAAAAGCACCATTTTAATTTCAACCGTGTGTGATTCTGACTCTGTGAGCTTCAGCCTTCATCTACTACTTTGAGTCTTGGGCACGAGTCACCTGCTGTTTAGGGTAGCGTTGTCTCCCAGGAGCATGAGCTCCTGATACTGCGGCAGCCTTCTTCATATTTGCCATTCTTCCTTCATACTTTTTCCTTATTTTTTGATTCAGCTTGCATCATCCTCTTTGGCAGAGTCAGTAGGAAATTCCTTTGATTCCAGGTACAGTGTTATTCACTAAAGGAACTATTTTCAAAGGGAAACTCCTTATCTCCATGGGGCTATAACAGACACCCTGGGCAAATTTTTTCTTAGATCAATAAACCTGTACATCCCATCATCTTTAGGTCCCTATACAGTTATAATAGCTAGGACAGTGAAAACCATGAGAAAAAAATTGAAACCTATATAGTTTAAGTAATCTCTCTGTTGTTATACACATAACAGAGAGATTATGTGTTATAATAGTAACAGTGTGTTACTATAATAACAGTGTGTTATTATATGCTGTCTTTCTATATATAATAGCCATGGTCCATACCTATATGTCTAGGGTATAAATTTCCTAATAGCACGATGCTGTCATTTCAGTAGATAGTCCTCATGATGCTATTTTTGTGAAATAGATACAGTGAGATATTATTTGTATCTCTTATATTAAAAAAACTCACTCCATATAGTCCCATCGTTATTATTAATAGCTTATGACAATGATACATTTATCAAAAAATAATGTTAATATTAAAGATTAGAGAACAAGAAAATAACCCTTTCATTTGGTTTATTAAAGGATAACAATATTCTTGAGTCATAAGATATTAGTACAATAAAACATCAATGTTAAATGTCAAATTATTAATGTGTCCAAATTAGAAAAGAATAATAAGAATGTACATGAATGATGATTCTATTCATGCTTTTGTTATTGATGTAAACCATTTGTTTTCATTAAAATGCACCAGTTTGATCAAGGTCTAAAAATGAAAAAGCATTTGATCTATACAGGTGTTTTAGAATTTCATAGCCTTGCATTTCACAGAAGAAATCTTCTTTAGTCACTACTTCCATACCTTGACCTCTGTAATGAACACATAAGTTATACTCTCACAAAGATTTTTCTTTAAAAATAGACATGTAGATTGAATCCTGACTAATAAATGTACTAATTGTTTTACCCTAGTGCAGCTATTAGTCAAGATTAAATATTTAGCAGCTCCATCTTTTTAAGACACTTTCTTAATGCTTCTATAGGGACATCAGTGATGTCATGAATTGCTCTTGGTAGGGAAGGAAGTCACTGAGTCACCCAGGGTTCTATTATATGACAGTAGGATGTGCACGTGGTTAGGCTAAAACATTAACACTTTCATAGAGGAAAGGGTGGGGAGGAAAATGTTTACTCTCTTAGGGAAAATATCGCAACAAGTTCAAAAGGAGTTAGTTATTGGAGTATGAGTACATTAAATAAACACATTTCTGTATGTTTTCCTGAAATAAATGGTTTTTATATAGTAAAATAAAAACCTTCAATAGCCGTTTATAAATAGTAATTGTGATCAAACAAAACTCCAATATAAAGTAAACTGTCTCACTTCCTCTATTGGCAAGATTATCGAACATTGCAGATGACATGCTTTTATATGAAGCCCACTCCTGGAAAATGCTTCTCCCGCAAAAAAAAAAGTATATTATATTTATTAATGTTTTTAAAAGAACTGGGTAAAAATGTGTAGTTCATATGGATGTTATAATACTGTAGAGTCACTTAAAATATCTGATGTCTGATTCATGCAAGCTCTTTTCTAATAGCAGAGCCAAGATTTACAAGGGCCTTTACCTGTTTTGTTTTGAGAAAAATGTTTTCCTTGCTATTCAAGAAGAGAAGAAAAATATTTCATTTTTCTGCCAAATGACAAAATTGGGAATATGCCACTTTTCTTCTCTGAGAAGTGAGAGTATTTTCATGTGGTACATGCTTCCTCTAGAGATGCATCAAAACACTAACATAACACACAATTTGAAAGCGTTTCTTAATGCACTACAGCGACAGTTTTAATTCATATTCATTGGTTACATAGAGTACTATAATGACGTAAGGTTAAAAACAATCAGTCTGTGTAGGTTATTTCAATAATGTGCATTTTTTCCAGGGAAAAATTTAGGCAAACTGGCTAATTCATTTGTGTTATTTTGTGTGTATAATGTTGTCCTCTATTCTGCATCTTTAAATGGGTGATTGATAAACAAACAGCAAGCTCAGTCACAACTGCAACAGATGTAAGCTTTATGAATTCACATCATACTTGTGAGTTGGAAGCCTTAAAGCCCTTTCACCCCTCTTACAGACCGTTGAGAATAAAGTAATCGTTCCTGGAATTTGGGAGGCTATTGATTGAAAGCTCTGTGGTATCTCCCCAGGTACACTGAGACTGAAAAGACACAGAGAATGAGCTTGGGCTTTATTTATTTGCTTTGCAAAGTGACTCAGACAAAAGGATTGGGGGAGGGGCTATTGTTTCCCTCATTTAGGTTGATAGAGATTTTTAATTTTTACTATTTTAATTTTTAGATTTTCAAGAAATGAGGTTTTAGAGAGTATTGATCTCTATAAAGGTAAAATGGGGTTATTTTCCTATGGGTATTGAAACAACCTGCTAATTCAAGTACCTGTGATATGGCTATCCCTCTTTGATTAAAAAAAAAAAATCTTCCTTACCCCCAAACAGAATAGTTGATTCATTATTTGATGCAATCCTTTGATGCTGCAAAAATGCTGTCTCAAAAACCATTTAGAGTGAAAATCAGTGAACAGTTATGGTTTCAAATATGGAGACTCCAAAGTGTTTCTTATAAGTTGTTATCATATTTTTTAAAATAAATTTGTATTTTTAAAAAATAAATTTTAATAAATGGACTAAATAATTTCTTTTGATTAACTTCAGGTTAAGAAATTCAAATAAACATTCTTTGACGTGGCTACTAAGTAGGTAATATAGCAAAGTGATAAAAATAGCACCAGTGAGAAGTAGTAAAAGGGGACACCTAGTAGTACAATACTATTAAAAGAACAGAATTTTCTAAGCATCCAATCAGACATATAAACTATTTTAAATTTGTTCTCACTTAAGAACACTTGAAAATTCTGATAAAAGCTGAAATATAGATGAATCTCTTTGATATATAACACTGTAGATAAAACTTTGCTGCTACAGTATAGACATTTTCTATGTAATACAAATACTTAAAGCTAATAATTAGATTCTACACTTTAGGCTCTCAGCATCAGATAAGACATCGAAGCATTTGTCAATTCAATACTATTTGTGGTGAAATTTGGAATGTTTAATGCCTCAAACTTAATCCTGTTGAAAATATAATCTAATATCCTAAGAAAGTGAATAAAATCTTCAAAAGTGGGTTTAAGTGCCCAACAAATGTTTGTTGAGTTGTTTGCCAAACTAGAACGAACCAAGCACTGGTACAAATCCCTTTAGCTTCTTTATGGAAAGACTGATTTTTAGGTATAGGATGTACACATGTTGTTTACTTTCAGTCTGTGAATTTCCAAAGCAATAAAAGCAGAAAAAAAAATTCAAGGAGGCATATCCTGTGGATCTCCCTCCTTGACACATAATTTGTAGGTCTTGATGTGGCTGCATTGATAAAATGCTGGGTGTGTAACAGGTGAAAATGAAGGCCTGGCTTTCATACAAGCTTAGATTGGCTATATTTTCACAAATCAATGATTTTTCTCATTGAAAGATAATACATTTTGGTAATGCTGGAGAAGTTAGATGCTAGAGAGGTCACTGCAGGGGGTGAAGGAAAGCGATAGCAGTGGTCAGAACTGCAATTATTCCTAGGTGAACTTGGTTTGATAGAAGGAGTAGCAGTCTTGCTGGGCTCGAATTGCTTTTCTATTTGACTATGCTTATCAGTAATTAGAAGAAAGTGTTGGAGGAAACCAAGGGTTGGGGAGAGAGTTCTCCTGTCTTTCTATGACAGTAAAACATCCGAGTCAAAAATCATCAGGCAGTTTTTTCTACAGGGTGCCAAATAACCTATTTCAAGGTTATTTGAAAAGCCAAAAATTGATTGTTCATGAATACTTAATGTGAACCTACGCACATCCACAAGTCAACTTGAGAAACAGTCATTTAATCAAAAATTAGGCATCTTAAACAAAAACCTGTGAAATATAATCAGTTAGTAACTAAGTTAGTAATTAAGCACTTCTGGGAAATTATTTCTTTTATTGTTTGTGTATTTTGGTACAGAACAGTCTAGATATAGATCAGATCTTCTCATCTGTAGCTAGTTAAGAAAAATCACCTAAGAAAATTTCAATTAATTATAAATAGAAAGCAGCGGGAGAGGTTTGCTCAATCCCTGGACAACCATAGCCTTGCTTCAGGACTGTTATGAAGATGTTTTTTTTCTTCTTCTTTTTTTTAATACTAAGTCATTTTTCATACATAAAAATACCCGACTTCCTGGTCATACTTCTATATATCCTATTTTCTCACTAGCTTTCATCCCACTGCATCTACTCTTTAAACCCATCGTGAATCACAGAGCATCATTTCTCAACTTTTCTCTATTATCATCCACATCTCTTATCAGTCCTTCTTCTCCAGTGTAGACACTATAGTATATTCCATCACAACAGCTACTACTTGCCTGTTATATTCTAAACATTACTGCCCCAGTGTGTCATTCCATCCAGTCAACACTGCAGAACCATAACTCAGATAAGTCCAATAACCTCTTCTCCATATTCAGGATAGTGGGTATTTGCTGATAGAGAAAACTTTGTAATCTTATGGAGAGTTGCTGTTATAATTTTATGTTCTCTAATTTTGATCAGCTTCTCAACTACACACAGAAATTCACCTTCCTTTTCTTAAGTAGCTTCTTCTTCAAGATTCTCTTTCAGATCCTAATTTTTTATACTACTTATCTCTCCAAC
This sequence comes from Balaenoptera musculus, assembly GCF_009873245.2. Taxonomy (NCBI): domain Eukaryota; kingdom Metazoa; phylum Chordata; class Mammalia; order Artiodactyla; family Balaenopteridae; genus Balaenoptera; species Balaenoptera musculus. The sequence continues at coordinate 59,329,156 of NC_045794.1, forward strand.
TTTCTCATTATTCTTTTCGGATGTCCTCAACTCCTACATCTTATATAAAAGGAGATCTTCTTCAGCTTCCTGTGGCATCTTAGAACAAAGCAACATCAATGCCCTTCCTTTCCTTTCGTTTTTTAAAATTTTATTTATTTTATTTTATTTTTTAATTTTTAAAAAATTTTCACTGAAGTATAGTTAATTTACAAAAGGACAAATGAACTTATCTACAAAACAGAAATAGAGTTACAGGTGTAAAACACAAACTTATGGTTACCAGGGGGGAAAGGGGGTGGGAGGGATAAATTGGGAGATTGGGATTGACATATACACACTACTATATATAAAATAGATAACTAATAAGGACCTACTGTATAGCACAGGGAACTCTACTCAATACTCTGTAATGGCCTATATGGGAAAGGAATCTAAAAAAGAGTGGATATATGTATATGTATAACTGACTCAACTTGCTGTACATCTGAAACTAACATCTTTTCCTTTCTCATAGAAGAGATGTCTCATCTTTGGTAATCTCTTCCATTAGCACTAAGACACCTTCGAATAAACAGTATGCAATATCATGACTGACATCAATGACAGACATGACAGACTTTACAGTCCTCAACAACCCACAGTAGACAGTTGACTTCCTTCTCCCTTTCACATAAAAGTCTTTGAAAGAGGTGTGAACACTCTTTTTCTCCATTTCTTCACCATCCATTCTTTTGTTAAACTACTGTGAAATGGCTCCCACTGCCTGTATTTCACTGGAATTACTCTTTCCAAGGTCACCAGTGGACTACTAACTGATAAATTGAAATGACCATTTTGAATTTTCTTTCTTGAGCTCTCTGCACCATTTTACTCTGTGGAACCCTCCCCACTTCGTGTAATGCTTTCTTCCCTGGGATTCAGTTGTGCCACTTTCTACTATCTTCTTCCTACTTCTCTGTTTACTTCTTAATATTTTTCTTTTATTTTTTATTTATTTTTTAATAGATCTTTATTTGAGTATAATTGTTTCACAATAATGTGTTAGTTTCTCTTGTACACTGAAGTGAATCAGCCATATGCATACACATGTCCCCATATCCCCTCCCTCTTGAGCCTCCCTCCCACCCTCCCTATCCCACCCCTCTAGGTCATCGCAAAGCACTGAGCTGATCTCCCTGTGCTATGTTGCTGCTTCCTACTAGCTAACTATTTTACATTCGGTAGTGCATATATGTCGATGCTATTCTCACTTTGCCCCAGCTTCCCCCTCCCACCCCATGTCCTCAAGTCCATTCTCTGTGTCTATATCTTTATTCCTACCTTGCCCCTAGGTTCATCAGACCCTTTTTTTTTTTAGATTCCATATATATGTGTTAGCATACAGTATTTGTTTTTCTCTTTCTGACTAACTTCACTCTGTATGACAGACTCTAGGTCCATCCACCTCACTACAAATAACTCAATTTCATTCCTTTTTATGGCTGAGTAATAGTCCATTGTATATATGTGCCACATCTTCTTTATCCATTCATCTGTCGATGGACACTTAGGTTGCTTCCATGTCCTGGCTACTGTAAATAGAGCTGTAATGAACATTGTGGTACATGACTCTTTTTGAATTATGGTTTTCTCAGGGTATATGACTGTAGTTGGATTGCTGAGTCATATGGTAGTTCTATTTTTAGTTCTTTAAGGAATCTTCATACTGTTCTCCATAGTGGCTGTATCAATTTACATTCCCACCAACAGTGCAGGAGGGTTCCCTTTTCACCATACCCTTCCAGCATTTATTGTTTCTAGATTTTTTGATAATGGCCATTCTGACCAGTGTGAGGTGATACCTCATTGTACTTCTGATTTGCATTTCTCCAATAATTAGTAATGTTGAGCATCTTTTCATGTGCCTCTTGGCCATCTGTATGTCTTCCTTGGTGAAATGTCTATTTAGGTCTTCTGCCCAATTTTTAATTGGATTGTTTGTTTTTTGATATTGAGCTCCATGAGCTGTTTGTATATTTTGGAGATTAATCCTTTGTCCGTTGTTTCAGTTACAAATATTTTCTCCCATTCTGAGGGTTGTCTTTTCGTCTTCTTTATGGTTTCCTTTGCTGTGCAAAAGCTTTTAAGTTTAATTAAGTCCCATTTGTTTATTTTTGTTTTTATTTCTGTTACTCTAGGAGGTGGGTCAGGGCTATGAATTTTATAGGTTTCCATACCATTTTCATTCTTTTGTGGTCGCACCTTTACCCACAAGTTTAGGAGTCCATGGAACCTCACCATCACAGAATGCGTTCCTATCTTTTTAGATCACACAGTAGGGACCTGGAACTCCAGAACTCTCTGCCCCAGTAGCTCCAAGAATTCTTCTGAGGCCTTCCCAGGCCACAAGATATTGTCTTCACTTTTTGGTTTTTTTTGGCCATACTGTGTGGCATGCAGGATCTTAGTTCCTCGACTGGGGATTGAACCCATGCCCCCTGCAGTGGAAGCATGGAGTCTTAACCACTGAACTGCCAGGGAAGTTCCAATAGTGTCTTCACTTCTAAGCCTGAGAATTGGTCAGGAAGCAGCTGATGATGGAGTGTGTGGACCAGCTTGAACGTGTGATATGGCTGTTCATGTAGGTACAGATGAAGCCAGTCATGGTGAAGAAAGAAGCCAGTGGTAGAGAGAGAATGGGACTGGGCTCATGACCATGGACAAAGTCTCCTATATTTTTATGTTTTTATGGTTCAAAATTCAAAAATCCACAAATTCTTTGATATTTCTCCATTCAAAAGGTAGAGCCTAATTCTCCTTTCCTTCAAAGTGGCTTGGATTTAGTGACTCACTTTTAAGCAGTAAAATGTGGTAGAAGTGATGTTGTGGCTTCTAAGATCAATATGTAAAATACACTGTAGCTTCATCCTAGTTCCTTTTCTTTGATCATTTGCTCTGGGAGAAGCCAGCTGCCATGTTGTAAAAACACTGAAGTAGCCCTAAGGAGACACCTTTATGGCAAGGAACTGGGTCCTCTTTCTAAAAATCAGCAAGGAATTGAGGCTTTCTGCTAACAGCCATGAGAATGAGCCATTTTGAAAGTGGCCATTGAGAGATGAATGTATAAAGAAGATGTGGCACATATACTATGGAATATTACTCAGCCATTAAAAAGAATGAAATAATGCCATTTGTAGCAACACAGATGGACCAAAAGATTATCATACTAAATGAAATAAGCCAGAGAGAAAGACGAATATCATATGATATTGTTTATATGTGGAATCTAAAAAAAAATGAAATGATACAAATGAACTTATATACAAAACAGAAATAGACACACAGACATAGAAAAGAGACTTATGGTTAACAAAGGGGAAGTGGGGGAGAGGGATAAATTAGGAGTTTGGGATTAACATATACACATTACTGTATGTAAAATAGATAACCAACAAAGACCTACTGTATAGCACAGGGAACAATACTCAGTATTTTGTAATAACCTATAAGGGAAAAGAATCTAAAAAAGAGTATATATATATATATGAAACCAAATCACTGTGCTGTACTGCTAAAACTAACACAACACTGTAAATCAACTATACTTCAGTAAAAAACAAAACAAACAAACAAAAATTGGTGGTCAAGACAATGAGAGGAAACTAATGTATTACTGATGGTGGGAGTATAAACTCTTAGAACTCTTCATAAGTGATGTGGCAATAAGAATCAGAAGCTTTAAAAAAAAAAGAAAGTGGATCCTCTAGCCCCAGTCAAGCTTCCAGATGATTGCAGCTCAGGCTGACACCTTGAATACAACCTCATGAGATACCCCTGAGTCAGAACTACACAACTAAACTGCTTCTGAAACTTATTCATACTGTGATATAATAAAGAGTTGTTTTTTATGTTGTGAAATTTGGAGGTAATTTGTTATGAAAGCAAAAGATAACTGATATATGAAACTACTGATTCTAAAATTTTTAATCTCAAACTGACCTTTTAGATTTTTATCATGGGTAGGACGATGGACCATATTTTATTTAACAGCTTATTAGGTTGATTTTCAGTTCTTAATATTTAGCATATTTAGATACATGGACTGATGCATGCATTTGTACTCTTGTCCTTTAAGGATGGGCCTAAACTTCCCCACATTCCTGGGTTGCACATGCAGAGGCACTAAGCAGGTCCTGTGAAGTGTTATGCTTCAATTGCAACAGGGAAGCCCTGGTGTGTGAGGCTAGAAGCACTCAGTGAAGGCTTGAAACTGGACATGTTTGTATATCCCTGCATAAAGTTGTTGTTCTAAACCCATGCCGAGTTGGTCTCTGGAGTAGCAGTTGGGATAGAAACAAAATGGCTAGGGGTCCCGGAGACAGGTCTGTCTAAATGGATCTGCAGTGATGCATAAGAAGTGCATGATACAAAATCCTTTACTGGTTCCTGTTACTCTCCATATAAAGTTTTAACCCTTTAAGATCTCGGTCCCTCTTAACTGTCTAACTTCATCTAATGGCGCTTTTATTATCAAGCTCTAGGTACCAGCTAGACTGAATTACTTGTGATTCTTCAAATGGCCACACTCTTTATTCCTTCCACACCTTCGAGTATGCCTTCCACGTTTCAGAGATATTCTTCTCTCCTCCACACTCCTATCCATAAACCCTCTCAGAAGGCCTCTGTGATCAATTCATAACTCTTCTTGGTGCTCCCACTCATTCTATAGGACACTGCACTTACTGTTATTTTCACATTATAGTGTAACTACAGGGTATTTATCTGTATTTATAGTCAAAGAACTATAAACTCTTTGAGGATAGGAGTCAAGTCATTAATTGTTGAGTTTCCTGTGACATATATAACACTTGGTACATGCCAGGATCAAATGATATTTAGAATATACACTTTTAGCATGTTAATAAAATGATTCTATAGAAGGATCTAGATTATTAAAACTCTGGGAAAAATAATTGCATTTTGTTAAAAAAAATAATACCTTGTAAAAAGCAATATACAACAAAAACAGTAATGACCCAATGCATTATTAGTGTACAGTCCTGTTTTAAAAAGGACATCATTCAGAGGTACTAGAGATACTATAAACTATAATGTACCAATTACTATCTTAACTACAATACATGGTGTAAATCAATGGTGGTAATAAATCTTGTCTAAATGACCAGAACATGAACTAAAGCTCCCTTTGTAGCACATATTTCTCTTTAGTTGATTTCACTCCCTTTAGGCTTGTGGTTTGTAAATAGAAGCTTTTAATGACAGGAAGAAAACCAGGGATTATTTTATTTCAGTCTTCCAAATATGATCTCCCCAGGAAAGCACACAGTCTAGAAGTAAATACCTAGAGGCTTCCAAATGTATTTGCAATGTAAAGCAAGAGACTATTGGAGTGATAATCCAGTAAAACAAAATTAGTTTTTCATCTTTGGTAGAGATATTTTTAAATATCTCAAAGTAATAAAACAGTAAATCCTAATCTTGGTTTTGTGATTCTTGAGATGCCTAAAAGAAATTGCAAATATTCAAAACAAATATGTTCAGTTCTCTGAGAATTTGTAATCGGCTTTGCAAATGGTTGTTCTTGGAGAAGGGGATGATTTAACAAGCAAACAATGATGGAGCTCAACTCCAAAAAATTTAGGAAGTGTTGATATAAAACATGATTGTTGCCTTCATTGAGTTAAATATTGAAATCCAAAAGAAATATGATCTTCAGTTGTATCTTACTTTGCTTACCCAAATAATTACACATCTCACCCTTTTATGAAGGTATTCCAAGTAAACTTCATCAACTCTAAATTCAGTGATACTGTGAATTCTGTGATTCTGTAATTCTATTCCCTTTTCTCTAGTGGCATTTCCAATGGACACATCACTTAATGTCCTCACTCTAGAAGAGAAAAGAAGCTGATGCCAAATGTTCATTTCAGTCTAGTTCCTTCTGTGATAGATACTACACTGGACACTGGAATCTATCCCTTTTGTGGTTCTATAAGTATTGAAAATAGATTTAAATAGAGGTGTCTGAGTTATTATCAGCACCACATATCCTGTCTCTAATTTAATCCAATTTTTAAATTATTTTCCTATTCCCTTATATATTGTTTTATTGTTTTCCTATTCCCTTATATATTTTTATGAAAAATAAATTATTAGATTATTTTAACTTATTTCTTTTACTTTACTTTGGTGCACCTATTTTTGTTCATATTTTTCTTAAGTTTATTAGTAACCCATTTCAGTGGAAATTTGATGGAAAATAGCCTTCACTTATTTGAATAACAAATGGAGCAATGAAGAATTGCAGGTATAATAACATCTATGGATAGTCAGTTGTAGTGAAAATATTAAAACAGTGTATAAGCATTCAAGTCATAACAAAGTTTAAGCTTAGATCCTCAGTAAACCACAGAAGTAGACGGAGCAGTGGAATCCAGTGACGTGACTAATTTAGTCTCTGTGGCGTCCAGAGGCTCATTTATTAAATGAATGTTTTAAATCTACCTTGATTATCCAAAGTCAAGAATCTTTAAGTAAATCTTTAATGCATCTTGCATCCTAGGAAGGGGAGGGAGGAAATCTTCAAATGCTGGCACAGACAGGCCTTAACTTAATGCTGTCATTCTTTGTAGTGGAGTGAATCACGTTCTTTTATACTCTCAGCATTCTTCCAGTAAATAATCAATGTAAGTCACTCTCTCCCTGGGATGTAATTAAAAGCCTGCTACCAAAAGACAAGGTTGTTTTATGTACAGATATAGAAGTATATGTCCTCCAGGGAATAAACGATCCTCTTCCCTCCCTCTTCCAACCACAGTAAGAGGGTCCTAACCTGATTTTAAGTGCAGTAATATACCTGCTGTGAGAAAAGACATTTTGATGCATAGAACACTAAAGAGTTTTCCTATGTTGGCTTAAAACAGATGCAATTAATTTATCATTTCAATTACCTTGCCCCGAAGGCATGCATTTAACTGAAGTGTCAGTGTAGTGTGGAGCAGGAAAGTTGTAGTTTCTTGAAATCTCTATTGTATTCAAATGGTCAGTGTGGGCTCATTAGAAAAATTAAGAAGACCAGACAGGCAATTTTTCAGAACATATTCTGAAAAGTATGTCGAGGTGAGTTGATTGCCCTCCTTTTCCCTGCCACTTCACTGCACTAGTAAGGGTGATTTTGTATGACGCAGCCCAGTTTCCTTTTAAGATGACAGGGTAGAAAATCGCTAGGGGACTTGGACTGCCAAAGTCCTCAAGATCTCTCCAACATGTCCAACAAAAACACAGATCAGTGAACCAAGAGATAACAGACAGAAGCCTCCAACACAAAAAGACCATTGTGGAGTTCATGGTGTTATCTTAACAGGGCAGCACTGTTGTAGTGACTAATTAAAAAATATGTGTGATTATGTACTTCAGAACACACAATTTGAAAAAAAAAGGAACTTAAAAAGTTTTCAAATAAGTACTTTTGCAGTGTTCAGTCAGGCTTTGGTTGGTTCAGTCATGCTTTGTTTTAATAAAGCATTTGTTTTAATTTTTAATAAATTTTAATAAAATTTTAATAAATTTAAAATTATTTAATAAATGTTCATTAAATTTATTAAATTAAAATTGTTTTCCTATTCCCTTATTTATTTTTTGAAAAATAAATTATTAGACTATTTACACTTATTTCATTTATTTTACTTTGGCGTACATATTTTTGTTCATATTTTTCTTAAATTTATTAGTAATCCATTTCAGCAGAAATTTGATGGAAAATAGCTTTCACTTATTTGAATAACAAATGGGGCAATGATGAACTGCAGGTATAATAACATCTACGGAGAGTCAGTTGTTTTAATAAATGTTTTATTAGTTTATTATTTCATAAATTTTTATTAATTTATTAGTTTTCCATGAAATAACTCCAAAGGGAAAATATAAAAATAAGCATCTGCCAGTGTACCTGGTCTCTCTTTGCCAAATATAAATGTTTAGGACCTGTCTTCCTCCGTTTCTCCCACCTCCTCAACTTCCTCCAGTACCTAAGTTATATATGGCCAAGGTGTTTCTGTTCATATTTAACATATTTATATTCTTTTGATAATTTCTGGTCTGGTTGAATTTTTCCCCACATGTTCTATTAATTTGCTCATTTCACTGTTACCTTAGTATGCTAAGATATTTATATTAGAAAGGATATTATAGGTCATTTACTCCTATAACTCCCTCGGGAAACTGAGAACCAAAAAGGAAGGATATTTCAAGATCACATACCTGTTAGAGGGGAATCTGAGACTAAACCCCAGGATTTCTTCTTTCTTGTAGTAGAAGAAGCACTGACTACCTGGGCTCAGGACCCAGGTCTGTCTTTTCACCGCTCTATATCTCAGTTCCGCATTTATAAAATAGGGGTAGTAGCAGCTCTTTTGCACACTCACAAAAACATGCAGAGGGTGACGAGAGATGATAGATGTGACAGTATGGAGTAAGGGTATGTGGCAATTAGGTATTTGTAACATTTAAATAGGAAAGCAGATGAGTTGAAGGCTGCCAGGAGAGCCTTGCTGGCCACCCCCCAAGGCTGCATCACTGAGCTGAGTCACCTTAGGGACTTTTCTGTGCTGGAAAGTCTGGTGATCTACTTAGAAACCTGATTTTACAAGTAAAATGTTTGAGAGTAGATCATTTTCTCATGGGTAAACTCACATTAATTAGCCTCTTGGTGGCAAAGTTGAAAATTTGCCATTTAGAAAGGTAACGCGTACTGACATCTAATTTGGAACACCTATATTAGTAAAACTGGCATATTCTCCCTTGAGGCAGAACCACACAGGAAATGAAATTATAATCCATTGGTTTCCAAGTGGTCATGGAATCGAAGTAAAGGGAATCAGTTAAATAATTCAAATGTTCAGTGGTATCAGACATAGATAAACAGCCCTTTGGCTCCATTTCCATGAAATAACAAACAACAACAAGAACAAACATTTATTAAGCACTTACTTACTATGTGCCAGGCATTATGCTCAATGCTTTGTAAGAATTACCTCATGGAATATTTACAACCCTCCTAGGCACAGACCATCATTTTTATACCACTTTTGCTGAGAAGGAAGCAAGACTTAAGAAGGTGGCTGTTTGTTACCTCTTCAGTATTGCCCATGCCTCTCCTGGATGTCCACTTCCATGAGTTCTTTGAAAACCTCAGGTGTGCTCCCACTATCAAGACTGTACTTGCCCTTCCCTTTGCCTGAGTGCTCTTCTCCTAGAAGTCTTCAAGGCTATTTCCTGTTCTTTCAAGTTTTTGACTGCAAAATCATTGTCTCACTGAAGTTTTTTCCTAGCTCAAATCTAAAATTTCCAATCAGCCATATCCAGCATTTAGTATACCCCAAACCTACTTTACTTTTTTTCAAGATACTTATTAGTAGCAAACATAGTATATAGTTAACTAATTATCATTTCACTGTCTGACTCTCCTATTAGACTACACACTTTATGAGGATTTTTAGTTTTCCCACAATACTCTATCTCCTATACCCCCCTACCTGACTCGGTGAATGCTCAATAAATATTAATTAAATGACTGAATGAAGCCACTGCCCAAGGTGATGACTTGAATGGGGAAATCCATCCAGGCCATTAAATGTTATTTACTCAATCTTTAGCAATAGAAAGGACCAGCATTAGTGACGCTACTTCTGTGACCTTCCTTAGGCTATGAATACTTCCCTTACTGACTAATTTGCTGCCTAATTAATGCATTTTTTTCTTGAACATTTTCAGTCTCCTCTTATACTCTGGGAATCAGCCTTTAAAGGTACTGTTTTACAGGAAGTTCGATCATGAGAAGATAATTTAATGAAGGCAATTAACACAAAGAAAATCATTTAAAAGAGGAAGCAAATTTTCATAGGAAATTGTGAAAAATTACATTCTTAGACGTTAAAATTGATAATAAATTCATTTCATCTTTTATTTAACAAAATGTCTCATAATTGACAATATGTGTTCTTTTTTTAAAGAATAAATAAAAATCAATCCAGTGATACTTTCTGTAAAAAATGTATCATGATACTCTGGTATAATGATGTTCTTTGCTTTATTTGGACTTTCTCAGTTTGACTATAAGTAAATTCAATTTTATAAATGCATTTGTGAGTTTAAGTAATTTTCTCAAGGTCTTGCTTTAACTTCTTAATATCTTAATACTTCCCCTTTGAAATACTTTGTGTTAACATCCTGCTTTTGTTTTGCTTTTAACTCACCCAACTGCCAAACCTCATCTCTGATATCATGTTCAAAGATTTCATGAAATTCTTCATTTTTTATTTTCATTGTGTTACTGTATATTAACAGGTGTCAGACTCCACCAGAGACTAAGTGATGGGGGTATAAGTGGGAAAAACAGGATAGCAGCAGAATTAAGGACAGAAGAATGTTTTAAGTATATTAGTAAAAAAATTGTGTTAAGATTTTAATTTTCCTATGCAATTTCAAAGTATGGGTAATTGGTTGATGAATATTCTAAAAAAAATACCATTCAGTCTACGATTCCTGGTGAAGTTTTAAAGAGCACCTCAGAGGTGCTATTATGTGGTAGGCACTATGCTAAGCGTTTTATATGTATATCACTCCCCACAATAGTTTGGTAAGAAGGAAACTGAATCTCAATACTCAGCTACTAAATGGCAGACATTGTCTCTGCAACTCTCCACGAACTCCTGGCTCTTTCAACACAAAGTTAGCCTTTTAAATAGACAAAGCTACTAATGTAGTTTTATTTGAAGAGTTCTATATAGAAGGCTACTCCATCAAATCATTCCTTCCATTATTTTGCCAAAAATTCCCTTATTAGAGATTCCACAACCCTGAATTTACGACTTCAGAATTTTAGTTGGACTATGGTTTTATGTCAAAGACCAATTTTTAACAGTTGGTTATAATGAAAATAGCAATGGCATTGGCCTTTGAAAACCTGCCTCCCGTTCAAATGATTTCACCTCTCTGAGCCTCAGTTTCCTTCTCTATAAACTGAGTATAACAACTTCATGCTGTGACTGAATGAAACTCAGAGAGACAATGCATGTAAAATGGAAGTAGCAAATATATATATGTGTCATTATGAAATAATTAACTCCAGATATAACATCTTAACCTGTAAAGGAAAATGTACTTGAAAATAAAGTCCTATAGCATATCCACCTAATAAAGATTGCCCACTCATTGTTTGGCAGTTTGAAGATTGAAAAAATATAAATAGTAACTTGAATTGTTCAGATATTTTTACCTGCAAACAATACATAACTGCAAATTCACACTGGCTTAAAAAATAAGGGCATTTGTTATTTTATACAACAAGAAGTAAGAAGGTGGGGAGAATATGCCAGGCTCTGCTTCCACCTCATGTCAATCCTAGGCTCTGACCTAGTTCTAGGGCTTCACCCTCTGGTCTGGGAGCAAGACAGCAATTCTAGGAATCACACTTTGCCAAAAACATCAAGCAGGCATGTTCCTGCCTCAGGGCCTTTGCAGTTAATATTCCTTCTGCTAGAGATAACCTTCCTCTGTGGCTAATCCCCCCTAGTGTATTCAAGTCTCTGCTTAAAAGTTACTCTAATGAAAATTATGTTTTATCTTGCCCACGTGGGTACTTTTTCATACCAAAGACTGTTCAGAGATTTTAAAAAATATTTCAATTTATTAAAGTTATTGCTTTCCTAAGATCACATTTTTAATATTTCCAACTTACCTATTTGATTATTCTGTTTTTAAGACTAGTAATTTTAATAATTATCTTTAAAAAAACTTTGATTAATATATTTTTTTACTATCTTTGTTAAGTTCCTTTAGATATTTAAATTGTATATACAAAGTTTATATATTTAATTTGCTCAAGTACCATGTCTATCTACCTTAAATAACAAATACTTCCAAAGTAAAATAATTCTTATAACTTAAATATTAAACAAGTCAGAGGATTGACTAGTCACTCTAATAGGTAAAATTCTCTTTAATATTACTTATACGACCAAATATTTATATTATCAAATATGTACATATTTCTTAATATAAAATATTAAGAGAATGGGTTTATTTTATTGTTACAAATATTCTTAAACTTAATTGTAGATCTAAGTGTTCAAACTTGACTAAATAATAAGGAAATATACATCACACATTTTTCAGAAATACCTTTCCAAGTAATTTTTGAGGTCACTCTCTTAGCTTAGCCTGAAGTGACCGAAATTTAATGAAATCTGTTCATAATCCATAGCAAGGATTTCATGGTATACAAGAAAACGTGATCATACAGAGTCTTCCGCTATTTTCGAGTAATATCATCGTTAATTTTTAAGATATATTAGAGTCTATAACTCCTATTCAACTGGTTGTATCATTTGAGCTAGTTTTCTTTTTGGTTGTCTCTTGAGATATGCAAATACCTTTGTTATCTAAATGTAAAGATCATTGTTCATAACAGATTCTACATTCTTTTTATATACTCTTATCTCTTAGGATCACAAAGCAATTATAGTCATTAAAATGATATCCAATTTTATTCTAGTTTTTTCAATCACAACTTCTATGTCACATAACATAGTGGAGATTTGTTGATCACATTTATTGAAAACAACATCCTTCCCACATTTCTCTATATTACGTTACCTGGCTTTATTTTTCTTCAGAGCACTTTTCATTCCCTGAGATATTATTGATTGATTGATTTGTTTGTTTTATTTTTTTCTTTCCTCTAAAATATAAGCTCTATGAAGAGCTGTGACTTGTATTTTCTCTTGTATCCTCAAGACATTGAAAAGTGCCTGGCACATAGGAGGCACTCAAAAATGACTGTTGAATAGATGAGTGAATGAATGAAGGGGCCAGACATTCATCTCATGCCTCCTCATAAACTAATGTATCGGCAGAGAGAATCACTACCATGATTGTCTTAAGACTAACAGGTTCCCTGGAGCTGGAGATGATTTTATTTCCTTATTGTCATAGGTGCTAGAAAGTGTGAAACACAATTCTGTAGGTAAACAACTGGGAATAGTCCACTTAAATGATTCTAATAATCACATTTGGAGATCAAGACAAAGGAGGCAGAGACTGTTTTAGGATGACAAAACACAATAACATAACAAGAGTTACAGAGAAAGGTTTTTCCTCCTGAAGATTTTGACGCATCCCAGACAGCCTCACAGGAGAAATCACATGACTATTTGATCTTACTATGCCCTCTAGAGTAGAGAATGTAGTTAAGATGCCTCTTATCCCAACCTCATAGATCACATCATAGAGATAAAAAAAGATTAAAACCTTAATTATTTTTTATTTGAGATGAATAAAACTATTCTTATATACTAGTTCTTTTATTACATTTTTCTTAGATAAATGTTAATAAGAAATACAATAATTTTCTATTGACAACTTTTCTTTAATAGAGTCTTTAATAGCTTAAATACTATAATGTATAACACATTCCACCTCACTTGCAAAGGTGCTGGTAATTCTATATCGAATAAAATGTTGCTAAGTAATGTAACCAATCCAACTGGCTAATAGAGAGCATTAATTGATTCAGAATTCCCTTCTAAAATTAGATAGAAGCTATACTACCCAACGCAATATCCAGGTATAACTGGCCTTTGAAGTAGTTTTGGGGCTGAGCTCTTCAATATAGAACAGAATCTGGCTTCAGTGGTTTTACCTGATTCTTGCTTTATTCAGCAGCATCCAAAGGCATAAGGCTCTTCAGTCGTAAGTCGAGCCATCTATTCCTCCCAGATGGTTATTAATTATTAAAATTAATAACTTTAGTACAGTTATAATCCCTTAATTATGTAATTAGGGAGATGCCATATAGTCTTGACTACAGGTGAGTAAGAAAGGGGAATTAAAGAAAAGGGCTTTGAATAATTGGGAGGCTTTCTCATTGAAAATACTTGAAAAGAGATAAAAGTGTCTACTGGTCTACAAATTGTCTCTAAAAATAGATGTATATTGAAATGGACTTAAGTGGTGAGAGTTGAAGAAAACATATAATTTTAGATTTGAAAGGGAACTTTAGAAAGTCAAAAACTGCTTTTATTATCTTGATAATTCAGGAATTGGAATCTCAGATAACTTAAAGGATTTCCACACAGTCACATAAAGAAGGGCTTGAACCAGAAATATGATGATACTGACATAATCTAGTGCTCTTTCTTCTCTGATGTCCTTGGTAAAAGAATATGAGTAAAAATCGATGGTAAAAATAAGATCTAGCAAAGAAGAGATACAAAAGTGGATATGTCCCCCAGAGAAGAGTCTTCATTCAAATTGGCTAAGTGTATATTATGTTAATTTATTAATTCAGCAAATACTTATTGAGTGACTGCCATGTCTACTAGGTATTATTCTAGGCACTGGGAATAGAGTAATGAATGAAAAAGACAAAAATTTCTCTCTCTCTCTCTCTTTCTTATATACATATAATTTCTTTCTTTCTTTAAAACAGTATATAAGCTTCCATTAAAAAGTAAAACTCGGGCTTCCCTGGTGGCGCAGTGGTTGAGAGTCTGCCTGCTAATGCAGGGGACACGGGTTCGAGCCCTGGTCTGGGAGGATCCCACATGCCGCGGAGCAACTAGGCCCCGTGGGCCACGGCTGCTGAGCCTGCGCGTCTGGAGCCTGTGCTCCGCAACAAGAGAGGCCGCGATAGTGAGAGGCCCGCGCACCGCGATGAAGAGTGGCCCCCGCTCGCCGCAACTAGAGGAAGCCCTCGCACAGAAACGAAGACCCAACACAGCCAAAAATAAATAAATAAATAAATAATAATTAAAGGTGCTAATAATTAAAAAAAAAAAAAAAAGTAAAACTCACCTAAATGTGATAACTAAACTATCAAGAAGAAATGTAGCAAATTATAAATATCAATACAACTGTTATCAATTAGCAATTAGATATTCATTATTTACATGGTCATAGAACAGATTGTAAAAGTGTTTATTATTTGCTAGTAAATGATGAACCCCTTGGATTAGGCAGTCATTTTGCATACATAAAAACAGAGAATTAAAGAAAAGATTAATTCTATGACCTTTTCAGGATGAAAGGACTGTAGTGACTAACAGACCTCATTTATTCAGCTTCTTGGGAAGTAGCAGCTTCCATATATGTGAATTTCCTAGACTAATGGATTCATCCATTCATTAGTTTGACATACATTTGAGAACTTCCTATTTGTCAAGTCTTACTCTAGGAACAGAGATAGAGGAGAATAAAAGACAGTCTTGTCCTGATACAGTCATGCAGCTAAGAAGTAAATAAATACATAGATATGCCCAAGGCAAGTACCTGGAAGAAAATTAAAGGGACACAAGTTTGGGGAGGGTCTGGAGAGGTGCCATTTTAAATAGTATGGTAATATGAGTTTTCTTGGAATCAAGATAAATTTTTATATTAATATTTTACACATGGAAAAGTTTTTGTGAAAAATGGCCCAACATAAATGTTTCAAAAACCTAGGTGATGTTAGTATTGATCAGCAGTAAGAAGACAGACAATTTAATAATCACCACTTAAATAAATATATGAATACAATAAAATGCATGTCTTGTGAACAGAGTAATTGCATCAAATGGAGAGAAATATTTATGTCTTCTTTCTACCTCTAGACTCCTAAGATCCTGACAATGGTTTCCATTGCTCCAGAATCTTAACACGACCTAATACACGACCTAGTCTAGTCCTTGGCTAACTATCAAGTTTCATTTCACACACTTTTTCTCTATATGCTATATCAATTAAATATTGGGAAGAGATCAGATACATTATTAAAACTGGAAGTAATAAAGCATTCAATTTGCATTCTTATGGGAGTGATAGAAAATAAACATGTTATCAAATTACAAACAAGATAGCTATGGATAGTTGTGATGATAAGGTTATGGAAAGTTGTTGGTTAGGTTGGGGAGGTGCAGACAAATACATGGAGGTCAGTAGAAGCCCAGGAAGGAAGGGAGGGCAATATGTAGGTATCTTTGGACAGCCTAGTTAAAGAATGAGAGCACATCAACTGCCAAGACTCAGAGAGAAGCATATTCCAGGTACAGACAACACAGAATGCAAATACCTTGAGTCAGAAGACCTTGTTATCTTATACGAACAGAACTGAGGCCAATGTTATTCATCTTAGTTGTAATAGCTCAGTGCTTGATGTTATGATGGGATTTGAAAGAAGCAGGTAGGAGCCAGATCATGAAACACCTTTTGGACCATGGCAAGGTCTTGGAATATATTCAGAGTGCAATGGGGAGCCACGGAAGAGGTGTAAGCAGGGGAATGAGATAGTCTCATTTGCATTTTAACCAGTTTTTACTGGCTCCTATGTAGAGAACTGACTGCAAGAGATGAAGATGCAACGCTGAGGAGGCTGCTGGCAGGCTATGCTAAGAATCCTGCTGAGAGATGGTGTAGACTTGGCAAGCACAGAGTTGCAAATAGACAGAATTTATGTCAGCACAAAAGCTTGCAACCTGTTCACGGAACCCCTTTCAACCAAGCCTTAAACAAATATTGACTGAAAAGTAGAACTACAAAAGCAAAGTCCTTTCTTTTCATCTGTGACAGTCGCACTGACATAAATTCTGTCTATTTGCAACTGTGTGTTGTGTCAAAAATCTACGCTTTAAAGATCTCTGATAAGAAATTAATGATGGTAAACAGTCCATTCTGTCAATAAGAAGCACACACAAACCTTAGCAAATATTTAAAATGTGCTATCTTAGTAGAGTCAATAATATTCTCAATATATTAGCCCTAAATAACATTACTGCATTGCCGATATTAGACACTAGGGTTCAATGGGTTTTCATTATCAAAAGTTGAATGATTTAAGATTTATATGGAAGAAAAATGTAGATGCCCCTTTAGACTAAGACAGTTGTTTGGCTGCTGGGAGGGCTGCCTGGCGAGGACTTTGAGCTGAGTTCCTTTCCAGTCATGGCCTTAGACCAAAGTAAAATGCCTTGTCCTTTCCCTTCCCTGGGGGCATTACACCCATGGACTTGTCCTTGTGACAGGCTGGACTTTGGTACCTTTCTGTTTCAACTTGGGACTCTGAAGGGCTATTCCCTTGGAGCTCTCTGAGGAATTGGCTGAGGCTCTGTTGCAGCTGCATCACAATTTCTCCTCTGACCAATCCTGTTTTCTTCTCTCCCTCGCAGACACTGTTATGAAGAAATTATGTTTCTTTCCAAGAAACTACTTCCATGTAAATATCCATCTCAAGGTCCGTTTCCTAAGGAACTAGACCTAATATTAAAAATAAGCTTAAACCTATCTCAAATGAGTGATGAGAAGCAAAAATTTCTTGTTGGTCCTCAAGATAATCTGAAGGATTTGTCAGGAAATTGCTTTCTTTTTCACATTTATAACTTGAATTAAATTAGTGATGTTGAGCTACTAAGGCATTTTATCTAAAATATAGAATTGGTATTTTAAGCATAACATTAACTATTTTATCTATCATTTCTCTCTCTCTCTCCATGCTCCCCCCGCCACAAAATTGTTACACCAGCCAGAATAACTTGATGAAATGTGATATTTTGGAGGCCCTTCATTAAATTAGTGATACATCTAAAATTTAATCCACACTGGAAAATTTGTCATTAAACTTTGTATAAAACCTGACAATGGGCTTGCAAAAACTTTCCTGGTTGCAAATATTTCTTGGAAGAAAAGAGATTTGCTGTCAGTGCTTCGTGTGTCGGTGGTCTAGATCAGCAGCCAGGAATTGCAGTTTCTATAGTTCTTGTATTCTGGTTGGGTTGTGATTTTTTTCAAAGCATTTTAGCATTTTAATTTGTGGTTCGAGCCAGCAGCAACTTGGGAGAAGAGTAGTCAGAGGTTTAGGAACCTCCCCACATTTTCTATTACCTTTGTCCATGAATGAGAATACAATCAAAATAAATATCACTTGTGTGTTATGTGAGACAATTTCAACCTGTATCCACTAGCCTCTTTTCCATAACTATTTCCTATATAGAAGTTCTTGAATTACCACTGATCACCTTCAGCTAGAAAGACAATGAATCACATTCTTTTCTGCAGAAAGAGCCCACTCAAGAAGATAAACAGATCAACAATTATACTTGCTGGATTTAGGAAATAAGCATTATGGCAATGTGGCCAGTAATATTGTTTTTGAGAAATTTGAGAATATTTTTCAGTTTTACTGCAGGGCTCACCTGTTTCAAAAGGGATCAGACTTTCATCATGTCAGCAACTTTTCTCAGTCACAAGCATGTCCATCTGCATGGTCAAAGCATGCTGGCTTCTAGGGTCATTAGCGAGCTCCTCATAGTAAGATTCTGGGTAAAAAAGTGATACAAGTGGTTGAGTTTTCCCCAATTCTGAATGGACAAAAGAAAACATTGACTTATTCAAACTTTAGTTTTTACGTGTCAACCTTTTGAAGTGTTTGATGTAAGACAATGTTTCTATATGTCTAAAAGGAGAGGCTTACTTTAGATGCTAATCTTGCCGTGTTCTAATAGAACACAGGGTAGAGAATCTATGTGTTTCGAGTATAACTACTGGTTTCACAAAATTACTGCCAGTATCTGAGTTCGTTGTACTCCTCAGTCCTTCCTTAAAATTCCCTGTAGCTCAGGCTCAGAACTGACAAACTAGTTAATGAAATTAAAGGAGGCATTGTATTATGGGGACAACGTCCCAGTTATCAAAGAGCTCTTTTGGGGGTACAGTGAAAATACAGTCACCTTAATCTAGGGTGTGACTAATGATTGGGTTTTGCATTTCAAGATTGCTGCTTCATAACACTAACATGAGAAATAAAGCATTCGTATTACTTTTCAAAGGTCACAGAAAAGAATTTATTTTCTGGCTAAGAGAAACTCTAATAAAAATTTTTTTAAAGCTTGCTTATCCCAGAAAATTTATGGTAAAGAATTTTAGAACCGTCACAAATAGAAATTTCAATGAAGATTCATATTTAAGCTGGACATATTTTTTTTCCTTATTGTGCCTTGTTTCTCCACTGTATATGGTATAGAAGGGAGAAATGGTACATAGAGTCTTTGAATGCCATCACTGTAAATCATATATACAGCTGTAGAAAATAGACTCTGGAGAATAATATTGCTGCGGTGGGGGAAAGGCAGCTCAGGCCAAAGTAATTTAATTTATCTAACCTAAATCAAAATTTCAAGACTCGCTAATGAAAGGATTGTATGTATTTTCCCTGTTTCTAATTCTTATTTTTCAGGCTGGCTTGTGTCCTTGCCTCCCATCCAAATCAATGTTAAATAGAAGAATCATAGTCTTGAAATTATTTGTTAAATAATTTAATAGACACTATAATAGGTATTTTAGTTTGCCAAAAGCCACATGTTATTTTCAATAATACATAATATTATTTTGCACAGATATGTGTAAAATCTATTTTGGAAAATAGCATAATCTAGCAGACAAGAGATTATGTTAGGTGGCAGCTTATGTTGTTTAAAATCTACCATTACAAACTTACATGGTATTTATTTATTCAGGATGAATAATAATCTTCATCTCTCAAGGGCAATGCACTAGAAAATGTACATAAAATCTTGTCCGCTGATTAACCTAACAGACAATAAAAGAATATGAGCATCATAAAATTTTTAAACGTGTAAATGAGGAGTTAATATGAGAGGTGGGATTTACAAATCAGAAAAGAGAGAGGAAGCTCATTTTAATCTACCTTCTATGGTATTGTATTAGAGATAAAAACACAGAATCATTTCAATGAAAACAATGATATTGGCTACATTCAATCTTTTTACTTTTATTTTTTTAATCTCAAGAGGTGAAATATAAAAATAGTTAAATGCTTGTGGGAATATTAAGGACTCAATTTAAATTATTTTGAATTCAAATGTAACTTTTACTAATACTGTTGAGCACTGGGAATAATTAGAATGATTTCAGCAAGGAAGGCTGCATATTTGAATAATTAATGACACAAGATTGATTTCAGGAGAAGCATCACTATCTAAAATCAAATATTAGCATCCTTACAAAAGACAGGGATAGGGATAAAAGATAGCAAGAACCACATTTTACAATTATTTAGCCTCATTAATATCATAGATTTCCTTGAAATAATAAAAATCTATTTGTATTAAATATAAATTTCAGTCTCATGATATCAATATTTGTTTCTTATAGAAAGTAATAATTGAATAATCGTGTCCATAATTCTTATATTACAGTTGAATAGTTTTCCAAATTACTGTTTTTTGATCATTTTTGAATAGGCAATGCATACAAATTATAAATGTTCAGCTATACTGAAGATTCCTTCCTACCTTTTCCCCCAAACCAACTACTTTCCCCAGAGCAAGTGTTTCTTTTTTTTTCCAGTTTCTGAAATATCTTGCATATCTTTATATATTTGTGTTTGAATATTTGGCTCATGGTAGGCTTTCACTCTTCTGTTCGTTTCTTTAATCACTCAACATTATATCTTATTGTTCATTCCGTATTAGTACATACAACTTTTAACAGTTGTGTAGTATTCCATAATTGACGTAATGAGTCCCTAGTGATAGATACTTGAGGTTGTTTCTTTTTTTATTTTTTTTGCCATTACAAGCAGTACCGAAATGAATATAATTGTTCATACATCTTTGAACATGTCTACAAAATGATTGCTAAAAGTTTAATTTCTGGTCAGAAGCTATATGGATTAATAATTTAACAAATGGCTAGAATTACCATCCAAAGAGGCTTAACCAATGTCTGTTTTCACAAGCAATGTGTGAGAGAGCCTATTTAAAAAAATGTGTCTAAATACATTTTACAATTTTTGATCTTTGCCAAATTACAAGTGAAAAAATGGAATATTATTGTAGCTTCAGTTTGCATTTATCTGTTTCGTGTGGTTCAGATTTGTTCACTTACGTTTAAATGCCATAGTCTATTCTTTTCTATGTTCAAATCCTATACTGATGGTAAACATTGAAAACTTAAAAACACTTCAGATTTGTGTATCTGCAAAATTGGTGCCTTATTTACGAGTAACAATCTAGAAAAAGAAAGAAAAAAGTGAAATGAAATATGAGGAAAAGGACTCTTGCCCATGTGAGTAACAATGGTAAAGATATCTCCTCCAATAGAATTTTGTAATGAAGCAGCTTTGATTATTTTGGAATTTTTTCCAAGAAAATTTATAAGATAATCTATAAAGAAAATTTTTATACTATGTTCTTCAATTTCCTACTAGACTCTAGGTATTTAGTACAGAGTAGGTACTCACGTATTTGCTGAATAAATGATCACAAAACTATATACAGATGCTTTCTAAATTACCAAACTCAACTAGGCATATAACCAGAAAGACACACAGAGAAGTAGAAGTCTTGTGGGGAGGTCATCTCCTCTCAGATGAGAACCTTTGTCATATTCAATATCTTTCATGTTAAAAACCAACCTGATAATAGGAATGGAGGGATTGGTTGGGGAATGAGGGACAATGAAGGGTATTTAGGGAAAAGAGGAATAAGGCAGTAAGATACTATGATCTGTGGATCTAAGGGCTTAGATTTCAACTCTGGCTCTGCCATTTACCAGCTGTGCAGCTTTGGACAAGTTTCTTAGTCTCTCTCACCTCCTGTATCCTTATCTTTAAAGTATGTATAAAATGTTAACTACCTCATGGGTATGGCAAAAAATACTCATCACCAAAAATCCATGTGCTCCTGAGTCAAACCCTTGCAACTGGGTGAGACCATATGATTAACTCTGGATAATGGGCTATGAGTGGAAGTGATGGGTGTCACTTCCATGTGTAAAAATTTAAGACCCAGTGAACAACACTCCTTCAATTTTCCCTCTACCATAATGATAGAAGGGGAAGCACATTCCAGAGGTGTAGCTAAAGATGGTGGAACACTGGGACCCTGTGTAATGGTGTGGAGTAGAGGTCTCTGCTACCTCCCTCTACAAAGGGTTATGTACTCTGGATGAGGAATACCTTTATTTAGTTTTACAATAAGTCCTGAGAATTAGAGATTAATACAGAGAAGATTTTGTAAAAATTAAATGAGACAATGATTGTAAAGGCATCATTTGATAAATGGCATATTGTAAGAGCACAATATTTAACTCATTGTTTGGCAAACTTTTTCTGTAAAAGGCTGGAGAGTGAATAGTTTGAGCTTTACATGCCATACGGACTTTGTCACAAGTACCCAACTCTGCCACTACAACGCATGAAGTGCCAATACATTACATGAAAGCAACCACAGAATATATGCAAAGAATGAGTGTTGCTATTATCCAATAAAACTTTACAAAAACGAGTTGGTGAGTTGGATTTGGTCCAACGGTCATAATTTGCTGTCCCCTCTATTAAGTCATTATTATTTGATTCTGATGATGATGAAGACAATGAAAGAAAAGGGCTTGGTTGAACTGAGTTGAATTCACATGCACTTAGAAAGCACATAAATGTACTTGGAACTCTGTTATTCACTATGGGAAAGACATCTATGTATACTGAGCATTCTCCACGTGGCAAGCAATCTGTTAATTTCTTCATATACATAATTGCATTTAATCTTGATATGTTGGCATTTTGCACATAAGGATCTTGAGACCCAGAGAGTTTAAGTGAGAACTCAAGTTAACTCTGTTAGCATCAATAATTCTCATATGTAGGATTAGAATCCAATCCTGTTTGACCCCAAGTGTTGAGTTTGCTCTTTGTTCTTGTAACTGTTAAGTTGAATAAGCAAGACCCAGAAGCACAATCACAAAGACATTTCCTCCTCATAATTGCCTCTACAAACCCAATCTCTACGGCTGTTATTTTACTCTCCTGAAATAACATTTTGGCAAATAGCTCAGATAGCTCATCTGTTTATTCTAAGATAATAATAATATTTACAAAATTAATTCTCTTTTCACTTCAGTCCCTCCAATAGTCTCAGCTCAATATATCTTGTCCTGCCCAGTGTAACAATAAAAACTGAACTTTAGTCAAAGTGAAATCTTTTGGATGTTAGCTGAACCTAGTGTGGTGATCATTTCACAATATATGTAAATCAAACCTTCATGCTGTATACCGTAAACCTATACATTGATATATGCCAATTATTTTTCAATGAAACTGGAAACAAAAATGAAATCTCTGCCTCAACTTTAGTTCAGGTCTGCTATAGGCAGGAAACAGACATCTGGGCAGGATAGACAGTGGATAGACAGTGGGGAACTTTTTTTTTTTTTTTACTTTGCCAGCTCCTCCTCATTATCCATATGCTTTTTGCAAATTCCTTATATACATCTGCTGACCTGTTTATGTTTAGAGCTGTGGGCTGGGGGAAGAGAGGAGTGGGGGCCCATCAGTCTTACCTCACTGGCAGTGACCTGGCTGTGAAAGGTGTTTAAAGGTGACTCTTTCTCTTCAGATACCACCAACCACTGCTGAGGATGTGGGGAGTGCACTCATCTGCACTTCCCTTTCTCCACCAAATGCATCTCCTCCCGCTGATTCCTTACTTCCTCAAGCCTCCTTCTGTCAAGGTGTATTCCTCCCCACAGATGATCTAGGGCAGGATTTAAAATACCTCTGTGTCCTCTGTCTCTCTGTCTTTTTCTTTTTCTCTCATAAACACTGTACTTAAGGGCCACATCAGGGTTTCTCAAGCTCCAAAGCTCTCTTAAAAGCACTTTTTATTTCACTAGAGGGGGAGTGGAGGTGTCCCACACAAGTCATTCTCATCTATGGTTGGGGTTCCTTAGACCAAACTTACAATCCTCTCCAGCCTCTGATTCCTGGCAGCTTCAACTTTTGTGAATGACTTACTAAAATTTGCAAGAGCAGTATTTCATCCACCTCCTCACCTGTCCCTGTCTAGTTGGTCAAACACCTCCTGATGAAATGTGGGGAAAATTAGTGTCTATTATTCTAGACTATCTATAGTAACTTTCTAGCAGTCTTGCATAAAAGCCTAAAATACGCTGTTTTTCCTTAAGGCACTTACTCTATGGTTGTGAATACAAAACTAATACTCCAGAAATATTTACAAGTTTATTATGGATCAGAAGGGACTTAGAGGTCAATAAGTTCATTCCTTGGCTGAAATAATGAATATTTACTCAGTACATAGTATTTGTAAAATGCTTAGGTAAGACAGAAACCAAATGCAGATACCCTTACAGTCACTACTTTAAAATTATTGGTTTGGGAGAATTCACTACCCCTTTAAAAGTCCCATTTCCATGTTTTAAAATCTTGGGGTCTCCCTATTATTTTGAACAAATATGCCTGCCTTGCAGAGAAATGTTAATCTTTATAGAATAACCATTTAAATGTTGAGAACAAGGCTCACCTGTCCTCTCATCTTCCTTAGACTTTCCATCGATAGGTCTTCTAATAATTCCTTTTACAACATGTGTAACAGTGGTACATGTGACTGCTCTCCAATTGCCCTCAAGTACAGATGCTGGAGCTCTCTTTAGAGACCACCCTTACTACTAACCACTGTGGGTAAAAGAATCCATCCTGAATTTCTGGGTGCTTACACATAGTTTGGACCATCTCTTGATGCTGACTCTGCATCTGTGCATATAATCTGTCTAGGTCCAGTTCCTCATCCCCGGCTTCCTTGACTTTCACTAATCAAAAATGCCAAAATGGTGGGTTTCAGGTAACAAATATCTTTTAAAATGAAGAACTGGGCTCAAAAAGTAAAGAAAATTCACAGGGCATGGGAAAGTAGAATGTGATAAAGTAAATCTAAAACAGTGGCTGCCCACCAGGCAAGTCTGTCACATCATAGCAGTAATGGGGAAACACAAAAATAAATATCAATATCATGGTATAGTGACTAGATTGTCACAAATTTAAAAGTTGACCAATAGCAAGTGTCACTAAAAATGTGAAGTAAAAAATGCTCCCTACTTCTGGTGGGAGTATAAATTGGCAAAACCACTTTAGAGAGCAATTTGGCAACACCTCGTGAAGGAAAAAATGGGCTGACCCTACAGTCCAGCAATTTCTCTCTTAGATAGTCTTCTCATAAAGACTTGGTCAAATTTGTACACAAAGAGATCTGTAAAATAATCTCTTAGCAGCATTGTTCATGACCAAACACACAAACAAGATAGCAAACAAACAACCATAACAGCAACAAAACTTGAGGCCAGCTTAATGTCCATGGTAGAATAAATTTTAAAATGTGGCATATTTAGACACTGGGGTACTATACAGCAATGAAAATGAATGAATCAGATTTAATCATATAAATGTGTATGGATCTCACAAATATAATTTTGAAAATAAAAAGGAAATTGTATAAAAATGATTAATAAAGTTTAGAAAACATTTAGAACGGTACTCTATTTTGTGTAGAGAAACATACACATGTAGAAAATGTATAAAGGGATGTATGATGTAATGAAACTCTGGAAAGCCACATAAAAAACTAAAATAGTGTTTCCTGAAACAGAGTGAGCGAATGGGAGGAGACATACAAATGAAGGCAGGTATAGGAGTAAACTTTAAGTGTGTGCTATTTATATTTTTAGTTATAAACTCTATGAATATATTCCTAATCAAAAAATACCATTGGAATGACCAGCAGCTAAATTCAGGATAGAGGAGAGGAAAGAGAATGTAATTGGTTGGAGAGATCTCAAAAGGAGCCACAAATTATATTTATAACATTTAAATTATTAAGCTGAATGATGAATACATATTGTTTTATTATTCTTCATACCTTTTGCATGTTTGAAATATAATAATATTTTAAAATAAAGCTTTGGCTTTCAAAAGTATTGTTTCTGCTAAGGGCTTGAAAATCCTATTTTGGAAGTCAAAAAATAGGTATTAATGTTTCATTCTTCTTTGTAATTTTACTGTAATAATATCAATTTAAGTCAAAGAAACATAGATGATTTTGTCAAAATATGGGAAAGGCAAATTATCAGGAAGTATAGAGGTGTGGAAAAGAAAAGTAGATTAATATTTGAAGGTATTATTTTATGCAGTTTACACATCCCTCACTCTCCTTAACACTATTGATTTTGATATATTTCTTAAAATCTTTTTTCCAGAATTAAACAAATCATTTCAGATATTACCTCCCAATGGTAGTATTTATACTTTCTGTTTTAATCTATCTCGTAGATGAACTAACATTCTATTTATGTAAGTATAAACTATGGTTTATTTCTTTAAACCATAGTTTCCTTTTCAATTATTTTATGCACAACTTCTTAGGACAAGTCTTATATAAAATGAGTTAAACGCCTAATACTGTTTCTCAAATGCTATAAGTAATGAGGTGAGTTTCATTTATGGCAAAAAAAGTAGTAAGAAAGAAATTTAGGCCTACACATTAAGATATCATTTAAAATATATTTGACAGGAACTCTATAAGAAATTTAAAATGACAATTTTTTCTTTAAGTTTTTTTCATTTAGAGTGCACAAATAATGATGCGTTATACTCAATGTCTACATATTGAAATAATTTAAAACTAGTACTTCAGGTTGAAGTAAAGTCTTTTAGTGGTGTTTTCACTGTAACGCACCATAGATTAAGAAAAGAACAACTTAACCTGGCACCTACTGAGACTGTGTTTTAACCCCATAGCTCATGATGCATTTCCCCTGTCCTGGCAAACAGGTAGTGGTGCTATTTTTGTTCAAAGCATATAGTCAGCTTGTTTTGAAATCCAGTTATATATTGGACATGCTGAGCCCCTGCCATAGTGAATTCCACAGGCAGGAGCTCCATGCTATGAAAAGTGGTATTCAACTAGAGGGGTTCAGGAAGAAAGTGAAAGTTTCTCAAATTAATTTCTCAAAATGCCCTAAGCCACAGCCATCACCCTTCCGATATTCTTTGCAGCTGCTTAACACTTCTGGACTAGTCGAACCTGAGTGAGTTGGCTGCCTCCCGCTTTGGCAATATTTCCTTTTCAAAGGGCAGTTGCCATGGTTGTATAATTTTGTGCAGAGAGTGGGAGCCTTTCTGATTGACCAAGCTGTGCTGAAAGATAACAAGGAGAAGAAGTACAAGTTTAAGCTGAGGAAGACTTAAACTCTCAGTTGAAAGTTGAAGAAAGAGCGTTTTCCACAATGAAAATGTGTTACATTTTTAAATATCATCTAACTGCAAGAAGCTCACATGCTTAAAAGGTTTTATTAAGATTTTATTGTCAGATCTTTGTCTCCTAGCGAGCATGTGGTGAGCAGAAGAACTGTAGATAGATAGAATTAGTGCAAAGTAGAGAAACAGAGGAATTGACTAAAACTCTTAGCTCTTTTACTGTCACATCTTGAACCACGTAAATGGTTGGCAACTCCTAGTGCCCCCTTTTGGTCTAGGTTGATGCCCTATCATTCACTCTGACATTCTCATTATTATCTGCTCTCCCTTGTATCAGGCAATTTCTTCCACTTGGAATTCTTTTGTTGCAATATTAGGTTTGAGCAAAGTTTTGGACCCAGGTCTCCTTTCTGCTAATAAAACAGTAAAATACGGACTGGCTAACGGTAGTATTGAATAGATTTGAAGATAGAGGGAGAACATTCAAAGAATGTTGATCAAAAATAGGCTTTATATATACCAAGCTGCCCACTATGTGTCAAGAACTGTGCTGGGTACATTTGCTTACATTATCTCAATTAATCTTTTTGACATACATGTTAGCTGGCGACCAATATATCTTTTTTCTTACTAAAATAACTCCAATTTTTTTCAAGCCTCCACTGTTTCCAGCTAAAATTCCAGATTCAGCAAGCTGCATTGTATATAGTCCTGGTCATATGCATAGTTCTGGTCAATGTAATGGAGGTGAATGTCTCTGGGGGAAGGTTCCCTTTCAGAAATTTAACTTCAGTTTTAAAAAAGGGCAAATCCCTGGGAAAGAAAAGCTTTGCCTTTTGTCCTTAGCTGTTCCCTCACTCCTTCTTCCTACCTGGGACAACACTGTGATAGTGATCCCAGAGGAAGAGCAGCCATCTTTGATGAAACCACATAATAAGAAGGGCAGAGTGGAAAGAGAAACTAAGCCTGAATTTTAGGTGACTTTTTGGGCAGTTCCACCAGCCCTGAACTTTCCACTGCCAGCATTTTTGTTATATAAAATTTTTAATCCTATTTAAGTCTTTTTCTTTTTTTGGTCAAGTTTTCTGCTACTCCCAGTTTAATGCAATCATTACTTATGCACACATAAGTAACTCTCCAAGCTATGTGGTAATATCCCACAGTTTGGAAATAGGAAAAGGAGGCAGGATTTGGAGCTCTCTTTATAACTCTAAATTCCATTCTCTTTTCACTCACTTCTTATGGTCCTACATAGCTTAACATTTAAAGAATTTTTTTAACTGATTTTTTAATATAATCTTTAAAGGTTACACGCTATTTACAGTTATTACAAAATATTGGCTCTATTCCCCACATTGTATAATACATCCTTGTAGCTTATCTTACACCCAGTAATTTGTATCTCCCACTCCCCAACCCCTATATCCACACCCCCCTACCCCACAACTGGTAACCACTAGTTTGTTCTCTGTATCTGTGAGTCTGCTTCTTTTTTTGTTATATTCTCTAGTTTGTTGTATTGTTTAGATTCCACATATAAGTGATATCATACAGTATTTGTCTTTCTCTGTCTGACTTATTTCACTTAGCATAATACCCTCCGAGTCCCTCCATGTTGCTGCAAATGGCAAAATTTTATTCTCTTTTATGTGAGTAGTAGCTTAACACTTTTTGGTTAGTGAATTAAATGGAATGATAGAAGAGCAAGTCATCAGATTTGCAGTTTCCCAAAGCTTGATTGATAGCTAATACATCACAATCTGAGGCTGCACATGTCTTGATATATTGGATTTCCTGCGTCAAGCTTTTCACCATTGGTTGAATTTATATTCAGATAATTCATGGTTTGGTAAGTCTATTAGAATCCAAGTAGAGATATTGAGTAGGCAGTTGTATGTAGTAGACTTGAATTCAGAAGAGAGATCTATACTAAAAATATAAATTTATTCATCAATGGCATATAGACAGTATTTTAAACCACATGACTGGGTGAGATCACACAGAAAAAGAGAGTAAATAGAAAAGGAGATAGGATTAGTGACTGAAGCCTAGGCTTCCATAGTAATGCTGTTGTTAAGAGTAAAATATACAAAGAAGGAACAATCAGTGAATGTGGCATCCAGAAAAACAAGTGATGAAACTCTATGATCTATGGTGCCAGATACTGCTAATTTGTCAAGGAAGATAAAAATTGAATTGGCCATTGGATTTAATTGCATGAAGAATCTTGGTAGGGTGACTGTTCATCCTATTGTGCCTGTGACACTCCCAGTTTGTACCTGTTGTCTTGGTTTAATTAATAATAATGTTCCTTTCATTCTTAAGTGTCATAGTTTAGAAAATAAATTAAATAATCATCCTAGTCATTGGTGATCTTCGCAAGGGCAGTTTCAGTGGAATTCTGTGAGATAAAAACCTTACTGGAGTATATGTAAGAACAAAGGAGGAAAGAGTATGAGATGCAAAGGGTAGTTTTGTTGCACGGGTATGCAGAGAAATGGGATGGAAACTGGAGTAAAAAAAACAATGCAATTATGTGCCAAAGGGACATAGTATAGTGAAAAATTATTGATGTAGGAGAGAGAAGGAAGAAGTCCTCAAATAACTGAGAAGGAATTGGATTTGTGTTTAGTGGAAGGATTGGTTTAGAATAAATAAATATTGGAGACCATTCTCCAAGGGTCTCTTGCATTTCTGCATGTTTTGTGGTTGAGTCATTGATTGCCCTGTGTTCTGGACTACTATTTCAAGGATATTATATAGTCAACAGCCTTGGAAGAGAGAAATAGACTTTCTTCATAGCAAAGGGTAGATTTGCTTATAGTCCCGGAGAAAAAAAGATAGTGTCTTCTTCTGGAGGAAAGGGCAGGCATATTTACTGCCGTTTATAAAAATGTGGGTTCCCTAAACTCAGAGTTCATCTCCTGTAATGTCATCCACTGCATGTTTAGGTGGCTATGGCCTTCCTCATGTTACCTGTGGGAATTGGGGCTTGGAGAATTGGAGCCAAGCTTCTGATGTACTGCTTGTTGCTGCCTCTGTGAGTAATAAACTGTTTTACATTTCTCATCCAGGAATTATGTGTCCTCTCCCACTATCCATGAAACATGTGGGCTAACTTGTTTGCTTGGAAGCAGGGTAAACTATTAGACCCTTGATGATAAGATCTTAGTTAATCTAGGATAAAAAATACTGCAAATATAGCCTCACTTTTTATTATGTTTTTCACTGTATACATGATTTAGGTTTTTATGTAATCGAAACTATCAATCTTTTATAACTTGTGGGTTTCATGGCTTGCTTAGAAAATTTTTATTCACTTTCTAATACATGAATGAAAGACTGTCTTTTGTTTTCTTCTAGTCCTTATCTTTTATAGTATTTTTTAAAGGTTAGCTATTGAATCTACATAAAATATACATATGTTTTATGAGACAAGGTTTTCCCTCCAAGTGATGGTTATTTGTCCCAGTACCATTAAAATTCACCCTAACCTGATTATTTGAAATGTCTTTCTGTAATATATTAAATCTCTAATATGGAAATGTTCATGTTATGGACTTTTTGTATCCATATATATTTAATCCTTTCTTTCAACACATGTCTAGTTAGTGCCTACTATGTGCTATACACAGGGTATACATTATTCCACAGTGATTAACAAAATGGACATGGTTTCTCCTCCCATAGAAGTTGGAACCTGCTTGGGAAAATAAATACCAAAAAAGTAAGCAAATAACTATATAATTTAAAAGTATAGTAAGTGCTATGAAGGAAATAAAAAAGGTGCTTTGACAGAGTGTTGAGGCAGGAGAGAAACCTATAAAGGTAGATCTCCTCTGAGGAGGATATAATTCAAGCCTACACTCATAAGACTCGAGGATTACCAAGAACAGGTAGAAGAGTGTTCTAAGCTGATAGAACAGAATGCCATAGATAGAAGTTGTTTTAGGAAAGGGTCATGCAATTGTTTTTGCTCATCAACCAACAAAGTCTGTCATTTAAGTTTGATCTTTCAGCTGGCTGAGTTCAAGTCAACTTCCTTTTACAGTTAAGGTCACATCATTGTATATATCGTAGTGGTCATTATGATTAACTACGCAACTTCTATTTGAAATAATCCATCTAATCTACTCTTCTTGCTAGGAATTGTTTTTAAGGATAAAGTCAAGTCTGGAAAATAAGATGTGAAGAGAAGCGTACTGGGTAGCTTTTGTTAAAAAAAAAAAAATCCCAACTTCTGAGAAAGAATCATAGAAATATAAGGATGCTGTATGCTTAGGAGTTTGAATGTAACTTTTTTTTTTTTTAAACAGATTGTTATTTTGTTTTATAATCTCTTTTTTTTTAAAATTTTTTTGGCTGTGTTGGGTCTTCGTTTCTGTGCGAGGGCTTTCTCCCGTTGCGGCGAGCGGGGGCCACTCTTGATCGCGGTGCGCGGGCCTCTCACTATCGTGGCCTCTCTTGTTGCGGAGCACAGGCTCCAGACGCGCAGGCTCAGCAGTTGTGGCTCAGGGGCCCAGTTGCTCCGCGGCATGTGGGATCTTCCCAGACCAGGGCTCGAACCCGTGTCCCCTGCATTGGCAGGCAGACTCTCAACCACTGCGCCACCAGGGAAGCCCCTTGCATGTAACTTTTGACCTCATGCAGGTACTTGCTGTGGGTTTGAGAATAAATCAACATGTGGGAGAGCAGAGCAATGCGAACTGCAGAATAGCAGAGCCAGAGCCATGGTATATAGTGCCTGGAAACTGCCAAACTTCTGGGCTTACTTTTAAGGGCGGTAATGCATTTCATTTTAGTTAACTCAGTTTTAATTGAGGTTTTCTGTTTTTCTGCAGCAAAAAAGCGTTCTAATACTTGTAATATTTTAAAGTCTGAGGCCTCGAAAGGAGGAAAGGACTATCAGAGAAGAGTGGCTGCTAGAGTCAAAACTCCCCATTCCTTTTGGCCCCAAACAAACAGGTTTACATAACATTTATTGAAATTATTTGACCGGGATTGTGGAATTGCAATGCTTTGTGTTTACCATGTTTTGTTAGTCTTTATTATGATGTGATGGAATTTTATTTCATACATCTGCAGCTTCTTTTTTTTTTTTTTTAAAGTAAGCGGTACCTTATTTTATTTTATTTATTTATTTTTGGCTGTGTTGGGTCTTCGTTTCTGTGCGAGGGCTTCCTCTATTTGTGGCAAGCGGGGGCCACTCTTCATCGCGGTGCATGGGCCTCTCACTATCGCGGCCTCTCTTGTTGCGGAGCACAGGCTCCAGACGCGCAGGCTCAGTAATTGTGGCTCACGGGCCCAGTTGCTCCGCGGCATGTGGGATCTTCCCAGACCAGGGCTCGAACCCGTGTCCCCTGCATTGGCAGGCAGATTCGCAACCACTGTGCCACCAGGGAAGCCCCCCATCTGCTGCTTCTTAAATAAGCATGGCAAGTGGTGTTGGGCATTATACCCTTAAAGACACACTCCTTCACTGTCTGTTTCATACTTGAGCAAGCCCTGGGAATAAATTAGACTTATGATTTTTCACCACAGAGCTGGGATTTATAGTGGAGAGTGGGATCAAACTGTGCTACCTGGTACTGAGTCCTTCCTCTCCTGTGCTCTTGCCCTGTACCTATGTATCCCAAGGTTCTGCATTCTCTCTTTGCTTACTGCTGAGTGGGAGTCCATGTCATTTTCATCATCATCATTAACTCCTGGACACTCATTCATTTACTTATACCTTAGTTGCTTCTTGTGGGCTGTAAGTTTTGTTAGACCTGATACTGAAATTTTTCTATTGTTTCTGTTTACCAGGAGAATAGATGTCTCCTTCTTTTTCATGCACCTTCTCTTTTTGGGTTGTTTTTCTGCCCTGTATAGTGCTAGAGTTGTAGTGAAAATACCTATTGTTAAAATGCATACTGTAAAATATATTTTATACTCGGAAGATGTACTGCTGAGATAATTTCAACTCATAACTGTTCTTTGGTGAAAATAACTGCTTGAGTATTTATGACAACTTTTTGACTTGCACATTTACAATTTTCCTGGACTTTAGTTTTAATTCAATTATGTAAAAACATAAATTCACCATCAATAGAAATTCTTATACACAGGAGCAACAACAACAAAAATAATCCCTCAATTTGTTTTGCTGCTTTCTAAGATATTTTCAGAAATTATATATCACAAATAACTGACTGGCCAAATCAACTTTTTGATTATCACTGTCTTTATGTTATGGAATTCCAAGTTGAAGTGATAAAAGTGTTTAAATGAGCATCCAACTTGCCACCAAGATGATTTGTGCTTGTGTATTTGTTACTCAAGGAATGTAATTAGTGTGTTTGAATGCTAGGGAAAATGGAAATAATTGGTGGCTGGAAGAAGGTGATTACATGGGGTGATTATTAATGGCTGTTAAGAATATAGGGGATGGAAGTAGTAACCAACTGAATACTAATTTTCTTCATTTAAATCATTATATTTTAGTAGCTTCAAATTCTAAATCTAAAGTTTGAGAGATCCATTGGAACCTCTTCATTTTACAAATGGAGAAAGGCCCAGAGAGAAAAATATTTTCTCCTGGTAAGTAATGAGGAATAAAAAGTAATATTGATTTTGTCTTAATTGTAAATGTGTGGATGGAAAAACAAAATAAAATCAGTCTTTTTAAAAAACAAAGAAAAAGATTTAAAAGTAAATAAAGTCATCAGTCCTTTATTGGAATTTTTCTAAATCTCCTTTGAAATGAGATTGGCATAATGATATGTGAATAATGAGACTATCGGTAGACCCCAAAATGTTGTAACCCTGGATAACAAAATTTTGGTAGGCTCTTATTTAAATTATGTGATATTTGAATTGTGTATCTCCTCCTTGAAGTTGATTTCAGTTTGAAAAGAAATTGAGAAAAGCCTTAAAGATAGTTTACTAGCACATGGAAATCTTACATGAAAGTCAGTATAACAATTTGCCTTGAACTGCACCCAAATATACTAATTTAGTTCATAAATCAGTTTAACACATTCTTATATATTCCAGGAAGAGAAATTAAAATCTTCCCCTGGCTATTTTATAACTTTTCCATTACTGGATAAAAAAGCTGTTAAGTCAAATAGATTATTTTCTAGAAACAAGTTATTGATGATCATTTTACAATCACTAGCATATATGGATTGTGCTTTCATATCTTACTTCAGAAATGCAGATGCAAAATGAGCTGTTTGTGAAATGACCTGAAGGAAAAAGTTTTGTGTGCTGTATGAACAAGATTTTTGAAGGCAAAGAGACATGGAAAAACAGGAAAATAAGAAATGTAATGTTTAAACATGTGGCATGTAAATCGTTAATTTATGAGTTGATAAAAATGCTAAAAAGCAGCTTAAATATCCTGTCAGGAAGACATCACTGAACAGAGAGGGTCTGGCTCTGTGTTTCCCTTATGTGTCCTACTTCAAGTCCAGATGAGCCTTGCTCATAGAACCTATTATATACATCACTGAATTATCTAGGCTTTCTTTGCATATGTTTATTAGCCCTTTGTGATTTCTTAATTGCGAGTTTCCCATTCATATCCTTTACTCATTTTAATGGGTTGTTGGTCTTATTCATTTTTTCTTTATCAAGACATCATTAATAATTTTTTTTAACATTTATCCATTCATATAAACATTAAAATCATTCTGTCTAGTATAAGAAAAAGATTGGGACTCCTATTTCTAGGAAAATGATTGGCTAGATTATTTGCAGGAAACACTCTGCTAAAAATATCAAAATAGATCTAAGATATTTTAAAATCATTTTAACCATAAAAGATCCAGCAGGAAGTAAATCAAGTAGGAGAATTAAGAACTCTGAGAGGTGAGTAGAATACTGAAGCCACTTTTGCCCTTGTTATTTACCAATCCATGGATAGGCAAGACTTCCATTTACATGGCCTTGAGTGCTATAGGGAACAGAAGTTGAAGCTTTGGGTCTTCCAAAGTGAGGACTCTAAAAGGACACACTCCATACTAAGCTGGGATTCCTAAAACCTAAACATTCAGAGTAAAGGACCCAGAACTACTGCCACCAGCAATTATCATGGAAAGTTGCTTAGAACTTGGCAGAGTAAGGAATTGAAATGAAACGTAGTCCTTCCATGTATTTGCAGTTCCAACCAGACCCATATATTTATAAACCATGGATGGATGACAGAGATGGAATTGCAGATCAATGGAGAGAGCATGCACAGTTGAGTTGGCATGAGCCAAAAGAGACATTTTAGACAAAATTTCAATGGAGGGAATGGATAATCAGTTCTATTCCTTTATATTCTGGAGATTAGAGGCACTGTTCTAACACACATGGTGTTGTTTTATTTCCTCAGTGTCAGGAGACGCCAGGTGTGTGGATTGAATTGCATCCCCCAAAAGAGATACATGGAAGTCCTAACCCCTGGTATTTGTGAATGTGACCTATTTGGAAATAGGTCAGATATAATCAAATTAAGAAGAGGTCATACTGAGTTAGGCTGGGTTCTATTCAATAATACTGTTGTCCTAAGACATCAGGGAAGAAGGACACACAAAGATAGCAGCAGAGATTGGAGTGACACAGCTACAAACCAAGGAATACCAGAGAAGCTGGAAGAAACAAGATTCCTTCCCTAGAGCCTCCAGAAAGTGTTCCTGCTGACACCTCAATTTTGGACTCTTGGTCCCCAGAACTGGGAGATAATAAATTTCTGCTGTTTTGTATTGATACTTTGTTAGGGTAGCTCTGGAAAACAAATACACCAGGCCTACCATTCCTGCCAGATTTTTGCTTTCAGCTTCTCTAACGCCTGGCCTGGGGGTGTGTTTATCTGAGATGAACGATGATAACTTCCCCTGCAGAACTCCGTCCTCATCAAAGTCTTCAAAGTGGGAGACTTAGAAGTGGTCACAGATGAATGAGGTTTTTGGTATGACCTTGCGTTTCCAGTTCAGCCTCACAGGCTCCAGTTTGTCCTTATTTTCCCCACTTCATATCCGTTTTCTTTACCGAACTGCATCCCTCACAGACTTCAGGGCTTCAGCACCAGGCACAGAAATAACAGTCATCTATTATCTCCTAGTGGTTCTGCTTCTCTGATTGAACCCTGACTGATTTCACCCAAATATAATAATATATGTTTCTGTGAACTTATTTTGGTTAACTGTGCAAAAATTATCCTATATTATTTCCCAATAATAGTTTGGTACTTTGTCTCTTACATTATTATCTTTTAATCTTAGTTTTTTAACCTATTTAGTGAATATATATTATAATATCACTTTTATTTTTAGCTAAATGTATAATATGCCTTGAAAACCCAACAACTGGTTGCACCTGTGAAAAATAAATAGACGAAAATCTCCTACCAATGTGACAATTAGAGCATTAGCAAATGCAATGGACATGAATCAGAATGGGTTCTACTACCGAGAACTATAAAGCATTAACCATTTGCAGTCGGCATCAGTTTATATACAGAGAATGATTCTGTGTGATAACTAAAATATGCATGAAATCAGTAAATTTTTTGATGAAATAGTGTATTTCTTTAAAATAAACCAACAAACACGGTTATTTGTATGAACAGATGATTTAGTTGTTAAAATATAAACTGACAATTCAGTTTAAAAATATTGGTTTAGTAAGGCAAGTATTAACATTTTCAAGTATTTTAATCTTACGAGCACCCCACACCTAAGATATCTAAAAATCTAACCTAATGTTTTTACAAACACAAATGCAAACATACGTTCCACCCACAAACATACTCACAGAAGTTTATGATATACATGCTATTCAAAAAGGGGATTAGCACTGTGAAAACTTTCTTTTGTTTCTTAGATTTTCAGAAATGGAGCCTGAACTCAAAAGAGGCATAGGAAACGCTCTGATTAAAAATGTTAGAAAAAGAAAGAAGCATAAATGAGAAAGTCTGACTGTGGGGATCCAATTTTAAGAATTATAAGCAGCAACTTCTACTTTAAAAAATACAACTCCCTATTTTACTCCTCTCAGTAAAAAATAAAAGATATATTGCAGTAAAAGATAAACTGATTTATTCATTTATCTATACTGAATGTAAAAGAGCCCATGAGGATATTATTACTCAGAAAATATTTGAATCTGATATGACTCCTGACTGCTATATGTAACTAACAATGATATTAGCTAACCTTTTTTTTTTTCAATTGACTACATGGAATTAATTAATTTATTTTTTAATTGGAGTATAATTGCTTTACAATGTTGTGATAGTTTCTGCTGTACAATGAATGTACACATATATCCCCTCCCTTTTGGACCTCCCTTCCCATCCCCATCTCACCCATCTAGGTCATCACAGAGCACCGAGCTGAGCTCCCTGTGCTATTGAATTTTATTATATGTTAGTCACTGCATTCGCAATTTTGTGTGTATTAACTTGTGTAATCTACACACTAATACTACCAGGGAGATACTGGTTTTCTTTGCAATTTATACTTGAATCCTGGATCTTCATAAGTTTAGGTAACTTTCCCCAGTACTAGCAGTTTGTAAGTTAGGGAACCAGCATTCACATTCAGTTTATTCACCCTGACTCTAGAGTCTGTATGCTTAACTGCTGTGCCTGCTGGGCTGCCAGGGGAGGGTTGAGGTGCCTAAGTCAAGTGGCATAAGGTTGCGCACGTCTTTTTGACTCCCTGTAATACTAAACATCCAACTTCATTAATTTTTTCTTATGTTATGTATAGAAGTGTTCACTCTGCATTCCATGATATTTAACTAAGGTGCCAAGGTCTTTTTACTTTATTTTTCATTTCTACCCAAAGATATTTCCATACATGTAGATAAATAGAAAGTACACTATTGATCAGTAAAGGAGTAAGATAGTAATGAAAAAACCCAGGATTTACAACCCAGTCTCCCAAACCTTTCATAACTTTCTAATTTGAATGGGTTTGTTGGCCATGCCTACTTATCTCATGACTTTCTAAAATTTCTCCTGCCTTTCTTTAGAGAGCAACTGGAAATTATTACTACATCATTGAAGGACAGCACTGAAAAACAGTGTGTTTTCCTAGGTAAGCTTGATGACATTTCTATAAACAGATATGACAATTTAAGGGAGTATAGGCTTTTCCTCTCTCTTTCCCTGAGATGGCCTCAACTTTGTTCCAAAGCCTTGGCCCCAACTTGGTATCCAAATTTATTGCCAAAAAATGTTCCTGCTTTCCTCAGACAGCATCAAGGACAAATTCTCTACCGTGATACCAGAGACAGAAAGTGCTGGAGGCCTCTCCCCCAACACCTCCAGGAGTAATATGTCTTTGCTTTTTTGCTTCACGCTCTGGGGTAGACGCTCAGACACGACCCACCCATACGAGACACTACCCACAAAATTTTGAGACATGATGAAAACGTGTCTCAAAGAGACAGGGTTCTTGGGGATGAATAGAGATTTTGCCATATAAGATTTCCTATTACAAAGCTCTCCCTCAAGTAAAATAACATTCCCTACAACTAAAAAGTAGGGAATGCCTTTTGAGTATCTTTGAATTTGACCAATGGTGCTGCTGCAAAATACATTTTAATTGACAACAGTAGGGTTTTTGTACACAATAGTAATGATAGCCATGGAAGGTTATATTTTTGTGTCTAAGGATTAGTGTTTTAATGAAAGAAGATAAATTGTCCCAGGATTCTTATTAAGAGAAAGCAAAAGGTATTTAAACTGATCCACCAGTGGAACTAGGTGGGAATATTTGGGTCTTTTGTTTCACCACCGCTTAGGTCCAACTGAATTTGTGAATTCCTGTGTTTGCATTATCTGCTCTTAGATGTTATTCTGCCCTGGCTCTGTGTCATCTCAGTCATTTGACTTAGAAAGTGACCTTCGAAGGACCCTGTTCACTGCTGCACTTTTCAATGAATTAAAATTTATTTCTGTTCTAGTGAAAAGAAAAAAAAGGAGTACTGGTAGTGACAAAGACATAAATAATGGCCCTTATACAATTTAGAGTAGTTTGAGGTGGTTATAACACCAGACAGAGCATAGATGACTATAGCTCCTATTGCTCCCTTGTCTTCTGGTATTTCTACCCTTTCTGCTGCTGAGATCACAGCTCAGGTTACAATGTACCGTCACTTGGTAATTTCTGCCTTTGACCCTGTTGCTCTGTTGGGAAGTGTAGCCAAAAGAATGTAGAAGAAATTTTAGTAATAAACTAATGGCCCTATGTAACTACCTCTGAACAGAGCAACAGAGCTACTGTGCTATAGAGTTAGAAGGACCTTCTAAGGGAAGTACCTGGGTTTTTAAGGCATCAGAATTCAGTGGGGTTAGTGCAATAACTTCTCAAGTCTTGCTGTCCTGCTGTTTTACCACAGTAACATGTTTTTGCTATTGGAAATTCCTCCTGGGCTTTGGTGAAGTTGACAAATATTGCTAGCTTCAAATTCTATCACTTTACATGTTTTTTGAAATTCTTCTCTGTGCAACACCTGCAAAATTTATTTCTCTCTACACTTTTGTAACAGTTATGAAAGCACTTGTATAACATTTATCCGATAGCATTATGTTTGTTTTTAAATATTGTAAAGAGAGAAAATGCTTGTGTGGTAAGCATTGCTTAATTCAGAAGCCTATGGATTTACTGAATCTGATTATGTGTCCATAAAAGCTAGGTTTTCCACCTTATGACTAGCCCATCATGTTTTCTTAACACTGTTGATTGCTTTGACTTGGCACCAATTGACCTAGCATGTTGTCATAGTCAACATCAGCATCTTTCACATTCATTAGACAATTGTAAATACAAGCCTTGGTCATTACCCTGGAGGATCTTAATTACAATAAAAAGATCATAAAGCAAGAGGTTATAAGTAATAATTTGAGGTGTGTCTTTTTTTTAATCATAGTTTGGGAACTCTTATTTCCATTAAACTTGTCTTATTTACCCTCTTATTAGAAGACTATGCCATAGATTGTGGCACAAAGAAAAGAATTTTTAATCATTTACTAAATGAAAATTGAAATGTTAAGGATAAGTATGTTGGCAAGAACTAGAGTTTACCACTGAGAATAACTTTAGAATCTTCTTTAATTTATAAACTTATTCAATAAAAAATTTTGTGTCTACTATATACAAAACAAGGAATATTTTAAAAGCCTATTTCACATTTTGGAGATTAGAAAAAAATACTGGATAGAATTATTTGAATGCTTCTAAGCATAAAGCTTAACAATATGGAGACCATCAAAGAATTGAAAACTAATATTTATTTGTCCAGGCATCATTGGAATTTCGTACTTCCTCTTGCTGAGCAATGTGCACAAGTTGGACCTTGTTCACAAGTCCTGACATTTGGCTGAACTTAGCCTACTTTATAATCCATTATAACCCATATTTATTGTCATATAAATAATAATAATTAATAAATAATCCATATAACCCATATTGAGACTCAGAGCCTATCTTCTGAACTCTAAGATGTCTCATTACTTTGTCAATAGTTTTTCTTTTATCTTTTTGGCCATTTTTTCTGACCTCAGAGTCAGGTTGACCAGGCAGCAGATTGTCTGGGCTTGGGGCATTAAAAATCAGGTTTAGCCTGCTCACTGCTATTCTGCCATGTTTCCTTGAGGGGAAATCTTCCATTGCAGTGTAAGTGGAGGTCTGTGCATTCTTTTCATCAATCACAAGAGCTTTACAATGGATTGAGAGAGATTATAACCATAGTCTTTATACAGTTATAATTTCAGTAGACTCAGAAAGATGTTGAGGTTCAGAGTGAATTTTAACTGGAATAATGACTTTTCAACTAGTGTAAAATTTCTATCTCAAAAATAGAAATAAGCAATAAAAGAATGGTTATCATTTTATCAATCACACTGGTCATAGACCAAAGGTCTATGTAATTCCTGCTTAATCATTTCAAGGGTTGCTATTTACCATCAAGATAATGTGATGGTAGACTCATTAAAATAGGAAGTTTTCTCTTTGATCCAAGTAGTTTTCCACAGGGAAAAATGGAAAAATATATAGAGACAGTTTGCTCCCAATCCTAGTATTCAGGGCTCCTAAAGCTATTATGTCAACTAGGAGGCATTTTAATAGATATAAAGTTCATAAGTCTGTCAAATTGGTTCCCCACATCTGAGAAATCTGTATGCATTTTAATGGAAAGTTAATATATTAAGACATTCCAATTTGTTATTTCCAGGAAGTTGGATTAAAAGAAGGAAGGAATACATTATTTTTAATACATCAGGTAGCTCAGAAATTAAACCTTTGATGTTACAGAAAAATATTATAAAGTTTAATACACAAAAAGTATCTGACTATGAAAGTATATAATAGTTCAGAATTTATTTCCCAAATGGAATCATTGTGCAGCACATCTCCATGTTGGTTTATGTATAATGTATAAAGCAAGCTTTGATTTTTTTTTTTTTTAAGGCAGCAAATACTGAAAAAGAAACTCTAAAATTTTGTCTGTAGATCTATTGGACTCTTAGATAGTAGACACGTGGTCATAAAGTTCTAAAACCTGCCTTTTTTTCATTTGTTTTTTTAAAACAGGTATACTGAAAAATACATGTAAAGGTGCACACTTTGGAGTAGCCAACATGGCAGTTAACACATGTTTTTAAGAGCTGTTTCCATTGATTAAAACTTATTTGGACCCTTTTGAAATTGCTATCTGAGATTTTGAGTAACATAAGATTGTAAGTATCCTGTTTTTATTTACCTAAGTTAGCATTAAATAATGTTTGGCTGTTTTAAAAAAACTGCTAAGAGAGTAGATTTTAAATGTTCTCACCATACACACATGCATGAAATGGTAACTGTGAGAAAAAATCTATGGAAACCTAAATGCCAAAGTCAGGATTTTGATGACCTCTGGTAGAGTTTGGAAATTAGAGGGATTTCAACACTAC
Organism: Balaenoptera musculus; assembly: GCF_009873245.2. Classification (NCBI taxonomy): domain Eukaryota; kingdom Metazoa; phylum Chordata; class Mammalia; order Artiodactyla; family Balaenopteridae; genus Balaenoptera; species Balaenoptera musculus. The sequence continues at coordinate 59,371,161 of NC_045794.1, forward strand.
AATTAGTATATAGGTGTTTCTTATCTTATTTGCCACACTTTCTAATATGCCTAAAATATTTCATAATTAAAAAACAATAAAGATAAAAATAAAACAAGTCCACTCTTAACAGAGATACCATTAGTCTCAGGATATGCACAATAATACACTACAAATTCTGAAAGAATTCCAAAAGCATTTTTTTGTAAGAAGTTCCCTTCTGATTTAACAATTTCAAACATTAAATTGTGATGGATTTTCAGGTTTATTTGCTAAAATATCATTGATGATTCTTTATAGTCAAATCACATAGGTTTGTCTTTTTTGTTGTTATGTGGGAATTTTTCATGAATGAATGTCAGTATTACATTACATTTTCTGTATTTCAGACATACACGAGAGATACAAGAAATACCTAAGACCACTAAGCATCAGTTGCTCTATGTGCAGCCTCTTGTGCTTCAGCCTACTCTCTTCTCTCTCATGATCAATCAGGCATCAGTTCTCTTCTTTTTAATTATATCACATATGATGGATGATATTAACACACATGACATATTCTCCTGACATCTAATTGGAACTCCACTTTCCCTTCCACTTGAGAGAGGAAACTTTAATACTTTATTCACAGAAGTACATTACATGCAAAACACCTCACAACTAGTTGACCCATGTGAGTTCATGATTGTGAACAGCTGAATGGGGGGCTAATAGTCCAGGATATCTACACGTGTCTCAGAAGAATTATAGGTCAGTGGTGTCTATTCAGTGTTAAAATGCAGAGATGGAGAATATATTTAAAACTTTAGTTCATTAACAGGCCTATCTCTGTGTCCCCACAGTGTCCCTGATATGCAGCTTGGCTCTCTTTCATCTGTGTCCCTATTTTAATTTTTTTTTTTCTGTCTGATTTTAGGGGCTAATATCTGAAACAGTTACCCATTTGATAGTAGTCTATAGCTCCCTTCAAACTCTTTACTCCTGCAGAATGTCTTACTTTCCTTTTCAATATATTGGGGTGGGGAGTTGTTCCCAATCCCTTTGTGCACTTCCTGCTCTTATCTTTATAAGATAAGAATATATATCCCTAGTATATAAAACCTCACCTGGAAATAAATAGTAGCTACTGTGTTTATGTCTGGCAAACAATTCTTTCATGTTTACGTTCTAGAAATATTTCACAGCAATCTTTCTCTTTTAGGCCTGGTGTTGCTGCTTTTTTTTTTTTTTCCCAATTAATTAATTAATTTATTTATTTTTGGCTGTGTTGGGTCTTCATTGCTGCACATGGGCTTTCTCTAGTTGCGGCGAGCGGGGGCTACTCTTCGTGGTGGTGCGTGGGCTTCTCATTGCGGTGGCTTCTCTTGTTGCGGAGCACAGGCTCCAGGTGCGCGGGCTTCAGTAGTTGTGGCTCATGGGCTCTAGAGCGCAGGCTCAGTAGTTATGGCACATGGGCTTAGTTGCTCCGTTGCATGTGGGATCTTCCCGGACAAGGGCTCGAACCCGTGTCCCCTGCAGCGGCAGGCGGATTCTTAACCACTGTGCCACCAGGGAAGCCTGGTGCTGCTGCTTTAATTCAGGACACTCTTATTCTTAGAATATAACCTCTCTGAGGTCATCTCTGAAACCTTAGCCCTTGACATGACACCTGACTTAGAGGAGGCTCCTTAACTGCTTGTGGACTGAGGAATGGTCCAGTCTTGCCCTGCTGATCCAGCCTATTCAGGCCTTGAAGATTTTCCCTAGTTTCCTCCATTCTTGCTAGCTCCTATTAGCACTTGTCTCTTCTGAAGTCTTTTGCCCTTATTCACCGCATTCCTTACAGCTCACAGGGAGATCTTTAACAATGCTGTTCAAATTCTAAGAGCATATAGGCCAAAAAAGGTAGTTTGGGTTACACACTGCTTTAAACTATTCTCAGTTCGAAAGTCTTTAATTGAAACGTTCACTTTCAGGTTAACCAGTCACCATCATTCCTCGTTGCTTTACATAGTAAGCCCTATCCACATTCTTATGTTATCTGCCTGGCTGGGGTGGACAAGATATCTTGACTCCCATCTATGTTATGTCCATTGGTAGCTAATTATAACATCCAGGTGAATGACATTTGTTCTTAAGAAGAAGAAGAGGAAGAGGAAGGGGAGGAGGAGGAGGAGGAGAGGGAGCAGGAGGAAAAAAAGTAAAGGTTAAATTCTGAATGTGAAAATTCATATATTCTAAAAATATAGAAAATAGATGCATATAAACTCATATTTGCCAGGTATATTTTTAAGATTTACTTAGATTTATTTTTCAGAAATAAAGTGTTATGCATATCACTAAAGCTCTACTCCTCCATTCATTTGATTTCCTTTTCAGAGGAAACAGCCATCAAAGTTAGTGTGTATCCTTTCTCTGCAGTTTTTTAAAAAAAATTATTTAATTTATTTTTGGCTGTGTTGGGTCTTTGTTGCTGCGCATGGGCTTTCTCTAGTTGCAGCGAGCGGGGGCTACTCTTCGTTGCAGTGCACGTGCTTCTCACTGTGGAGGCTTCTCTTTGTTGTGGCGCACGGGCTCTAGGCGCACGGGCTTCAGTAGTTGTGGCGTGCAGGCTCAGTAGTTGTGGCGCACGGGCTTAGTTGCTCCACGGCCTGTAGGATCTTCCTGGACCAGGGCTCAACCCCGTGTCCCCTGCATTGGCAGGCGGATTCTTAACCACTGCGCCACAAGGGAAGCCCTCTGCAGTTTTTCAGTACGTTTATTTTATATGTTTGCTCCCCTCTCCCAATAAAATACACTTTTGTGTCCTAAAATCCTATTATATTGTACTACCTAAAGAAACATTCCTATTTTTTCAGATAGTGTTATATTTTGAGATATCATTATTTTGAAACTTGACAACTTACTTCACTTATTTCCATAATCATATAGTGAGAGACTGAATATACAGACAATTGCTACATCATATATAAAAATGTTGAATAGAAGTCTGACCCACAACCTCTGCATCAATCAACCCAAGACAATAAATAACCGGGTCAAGTAACTGCCAGCAGCTGGAATTTTTGTCCCTGCTTCCAACTGAGGGCCAATTAGAGAAAGCTAGATGTGTTCCCTAACTAATTACATAGATGCCTTGCTTTTAGTTAGCCCTCCTTCAGCTTCCCCATGCCAGCAACCTCCAATCACACAGTACACCTCAAGCCTTCTCTTTTTTCCACTTTAGGTTTCACACTCTTCCAGCTGCCTTCGAGTCTCTGCCAAAGGCGAGTGATGGTGGCTGACTCCTTTACTATGCTTTTTCTCAATTTGTGGTCTTCATTTATTTCTATGGTAGAATTCAAATCCTATGTTCATTCTCACAACGATGGATATTTAAGGTGTTTTTAAATTATCATTTGTACAGTACTGAAAACTACATTTATGTACGTATGCAAGAGTTTATGTAGAATGTTTATCTCAAAGATACAATAGAATTTTAGACTAGTTATAACTTCAACTTTACTAGTTACTCCAGAATTACCATTAAAGCTTGAAAAAATTTACTTTTTTACCAGTAAGAGTTTCTATTTCCCAAATCTTTCTCAACAATTACTCTTATCAGACTTTATATTTTTTGGCAGTGACCAGAGCTATTATAGGCTAGGGCTACAATAAGAAAACAAATGTTAGTAGCTTTATCTAAAAAAAAGGATTTCTCATTTATATAGAATATGATATTGGTCTATTTATTTATTAGGTTTTTCAAAATTTGTGACAAATTTCTATGAAAGTTCTGCATATTTTTGTTAGGTTTATTCCTTGATATTTCATGTTTTAAGAGATTTTGTAAATTCTATCTTAAATTTTCTTTTACTAATTGCTAGTATATAGAAATATTAATTTTTATATGAAGACCTCATATCCAGCTTGCTAAAGTCACTTATTAATTCTAATTCTATAGATCATTTTAGATTCTTTAATTATCTGGAAATAAAGTGTTATTTCTTTTTTTCTATCTTTATATATTTCATTCCTTTATTCATTTTTTTATCATTGGCTTTTAGCACTGACTAGGACCTCCAGTACAATGTTGAATTGAAGAGAAGTTGTGAACTCAGACATCCTTGTCAACTCCTGTACTCAAAATGGGCAGTGGGGTAATCTTTTCAGTAATTCACCATTAAGTTTGATATTTGTTATAGGCTATTTACAAGTATTTTGTCAGATTAAAAAAATTTCCTTCCATTCATTTTATATTTACATTTATTAACTAATCAGGGGTTTAAGTATCTTTCCATATTTTAATTGAACATTTGTGCTTCTACTACAATAAATTCCATTTCATTTCCTTTGCCCATTTTTCCTTTGGAATGTTTGTTTCTTATTTACATGTTGCTTATTTTACATTCTTATTTACAGTTTTATATATTTCTGTAAATTTGTCATTTGTTAATTATAGGTTTGAAAATATCTTTTCCTATGACCTTTCTTTTCATCATGTTGATTGTATCCTTGTCATACTGAAGACTTTTAATTTTTATGAAGTGAGTTAGATCTTTCTTCCTTATAGTAATTCTCTCCATTGCTAATAGGCTTTCTTCTTAAAGTCGTTTTTAACCTGACCTATCTATATATTATCTATCCATCCATCTATCTATTCAGTTTATCTCAGTTCATATTTAGCTAGAATACATTTTAAAAATCATCTTACTTGCAATATCATGAGGTCCTTGACTTCTAGGTTTGTTTCTTTTAAAGAATATACAGCTTTAAATAAAATAAAGCATGTATTTCTTTTAACTGATATGCTTAGTTAATTTATATTTATCATGATTTTTAATGTATTTAGACATTTTCCCTTCATCTTATGTTGTTTTGCTTTCCTTTTGAATATATTTTGTAATATTCTTTTGTACCCTTTCTTGCCTGTCTTTGTTTTCTTCTTTTATCCTTCCTTTCATCTTCCTTTTTATTTTTTTCTTCCTTTCATTATCTCTTACCTATGTATGCATGTGTGTGTGTGTGTGTGTGTGTGTGTGTGTGTATGAATGTATTTTTCATTCAGTATTTGTGGAAGTTACATACCCTATTTTTATTTATAGTAGTTATTCTCAAAAAGAATTGTCACATATATTTAACATATATAGATTTATATAATATTCCTTATGATTTCTCTCTGGATTAGAAAGTATTCAAAAATATGTTTTTAATCTTTTATATACATGAAGTTTGGGAGATTTTGTTTTGTTTTGTTTTGTTTTGTTGCTTCAATTTTATTTTATTTTAATAAGGGAACTCTACGTTCTAGATGATATTTATTATTTAGTCTTGTTGAAACTTTTTTCTACTCCAGTAAATGATTAATATTTGTAAAGTTTCTGTATGTTCTTGAAAAAAATGGATAATCTATACATTTTCAATATAGCCTGTATATATTATATATATATATATATATATATATATATATATATGGTTATATATGCATATATTTTTAATTGAGTTGATCAAATATTCTATACCCATGCTAATTTGGTTTGCTTTTCTAATTCCTATCTTTCTGACTGTGATATATTAAGAACACTGCTATTAAAATTCTTATTTCTTTCAACTTTTCATATAATTCTGTCTACTTTAACTTTATATATTTGGAGAATTTATTGTTGTATGCATAAAAGTCAGCATTAGTACATTTTTCTACAGATTTTTTCTTATTGTTATTAATGGCCCTCTTATCTCTAATAAAGTATTTTAACTTAAAGTCTATTTTCGTCTGATAATAGTACTACTTTATCAACTTCCTTTAGTTTTACATTTCTTTGGTATATATATCTTCCATTCTTTTAGCGTCTATGTTTCTGTATCATTATGTTTTTTTATAACATCTTTATTGGAGTATAATTGCTTTACAATTGTCGTGTTAGTTGCTACTGTATACAAAGTGAATCAGCTATACTTTTACATATTATCTCCATATCCCCTCGCTCTTGCATCTCCCTCCCACCCTCCCTATCCCACCCTTCTACGTGGTCACAAAGCACTGAGCTGATCTCCCTGTGCTATGTGACTGCTTCCCACTAGCTATCTATTTTACATTTGGTAGTGTATATATGTCCATGCCACTCTCTCACTTCGTCCCAGCTTACCCTACCCCCTCCCCATGTCCTCAAGTCCATTATCTACGTCTGCGTCTTTATTCTGTCCTGCCCCTAGGTTCTTCAGAACCGTTTTTTTTTTTGATTCCATATATATGTTTTAGCATACGGTATTTGTTTTTCTCTTTCTGACTTACTTCACTCTATATGACAGTCTCTAGGTCCATCCACCTCACTACAAAAAACTCAATTTCGTTTCTTTTTATGGCTGAGTAATATTCCGTTGTATATATGTGCCACATCTTCTTTATCCATTCATCTGTTGATGGACAATTAGGTTGCTTCCATATGCTGGCTATTGTAAATAGTGCTGCAATGAACATTGTGGTACATGACTCTTTTTGAATTATGGTTTTCTCAGGGTATATGCCCAGTAGTGGGATTGCTGGGTCATATGGTAGTTCTGTTTTTAGTTTATTAAGGAACCTCCATACTGTTCTCCATAGTGGTTGTATCAATTTACATTCCCACCAACAGTGCAAGAGGGTTCCCTTTTCCCCACACCCTCTTCATAATTTATTGTTTGTAGATTTTTTGATGATGGCCATTCTGACCCGTGTGAGGTGATACCTCACTGTACTCTTAATTTGCATTTCTCTAATGATTAGTGATGTTGAGCAACTTTTCATGTGTTTGTTGGCAATCGGTATATCTTCTTTGGAGAAATGTCTATTAAAGTCTTCTGCCCACTTTTGGATTGGGTTGTTTGTTTTTTTGATATTGAGCTGCATGAGGTGCTTGTAAATTTTGGAGATTAGTCCTTTGTCTGTTGCTTCATTTGCAAATATTTTCTCGCATTCTGAGGGTTGTCTTTTCATCTTGTTTATGGTTTCCTTTGCTGTGCAAAAGCTTTTAAGTTTCATTAGGTCCCATTTGTTTATTTTTGTTTTTATTTCCATTTCTCTAGGAGCTGGGTCAAGAAGTATCTTACTGTGATTTATGTCAAAGAGTGTTCTGCCTATGTTTTCCTCTAAGAGTTTTATAGTGTCTGGCTGTATATTTAGGTCTTTAATCCATTTTGAGTGTATTTTTGTGTATGGTGTTAGGGAGTGTTCTAATTTCATTCTTTTACATGTCGCTGTGCAGTTTTCCCAGCACCACTTATTGAAGAGGCTGTCTTTTCTCCATTGTATATTCTTGCCTCCTTTATCAAAGATAAGGTGACCATATGTGCGTGGGTTTATCTCTGGGCTTTCTATCCTGTTCCATTGATCTATATTTCTGTTTTTGTGCCAGTACCATACTCTCTTATTACTGTACCTTTCTAGTATAGTCTGAAGTCAAGGAACTTGATTCCTCCAGCTCTGTTTTTCTTTCTCAAGATTGCTTTGGCTATTTGGGGTCTTTTGTGTTTCCATACAAATTGTGAATTTTTTTGTTCTAGTTCTGTGAAAACTGCCAGTGGTAGTTTGATAGGGATTGCACTGAATCTGTAGATTGCTTTGGGTAGTATAGTCATTTTCACAATGTTGATTCTTCCAATCCAAGAACATGGTATATCTCTCCATCTGTTTGTATCTGTTTAATTTCTTTCATCAGTGTCTTACAGATTTCTGCATACAGGTCTTTTGTCTCCTTAGGTAGGTTTATTCCTAGGTATTTATTCTTTTTGTTGCAATGGAAAATGGGAGTGTTGCCTTAATTTCTTTTCAGATTTTTCATCATTAGTGCATAGGAATGCAAGAGATTTCCATGCATTAATTTTGTATCCTGCTACTTTACCAAATTCATTGATTAGCTCTAGTAGTTTTCCATTGCATCTTTAGGATTCTCTATGTGTAGTATTATGTCATCTGCAAACAGTGACAGTTTTACTTCTTTTACTGATTTGGATTCCTTTTATTTCTTTTTTGTCTCTGATTGCTGTGGCTAAAACTTCCAAAACTATGTTGAATAACAGTGGTGAGAGTGGGCCAACCTTGTCTTGTTCCTGATCTTAGTGGAAATGGTTTCAGTTTTTCACCATTGTGGATGATGTTGGCTGTGCGTGTGTCATATATGGCCTTTATTATGTTGAGGTAAGTTCCCTCTATGCCTACTTTCTGGAGAGTTTTTATCATAAATGGTTTTTGAATTTTGTTGAAACGTTTTTCCGCATCTATTGAGATCATCATATGGTTTTTATCCTTCAGTTTGTTAATATGGTAAATCACATTCATTGACTTGCATATATTGAAGAATCCTTGCATTCCTGGGATAAACCCCACTTGATCATGGGGTATGATCCTATTAATGTGCTGTTGGATTCTGTTTGCTAGTATTTTGTTAAGGATTTTTGCATCTATGTTCATCAGTGATATTGGCCTGTAGTTTTCTTTTTTTATGACATATTTGTCTTGTTTTGGTATCAGGGTGATGGTAGCCTCATAGAATGAGTTAGGGAGTGTTCCTCCCTCTGCTATATTTTGGAAGAGTTTGAAAAGGATAGGTGTTAGCTCTTCTCTAAATATTTGATAGAATTCGCCTGTGAAGCCATCTGGTCCTGGGCTTTTGTTTGTTGGAAGATTTTTTATCACAGTTTCAATTTCATTACTTGTGATTGGTCTGTTTGTATTTTCTATTTCTTCCTGGTTCAGTCTTGGAAGGTTGTGCTTTTCTAAGAATTTGTCCATTTTTTCCAGGTTGTCCCTTTTATTGGCAAATAGTTGCTTGTAGTAATCTCTCATGATTCTTTGTACTTCTTCAGCATCAGTTGTTACTTCTCCTTTCATTTCTAATTCTATTGATCTGAGTCTTCTCCCTTTTCTTCTTGATGAGTCTGGCTAATTGTTTCTCAATTTTGTTTATCTTCTCAAAGAACCAGCTTTTAGTTTTATTGATCTTTGCTATTGTTTCCTTCATTTCTTTTTCATTTATTTCTGATCTGATCTTTATGATTTCTTTCCTTCTGCTAACTCTGAGGTTTTTTTGTTCTTCTTTCTCTAATTGCCTTCAGAGTAATTTTAGGCTGTTTATTTGAGATGTTTCTTATTTCTTGGGGTAGGATTGTATTGCTCTAAACTTCCCTCTTAGAACTGCTTTTGCTGCATCCCATAGGTTTTGGGTCATTATGTTTTCAGTGTCATTTGTTTCTAGGTATTTTTGATTTCCTCTTTGATTTCTTCTGTGATCTCTTGGTTATTTAGTAGTGTATTGTTTAGCCTCCATGTGTTTGTATTTTTTAGTTTATTTCCTGTAATGGATATCTAGTCTCATAGCATTGTGGTTGGAAAAAATACTTGACACGATTTCAATTTTCTTAAATTTAGCAGTGCTTGATTTGTGACCCAGGTTATGATCTATCCTGGAGAATGTTCCATGAGCATTTGAGAAGAAAGTGTATTCTGTTGATTTGGGATGGACTGTCCTATAAATATCAATTAAGTCCATCTTGTTTAATGTATCATTTAAAGCTTGTGTTTCCTTATTTATTTTCATTTTGGTTGACCTGTCCATTGGTGATAGTGGGGTGTTAAGGTCCCCTACTATTATTGTGTTACTGTCGATTTCCCCTTTTATGGCTGTTAGCATTTGCCTTAGGTATTGAGGTGCTTCTATGTTGGGTGCATAAATATTTACAATTGTTGTATCTTCTTCTTGGATTGATCCCTTGATCATTATGTAGTGTCCTTCTTTGTCTCTTGTAATAGTCTTTATTTTAAAGTCTATTTTGTCTGATATGAGAATTGCTACTCCAGCTTTCTTTTGATTTCCATTTGCATGGAATATCTTTTTCCATCCCCTCACTTTCAGTCTGTATGTGTCCCTAGGTCTAAAGTGGGTCTCCTGTAGACAACATATATACAGGTCTTGTTTTGGTTTCCATTCAGCCAGTCTATGTCTTTTGGTTGGAGCATTTAATCCATTTACTTTTAAGGTAATTATTGATATGTATGTTCCTGTTACCATTTTCTTAATTGTTTTGGGTTTGTCATTGTATGCCTTTTCCTTTCTTGTTTTTCCTGCCTAGAGAAGTTCCTTTAGTATTTGTTGTAAAGCTGGTTTGATGGTGCTGAATTCTCTGAGCTTTTGTTGTCTGTAAATGTTTTAATTTCTCTGTCGAATCTGAATGAGATCCTTGCTGGGTAGAGGAATCTTGGTTGTAGGTTTTCCCTTTCATCTCTTTTAATATGTCCTGCCACTCGCTCTGGCTTGCAGAGTTTCTGCTGAAAGATCAGCTGTTAACCTTATGGGGTTTCCCTTGTATGTTATTTGTTGCTTTTCCCTTGCTGCTTTTAATATTTTTTCTTTGTATTTAATTTTTGATAGTTTGGTTACTATGTGTCTTGGCATGTTTCTCCTTGGATTTATCCTGTATGGGACTCTCTCTGCTTCCTGGACTTGATTGGCTATTTCCTTTCCGATGTTAGAGAAGTTTTCAACTGTAATCTCTTCAAATATTTTCTCAGTCCCTTTCTTTTTGTATTCTTCTTCTGGGACCCCTATAGTTCGAATGTTGTTGCATTTAATGTTTTCCCAGAGGTCCCTGAGAATGTCCTCAATTCTTTTCATTCTTTTTTCTTTATTCTGCTCTGTGGTAGTTATTTCCACTATTTTATTTTCCAGGTTACTTATCCGTTCTTCTGCCTCAGTTATTCTCCTATTGATTCCTTCTAGAGAATTTTAAATTTCATTTACTGTGTTGTTTATCAGTGTTTGTTTGCTCTTTAGTTCTTCTAGGTCCTTGTTAAACATTTCTTGCATGTTCTCTATTCTATTTCCAAGATTTTGGATCATCTTTACTATCATTACTCTGAATTCTTTTTAAGGCAGAGTGCCTATTTCCTCTTCATTTATTTGGTCTGGTGGGTTTTTACCTTGTTCCTTCATATGCTGTGTATTTCTCGGTCTTCTCATTTTGCTTAACTTACTGTGTTTGGGGTCTCCTTTTCACAGGCTGCAGGTTCGTAGTTCCTGTTGTTTTTGGTGTCTGCCCCCAGTGCCTAAGGTTGGTTCATTGGGTTGTGTAGGCTTCCTGGTGGAGGGGACTGGTGCCTGTGTTCTCATTGATGAGGCTGGATCTTGTCTTTCAGGTGGGCAGGGTTGCGTCCAGTGGTGTGTTTTGGGGTGTCTGTGAACTTATTATGATTTTAGGCAGCCTCTCTGCTAATGGGTGGGGTTGTGTTCCTGTCTTGCTAGTTGTTTGGCATGGGGTGTCCAGCACTGGAGCTTGCTTGTCATTAGTGGAGCTGGGTCTTAGCATTGAGATGGAGATCTCTGGGAGAGCTCTCACCAGTTGATGTTACAGGGGCCAGGAGGTCCCTGGTGGTCCAATGTCCTGAACTTGGCTCTCCCACTCAGAGGCTCAGGCCTGACAGCCGGCCGGAGCACCAAGACATTGTCAGCCACACAGCTTCAAATCTTCTTCAATGTGTTCTTTGAGTTAGTTTTCCAGTGTGTTGGATCAAGGAGTTTTCCTTCATATTTTACAAAGAATTCTCCCTTTTTTTCCTTTGTGCTTTCTAGTTTCACTTGCTCATTGGTGCTGGGGGGCAGAGGCCTCACACCTGGTTCTTCAGACCAGAGTCCATAGTGCCTGTGTCATTATGTTTTAATTGTCTCAGTGGCCATACATATTAAAAAAATCCAATCCAAGATTTTAATTTTTTTATACATGTGAATGTAATGTATTCCCCAGTATATTTGCTTTTACTTCTTTTTTAAATCCTTTACATCATATTCTCTTTTTCATTTTTTATATTGAATTTATGATTTTCATTAAAGATTTCTGGTTATTTTGATGTTAAATGAGCTATAATTAAGGCACACAGATAAAATTATTCCAAGAAACTACTTGTAAGCTTCTAAATTTGTTTTCAGTATCCAGCCATGCCTTATAATTTTGTACCATAAAAAATATTAATATCTCCTGTATTTAGGGAGAACTTTGGAAAAAATTGTGTGAATGGTTGCCTTCTACTAAGACTTCAGTATTATCTCCATTGCTTTATTGACTAAGGTCCGTGTTACTTTTGTTTTTGTTTTCCAGTAAAGAACTTGACTTACCTGAATAATAAACTGAACATTAAAATAATCAAAAACAGGACTTCCCTGGTGGTGCAGTGTTTAAGAATCTGCCTGCCAATGCAGGGGCATGGGTTTGAGCCCTGGTCTGGGAAGATCCCACATGCTGTGGAGCAACTAAGCCCGTGTGCCACAACTACTGAGCCCACACTTTACAGCCCGTGAGCCACAACTACTGAGCCTGCGTGCCACAACTATTGAAGTCTGCGCACCTAGAGTCCATGCTCCACAACAAGAGAAGCCACCACAATGAGAAGCCCACGCACCGCACCAAAGAGTAGCCCCCGCTCGCTGCAACTAGAGAAAGCCCACAAGCAGCAATGAAGACCTAATGCAGCCAGAAAGATGAAAGAAAGGAAGGAAGGAAGGAAGGAAGAAAATATAAAGAGAATTTCCTGGGGATCTTTTTAAAAACATAAATTAAAAAAAATAAAATCATCAAAAACTATTTAGTCCTCAAAATTGTATTTTGGTTTTGAAATGTGAATATGGATATACTCTGGTTATGTCACTGATTGTCCAGAAAAAAAAAAAAAGCCTAATATTCAGCATTTGCTTATTTCCATGATATAATATTCCCACTACAGTGAATTTCAAGATTCCAATGTGAGATCACAAAAAACAGAGTTTGGAAATAACACAGTTGGCTCTTTCTTGCTAGTATGATCCACTGGCTTCATGTGTTCACACTAATTATCAATCTGTTTCTTAATAATTGTATTTCAGCATAACTGTATTCATAGCAGCAACACATGTTTGACAATATTTATGGGTTTAAGTTAGATTTTTTTGGCCACCTGCATGGTTGAAATTCCCAAACCACGAAAGTGCAGTTTAGAACAGACTACAAGAAGCTAGAACCAGCTAAGAGGAAAACATTAAATTCAGGCAGTGGAGAGTGAAAGATTCAGTTTCTGAGCCTATTCTAGATGAAAATTGCATTAGGCAAAGCATTAGGACTTGGGGCAAGCATCTGGGCTGTAGAGACAAATGAATTCATGTGGTGAAAAATCTGGCTATGTTGGGGCCTCTTTTAAAAGTCGCATATTCTGATTCTGTAATCAGGCTACAGTGAATTTGAAAACATCTTATTCTGAGTGTACTTCCCCCTCCCTTCCCCTTATGCCACCAATTAGTTTATTATGTGACAGTACTGATGTGGTCCTTCTATAACAAATTGAATTAAAGTGTACATATTCCTGAAAACCAGAACTATGATGAAAATATTCTCAAAAAATAGCTGAGATGCCTCTTTTTTATGCCATTATAAAATAACTATCCTGTCAAGAACTTTGAAGGATTTGCGAGTGCTACCCTACTTACAAGCTAAAAGGTTAGCCTGCTGCAGTTACTGGTTTCTGGCAAAAGATATGAGACCCTTGGGTCAAACACAAATCACTTTGTTACACGTCTCAGCAGGGAGTGTGAACTACGTGTTTGCATTATTTTCCCTTGTCCTCTAAGTCCCATGAGAAAAGTGTGAAGTGATCAGGTGTAAGCTGTGAATGCAGTACATTTGCATCGTAGCTAAGGAACCCTGAGCTAAAGAAACTCCAGTCCTTTAAAGGGACTGCAAGCAGAGCTGTTCAATCTTTCCCCTGGAGGGAGACATTATCTTTGCTATATTGGATGGCAAACAAATCTGCTCTCTGAACCAGGAGACACTATCCCTATCTTCCAAAAATGTTTGCTATATAAACACCCTTGTAAAAGGAGTTCTAAACAGAAGTTGTCATCACCTCTGCTGACAAGGTGTACAGAAACATGAGAGACCTATGAAGAATATATCAACGACAAGGACAATACTCCGTTATTTATGAGTAAACAGTAAACCAGCACACCTCAGTCTTTGCATTGTTTCCATACTGTTTTATCCACTGCTTTGTTATTCACCCAGGAATTGTTCGGACTTCCATGGATTCCCTAGGCATCATTCCACAGATCTTGGATCTCAGTTAGCATTACAATTTAGGAAGTTACTCTTCTAACCTCCCTGTTTCTAATCTACAAGTCTGCTGCCAACTCTGAGGACTTATAGCCAGATGTATATCTCAACTAGATTTTGAGTGATCCTACTCTAGCTACATTTTCTTCAGATAATACATCCTCTACCCACCATGGATTTTTCATATAATGTCACCATCTCCTAGTGCACCTGCTTCCACAGTAAATTTCCATCCTTGGTATTGCTCATAGGTCTTAAAAGCACCATTACCCCTACAACCTAGCCACTAACTAAGGGAATATGAAAATGAGAAAGATGATGTCTAGATGTCCAAGGAATGGTATAAAGATATATTAACCAGTGTTTGGAAGTATGTCCATGATATTACTCACCTCTTCTCTCGATGAACAGATGTCAAGACCCAAAATTGAAGAAGTACAACCTTGAGGCCTACCCTGCAAAAAAACCCCTACACCTCTATTCTACATTCTGTTCTAGACCCTTCAAATGAATCCACCTCACCCACATTGGCAGAGCTGACTGAGAAAATTCAACTCATCATTTCTATTTTGAAATAATGGAATATTCTCCAGTTTTGCTTCTTTTTATCTATTCTTGTCTCTGGAGCCAGAGAATTATTTCTAAGTTGCAACTTGAAAACTCAAATCATGTCACTCTCTGACTTAAAATATTTTAATATCAAGCTTCATATACCACTACTTTCTTACATGCCTGCTTTTCCCCCAAACTACTTGCAATTCTGAAGGTTAAGATATTTTAGGCACTCACGTTTTACCCAGTCCTTTTGTCTGGACGAACCTGTATGTATGCGCAACCCCCCCCCCCCCGCCCCCGCTCTCCTCACTAACCAATTCTTCAAGTTTAGTGTAGAATGGAACATCATAAAAAGGCAAGCCCCAAAAGAATGATGAGTATGCCTTACTTACTGTTAATCCCTCCTGTCTAGCAAATTATAGGTGATCACTATATATTTTAAAATTAATTGTAAGCATGGGTCTATCAATTTTTATATGTTAAAATGAAGAACTGTCATATTTTAGAAATATATTTCAAACCACTTGTTAAAATCCGTATAGATACCTCTTGTTAAATTGCAATGTGAAATTTCTGTAGGAATTTGCTTGTTAGGTTACAAGCAATACTCCAGTGTGTGTAACTAGAGGCTTATGATTCTTTACTCTTGTACAACCTGAAGAGTTAATTTAGATTCAAGGCTACAGATCTTTCTGCTGATAGATGCCATGAGAGTGTCAGAACACTTCAACTGAACTTTATCAAACGGAGTGGCAGATTGGTTTATCTAAATTGAAGGGCTTTTTTTCCTCTACCTTTTAATTGTGGATCATTCTTAAGGTGTTTTATTATAATTGTTCACAGCTTGTGCTGTTTTATTGATTAAACTGCTGTGAAGCTCTTGGTGAAAGTACAGCCTAAACCATGTGATATAAGCCTTTTAAGGTTATTGTTATGCTTGTAGTCAGATGGCTGCAGTTGTGACGGTGGTGATTGAAAAACAAATGAAATGTTTTTAGGAAACTGTAATCACATTAGTCTTGACATTTCACTACTTCTCCCTGGGTAACTAATAGATTCTTTCCATTTCTAAAAGGAAGCTTCTAGTTAAATATTATTTTTCTTCTATTTTTTAACGAAAGAATTCTAATTCTATACAGACCTAAGAGCTTATATAAAATTCATCTCTTTATTCATATTTGAGTTCCTACTATACTTGACACTAAATGTGTGTCTCTGTGTGTGTATATACACATATATTTCAAGAGGTTTAGGTGGGTTTCCTTATGGCGAGACACAAAGAATGTGTGCTTGTACGTAATTAGATTTTCTTCGAAAACACATGGAGAACTGAAATATGTGACTCAGAATGGATTTGTTATTAGTTCTATAAAACTATTAACTTCACTGAATGTGAATAAGAAGCCAACAAAAGAGATGGACTGGGAGTTCCTTAGACTTCGTGATACTGTGAGATACTCTACACTTACTCAGCCAGTACAGCAAAACTTAAGCAGGCTCAGGAGTCAGACTGCTGGAATTCGAATCTTGGCTTTATCAAGAGCCAACTCTGTGATCTTGAACAAATTATTTAAACTTTTATGTCTCCATTTCCTCATCTATAAAAGGACAATAATAATAGTACCTAACCAATATAATTACTGTGAGGATTTAATAAACTACTTCAAGGAAAGTATTTAGTTTAATCTCTCAGCAAATGTTGGCTTTCAGATCCATTTTTATTATCCATATTTCTCCTCTTCATTCAACTAAACTCACTATGAACAGATAGAACACCTACCTATTAGAGGCACTGTGAGATACAGAAGAAAAGAGAGAATTTCTGTCCACCATGGTATTCAGGTATCCATCCATTGGGTAGATGACATTGTTCTGAATACAAACTTGGTAGAATTAAAGTATCGGCATCATTTCCCTTGGGCAGAAAAAAAATGCCACTGGAAGCATTACTAAGTCAATAGGTGGTAACTGTGTTGCATATGAATAGTGGTTGTGTTTAAAGGAAAACATTCATACTGAGTCAGTAATGCTGATGAATAAGTTAAGCCTTATTGCTGGTCAGGATTTTCTTGAGAATTGATGTTACCACTTGCTTTGTATTCAGAGACTATGTGTAAGTAACTTTAAACTACACATTGTAGCTCATTAAATGTGCAAGTTCATACACATAGTCAACTAAAAAATAAATATTTAATTTTCTCTGGTGGGCTAAGTCTCAGGATATACGCATTATGGATGAATCTGACCGGCATTAATTATTTGGGCATTGTAACATCAGTATTCAATTTGCCAACGTTAGGACCCTTCTCAGGAGTGAAATAGCCATGATTTATCTCTCTAAATTAAAAAGGTTGAATGGTATTAACGCATATACATAATTCATTTTAATTAAATGCATATTCTTAAATAGCTTCTTAATGGCTATCCAGTGCCTCATTAATCTTAAATGTAACAAACTGAGATCCTTTGGGAGGTCATGTGATAACTTAAAATTCACAAACATAATGTGTAATGCCAAGTAGAGTGTCTGTTAGGGAATCTATACCGGTTGAGTATATACCAGCCATGACATTCATTTCTGATATAGTTAGGCAAATATTAAAGAGACAGAAGCCACGGAGTCAAAAGAGCTGATTTTTCTACCATCACCACTTTCAAAATTGTGTTCCCAACAATACTGGGATACCCATGATATTTTAATTTCTCTTCTATGAGGAGAGTTTATGTAAGTTTAGGATGTGCTAGGTTAACCCAAATTAAGTTAGGTTTCTTTTGCGAAATAGGGGTTTCCTGTAAACATTAGATTACGGATTTCCAAAAGGAGAAAATTCAGTCTGTTTTGTTTAATTGTGTGCCATCAGAATCTAGAAAATTCCCTGACATATAGACATTCAGTAAAGGTTCCATGAATGAATGAATGGTCTTTAAATACATTAGAGTACATTGTGACTATCCAAGAAATAGATATATCATCATTGACCTACTTGATTTTGGCATCCTTTGCTATATCTTTTGATACAGTAGTGTTCCAAAGAAGTAACTTGAGTAACATTCCTCTGGTCCATAGCTATGTCTTTCACAACAATCTCTGGTGGAATTCATTCCAACTGTGGGGTATCAAACTAAAGAATATGATGAATGACTGCAAAAACCCATCACCACTACTACAGAAGAATAGATGTGAATCTCCCAAATAAGACAAAATAGAATTCTTATCCTATGAGCTCTCCAAAATAGATGAATTAATCATTAAACATCTGAGAAATATACCTCACATATTCCTTTGTAAAAATTTCTTACAGTGCCTATAAAATATAAAACCACAATATACTTTCATTATTTTTGCATAGTTTCTTTTTATATTCTAGCTTCTTTACAAAGAAGATTCTTCTGAAAGAAGAAAAATAAGTCTCTGAAGTTTCTCTGGTACATCCATTAATATGAGGGAAGGAATGAAAGTGACACAGGACACACATACACATGTCCAGGAGAGCCTGCAGAGGCTCCAAGACAGCCAGTCACAAACACCTTGCTTTTTACTGACTGTCAAACTGCCTTCTTATAAAGTTTGAGAAACGCATGAAGCACTCTGCTTTTTGAAGCACTTTTACTTCATTAATTAGGCAACGCTTACAGAAGCTTAGTGAGCTGAATCAGAAGCGTGGTCCGCATTTTACAGGTAATGAAATCGTGACACCACGAAGTAGGAGCTATTTGTTTAAGGTCATGTGAATAGTAAATTGCAAAGACAAGATAAAAGAGTATGGTCTCCAAATATATTCACTGATATGGCCATGAATAAAGTACAGAAGAGGGTTGTGATAGAGAAGGGACAGAAATGGACAAATAGAGATTGATACAGAAACCTGGTGATATGTCACTGATCTTTGTAAGTCTTGAGTGAAGTTCTATGGAAGAACTTATGCTGAAAAACCTTGTAGCTAATCACACACAAAGAATACAGCAATGAAAC
Source organism: Balaenoptera musculus (assembly GCF_009873245.2). Lineage (NCBI taxonomy): Eukaryota > Metazoa > Chordata > Mammalia > Artiodactyla > Balaenopteridae > Balaenoptera > Balaenoptera musculus. The sequence goes on from NC_045794.1 coordinate 59,389,729, forward strand.
TCAGAGAGATGTTTTCCTAAATGAAGCTACGCAAACAAGAATTTTTTGAGCAAACTGTCCTTCAGTTTATTTAAATATAAAAAAAAAAATACTTATATATTCCTTACAGTGTGCCAGGCACAGTTCTTATTGTTTTGCATGTATTAACCCATTTAATCCTTTCAACAATCCTATGGCATTACTATCCCCATTTTGTTAATTAGAAGACTGAGGCAGAAAGAGATTAGGTAACTAGTTCAAGGTCACATAGCTGGAACTTGAACCCAGGCAGTGTGTCTCTAGAGACTATGCTCTTACTACTACACTCCTCTGACTCTAAATGACTGAGCTACTCTATTCCTATCATCTTGGATTAAGAATTTAATTGAATTGGGCAATTTTAGGTATTAAATGCTGGGAGTTGGAGGCTGACTCTCCTGAGTTCTAGTGCTCTTCCTGAAGTATGTTAATCTGTATGATTTTGACACACAGTTTTCTCCCTTGTTGAATGGGAATAATAATAGTATGTATAGACTTGCTAGAAGAATTAAATGAAAGAATAAATAGAAAAATAATTAGTGAAGTGCCTGCCACTTAGTAAGGAGTCTTTTGATGTTAAAATATTATTATTGACTGAGTTAACCAATTGTTTTAATATTACAAAGTTTCAAGCATTGTTGAAGCCACTTGGTTGGTTATCATTAGCTATCTTTGCATACTGTTCCAAGATTATGAAATGACATTTTAAAGTCCTTGTATAGAAAGTGGTTCATCCAAAAATTGTCAGACCACTAAGATCCAAGGGCAGAAAAAAAGGTTGATGCAGCCCTAAAATGCCATGAGTATATTTTAAAAGTGCATTCATTGAGGTTAGAAACATGGCACTAAATAAAAATATTGATGCTTCAAAAGGGATCTTCAAATGAATCAGGACAAGTTTAAAACAGGATAAATTAGAGTAGTGAGACTCTGTTAGACTAAGTGAAACTTGGGTTGAATGTTTTGGAGCTCTTTAGGAAAAAAATAGAAATGGTTTATTTTTTAAAATATGGAGGTATAATTTATGTACAATGTAATAAACATATCTAAAGTTTTAGTTTGATGAATTTTCAGTTTTACCTACTTGTGTAACCACCATGCAGCTCAAGATACAGAACACTTCAATCTCTACCGGCAGTTCCCTAGTATCCATTTCAATTCAGTCCCCACCCTCACCTCTACCCTTGCCCCACAGAGGCAATCACATTCTGTGATTATATGAATATATGTCATGCTTCTTTCACTCTCCATAATAGTTTTTGAGATTCACTAATTTTGTTACATTATCAGCGTGTCATTTTTTTATTGCTGAGTATTATTTCCTCATATAAATATATCTTATATATCTCAATTTGCTTGTTGATGGAAAAAAATTCCACGCCTAGTTTTTGGCTATTATAATTAAGCTACTGTGAACATTCTTGAACAAGTCTTATGGACATATATTTCCATTTCTCTTGAGTAAATACCTAAGAGTAAAATTAATGAGTCATCGGGCAAATGAAGGTTTAACTTCATAAGAAACTGACAGAGTCTCCAAATTTGTACTGTTTTATATTCCAAACAGCAAAGCATAAGGGTTCCAGATATAGAACTATTTATATTTTCTATTTCTTTTTGCACGTTTCTGATAACTGTACTTTCAAGGAGCTTGTCCATTTCATCTAAGTCATCAAATTTCTTAGCACTGATTTATCAACAATACCCACTTTGATATCTATAGAATGTTTGGTAAAGTTCTCTCTTTCAATCCTGCTACTGGAAATCTTGTTTCTCTATCTCTTGTTCATCTTTTTCATTATTATTGATCAGTCCTTCTAAATGTTTATCAATTTTATTAATTTTTTACAGAAACGAACTTTAGACATTGCTCATTTTCCATTTCTATTTTATTGATTTTTGCTGTTATTTCATTTCCTTTTTTCTAATTATTTTGGGATTAATTGCCATTTTTAACTTCTTAAGGTGGAAGCTTTGAATATTGGTTTAGACCATTTTCTTTTCAAATATAGTCATAAAGCTATATGTTTTTAGCTATATATATTTTTCTATGCCATTGCTTCATGGTTGACTGCCTAAAGTGAGATTAACACTTTACCCAAAATTGATTCAGATGTCGAGACTGATGACATCACCCAACCAATAGGTTGTTAAAATGTATATTACATACATATTGGGATTTTCTGGGGAAAGTAGAACTTTAAAGTAGGCTTAAGTCAGTTTAGGTGGCTTGTGGGAAGAAGAGAGAGTGGGTTTGGTTTTTATTATAATTAAAAGTGGGCCTGGGAAGATTTCATGCATGTGCAGGTGGACCTGAGCTTGAGTGGTTTGAACATCCTTGTTGGTCCCTGGGGAGGATGCATGGGGGCTTTCTTATTGGCTCAATCAGAGTTGGGACAAACAACAAAGGGGGAGGGAAGGCTGGTAGGCTGTGAGTAACCAAACATCAAAAACAGTCTTTCTCTTTATTATAGCAATATCTATCTCCATCTACTATTCTTATGATGTATTTCATTATCATTCAGTTAAAAATACTTTCTAATTTCCCATGTGATTTCTTCTTTGACCCATGAATCATCCAAAGATGAACAGCATAATTTCCAAGTATTTGGGAATCTTCTTGATATTTTATTCTCGATTTCTAATTTAATTTAAATATAAGTTTAATTTAATATTGTTGTAATCAGAAAGCAAAACTTTGTATGTTTTGATCTTTTGAAATTTATTGAGATGTGTTTTATGGCCCACCATATGATATATGTGCACTTGAAAAAATGTGTATTCTTATGCTGATGGGTATGGTTTTCTATAAATATCAACTTGGTCCGGGATGTTGACAGTGTTGTTCAAATAGTCTTTCTCCTTAACAGCATTTACTTCATTGTTCTCTCAGTTACTGAGAAGAGCATGTTAAAATTTCCAGTATGATTACAGATGTTTACTTCTCCATTTTAGTTCTTCAATTTTTGCTTCATGCATTTGAATCTCTATTTTTAGGTACATATACTTTTAGTATTAATATGTCTTTCTCATTAATAGACCTTATCATTATCAATTTAAAAAAAATTTCTGACGATACTGTATTTACTCTTTTACATTCAATTTGACTGTGTCTCTATATCTAACTTGTTCTTGTTTTCTGAAGTTTGAATATGATGTGCCTATCTATATATATATATGCATGTTTGTTTTCTGAGGGTTTTTTTGGGGGGGGGGATGGGGAGCATGGGGAGATATTTATCCTTCTCTCAGCTTCCTGAATCAGTGGGTTTGATTGTTCTGGTATTAAAATTATGTATATGTTACACCTTTTGATATTGGCTCACAGTTCTGTTTTTTTTTTCTTTACATTTCAGGTTGGCATATTTCATCCTATCTTCAAGTGCACTAGTTCTTTCCTTGGCCATGTCCAGTTTTCTGATGAGTCCATCAAAGACATTTCATTTCTGTTACTGTGTTCTAACATTTCCTCTTGATTCTTAGAGTTTCCATCTCTCTGATGCATTACCCATCTGTTCTTGACTGTTATATATTTGCACTATTAGGGGTCATAACATATTAATCATAGTTATTTGAAATTCCTGTATGATAATTCCAACACCCGTTTCTTGTCTGAGTGTTGTTCTAATGATTGTTTCCTTTCTTCAGAATGTTTTCACTTGCCTTTTGGCATGACTGCTAATTTTTTGTTGAAAGCCAGATATGTTGCATTAGGTAGTAGGAACTGAGGTAAGTAGAGCCTTAGTGTGAGGATTTATGCTAATCTGCTAGGAGTTGGGCTATGTTTAATATTTGGTGTAGCTATAGGTACCAGGGACTTCTAATTTTTCCGGTGTTATTGTTTTACTCCCTGTTATCTTTGGGCTTCCCTGTGTATTCCTGCTCAGAGAAAGTCTGTGTCTTGTTGCTCTTCAGCTATAATGCACTATCATTATACTGGTGCCTTGTTGGTGCGGTTATAAGTGGGGGAGTAGGAGCATTTTATAATCTTCTGAATAATCTAGCCTTTTAAATGGGCCTGTTTCTCAGGGGTATGAACTTCACGAGTGTTCCTCAAGTGGCTTAGCTTTTGTTCTCTCTTCCCCCTACTCTCTTCTCGACTGCAGGGTTTCCAATCTATTTCCTTGAATAGGAAGGAATCATCTTCCTAGGTTTTGTGCTCTTGCCAAGTCCTTTCCCTTGGAGATCAGGTTTTTGCTATGGAGAAGACTCCACTGTGTTTCAGTGGCTACTCTTGCCCTTCCCTTCTACAGCCACTAGAGGGCTCTTTTGGATCCTCACTGTGAGAACCTGGTGGGGTTTCTGTAGGAAAAACTCAGATGTAACCCTTCCCACCCAACACTGCAGCCCTCAGGAGTTTCTCACTCTCCAGCTAGTCCATAATCAGACTCCAGCAATTAGTCATGGTTCCCACTTAAGAGTTCCTATCAGTTTATGGCTCCAGTGGATTCTGTTTTAGGTAAACAGATTTCAGTTGTATCTCTCTAAGATGTGCTGGTCTCTCCAGGTTTAAGGATGGTGGTTGTGCGATCTCAGATCTCTTATGGGCCCAAGAAAAGTCACTGATTTTCAATTTTTCCAACTTTTTCTGGTTGTCTGGTTGGAAGTAGTTCTTTACATGTCAGAACTGAAACCAGACAGTCTATAGTATTTCTTATATGCAGCATATACTTGGATCATTCTTCTTGTCCAATCTGACAATCTCTGCTTTTAGTTGGAGTGTTTAGTCCGTTTGTATTTAATGTTGTTATTAGTATGATTATATTGAAGTCTACTATCTTGGTATTTGCTTCTTATTTGATTTGTCTGTTCTGTTTCTCTGTTTCTCCTTTCCTGACTTTTCTCAGTAAGCTGAACATTTTTTAATATCTCATTTTATGTCCTCTGTTGGTTTATTAGCTATATTTCTTTGTTTTATATTTGAGTGGCTATTATAAAGTTTACAAGATTTGTCTATAACACCACAACCTAGCTTTAAATTATATTATGTGACTTCATGGCAAATGTGTAAACCTTATAATAGTATCATTTCATTTGCCTTTCCCTCCATTTTGGCTCCTATCATATTTTATACTTCTTTATATGCTAAAATCCTCACAATGCACTGTTATTATTTTGTTCTAAATGGTCAATAATCTTTTAAAACCTATATACTTATATAAATGTGTTCCTTAATGTTGGTTTAACATTGCCTTAACGTTGGTTGCCTTAACATTGGTTAAGGCAGAGAGTGAGTGCCTCTCAGGATTTCCTTTCAGCTCTCTTGTCCTGACTTCATTCAGTCAGGTGTTGCTTTGTTTAGTGAAAAGCCCCACATGCCTCTGGGAGGATCTCACAGTTATTTTACCTTGAACCCAGTCTTTGGCCTGTTCCTGAATTTGCTGTAGGACTATGAAAAGAGTTGGCAGATGAAGACAACTTGCTGTGTGGTGGGGCTCTTTGGAATTCTAATTTATCATGTCAGCCCATATGTGGCTATAAAAAGTATGGTATGAATTTGTCTGGTGTCTTCTTTCCTCAATCTATGGCAGAGCCTTCTTTCTTCTTCTGCTTCACCAAGGATGAAAGCAGTGATGATATCTTCTCTTATACTATGCACTCATCCTCTTCTGGATATTAGCTTATTTTGATTTCTTTGCATTCTCATCTCTCTGAATTTATTTTAGATATTGTTTGGTAATTTGTTCAGCTTACTTTCATTTTTATGGTTAGATCAACATTATTACGTTTTCAATCCTAACTGGAAATGGAAGTCCTCTTATTGTTTAAAACATCTTTCTCCTCTTTGGCAGGTACCATCAGCCAATTTGTAGTAACCTAGTTCATATCCAAGTAACACTTTTCTCTATCTAGTCTTCTCTTTATACTAATTTATGCAGAATAACTCTGTTTAGGGCATGGATGAAGAATCTAGGGCTATGGAAAGGTCTTACCAATCTAACTCAGAACTACTGCTGGGGCATCATGCAGGGTTTGTCACAGGTCATGCAAGTTGTTCAGCTTGACTAGTCAAGCATATGCCTTCTTTTTTTTTTTTACTGTGTCAGCCATAGGTCCTAGGACTCCCGTGTCATCAGCCTCAAGGAGAATTATATGAACACTGCACTGTGAGCAGCAAGGGAGGGGAAAGCATGAGTTTTTGCAGAGATGTGAACACAAATAAAGGTCAGAATAATACCTGTTTAGCAATCTGTTTAGAATCTCTAAATGTCTAGCTCCTTCTATAGTGCCCACCACTCAGGGAGAGGTGGTAGAAAATGACAGCCCCTAGTAATGAGCAGTCTCTAGTCTTCAAAATGCATAGCATGACTGTGGCCACTCAAGCCAGCCATGGAACTACTCATTGGATAATTACCTTTTATAAGGATGCTGCTTACATATCATTTCTCCTCAAATGCATCTATTTCCTAGTCCATAGGAGCTTTCTCCATCCCCCACCCATACCCACCTCACAAAAAAATTCCATGTGTAAGTATATATATATATATTTTTGAGGAGGGTTTCTTATATCTTTTTAAAATAAACTTAATTTTTAAAAGTTTTAGATTTACATAAAAATTGTGAAAAAGAGACTGTTTTCATATACCCTAAACCCAGGTACCCCTACTATTAACATCACACATTACTATGCTATTTATTATAATTAAGTCCATACTTTATTCAGATTTCCTTAGTTTTCACCTAATGTAAAAATCCAGGATTTCCATCTAGGATATCACATCACATTTAGTTGTCATGTCTCCTGAAAGCTCCTCTTGGCTGTGACAGTTTCTCAAACCTTCATTGTTTTTGATGACCTTGACAATTTTGAGGAGTATTGGTCATATATATTTCAGAATATCCCTCTATTGGAATTTTTCTGATTTTTTTCCTTATGATTGGACTGGGGTTGTAAGTTTTGGGGAGGAAGATCACAGAGGTAAAGTATTCTATCAACCTGACTTATGTTGATAAGTGATGTCGACCTTGATCACTTGGATGAAGTAGTGTTTGTCAGGTTTCTCCACTATAAAGTTACTCTTCCTTTTTCCTTTTACATTCTGCACTCTTTTGAAAGAAGTCACTAGGTGCAGCCTACACTTAAGGTATTGGGAGTTATGCTTCTCATCCTGAGATTTGTCCCTCATCTTCCATTGGTTTATTTATTCAGTCATTCATTTATATCAGTACAAGACTCATAGGTATGTACTGAAACTTTAGGTTATAATCTAATACTATTTTATATATTTTTTTGCTCAAATTTTTCCAATTTTGGTCATTGGAAGTTCTTTAACTTGGCTTTTGTGTGCCTTTGATTTACTGCCATCATCATCATCACCATTATTATTATTATTTTACTCCCTTATTTCTGGCACTACAAGATGCTCAAGCCTCATCTTATATATTTCCTGCTCCATTCATTTCTAGTCAGCCATTTTGCCAAGGATCCCTGGTTCCTTTTAAGAAAGAATGGTATTAGAAACCAAGAAACCAAAATCTGGTGTATTGTTTACTGCTACTGCTGTGTGTCATTTCTTCTAGGTAGTCTCAGCTGACAGAGCAAGGAAACATATATGTCTGTACCATACACATATTTATATATTTCTATACATAACCAATGGTATCTTCATTAAGCTAAACATGAGTTCATATTTATGTCTCCAATTCTAGTCCATTACTACATGGACCATTCTTGACTTATCCTATTGCTTAGCTACAAACTTCCCCTCCAGCAGTGAGAAAATTGGGTCCCACCACATCTGAATACATTTCAAATGATTGAAACATACAAAGTTTTGTTTTCTGCCAGTAATGGTATTAAATAGAAATCAATAGGAATAGCAAGAAAATCCCAAAATATTTGGAAAGTAAGCAACTCTGGATAACTCAAAGGTCAAAGAAAATATCACACAGGAAATTAGAAAGTATTTTTTACTGAATAATAATGGATAACAACATTACAAAAACAAACAAATGAACAAACCAAAGAACTCCCCTGCTTTGCAGATTGGTTCCATGTTGGGGCCTTTCAGCACTTAGCCTGGGAGGCCATTTACAACTCTGACAACCTTAACTTCATGTTTGCACCAAGGCTACAGATCAGTTATAGGTGAACACTTAGGGTCTCCTCAGGTCTTTTCTGAGCATGCATCCTGCCTTGGACATGCACATGTGTGTGATTTTCCAAATACCCCAGCTCTTTTGACTACCCTAATTTCCCAAAGAAACTCTCCAGCTTTTCCTCTCAGGCTTTCAACACTCTCTGTTTGCCTCCACTGTATTCTTTTGCCCCAGGTGGCAGCAAGTTATTCATTTCTTAGAATATTTTTGAGGAATGATGAGTGAGTCTGCCATGAGTAAATTCTGAGTTAGGAGAAACAAAGACATGCACTTTGTGTCATTTCTTCAGGCAGCTTCCAGGCAGGTTAAAGCAGACAAATGCCATTCTTTAAGAACAGGTTCAGTTCCGCTCCCTCCAGAACCAGAGAACAGGGTCCTACATTTGCTGTGTGAGCTGCCATCTTCAAGATTGCCACTGAGCTGGAAAGGAGAGTATGGCAAGGGCAAGTAAAAATGTTGCAAAGTTTCCTTGTTGTTTGAAAGTTGCCTTGCTCCTGTTTCAGCATTTTCTTTGTCGCTGTAGACCTTTGGCAATTTTCTAAAGTTCTGGCAATGTTTATTCTAACAGTTTTTGCTTGATTTTTTGATGTTTCTTTGGAGAGATGGTACTATGGAGTTACCTACTCCACCGTATTTGTGGACACCACACTGTATACATTTTTCTGGTAAGGTGGCTGTTCAAATCTTTTGCCCATTTTTAAATTGGATTATTTCTTTTCTTACTGTTGAGTTTTGAGAGTTCGTTGTTTTGGTCACAAGTCCTTTATCAGATGTATATTTTGCAACTATTTTCTCCTAGTATTTGGCTTATCTTTTGATTCCCTTAACAATGTCTTTCATAGAGAAGAAATTTTTATAATTTTAATGAAGTCCAACTCATCAATATTTCTTTCATGGATCATGCTTTAAGGTCTTGTATTAAAAAATTCATCACCAAACCCAGATTGGTGGTTTTCTCTTACGTTGTCTTCTAGAAGTTTTAGAGTTTTCCACCTAATATTTTGAGTTAATTTTTTGAAAAGTGTAAAGGTCTTTGTCAAGCCTTACTTTTTCACATGTCAATGTCCAGTTGTTCCAGCATCATTTGTTGAAAAGAATATTCTTTCTCCATTGAATTACCTTTGCTTTTTGTCTAAAGTTAGTTGATTATATTTGTATGGAGCTATTTCTGGGGTCTCTACCTCATTCCATTGATCTGTGTGCTTATTCTGTCATCAATATCATACTCTCTTGATTACTGTAACTTTATACCAAGTCATGAAATCAGGTAATGTGAGTTCTCCAACTTTAATCTTATTATTGTGTTGGATCTTCTAGGTATTTTGCCTCTCTATCTCAATTTTGCATTCAGTTTTTATATAGTCTGCAAATAACTTTCTTGGAGTTTGATTTGGATTGTGTTGAATCTAGAATTCAAAATATGAAAATTTAATACCTTAACAATATTGAGTCTTCCAATCCATAAATATGAATTATCTCTGCATTTATTTAATTTTTAAATTTCTTTCCTCAGGATTTTGTAGTTTTCCATATATAAATCCTGTAGGTATTTTAATGTATTTATTTTGGGGGTGCTATTGTAAATAATGTGTTTTTAAAATCTCAAATTCCAAACAGCCATTGCTGGTATATAGGAAAGCAGTTGAACTTGTATATTAACCTTTTGTCCTGTGACCGTGCTATACTCACTTATTATTCCTTGGAGTTTTAGTTGATTTTAAAATTTTCTTCACAGACAATCATATTATCTGCTAACAAAAATAGGGCTTTTTTCCCCCTCCCAAATGGTACAGCTTTTATTTATTTATTTATTTAGTTAGTTAGTTAGTTAGTTAGTTAGTTAGTTATCTTATTGCACTAGCTCTCAGTATGAAATTGCACTAGGAGTGCTGAGAGAGGATATATTTGCTTTTCTCACAATCTTAGGGGCCAGATCCTCACTATTAAGTATGACATTAGTTGTACATGTTTTGTAGATGTTCTTTATGAAGTTGAGAAAGCTCCCCTCCTTTCCTAGTTTGCTGCAAACTTCTATGATGAATGGATGCTAGATTTTGTCAAATGATTCTCTCTAGCTACTAATATGAGCACATGATTTTTCTTCTTTAGCCTGTTGATGTGGTAGATTGCAATGATTTTTTAAATTTGAACTAGCCAAATATACTAGAATAAATCCAACTTGATTGTGATCTATAATTCTTTTTACAGATAGTTCAATAAGATTTGATGATATTTTATTGAGGATTTTTGTATCTATGTTCATAAGAGATTATTGGTTTGTAATTTCCCTTTCTTGTTAAATCTTTATCTGGTTCTGATATTAGAAATGTTGATCTCATAGAATGAGTTAGAAATGGTTTGCTCTGATTTCCTGGAATATTGTGATAAACTGGCATAATTTATTTCTTAAAGAAGAATTCACTGGTAGATCTTTTTACTGTTTTCATTCCAATGAGATCTATAGTGATAGGCCCTCTTTCGTTTTTGATATTAGTAATTTGTATCCTCTCTCTTTTTGCTTAGTTAGCCTGGCTAAAGACTTATTTTATATTTCATTCTTTTTTTAATTTGTAGTTTGATTTGAGGTTTCTATTAATCTACTTTGATGCTCACTGATTTTTTTTTATTTGCTCATGTCCAGTCTGCAGATTAGTCTATCAAAAGCATTCTTCATTTCTGTTACTGTGTATTAGATTTATAGAATTTCCTTTTGATCCTTCCATTGAGTTTCCAAATATCTCTTTTTATTACCAATTCATTTTTGCATATCATCTTCTTTTTTCATTAGAGACCTTAACCTATTCATCATAATTGTTTTACAACTCTGATAATTCCAAAATTTGTGTCATATCTGAGTCTCATTCATACGTTGCTTTAGCTCTTCATCATGTGTTTTCCCTTGCCTTTTAGTATGCCTTATAATTTTTTGTTGAAAGCTTAACATGATTTTTTGGGTAATAGGAACTTAGGTAAATGAGTCTTTCATGTGAGTTTACATGTTAATCTGGCTAGAATTGGGGCTGTGTTTATTATTTACTATAGCTGTGGGTGCCAGAGGCTTCAAATCCTCTTTTGTTGTTCGTTTGTTGTTCTTTCTTTATCTCCTGTTATCTTTTGACTTCATTAAGAACTACTCCTTTCATAAACTCTTGGTCTTTCAGCTCCTTCAGCTGTTATCCACCAAGACTACACTGAAACTCTGCTGGTATGATGGTAAGGTGTCAGGGAGAGTGAGTGTTCTATAATCTGATATTTTTGGTGGCCTGTATCCCTGGGCTGTGACCTTGACAAGTGTTTCTTAGCTTTTATTTATTTTTTCTCCTTTTAGTTAAGACTGAAAGGCTATAGGGGGGATCATGTCTGTGAAATGACCTTCCTCCAGGTAGATAAGACTCTGGTAAAGTCTTTTTCTCCGGAGAGTAGGCTTTTGGTATGGAGAATGCTCTGGTACATTTCACATTGGTTACTCTTCCTTTCCCCACCTCTCCTAAAACCATGAGGAATCTCTCTTGGCTCTTCCTTTGGAGAACGTCATGCAGTTTCTTAAGGGTAAAACCCTTGAATGTGTGTTGGTTTCCCCCAAAACCGTGTCCTCCAGGAGTTCTCACTCTCATGCTAGTCCATAATCAGCCTGCAGAAATTCATCAAAATTATCATATGTGTGTTCCCACCACTTTATGTTTTCAGTTGCTTCTAATTTAGGCAAGCATTTCTAGCTGTAACTCTCTGTGTTTGCCTATTTCTCCAGGTTTTTGGGGTGCCAGTTTGCCCTGTGACCTCAGTTTTTCTCATAAGTCCAAACAAAGATGCTGATTTTTAGTTTGTTCAGCTTTTTTCTAGTCGTAGCGATGAGAATGATTGCTTCCAAGCTTTTTACATGTTTGAGCTAAAACTGGAAGTAACTCCATGTGTTTCTGAGGTGGAAGAATAGAGCATACTTTTTTCAGTTTTCTTTGCTATGGAATGAGGTTTTAAACAGTCTAAATTAGGGAAAGCGTAAAAGGATTAGAAATAGTGGTCTACATGGCAAAGAAATTATGAGGTTTGGAGCAAGCCCTTTTGCATTATTTCAATAGAGATTTATAGCTACTGACTTTCTTTCAATAGGTCTGTGTCTACATTGAATTTATATTTATATTATATGTAAATATATAAAAATTTATATATATATATAAATGTACATATTCTAACTGCATTACTGAAGAGATCTTTCAATAAATATCATAAACTCAGAATTAAGTCAACAATAATCCTGAAGTGTACTGTTTTTGTTAATTTCCTTGGTTTAAACACATAACTAGGACTTCTCTGGCGGTCCAGTGGTTAAGACTTTGCAGGGGGTGCGAGTTCGAACCCTCGTCGGGGAGCTAAGATCCCACATGCCATGGGGCCAAAAAACCAAAACATAAAACAGAAGCAATATTGTAACAAATTCAATAAAACTTTAAAAATGGTCCACATCAAAAAATCTTAAGAAAAATAAAAATAAACACATAACTTACATTTCTAAATTATCTACCTCGCAAGGATAAATAGCCTGTGATATGTTTCCTTATAGTCATTTTAATGTCATGACTTAGAGTGCCAAAACATGGAATAAGGATCTTATTACTGAAAGTGGTGCAACAGTGAACATAAAGGGAAATGAACAAACTGGCTGGCTCGAAACTTGGCCTAGTTCTCCCTTGCCCTAAGCAGTCCCTGCTCCAATAACATCAGATACTATAAAAGGACCCATAAGAATAAAAAGCTTGCACTTTCTTTATAGCCCATTGCATAACAATGGGACCCTTTATTTTCATAGATGCAAAAGCAGTTTGGGGATTTCCAGAGCAGTGTTATAAAGATGTTCAAAATCTGAATATGCAGCTAAGATACTATGTGGGTCTCTCTGGGACAGCAGTAGAGTGATGGTGTGCCTCAATTCCAGTCTTCTCTAGCAGTGTGTGTGTAGGGGTGTGTGTAGGGGAGTGGTAGTGGGTGTGGATGTAGGGTCAAGCTCTTAAAGAGAGAAGCTTATATGTTAAAAACTGATATAAAAACAAGATATAAACAGATAATCAAGGAGTTACTTAACAAATTTACACTTAATTCAAGGATTTATGTTGGAGATACAAATTTATTTGTATGTTGAATCTGAAAACTTATGTGGATCAAATCTGAAAAATGTGTTTATATAGATTTTTCAGTTTAGTTTTTAGGAAATAAAACTGTAATCCTCTCTAAAGGCATATCCTAAAGAGAAATTAAAATATATTAAACACTTAGACATATAGTGTAGGAATAAATTATGTACAGATTTTATGTATGTATTATGTCTGATATTAATTTATAAGTCTAGGATTTGTTCATAGTTGTTTTTGAAAAGTAATGTAAATGGATTTATTTAACAGTTGCATAATTGAAATTTCATTTCTTATCCTGCTGGCTCATATTGCACAGGTGAGCCTAAATATGCCTACTGTAAAGGATTTCTGATATTCAAAGAGTGGGAGGAAATGTCGAGCATAAGTAAGCAAGTTTTACTAGCTTAGATGGGAAACTTTTTGAGCAATGGTGAAAAAGTCTGTATTTTGGGAGAGACATCAAGATATCTCTTGAAATTACTAGTTCATTTGATCTAGGAGCATCAGTTGAAATCAAAAGAAATATTATTAAATGGTAAAATGAGAAGAAATGAGTTAAGATTTTAGAGGATACCTAATTAAAAGGCAGAGGATTCTAAAAATATTCAAATTAATCTCAGCGTGAAGCCTGAGGTGGTAGTTTTTAAAAAGTACTGATAGTTAAGCATACATAGAATAAAAATAGGAAGTAAAGATAACTTCAAAAATATTTATTTTTAACATTCTGAATATGTGAAAGGCTTCTATAATGTACAAGAGAATTTTGATGTTTCAATATATGTTCTTGATAATTTTGAACACTGTAAGTTGCAGAAGAGTCTTCTTTTCCCGGCTTTGGTTATTAACCCTAGATCACCTTAACTTATTTTTGTTGGAGAAATATATTTTAAACACAGTTTCGCCTACATGCCATATGTTTTAGTCCACTTTTTGTTCTTCAAATAGCATATTAAGTGTAGCCTCAATTGCTAAGTCTTCCCACCTCCATTTTTGTATCTTTGAGCCTGATCTTAGCAGGAGGGTAAAATACAGTGTGCTTTAATGCAGTATATTTAGCACAGAAATTCTAAAATATAGAGTTGCTCAATAAAACTAACAGCAGCTTGAGCAAATTAGAACAAAATATTAAAGGAATCTATTTTGTAAGGTTCAAAGCTATTCCTCCATTTTAGACAAAAATACATTATCTAATTTTCTTTTGTTAATGAAGGATCATGTATTCTTTTTTCATCCAATATTTTTTTTTTACTGGTTGGAATGATAAATGGGGGTAGTATTGGGGGACGGTGATGTTGAGGGAAAATGAGATACTCTAAAGAGAAAAATGATGAATTCTATAAAACTTGGCCAAATAAAAATCTGTGATTCCACACAGACGGTCACTGTATATCTTATACCTTTATTTTTCTACCAAGCATGAATGGAACCCTCTGATTAATTCCACATTACTTTACATGTTATAACATCAAAGGGCAAATCACAGAAAAATTGACTATTGAAACCACAAGAATAAAATTTTTATCTTGATTATTTTTTAGAACCTTAAAAGTAGATGAAGATAGGGAAGATAGTTATTGAAACCAATGCCGCTGATTGGCTCTAACCTTCTCACAACCTTCATACACAATGCAGGTTCTTTGAGAGAGAAATGAGAGGATTCTTTATAAGGTCTACAAAATGGACTTGTATAAAGAGTCCTTTCAAAGTGATGGAAGGGAAAAATTACAAATTGATGAAACCTAATCTTTTGAACTCTTTAAAATCTTTAGGAGTTTATTTACTGACAACGGAAAGTCTTGGCATTACATATTTTTATAGATCCTTGTATCTTCTGTAAAATGAAATAGTTCATTTTTCTGGAGCTAAAATGATGAATTTGATTTAAGAAAATTTTATTTGAATTTTGATGATTTGTACTGGTATATTTCCAACAATATTAATTTCTTAACTTCTAAGTCTAGGATTTGTTCATAGTTGTTTTTTGAACACTGATTTCAAGGCAGCCTTGAAGTGACTTGTATAATCACTCATCAGTGGTTTTATTACTAAGGCTGTGATGATTGTTTTCTCTTTGAGTTTGGTCCTTTACTAACCATCTATTCTAAAGTATAGTTACCAGAACTTCAAACAAATTTATCAGGGGTACACTTTTTCTACTATAGTGTCTAAATATTGTTTTTGGTTTTTTTTTTATCAGTTTTAATACTTTTAGCATTTTTATAGTTTTTGTGTTAGCAAACATTTATTGAGTTTCAGTTTTGTGTACTTTTTTTCTAGAGCTCAGTGTTTTGATAAAGATGCATATCACTTATTCCCTGCCTATAAGGATTTTGGAATTCTGTGGGGAAAACTGAACTATAGTATTATGATTAGACAGTGAATATTATTAGCATTTGTGTGCAGATTAAATTTCTAAACACAGACAATAGCATGAGTAGTTTATTATTCATATTTTATTTTGTCCGTTTTGTTTGCTTTATATCTTCTCTCTCTGTCTGCCTATCTGCCCCTCTGAAGCATTTAAGAATAAATTGAAGAAAGACAAAATAATTCACATAAATAAGTTAGCATTTAGCTTCTAAAAACATGAGCATTATCCTTACAACTATACTATAATTCTCACACTCAGGGAATTTAACACCGATATAAAATTTTTATCTAATATACAGTCCATATGCAAATATCCCCAATTATCTGAATGCTGTCCTTTTTAGCTTTTTTTTTTTTGTTTAAATCCAAGATCTAATCAGTGATCACACATTGCATTTCATTGTCACATCTCTTTAATCTCCTTCAGGCCAGCAGCCTTCTATTTGTCTGTATAGTATGGACATTTTTGTTGGGCTCAGGTTAGTTGTTTTGCTGAATGGTTCTCAATTTGGATTTGTCTGTTTCCTCATGATTAGATTCAGGTTAAACATTTGGAAAGAAACTCTGTCTTAGGCGATATTGTTATCTTCTCAGTGTGTCACATTCAGAGCATAATGCACTGTTGAAATGCCATGCTGGTTGTGAAGTGCTTAGTGGAAGTAAATGCACGAGTGTCCAGAGGCTGGAGAATAGGTAGCTTTTATATTAATTAAAATTGCTAAATAGTTGAAATCCACACAAACCAAAGCGATGGGGTAATGTGAACTTTATAATCTTCTGAGCTGAACTTCACTTTTTCTAAACAGACTCATTGAGATGGGCTGGACCCTGGCCACTACTGACATCCTAATTCGGATGTTTGATAATCACAGATACAGGAGTGAGTCATGATAGTGAAGACGAATGTTTACTATTTCTTCTGGGCCCCAACTTCTGGAAATTGTAGCTAACATTTACATATTTAATGGTTCAAGTTCACAACAAACCTGGAAAAGAAAAAGCTGGAAAGTGGGTGTGTGGGAATTGTTGCTGTGTGTATTTGCTGACCAGACATTACAAACAACTTTTGAAAATTAAAGCTGATGCTCTAGTATTGCCCATATTATAAACAACTATATCAACACAACCTAAACCAAAACCAAAAGCTCTTTGAACTTGCCACTCTGTCCGCTTGGTCCTGACATCTTTTGCAGTACAACTTCTCAGAATAGATGTCCGGAACTGCTGCCTTCATTTCATTGCCTCCCATTCTCACCTCACCTACCCAGTCTTTCATCTACAGCATTTCCCTAAAACTATTGTGCTCAAAGTATTTAGTGACCATCATCAAATGACGAATGGCCACAACCTTGTCTTCATTTGACCCAGCTTCTCAGCAACATTTGACGGTTGAATACTCCATCCTTCTTAAAATTGTCTTCCCTTGACTGTTATGATAACATGTTTTATAGTTTTCCTCTTTCCTCCTTTACAACTCCTTCTTATTCTCCATTTTTGGCACCTTCCTTTCTGCTACGAAGTCTGCCTACTTTCCTCCACAACTACAGAGATCATTCTACTCTAAGCCACTATCATCTCAGCACTGGATTTTATGATAGCCTCTTATGCCAAACATATCCTTCCACTCCCTTAATTATATTCCTCAGAAGACAACACATCAAACATAAGATAAATCCAACCTCCATCAAGAGCTCACTGGGTCCAGCATCCTGCCACCTGATCACTATGTGTATTAGTCAGGGTTCTCCAGATAAATAAAACCAATGCATGTATACATATGAAGAGGTTTATTATAGGAATGGGCTCACATGATTATGAAGGCTGACAAGTCCCACAATCTGCCATTTGCAAGCTGGAAAATCAGGAAAGGCTGGTGGTATAGTTAAGTCCAATCCAATGGCCTGAGATGCAAGGGGGCCTATAGCTTAAGTCCTAGAGTCCCAAGGCCCATGAATCAGGAGCTCCAATGTCCAAGTGCAGGAAAAGATGGATGTCACAGCTCAAGAAGAGAGAGAGAGAATTCTCTCTATCTTTGTCTTTTTTGTTCTGTTGAGTTTCTCAACAGATTGGATAATGCCCACTCACATTAACAAGGGGAATCTTCTTTACTGTCTACTGAATCAAATGCTAATATCTTCCAGAAACACCCCCACAGACACAACCAGAAACAATGTTTTACCAGCTGCGTGGGCATCCCTTAGCTCAGTCAAGTTGACATATAAAATTAACCATCACAACATGCTTCTAACACCGATGGCCTTTTTTTCCCTAAAAGACTCAAGCCGGGTTTTATATCAGAACCTTTGTATGAGCTATTTTTAGCTATTTTATTTCACTAAGTGTTCTGCTCAGAGCTTCTCAAAGCCATCTCCTTGTCATCCAGGTCTTACCTTAACTATTTTTTTTGTCAGAAAGGCCTGCACTGACTACTTAGTCTAAAGTACGTTCCAGGCTCTGTTCCAAATACTTTACGTGTAATAGTTCATTTAATCCTCTCAATTGCCCTTTGAAATAGTTATTAACATACTTACTGCCATTTTGCAGGTAGGGAAGTGGAAGGTCAGAGCAATTAAAGCAATTTTCCAAAGTGGTAAGGCTAGCCAGCAATTGAATTAGGGTTCTCTATGAGGCAGATTCTTGAACACTAACTCTTAATCATTGTTAAATATCCCTTGTTAAATATTTTCACTGTAGCACTTATACTATCTCCTTGTTTATTTATTGTTTACTGCATATTATTTATGGAATATAGTCTCCATGACGTATTTTTAGTCTTCTTCAATACCCTACCCTGTCACCTAAAATAATTCCTGGAACAAAGAAATTGCTAAGAAAGTGATCGATAAATAGATCA
The DNA here is from genome assembly GCF_009873245.2 of Balaenoptera musculus. Lineage (NCBI taxonomy): Eukaryota > Metazoa > Chordata > Mammalia > Artiodactyla > Balaenopteridae > Balaenoptera > Balaenoptera musculus. Next base: position 59,408,197 of record NC_045794.1, read on the forward strand.
GTGAATCCCACTGACAAGAGAAAACCCCAATCCAAAACATAAAGGAGATGACTGCTGTGAAATTGGATAGAGTTCCAGGTGTACTAACTGGAAAACAAAGAGAGGAATCTTGAGAAACCTCGAGGTCTTTGGTTAAAAAAAGGAATATAATTGGAGTGTTCAGCTGGGCTGGCTCCTTCTTACTTCTCAGCCTCATTTTTAGCACAAGCATAGACCAGCCAAAGGCATCTGTCTCCCATTGGGGTGACTATGTGTACTTGTGTTGGCAATTGAATTAAGTCAGTTTACTCTGAAATAGAAAAATGTCTTCTACTAAATGTACCTTTTACTTGTATAGAATTCTATATCTTAACATGTTTTTACATGCAATTATATTTAATCCTCATAATAACTATAGGAGATAGATATTATTATCCTCACTTTACAAACATTAATTGGAGAGTTACACATATTAACTTACCTGCTAATCTTGGTATATGGCATATCTGGGACTTGAACTTAGATCTTCCGTTGTCAAGTCCTGTGTTAATTTTTTAATCATAATATAGTTACTCCTCTCACGATTAATTTCTTATTTACTATTTTCACCTAAGATCTCTTCATAATATCGTTAGTGAATGTATGTAGTCAGATTTTAATTTGTTTTTCTATTTCATTAATTTTGCTTTTGTTCCTAATGAATTTTGGCTAACTTTTTGGTCACAATGTCTTGTTAAATGAAATTGAACTTATAAAGGAATAAATACAGTTAACATATTACTGAAGCATCGTTTTAGAGAGTTGATTTGGAAGAATAATCCACTTCTTGAATAAAGTACTGAGGCATAATATGGGGATATAAGAAAATAAAAATCAAATCTTTGTTTAAAAAAATAACATGAGGTAGTAGACTACATGGCAATAAATGTCTTAAAATGTGTATATTTGTGGAATAACACAGTGAATGTTGAAAGTAGAATACTTTGAAGAGCAGGCATATGATTTTATCTTTTGATACAAAAGCTGTGATTAAGAAAATTCTATTCAAAGCTAAAGAATTTGACAAAGACTTCTAAAGTAGAGCCATACATATTAGAATTTTATGGTACAAAAGATTTCCTGATTTTCATTTCCAAGTTTAATAAAAGATCCCCTTTACTTGAACCGTGGCGACTGTAGCAGCAAATGGAATCTACACATCTTTCTGCATGTTATCCCCAAGATGACCATGTCTACACTATGCACCACTTATTACCATGTTAGAGGCGACATGGTAATATAAGTGTAGGAGTAAAGTATGGACTTTTAGTTCAGTCACACCTGAGTTAATTTGAAAACCACTTCTGTCTTTCATGTTCACTGACTCTGAACAAGTTTCTTAACTTCCCTGGGCCTGTTTCCATTCATAAAATGGAGATCATACTACCATTTCAAATGATTCCTGTGAGGATGAATTAAATAATGAAAGTAGCATGCACTGTGCTTGGAATAATAAGTGTTCTATCAAAGAAAACCAAGTCAGTCCTCCTTTCCCACCAACCTCAGTGCATCACCATAAACTAAGGTGAACTTGCTGGTCAGGAAAGCATTGAATTTAAAGGTTAAAATAGAGGTTTACATCTATCTATCTACCTATCTAGCTATCTATCTATCTATCTATCTATCTAATCTGTCTGTCTTATTTATCTACATTTATATGTTGCTCTATAACTATGTCACTGTATTTATCATCTATTTATATAATTTCCTGTAATAATGGAAAACTGTAATAATGGAAACTTCCTTCAAATGAAATTTTAATTGAAATGCTAGTATGTAAAACAGTGTAAATGCTCTGACTGACAATTGGTTTTCCCAGAAACAGCTCCACAGACCTGAATGGCACTGTGAGGTACAGTCTGAAAATCACTGGGTTAAATAAGCCATTATGGGTTCTGCATCCATCCCAATACAACAAAGTTTTGCAACCTGAGTTTTTCAGACTTCATCTGCTTGTAGATACAACTGACACTACATTATCAACAATGGCTCAAATTTTATTGGTTCAGTCATACAACTTTTTAATGAAGGATTAAATGAATTTCTCCAAATGAATTCATTTCTCTCCAAATGAATATCCAGGAATAAATCATATTTGATAGTGATATGGGTATTCTATTTTTTAAAAATAATATCACATATATACCACACACACACACACACACACACACACAGAATAGTTAACAGTACTGTATTATATATTTAAAGTTTCTAAGAGAGTAGATTTCTAAAGTCCTTATCACAAGAAAAAAATTGTAGCTATGTGAGGAGGTAGATGTTAACTAAGCTTACTGTGGTGATCATTTTGCAATATTTACATGTATCAAATCATTATGTTGTACACCTTAAACTGATACAATGTTATTAGTGAATTACATCTCAATCAAAACTGGGAAAATAATAAAATAATAAATCAATACAGTTTTATTCCAAATCACACCCTAATATTTCCTAGCTGCCACTCGGCATTTATTTAAGAAGAAGAATTCATGGGTTTTGTGAAGGAAGAAGATAATGCCTAGAACAAAGATGTCATTGCTTTGGCAAAACTTAAGTTTTTAAGTTCCATGAAGGAAAAGTTAGACTTTGTTGAGAGAGAAAAGATTTTTCTTAGAAATCTCAAAACTAAGTTTTAGTATCAATAGTCAATCCTAAATACTTGTAGCACAGAGTTATTATAATGAGCCGTGGAACAGGAAGGACAAGGCTTCGATCTAGGAGAAGTTCCTGCTGGGAAGGATCAGGAAGAGGGAACAGAGAGAGCAAAGATGAAGATGGAAATGTAGAAACACTCAGATTATGTCCAGTGTCCCATTTCCATGCTGTATCCTTAGGAGATTATAAACCTTCCAGAGAAATCTTGCATTAGTCGTGGATTAATGCCCCCTATGGCATGGAAGGGGTAGCGGACCAGTTTTTTTTTTTTTTTTTTTTTTTTAAACATCTTTATTGAAGTATAATTGCCTTACAATAGTGTGTTAGCTTCTGCTTTATAACAAAGTGAATCAGTTATACATATACAATATGTTCCCATTTCTCTTCCCTCTTGCATCTCCCTCCCTCCCACCCTCCCCATCCCACCCCTCTAGGTGGTCACAAAGCACTGAGCTGATCTCCCTGTGCTATGTGGCTGCTTCCCACTAGCTATCTATTTTACATTTGGTAGTGTATGTATGGCGGACCAGTTTTTATAGGTGAGTCTGTTGGTGCCTATGGGCAAACTCACCTTGGGTTCTAAACTCCTCACTATGGTACAGTGAAGACAGTCCAGAATTTCTGTGCTTTCTTGGTGTTTTGGAAGTGTGGAGAAAGCCAGTCAATAAGAAATTTGGATTTGGGTGTAGGAGGCCATTGAGTGAGGGTAATTCCAACTGGAGAAAATGGCAAAGTCCATGGTTATGAAAACAAGTGTTAGCATAAACAAAGAATATCAAGTGAGCCAAACTACATACCAGAACATGGAGCATAGACAGACACTGGAGTTCATGGGCCAAATGGAATGAATTATTTCGCCCGGAGGTTATCATGGAATCGCTGTTCCTTCTTTCATTTCGGAATGCACAAAATCCTGAAGAGAAGGATAATAGCAAAGGGTAATAGGAGGTGGTTGGAGAGCTCCAGAATGACTGAATGTTTTCCTCCCAGTTCCCAGACTTTGGACAGTGGACAGTGACTTGAATTTTACTGATGAATCTCTTGACCATATAGACTGTCCTGGAACAGGATGGGGTAAAATGATTACTGAAGGCAGCCTGACGCTAAAAAGCAAAGTTGTACAAAGTTATATATTTTTTAAAATCATCTGAGACCGAGTGTATGAATGTTTGTTACAATGTACTTGTGAACTCACCTTCTTGTTCTATTGCTTTGCTAACACTGGGATCTCCTAGTGGGTATCCATTCCCATTGCTCAAATAGAGATCCCAACAGTCACCGATGTGGAGCCCACAAAAATCACCATCCTCACTAAGTAAAAGTCAACACCAGCATAAAGCTGTTGGGGGCCTCTTTGGCACTGTGGGGAGAGGGGAGACTCCTATCTCTCTTTAGGTTAGATTGGGATTTAAAAAGTCTTATGGCAAGGTTGCTTGTACAGACTTTACAGAAGAAACTGTAACTGTTCCTTTAAATTTTCTTAATCACAGCCCTGTTCGTCTCTCCAGGACCCAGGCATAAATCCATGCATCCACAAGATGGATTTAAATGACTGCAACCACATTCAAAATCATTATTTCTCTCTAATAACCAAACTTTCTTTATGGATAAAATTCATCATGCCTGCCTCTGTTTCCCAGCATGAGTTTTCTCAGGTTGGGGAGGGGGTGGGTACTGGAGAAGTCCTTTAGATTTCTGGACGTTATCTTGCAAGTTTGCTAGACATGGAACCTAGTTAGATTTTTTTTAACTTTTTATTTTATATTGGAGTTTAGTTGATTAACAATGTTGTGTTAGTTTCAGGTGTACAGCAAAGTGATTCCGTTATACATATACATGTATCTATTCTTTTTCAAATTATTTTCCCATTTAGGTTGTTACATAATATTGAGCAGAGTTCCCTGTGCTATACAGTAGGTCCTTGTTGGTTATCCATTTTCAATATAGCAGTGTAAACCTAGTTGGATTTAAGTATGACCCCAGCTGTCTCTTCATTCCTCTCTGCTATTTGGAGTTAAGTAACTGCATCATTATTCAATCTCTACAGGAAAAAGTTATAATGGTGTATGGAGAAGAGCCCTGGACATTGAATTAGAGAACCCACATTTCTTTCATATCCTCCTATGCAGGGGCAGTATGGCATTCGACAAGTCAGCCATCGCCCTGAGCCTCAGAGTTTTCACATAAAATGCATAATTATAATGCCCTGTATTCCTTATAGATTTGATAAAAATAACATGTTCACAAAGTGTATGAACACTCCTTGCAAAGTGATATACACATATGAATATTTTTATTGCTGATTTTAGCTCACAGCATCCCTCATATGCAGTCAGAAGTCATGGTCATGTGCCAATGCAAACGGATCCCTCCCAAAAGATTGAAGGAATCTACCACATTTAACTAGGTCAGAAAAATGTGTTTACCTTTAATGTAGTTCATATGTAATTCACTTTTATAACATAAGTAATTTTTTCTTCTACTTTTTAAATTTTGGTTGTTCCACTTAAACCTCTGTACATATTCCACAATAAGTAGGAACAAAAGAAAATATCTTTGTTGTGGCTTAAAACAGATAATTATTCTAAATGTGCTTTCCCTGCAATTTGAACATTCATGAGCAATAAGACTACTGAAATCCAGCTAAGCATTATGATAGCTTTTTAGAAGTAATATTACTAGGCAGTATTATAGCGAGTCTTAGTTCTGCTTGGAATACTACATTTGCATGGAGTTTTTCTATTGAAATGGAATGTGTGCACATTATACTTTTTCCCACATTAAAGAACAGAACATTCTGCCTCATTTTCATCTGCTTCACATGACATCTATGCACAGAGATCCTACTGACTTAAAAAAATAACAATCCGTAGGGTGCTGCATTAGATGAACTTTACCAAGATAGACCTAAACTTTAAAGACACTACTCAATTTTTTTTCCTCTGCTTCTGTATCTGTTGTATAATGTTTATTAGTAAAGAAAGGGTTTTAGGATAAATCATAAAATTCTCAACCTATCCCTCAAAAGCGCCATCTCCCATATTACATCTGTAAACTGGTCAGTTTAATCAACTTCCCTGTGAGTAATAAAATTGCTGCACAGAATCAGTCTATTCTGACCAAATTTTGACAACATAGCTGTACACGCAGAAGGCTCACTGCTTACATTCAAAATGTCAAAATTGTCAGTATTGGAGGCGTGGTAGATTACAACCCCCCCCACCCCGCAAAAGTCATTACTTACTATGTATGCCCTTTGTACTGACTTTGTAGCTCCTCTAACCAAGAGATGGAGGCTATTCCCCCTCCTCTTAAATCTGGACCGGCTTTGTGACTTGCTTTCAGCAATAGAATGAAACAGAAGTGATGTGCCATTTTCAAGCCTAGTCTTCAAAGAACTTGAGCATTTCTGCTCACTCTGTTGGAACGGTACCCAACTAACGTGTTGAATAAGCTGCGTTGGCATACTGCAGAATGAGAGGCTACGTGGAGTAGCGCTGAGTTGTCTTAGCCTAGACCATGCTGGACCAGCCAGCTCCCAGTTGGCCCATAAGCTGATCACAGTGACATGAGTGAGTCTAGCCAACATCAACAGAGTTGACAAGCTGACCCACAGACTCATGAGCCACATAAAATAGTTGTTGTCATAAGCCATTGAGCTTTGGGGTGTTTTATTATGCAGCAATAGATAACCGATATAGAAGGACCGATCATTTATCTAGGAAAAGTTATTCTTCATGGTCCTGACATCATGACTGGAATTTCATCTTGTACAAGAAAGATTTAAAGTCAAGGAAAAACTCTGAAGATTTGACAAATTCAAATATGAAAATATAGTGATAAGAATGGTAATTTATATATTCATTGTGAAACTAGTCAATAGTAAAATGACAATTAAACTGATTTCTTTTAGTTTATGAAATAATCATAAAAACATGAGAGGAAAAGAGCACAGTGAAAAATGACCAGTGTTTGCACAATATTATCTTTGCACAATAAACTGGTAAGAGGTGAGGATACTCTTAGAAGGAATTTTCTACCAGTAATGTAAAATGTCCACTGAGAACTCTGGGCTGTTGGTTCAGATTAAAATGTAAAGTGTCACATCTTACCTGAACCATATGGACCTGCTTTCAACAGTCAAATACTTATGCCAGTTAGATAGACGGCTCAGATGGCCAATGAAAAATTACAAATGTTCTGTTCCATAAGTACTTCCTCTTAGACTTTGCTGAACACAAACTTCAGTGCACAAGTCTGGGAGTTTATAAGGGTCCGTGAATTAGAATAATTATTAGAGAAAATGATCTAATTCTCCATGGATTTTGCACTTACACATGTCACTCATCCTCATGTGATCATGTGTGAACAGATAATGTGGTTGTTGATTATGATAATGTTAACTGCTTTTGATAATAATATGATACACTCTTACATGAGAAAGAATGAAAATTTGGCTGTAAGTATGAGACTAATGAAACCACAGCAGTCATAGTTCTTAAATCCTGGTGGTTTGAGGGGGAAAAAAGCTGCTAACAATCTCTCACACTGCCTTGGAACTTTCTTAACATAACTGATATCCTGTATAAAACTGGCTATCTGAAGAGCTGATGCAGAACAGTTGCATCTAGTTATATTCTCATGAGTTAGTACTAGGAATTCACTTTTTAAAAAAGTCATTATTACCTGAGAGCTATTCCTTGAGAGCTTACCCATAATGGTTCATTTGCAATAGCTTTGGGAGAAGGGGGGCTTTTTGAGACGTCTTTTCTCATCAGATATTTTAGTCCATTGTGGTCTTTTTTCTCAGCTGATGGATATCATGAAAGATTAAGTGAAAGGACTGACAGAGAACAGCTTCTAAAAATACCTTTTGTCCCTGAAAAGACATTCTGATGTGAAAAGAAGATATTGAGTGCCTAGAATAAAATGTGCTTAATTTAGGCTATATCTTGATGAAACAAGATCATTCAACCATACTATATTATGAGGGTGCATCAATGACTAATGAGAATTCAAGTATAGTTTCACTTTTTAAAAATGTATCTCAGTTGTCTTGACAGAGGTGATTTTGCCCATTTAGGGCACACTGGGAAGCATCTGGAGACATTTTTGATTGTCATGACTTGTGGGTGCTACTGGAATCTAGTGGGTAAAGGGCAGGGACGCTGCTCAACACTTGACAATACACAGATAGCCCCTACAACAAGAATTATGTAGTCTAACATGTCAATAGAACTGAGGTTGAGAAACCCCAATTTAGAGGATACATTCTTGTTCAACGCAAATTCCACACCTTAGTTCTAACATCTGATATGCCTCCACATTCTAAAAAGGAAATACTGTATAGTGTTTAAGAGTGAGCTCAGGAATCAAACCTTCGGTTTTCAAATTCTGGTTATACTATTTATTCCCTTTATCCCTCAGTTTTCTAATCTGCACCTTCTGAATAATAACTACCTCATAGGGATATTGTGACGATAAAATAAATTTAAGTCAAATGCATAAAAATTCCTGGCACATAATATCTATTCAGTAAATAACAGCTGTTGTTATTGTTATTATTTTTATATTAAAATAATAAAAGTTAGTATAACATGACATAGATAACTTTGTAGCAAATATTTGTAATCATACTTGAACTTCTCTATGAAGGTTCAAAATGAACCTCAGAAGTTACAATGATGCTGAACAACTGTCTATTTAGCTCACATATTCAATGGTAAATGATGCTTGACGTCACTGTTTAAAGACAGTAGAAGTGAAAATTTTCACTGTTGATCAGAGGTATAATCATACACACATGCACAAAAGTTAAGACTATTACAAATCTTTTTGGAGTTAAGAGCATAACAAAGAAACTTATAATAATAAATATATGGATTTTGTTCAATAAGAATTTATTGAGTAACTTCTGCATACAAGACCAGATGCTTTATAGAACAGATGGAAGATTGTTCAGAAACTTGTCATTTCTTGGGCGAGCTCTGGGAAAGGCAGAGTTGTGCTTGGAGAGAACACTGAGCACGCCCAGGGTTGGGGACATTGGTGAACTGTATCGTTAATCTCTGTGGAGGAATTTCTACCAGGACTGGGTGTTGCTCTAACAAAACATAGAGAATATAAGGCTTTGACTTTGGATCTTGGCAGTGGGTGGCAAGGTAACTATTACAGGAGCCTGGAAAAATGGTGACCCATGTGTGGCAAGGCATTTGATACAACTGACTCTTGTGATAGTGTAGAAACCAGATAATGTAGTTAATAAACGTGTGGCTGTAAGTGCAATGATTGAGAAATGAGTAGTACTAGCTAGTACTGGTTACAACTGACTGCATTTAAAAAGAATCTCAGAAACTAACACAACATTGTAAATCAACTATACTTCAATAATAAAAAGAAAACACTGAAAAAGAATCTCAACACTTCTTGAATGAATGAATAAATCTCTACTAATACTCTTCAGTTCAACTCCCTAATCGTTATTTGAATTATTGTCTTTGCCTCCTAGCTAGTCTCTTTACTGTTAACCTTATTCCTATTATCTAACTTCCTTTTCACCCTCTGGGAAAATAATCTATTAAATATGCCTATTATGGCCTTGTATCAGATGCTTCAGGATATATTATATATTGTACCCTTTAGTAAGCCATAGAATAATTTGTCTTCTGCTTACCTTTCCTCTACTGTTTTCCCACATACAACCCACCCTTCCGACACATTCAACTCCTTTCATTTCCACAGCTCCATGTTTATAAATGAGAAATGTTCACAGTTTGAAATTGCTCTCGTCAGTTTTGCCTGGAAAATAGCAGCCACTTAATAAATACTTGTAGCCTTAAGAATGATGAATATATAGATATGAAGATCAAAAAATGAAACTATTGTACTCATTGAAAATATCAGATACCATAGAAAAATAATGTGAAATCGCCCAAATTTTAATGCGCATATACATCACCTGGGTTCTTGTTAAAATGCAGATTCTGATTCAATAGGTCTGGAGAAGGCATGAGATAAATTTCTAACTACAGCTCTCAGGTGATACCAAAGCTACTGGTCCACAGATCACACTGGAGTTAACAAAGTCCTAACAGTAGAATTTCCCATAAAAGTATCAATAGAAAGAAAAGATAGGTAAAGGGACAGTATTAACAAAGTCACTGAGATAGAAAATTATTGCCTTTAGCCACAGTGAATTATTTCAATTTGTGGTCACTTAGGATTTACAGAGGTGAAATTAAGGCAATAATGCTGGAAAGATAAGTTAAGACCATGTTATAAAAGATCTTGAAAACCACAGTGAGAAACGTATACCTAGTAGAGCTGGCAGTGACAAATAATTAACTTTTTTTTTTTTGAGTAAATGTGTATGTGTGTATGTATGAGTTTGTGCATGTGAATTCATTTTGGTTATTTGGATTGTGAATAAATAAGTTAAAGGAAAAGAATTTGGTATGATATCAAAGGGAAGTCAGACATAACAGCACCAGAGTGATGAGTAGCTGAAATTCCATATTGATATTTAGCATCATAAGAGTATCTTCAAGTCACTACAATGCAATCTCTGAAGCCAGAACACCTCCCCTTCCTCTTTCCTCTCACAAATTTAGATTTAATGAAATATTTGTTTGGTTTAGAAAAATAGTTTATATTGTTTTTATACCTGTTTCATAGAGAAATATGTAGATTTAGTTCCTGTTTGACCTAGTCAGTTGAATTAGAAACCAACAAGCATGTAAACAAAAAAGCCAGAGTAAAATCTAATTCAGTTAATGGCCTAGAAAACAGTTTTACATTTGCTTTGGTTAGGGGTAAAAAGCTCAATAAATATATTGAGTTTATTTCAGCTTTTAATTTACTTTTTGGTTGAATCGTTGAATACAAATGCTGGATAGAACACCCAGAATGGATTTGGAAGCATTCGAGTACACAACGTTAAACTCCAAAATCTCTGAACTGAGACTGTAACCTGTGGGAGCTTATCTAGTGGCTGTATTTCAGTGAGGATATCCCAGGTATCTGTGATTCAATATGTATGTGCCCATCAGGAAACATTTTCAGTAGAATTTGCCTAAGCTGTGTAGGTTGACGAACAAAGGAAACCTGAGGGGTTGGCATCATATAACAGTAATCACAACACCCCCTTTGTATTGTTTATTTGCAAAATAAATCAAACTACATTTTTATGCAGCTAAAGCCAAACCTATCTATTTGATGATTCTCTGAAAACTTCTTCAATAGTAAAAACAGACTGCAGAAATCACCTTAGCAAGATTGTTTGCTATATTACAGGAAGAAAAAGATGAAAAGCTTTTATGTCTGTGTGTGAACATTAATTGGGTCTGATGCTGAAAACAGAATCAGGATGCATATAGTTGACTGCAATAGACTGGATGTTTGTGTCCACCCAAAATTCATATGTTGAAGTCTAATCTCCAATGTGGTGGTATTTGGAGATTGAGCTTTTGGGAGGTAATGAGGTCATGAGGGTGGAGCCATCATGAATGGGATTGGCACCTTGTAAAAGAGACCTTAGATGGCTCACTTGCTCTTTTTCCACCATGTGAGGACACATGGAGAGGATGGCTGTCTATGAACCAGAAAGAGGGCTCTCATCAGACAGTGAATATGCTGGCACCTTGATCTTGGACTTCCCAGCCTCCAGAACTATGAGAAATAAGTCCATGTTGTTTAAAAGCCACCCAGTCTATGATAATATATTATAGCAGCCTGATCTATCACATTGACCAATGGATCAAAAGATAGATAGATATCTATCTTTTGATAGAATTCATATAGATAAATGGAACTACTTTACTTCATTTCTAGACTATAAGCATCCTGGAACTACTTTACTTCATTTCTAGACTATAAGCATACTATAAGTAAAGTAGTAACTACTTTACTTCATTTCTAGACTACAATTTAAGATGTTGTCTAAAAGATATTTTGAATATTCCCTACAATCTGCATAATACAGTGTTCCCAAAATAACAATTTAAGAAATGTTTATGGAATTGCATGAAAACAAATTAGCAAGCATATCTATCTACCTTTCTGGAAATTAAAACCCAAATGAATTTCCTCATCACTCTCTATGTTCCTAGAAGATCAATGTGGAAGGAAAAAGAATACAGACAGTGTTTAGAGATAGACTGATTTTATTCAAATCCCAGCTTTCCATTCACTATGTGTGTGGCTTTGGGAAAATTACTTAAATCCTCTGCACCTGATCTCTTCATCCCTAAAATGGAAATAAAATTTTGTTGTCAATGTTAGTGTGAGTATTGGAGATAAAGCAATGTAAAGTGCTAGCATCATTCATCATGCACAGAAGCTATTCAATAATGTTATCTCTTATTAAGATATAATCTTTACACCTTTAGTTTTCATCATAACCAAGTCACCAATTCACATTCAGCAGGGAATTTTGCAAAAAATGCCACTTTGACTTTTCTTTTTTTTTCTTAGTTTATTCAAAGACACTGAGAGCTAAGTTGGGGTGGGAAAGTTGAAAGCTATGAAGGGACAAAGGGAAATAAACATTTGAATCAGGGAGGGCTGTGAGCTCTCAGGAGACAGAATAAATCCTGAAGATGATGGACAAAACTGCTTCCTTCTTGCTGGAGATGGGTAAAAGGTAGCACCTCACATTTTAAATGCTTTTCAGTGGAAAAAACAAAACTAGAAGCAGTAAATATACTACTTAAAGCATACCTTCAAGGTCAGCATAGTGATTTTTGAAAGTTTTTGCCTACTACTGAGAAATTTATATGGGGAAAAAGAAAGCATGACTCAGAGATCCTTATAAATCTTCTTAAAGTACCAGGATCATCTCCCTCTATATACCCTTCTAAAGTCTAAGAAGATAAAACAAAATCCCTCTTAATTAAATGTTTGATGACTCTTCAACTAAGCTAATAGTTTTAGCTCTAATTTTGGATACAGTAGTTATATGTTATTTGCTGTAGGTTTTTATCCCCCACATAATCAATGTGCATATTGCATTGATATTTATTTTATATGATCTAGAGCATCATTTTGATTATTTATATGATTATTGTATGGGTTTTCATGCTTTTGACTTTGTGACATTTGTTAGTTCAGGCTAAGATTTATTTAATGCTGAGGACTTGGTCAGGAAAACAACACTCAATTGTAATATTTTTATTTTTTGACTTGCCAGATTGTGGCAAGAAGCATGAAATGGGTTTTCCTGAAGCATAAAAACAAAAAACATGAAAAAGCAAACAAATAAAAAGTCTATGAGGAACAAATGGTATATGACTTCTAAAGAAAATGATAGCTTCATAGGTAATTATTGTGTAGATTACACAGTAATGTTACTAAGAAATTAATGTGCGAATTTGGGCTATTTTTTGATGCTGTATCTTTATGTATGCTTATAATTTGATATGATTTGTGATTACATTTATGATAACACTGTTATTAAAATGAATACTGATTCCTCCATGTAATCAAACTTTGAACTCTCAATATTAACATGATAGAGTTGAAGTACTTTTATTTTAAATCTGTGATCATGATTTTTTCTGATTTACAAGTTAGAAGGAAATAAACAAAATATGGAACTCCTTAAATTGATAATTGTTGAAACATGTAAGTGTTTGGAAAAACATAACAAAAATAATGAAGTAATTCCATTTATTTCCTGTCTTCTTAGAAGAAATTCAAGAGTAAATGAATTCTTGAATCAAGAAATGTTTAGAAAACATATTACTGTATTTGAGAATAGTTTAATTGAAGAAATGTCTGATAATTCGGAAAATATTTCAGACATTTGGAACCTAAAGAAGAGTAGATATTTTATTTTTAGGATTTAAAAAAAATGAATATTGGAATGCAAGGAAATTTAGGTGTCATCTACTCAACCCCTGAATAATATATTTTATATTAATTGCATGGAAAAATAATCATTCAGCCCTTTTGGGAACACTTCCAGTGAAGGGTGGTTCTCTTCCTCCATTTTGGGAAAGCTGTGTTCAAATGTTCTTCCTCACATTGATTTGACATTAAATTCTATATCACTTATAACCATTCATCTCACAGAAAACAGAATATCATAGGTATTGTATACATGAACTTCAAACATTTTTACCTATGATAAGAGTATTTTTACTTTGTTTTTCAAGTTTCACAAAATAAACCTAGTTTGTTTTCCATGTGATAGGTCTTCACTGGCTCTAATGTGTCCAAAAAGTCTTTTGTCCAGGATAAGAATAACTGGAAAAGCAAGAAATGAATAGTTTGGTAGATAAATAAGGAGATTTACATTTCTGACAGTATATTAGACAGCATACATAACCCTCTCTGAAAAAAAAAAAGTTGAAGACACTATTAAAACATATCACTGAGCTGAGAAGAAAGTAACTATAGAAAGCTCAAACACTATAAAAATGGGGATCTTGGAAGATAGATATATTAATGTCAAAGATCTCTTTTAATCACAAGTTTTCCACCAAGCCCTATTGTTCATAATCTTCAATTTTAAAATTGTGGAGGCTATGGAATTATAATGGGGTATCCTGCAGATAAAGTCTAAGAGAGCATCTCATGAAGAGAAAACCCAAAAGGGCCATTCCATCTGTGTATGGGTAAATGAAAAATAAATCTACCCATCCTCCCTCCTCTTGCGACAACAGGGATGAACCTGGAGGTCATTATGCTAAGTGAAATAAGTCAGAGTCAGATGGAAAAAGAAAATACTGAACAGGGTCACTATATGTGGAATCTTAAAAATAAAAAAAGTTGAACTCATAGAAACAGAGAAGTGAAAAGTGGTTGCCGGGGTGGTAAAAATAGGGAGAAGCTGATAAAATGGTATGAACATTCAGTTATAGGATGAATAAGGTCTGAGGATCTAATGTAAAACATGGTGACTACAGCTGATAACACTGTATTGTATAATTGAAATTTGCTAATAGAGCAGAAGTTGAATGTTCTCACACACACAAAAAGTAAATACGTGGGATGTTAACTCAATGGGGAGAATCTTTTCACAATATATATGTATATCAAATCATCATGTTGTACTCTTTAAATATCTTACAATTTTGTTTATCAGTTATACCTCAATAAAGTTGAAAATGAATAAAATAAGATGCAACTAATTTTAGATTAACTAATGCTCTGTCCCATGAACACCATTTTCACATTTTTATAAATGAAAATGACCACTGTGACTCTCCATCAGTAGACAGGAACATCAGCAATATTAGGGTTTTTCTCCTCAATGAATAGTGATGGATTTCTGATGATTCATCCACTTCTCTTAGCTAGAAATCATGTAGAAATGGAATTCTTTTATAGTATATTATGGTGCTCCTTGGTAAAACAAAATTGTCTTCAGTGGGATTAAGTCTTGGTCTACTTAGCCCTTACTCATAAACATTTTGGTTTCCAAATACAACAAATGGAGAAGTGTATCAGTTCTCTCAAAACCCATTCTAATACTTTTTTTCTGGAATGCAGAGGCTGGAGATACAATATTTGCTATTCTCAGTTTCTCTGTGGCTGTAGTTCCACATGTGATTTGGATTTGGCACATTAGATAGAGTCGTATGCTACTTTGGTTTGGATCTAAGTCTTGAAGGAAGAAAGGGCATCCAATTTGTTGGCACGGATCATGACAGTGAGCCTCCTTGGGGCTCTGTACCACTGCGGTATTAAAAGCCATTTTTGGAAGTCTAGCCACGAGAGCATTTCTTCAGCCCTGCCAGCAATTCTATGAGCTGTGACTGTACTGATTAATATCCTTTTGCACTTTTCCAAAAATGGAGTCTCTTGTTCATACTTTCCTATATCCAGGGGTGTATCAAGTGGATACATCTGGATACTTTGAAATATAAAAATGAAACAGGAAACTAAATGT
This sequence comes from Balaenoptera musculus, assembly GCF_009873245.2. Taxonomy (NCBI): domain Eukaryota; kingdom Metazoa; phylum Chordata; class Mammalia; order Artiodactyla; family Balaenopteridae; genus Balaenoptera; species Balaenoptera musculus. The sequence goes on from NC_045794.1 coordinate 59,423,762, forward strand.
AGTACACTTGATTGAAGGCTAAAATAAGTTAGTTAACTAATGACCTAGACACTTCTGTTTAATTAACTGGGCTGGCTAATAATTTATTTCATCAAATAAAATAAATTATTTTAATATAAACAATATATGTATAAATCTATTAGAGGAATGTTTTCCATACTTATCTTACTTGAGAAAAGGAGGTGAAGGTTAGTTTTATTAACCCTTATAACAATCATAACAAATAAAAACACTTTTTTGCATTATTGGACCTTGGATATTTCTCAGTGTGAAATGATTATTTTTTTCTTATGAATGTGAATGGCTAATACACTATATTGATTTATGTTGCCAATTGTAACAATGTTATTCTAAGAATACTCTATTTCAGAAAGTTCAACTTTTAGTTACTGGCTCCTTTGTCTCTGAAAGTTTTGGTGATTGATTGTACTAGCTAAGCTACAATGATATTGTCAGGAAGGAAAGGAAAAATTAATGTTGATAGATGTGCATGACATTTATAACTTAAGATGTGTATGACCATCCTGCTAATCATGGCAAGTTTTCTTCCCTTTTTCTGTATGAGTTGCATATATGTATATGTTTTCTTCTTCTAAGCCATTCCAGCATCAATTGCCTGTTGTGACTTTCATACAGGGAAGTGTATGTTCACAGCAAAAGTATTATCACAGTTGGACTAAAAAACCTATTGATAGTGATGCAAAGAAATGGAACATAAAGTGAATTTAGTTCAACAGAATGATGACCTTTTCCCCATGATCAGCATGGTCTTGTTTCTCATTGCAATATCCAAACAAGTATTATGTAATCTCCAGAAATCTGTACTGATATTGAAGGAAATGTGCAGCTCAGAACTTCAAGTGCTATATTTGATTAGCATCCAAAAACCTAGTTTATTTGACTGGTGTTTGTTTATTATACTTATTTGAACAAGTAGAATCTTGAAATATATAAAGCTAGAATAAAAATAAAAGATTTATTTTTAAGTAAAAAGAGTGAGGAAATTTATAATTGATTTCCGTTATTCAAGAAATGCCCTCATAAGCCTTAAGTAGGGGTTTAGATGTGGGTCCATTCAGGCCGAAAGGAAAAAAGTAAAAGAAAATCACTTAACAACCTATTTTAGAAATAACAAAAGCTTAAGGTTTTAATGTATCTCTAAAAGTGCGCCAGGATCAGCAGGGGTTCTCATTTTATCTAAAACCATTTCCTTAAACTTGAGTATTTCAAATGTGTCAGAGATTCCACCTCTTTCAAAGTTTCTTCTTATTTAATCAATGTCTAATAACCAAGGGATGCTAGAGGACAGCTTTACAAAGCTCATTCTTGATGACTTCAATTAAATCCTTGTTCTGTGCTTTATACTGATGAATACTTATACATCCTCCTTTTGTTGAGAAACACTGAACTCAGAAAAATCTTTACTTTCTGAAATTGTTTGTACCTTTTTTTCTCTTTGGACAGATGTTAGTAGGTGGAGTGTTAAAGACTCTAGACAGACCTAGTTTAATATATAGCTCCATATAAGCTATTGGAGAGAATTAAAAAACGGTATTTTGTTTCAAATGATAAAGGGTTTCTAGCAAAAGAATCAATACATACATTTACCTGTTCTTAAAAGCTATGTTTTAAGTAAAAATGAATTTATTTAGTTATACATTAAACTTAAACCAATAAATGATAATGTCATAAAATGAACTAGAGACACTAAAGATAGCTTTTCTCTAGTTTATTAAAAATGGTGAATGAACTAAAAGGAAAAAGGAACTATTTTTAGCAATAGCTTTTGTTTCACCTGCACTCTGGCCAGGGGTTAATGTGCACATTTTCATTTGAAGCTAACTCAATTCAGCATCACTTTCTCATTTCCTAGGAAATAGGGCAGTGGTCAGTAATCCCGTTAGCTATGAGTGCCATCAGTGGGAATACAAAATGGTCAACAGTGTCATTGTTTTTAGCATAGAAAGGCACAGTTAGAAAAGAAACAATAAAAGAAAAGGAAGCAAAGGTGTAAAATGAGAAGAGTTTGGTGGAAAGGAAAGAGTGGAAGGTAAGAAAAAATTAATATTTGGGAACACCAATAACAATTGACTTTAGGACACTTTGAGTCTCCAGAGCTAATATTTAAATTTATAAGAATTAGTTCTGTCAAGTGATTCTTATTTTTGAGCTCCTTGTAGGCAGGTAGAAAAATGTTATACAGAGAAAAAGAAAAGAATACAAAACAGAAATCTTGCCTTCTAGAAGGTTACATTTTAGTTAAAAATGTCATTCTAGCTTATAAAAAATAGCATTTTTTTCATGACAATATCTATTCAAACTATGACAAATTTGGTTAGATTGCAGAATCCATTTGGAAGTTTTTTCAAGTGTATAACTATCATTTTTATGGATTACTGCTGTTTTCCCCCAGCATCAATTCTGATGGTCATACATCTAAGCATAGCATCATCTGAACAAAATGATGTCTACTCCATTGAACATATCGTGGCCATTTGATCTCAGACTGAAGTTAGAAATAAAATGGCAAAGCTGGTCTTAATTTCCTCATATTTTGACCCCTGGTTAATTCTCATTCTCTGACTAAAAGGCTGATTTCGAGCTCTCTTAGAGGGAAAGAAAGGTACTGATCCCCAATATAAGTGTTATGGAAGAATAAATGGTGAATTATAAAGCACTTAGAATGGAGATATTAGAACTTCTTCAAAAGATTCTATGTTGTATGAATTGCCTTTCATAGCCACAATATCAGTTCAAAATTCCATAGTGCGGGCATAATCTGTTGTTGCTTTTTGGTTTGCTTTGGATTATTTGTGTAAAGGGAGTCTAAATGTGACAGCTATGAAACATCCTAGTTGTTATCAGCACATTTTGGCAGTCTCTTTGCAATGTAGCTTCTGGTCCTACCTCTGTTTATATTTTAAAAAACAATGGGAAATAGGATGATTGCTCTTATCACAAACAACAGAAGGACACAGAGAGCCGAGCTGCGTATACAATGACACTAGAGATGTGTCATATTACTGTAGCTGATTTAATTCAGCTGATCAGTAAAGTAGGTCCTGTTGGTTCACATCTTCTGCTTGCTCTTTTCCATCTGATAATCTCTTGGTATTTTTTTTTTTTTTTTAGTTTGAGCCTTTTCCTTTCTTTGTTCTATAATACACCCAGTCCATTTTTCCAAAGTAGAATAGCATACTAATTCTGAATTTTTATCCACACTAGATTTTTTTGTTTCTTAGGATTTTCTATCTCTTATTTGTTCTTCACCTCCCTCTCTCTCTCTCTCTCTCTCAAGAGAGATAGAATTATAATTTCCCCAAATTTTCTTAATAAGGCCTTTCTATATTCTTATGAATTCTTCTCCCATGTTGAAGATGACCTCCATATTCATTCATTTAAAATAAGGAAGTGTAACAATTTTACTTTGAAATTCATTTACTTTTGGTACCTTCAAACTTCCTGCCTAGGAACCTACAAACATTTTTCCAGAGGACAAACCAAAGGGCTAGCAACACTTTTTTCCTCTGGCATGAAAAGAGTTTAAAGACTAATTATCATCAACCCAAATTCCATAATTTCTGTCACTGAGCAAACCTTAACTGTTCTTGGGGGAGGGATCTTTTTACTGTAGAATGTCTGTTGGACACCATTTTGTTGGCAGAACTATACCACAAGACTAGCTGCACTGACTCTGTTTTCCATCAGCGTGAATGTGTGCATGAGGAATATAATACCTGATGTGGCCTCTATGCCCAGGTAGTCTGCTCACAGTGATAGGCTTGTGCCCAACAGTCTTCTGTGTGTCATTAATTGTTATAGGCCCCTATTTCCCAATCTAGTGTATTGTCCTTCCTCTCCATAAATGTCCCTCCAAACTCCCAGGAAGTACCTAGAAAACTTCCTTCTAATTTGGTGAGAGAATGTTACTGCTTTATGAACTTTCAGATCAGAGAGGTTAATATTCTTATGTACAGTTTAGTCATCTTAGCACTAACCCATACCTGGAGAATTTGTATCTATGCCTCGTGTAACACTTCATCTTATTTTGAGCTTGAACTAAGTATAAACAAGACAGTCCTTAAAACTGATGGGAAAAGTAAAATGAACCAGTGTTTATTGAGCAGCAACTTTGTATCATATATTTTTATGTATATTATTTCATTTAATTTTTAAAATGACACTGCAAGGTAGGCATTACTATTCTTGGGTTCACACATGAAGAAACCAACACTGAGAAGTGATAGGATTGGAGTTAAAAGTCTCTGTCTATGTACTATAAAGCTCATGATCTTTTCATTAAAACTTTCTTCCCATTTGTTACCAACAAAAGCAGCAGAAATCTTCCTTTAGCCTGAGGCTGAGAAGGAGAAGACTGAGTGGGTATCCTTTTGTTAGGGAACAATGCCCATCTTACCTCATTGCTTGGCAGACTATTCTCCTCGGTAAGGCTGCTCATCTTAAAACTGTCCTAATGTGTATCCACAGAAGCCATCATTTCCTATTTTTACCCCGAACTTATGCCAACAACTTTTATGTTCCTAAGCCATGAGTGATCTATTTTCATGTTTGTTCTAAACAAGCATGAAATATTTTTAAATAGTTAAATTGGGTTATGTATAATTTTAAGTCAAACAGATTGTAGTGGGCAATCTACCTTGTGTTAAAATCACAACAGATAATATTTCTGGAGCTAACTGAAATGTATTATTGAAATAATTTCTACGCTATCTATGTACTTATAATTCTTGTTTACTTTGAATACATATATGCATTTAGAATCAGTTTAAAATAATCATCCGTAAGATGAATAGGTATCCTTCTGTTCTGACAAGGATTCAAATATCTTAGGGATTGTTCCAAGAGGGATTATCTTTAGTATTAAGAACTACTGTTTGTTATTGGGTGTCTGTGTTCATGCCAGGCACCATCCTAAACAATAAGCACCTTATCTCTAATCCTCATAAAACTCTGCAAGGCAGATGTAAATAGCCTAATTTTTTAAATGTGGAAACTCGGGCTTAGACTGTTTAAATAAGGTCACAAAACTAGCAAATGGCAGAACCAAAAATCAAACACAGTGTTGGTTATGAAACTCCATACAGTAAGCCATCCAAGTAGGTATTTTTAATTGGTTCCATCTTTTGTCCAGACACTGAAGTCCTGAGGCCCAGAGGCAGATGGAAATACAAGTCTCTGTCCAATTGTGCGGCCCAGTTTTATCTATACTCAAACATAGGATACTTTTAAATATTTATTTGGTTCCCAATGTTTATCTTTAACATGGTTGGCGTTAAGTGAAGAGCATCCACAAAATTCCATAAAGCAAAAACCAAGTTTTCTAATTCCAAACTTTAGCCTTTTTCATTACACTGTGCTGGCTCTATGAACTTTAATTTTTTTAAAATTTCAGGTAACTATTTTTTTTATTAGGACATAATTCAATAATACTGAAATATATAGAATAATATAACAAAAGCTCATATCTCCACCACCAAGCTTATCAGATTTTAGCTTTTTTAGGTCATGTATTTTCCTTAAAGAATATCTTATACCTTCCTGTAAACTCACAAGCTTATTCCTCTTCCTCCCTCTCAACATGTCCCCACAATATTGAACTTCCAGTTTATCATTCCTTTCCACACTGATATACTATTACCACACATAATGTATCAATAAAACAATATTCAGTATTGTTTTGGATCCTTCTGAAAAACATATACATATATTTATTTATTTATTTTATATATATATAAAATTGGCTTATGCAATTGTAGAGGTTAGCTATGCAAGTTCCAAGTCTATAGGTCATGTAGGCCACCAATCACAAGGGAAGATCAGGAGCAAGCTAGAATCCCGTGGGCAGGGTCTGAAGCTTATCTAATGTCTATAGTTGGGAGTTTCTACCCTTCAGGGAAGCCCTAAACTCTCTTTTAAAGGATTTCTGGCTAAGTCAGAATGACCTAGGGTAATCTCCCTAACATAAAATCAACTGCTTAGGGATTTTAATTGTATCTGCAAAATCCCTTTACAGCAATGCTTAGATTAGCATTTAATTGAGTAACTGGGAAGAGGTGTGTATATGTTACAATATGGCCATTGTATCCCTTCAGTCCTCTATCTCTCAAGTAAGAATATCTCTTGTAGCTCACCTTATCTGGAAACATACTAAAACCTGAATTTTGGGGAAGGTAGATTAACTTACCAAGTGACACTCCACAAAGTTATCACACTCTTTAATGGTGAAAGAAGTCATAAAATTATGTCCTTGTGAGTAGGGGAATAGCTATTAATCAGGAAGGGGCAGGAGTGCTTTTGGAGTACTGGAAATATTTTATAGTTTAATCTGGCTGGTGGTTATGCAGGTATATATGAATGTAAAAATTTATCAAGCTGTACACTTAAGATTAGTAAACTTTATGCCCTTTATTATACTCTTGTTATAACTCAATTTAGGGAAAAAAATGAGAAAAAAAATAGTAGGCATAAATTAGACAAAGGAATTGTGAGTGCCAGATGAAGAAATATATCTCATGAAGTGAATATCTTTTAATGGCTTGGAAGTAAGAGAAGTTTCTCCCATGTTAAGGACTTCAGTATAATGAGCATATATTTGGGAGCAAGTGAAGGACAGAACACAGAATAGGATGTGGTTCCTGGGTACATGAGAAGAGTTCAGAATTTGAAAAGGCCTTGTGATCTATGTTAAAGAATTTGGACTTCCTTCTAAGGATAATAGGAGGATATAACAAATTTTAACTAGGGTAATAGCATCATCAGATGGATTTTTATAAACCCACTGGCCACTGTGTGGAGAATTGATTGGTAAGGGGCAAAATGGAGGGAGAGATCAGGCTTCACAAATCAGTAACACTGTGGCATTCAGATGTCACTCAATTTGTCAGTGTCTATGTTTCCTCATCTCTAAAAATATGTTATCAAGTCTGTTTACTTATGTCAGAGGATTGTTCCAAGGATTGTTTATAGACTGTATTTTATAAGAATTTACTAAATGAAAGAATAAATGAATTTGCCCAAGAGATGCCCAAATTGTTAGTAAAGTTATAATGTACCACTGGCTGTATCACCCTGTGTCAGAAGCTGCCTGTTTCCTTCGATATTTTTCTCTCCTTTTCCCCAAAATGATAACATATTTAGCCAGGCATACGTATGACTAAAAAAAAAAAAAAAAAAATTATATCATCCAAGCGTCCTAAAGCTAGGTGTTTCCATGTGACTAAGTTTTGTCCAGATGGGATGCAAGTATATGTGATTTGTAGCAGTTTCCAAGAACTTCCTTAAGAGATACCTAGAGCAAACCACTCACATTCTCTTTTTTATCTCTTCTTCGATCTTGTGTTCTGGACTGTACATGCTGCCTTGAATAATGAAGACAAAGACACACCGTAGAGATGACAGAGAGGAGAGCTGGAAGTATTTTGAGTCTCTAAACTACTTCTCCACTGCTGAACTATAAAGTTTCTGACATTTATACCGGTGAGAAATAAATTTCTTATTTAAGCTCCTTTTATTCTGGGTTTTTTAGTTACTAGCTGCTTAACGTAAGGCTAAGAAATAAGGAATTTCATACTAGCAATGATATGCTTAGATTAGTGAAATCTGAACCTTTTTCAATGGCATAATGGAATCATTCATGTGACAGCAACTCAGATATTTCAAGTTCGAAAAGCTACCTCATTCTTTCTCGGCAATGCATTTTGTGACACTGTCTCCTGAATTTTCTTAGAAGGCTGTGGGTTGACAAAACTATAGTGTCAGGGGAGCAAAGAGAAAATTTTAAAATTTTGGTGTGTTTTGACTGCTTTTGTCACTTTCCATAAATTCTTTAAAAGTGAGGTAAACATGAGTATGCAAATAGAATTATTTCTTTGATGAAAGAGTCTGTTGTATATGTGGGAAGGAAAGTATGGACAGTTATTTAGCTATCCAAAATGCTGGACTGTGCAGACTGTCTGACAAAAAGAATGTAAAAAGCTATGTCCCACAGAAGCTTCTAGGAACTTCCCTTAAGAGACAGCAAACACAAGACATTTGCCTTTATCATGGTTCCCTCTCTCCATTTTGCTACCTGGAATGTAAATGGAGGTGCTACTGGACTATGAAGAAAATGAGCACCCCCTAATAGGGGAATGGTGATCTGGAAGAAACTTGGATTTTGGAGACCTCTTAGGACAAAACTGCCATTTGCTCTGGACTGCAAATTTTCACTCTTTTATGTGAGAAAGAAATGAACTTAAAAAAAAAATTAGGCAAGCTGTAGCTTTAGTTATTTTGGACTTTTCTATAGTTTTAGCCAAACCTAATGACCAAGATGGCCTGAAAGTTCTCCCAGCTTGTCTAAACTTTGGACAGGCTCCTTCCTGTCTATAGGCCCCTGATCTCTCTATTCTTACAGCATTTCCCCCTTTGAAATGTAAATCTTCTTACAGGCTTTTATTGGTTTTTCAACTAAGGGATGTCTTTTTCAAGAATCTGATATCCATCCTTTGAAATATAATCAAGACAGATCATACCCCTATCTCTAGTTTCTGTGAGAGGTAGGAGCCTAACTTTGATACGCATCAATTAGCAGACACAGATGACTTAATCACACTGACCAACCTCTTCCTAATGTCCTTCAATACTTTCCAGTAGCTCATCCCAGTGCTTAAAAACTCTCCTGCTTTTTGTTCCAGGGCAGTTGAATTCAATCTCTTTCCCTTTTTGCAATGATATTGAACAAAGGCATTCTTGCTTATTTAACTCTGTCCAGTGCAATTTTAATTTGACACTAGTCCTAATTAATATATTCTCTGTGTAAGACAAGATTCCTCTCACAGCATGTCAAGCCATCTATTCATTATGCCCATGTTAGCATAGCCAATGAGAGATTTAATCATCCTGGAGGGAAAACAAAAAGAATAAAAGTGTCAAAGTGGAAGAACAGTTCTAGAAGATAGAAAAAATAGGTAAAAAGATGAGAGACAAAACTAACGCAAGACAATAATAGAAGAACTGGGCAAAGTAAAAGAAAAGAGATAACATTACAATGGTGCAGTAACAAAAATAGTTGATCATTTAATTCTTTTACCCAGACTTTGTCTTTAAGTGTTGGCCACAAATGGAAAATTAGTAAATTCATTCCTGGTTTTCAGATAATCAGAATGCATCATCTTATTCTCAAAATAAAAAAGTAATATACCCCTACAGCTCTGTGTTGAAGTTAAACACAAATATTACAGGAGAGTAGTGGCATGAATATATTTCCAGTAAAACAAGACAACAAAATAAATATCGATATAGCTTAAAGCTTCTGTCTCCCTCAAAATTCTGTGTATGCTATTTATGACAGTTGTTTTTATAACCATTACTATAATGCTACTTAATTATGATTGTTATTATGTAAATTTAATGTAAATTACAGTGATTATTATGGAAATTGAAGGTAAATCTCATTTGTATTCTATCAGTAATGCTTTGGATGAAGATGTAGGTTAATCATGAGAGAGTTATTTGAGATTAGATTTAAAGAATGGAATAGGAGAGTTTCTAGTGAGATCTTTAAAAGCATGTTTACAAATAATAGTAAATGCATAGACTTCAGTCATTTATTTCGCCTTTTTGATGAAATAATGGATTGATCAGTATATATGTCAATGTACTTCCTGTGGGTGAAACTTTACCCATGAAAGTCTAGAAATTTCTAATTTAGGAAATAGAAATGTAATGTCTTTTTAAAATCTCTTATGGTGTTATAACTTCTTAAATATGTCATGAACTTTGACATTGATTTTTAAAATACTAAAATGAATATAGATAATCACTTATCTAACCAAACATAAACCATTTTATACTTTTTTAATTAGTTATCTATTTTATACATATTAGTGTATACATGTCAATCCCAATCTCCCAATTCATCCCACCACCACTCCCCCAAACCCCCGTTTTCCCCCCTTGGTGTCCATACATTTGTTCTCTACATCTGTGTCTCTATTTCTGCCTTGCAAACCAGTTCATCTGTACCATTTTTCTAGATTCCACATATATGTGTTAATATATGATATTTGTTTTTCTCTTTCTGACTTACTTCACTCTGTATGACAGTCTCTAGGTCTATCCACGTCTCTACAAATGACCCAATTTCATTCCTTTTTATGGCTGAATAATATTTCATTGTATATATGTACCACATCTTCTTTATCCATTCATCTGTCAATGGACATTTAGGTTGCTTCCATGACCTGACTATTGTAAATAGTGCTGTAATGAACATTCGGGTGCATGTGTGTTTTTGAATTATGGCTTTCTCTGGGTATATGCCCAGTAGTGGAGTTGCTGGGTTATATGGTAATTCTATTTTTCGTTTTTTAAGGAACCTCCATACTGTTCTCCATAGTGGCTGTATCAATTGACATTCCCACCAACAGTGCAAGAGGGTTCCCTTTCCTCCACACCCTCTCCAGCATTTGTTGTTTGTAGATTTTCTGATGATGCCCATTCTAACTGGTGTGAGGTGATACCTCATTGTAGTTTTGATTTGCATTTCTCTAATAATTAGTGATGTTGAGCAGCTTTTCATGTGCCTCTTGGCCATCTGTATGTCCATTTTACACTTTCTTGTAACAAGATTTTACCATTTAAATTTTTTCCACTGTAAGATTTTTATTTGCTTAATCAAAACTATAACATTGTATGGTAGAAAAGAATACGTTATTTGTGTATACCATAACAGTTTACAAAGTACTTTCATTTACATTATTTCAATTAAATTCAATGAGATGATTAATGGTGATTTTTCTTTCCAGTATTCTCTTCAGTATTAAACCAGGAAAGGCAGCAAATCCAATGTTCACTCTAATTTTCAATGGAATTTTTAATGTTTATTAATGTGAGCTACAATAATTTCATTTTAACATTAAACTTAAAAAAAATCTTGGCTTTGAACCTGAAGCTTACTTTATATAATTAATTAATTAATTGTTCAACATTTATTGGGTGTCTGCTGTTCCCCAGAGACTGGGTTAGGGAATTCAAAGGTTTAAAAGAGAATTTTTACAAATCTAAAATTTTTAGTTATATCACCAGAGATGAAGTCATCAGCTTTGTTCTGAATCAGGATAAAGGACTGTTGATCAAATCTACAAATATTTAAACTAAATTGAAGAGTTTATTTGGTTAGAAGAGGAGGGAAGGGCAAGAAAGAAGCATTCATATTGAAGATAGAATACAGAGTGATCTAGGGTAATTTATACTTTTACAATTTACATTTCTCTTCAGTGACTGGCATCAGATAAAATGGAAAATTTGTAATTCTGTCCCTGATTTTCAGATTATCAAAATAATTAGTCAGTATCTAAGGGACTGTTAAAGAGACAACCTTGTCCATTCTCAAGGTACTGCTTGGCTCCTACAAAATTGTTCTGCTCAGGGCATAGAAATCCACTGGAAATCTAAGGGAACAGAGAAGTGCCTTAGCGAAGAGGGAACCACTGATAAATCTAAAACTGACCTTCACAGTATAATGCCCTTGCTTCCTCTTAATTTTTTTTCCTTGTATAGTCCTCTCTAAGCAATAATCTTAAGGATTTTTTTTTCATTTCTATTTTTTTCTTTTATAGCACTGTTACTACTAGTAGTAATATTAATATCTACGTATTTCTAAACACATTATGTGCTGAGAATGGCTATATGCTCTTTAGGATTCTACTCCAAATTTGATTAGAATATAAGCAGAATTCACAACCCATATCATCCACTTTTTCAGCTTTTGATGGTGGCTCCTGGACTATGGGGATACTCATATTTTACCATCTCAAGGAATTGCAGGATTATTTTGTTTGTTTCTTGAAACAATTATCAAAGAGGAGAGAGGACCCAATTTCTTTCATGTCTGAAAAAAACATATTATCATATTTTCTATGAGTGCTGAAGAAAAAAAAAGAAAACTTAATAGATCTCTTATTTATAAGGGAAGAGAATCCCACTATCAGTGACAGGCTTGAAAAAAGGAAAGCAATATATTTTAGTCTTTGTTGTTCACTTGTAACTTACAGACCCTGGGGCAGTTCTAAAAAGAGTACACCCTGGGGTTTCCCAAGCAAGCCTGCTAGGATCTAATTCGGACAAATCAGAATATAAAGGATGGGTTGATAACTTCCAGTGAAAGAGCTCTTAAACTATCTGCATTTAATCATTGCTCTGAATAACTCATGATTTTAAAAAGGGATGATGGAGTTTGGGCAGAAAGAACCTGCTACACATGAGCAGTGGAAAGTAGAAGCATGAGACAATCGTAGAGTAAAATTATTTTATTATGCATTATATAATAATTTTATAATTGGGGATAACTGATGACTATGTCTATTGGAACTAAGAAGGAGGAAGCTGTTTAAAACTTTTTTCTAACAAATAACCCTTTTCAGATTTTTTTCATATCTGGCTGACTATAAGAAAATGAATTATTAGAGGAGTTTTAAAAATAATATCTTAGTAGCAGCTTAAAAATCTCCCCACAGTGATTCTTCTACTTCTTTTTCATTTGTTTTTCTTTTAACTTTTTATTATGGAAAAACTCAAACATACACAAAAATGGACAGAAATGTATTAGGAACCTCCATGTACCCATCACCCAGTTTCAAAAATAATCAGCCTGACCAATCTTGCTTATTGATACTCCAACCCACTTCTACCCACCATCAATCCCTACTCAGTATAAGCCCATCCCCATCCAATACCATCTCATCCTCACAAGATTATTTTGAAGCAAACAATAGACTTTATTTTTTCCATAAATCTTTGAATGTTTCTCCAAAAATTAAAAACTCTCAAAAATATTCATAAGAGCCACATCACACTGAAAATAAGTGAACAATTCTGTAATATTATTGAATATCTATATGTATCAAATATCTAGTTGAATGTTCAATTTTTAAAATTTTTCTTTAGGCTTTCCTTTTTGATATTCCTTTTTCCGTTCTTTCTTTTTTCCCCCTCCCTGTTTTACAATCTCTCTCTCTCTCTCTCTGTGTCTCTCAGCTTGTTGTTTGAATCAGGATCCGAATAAGGAGCATGCATTGTAATTGGTTGAAATATTTTTAAGTCCTTGCAAACTCTTTATTTTTCATCACTATTTTTTTTCCTTGTAAGTTGTTTGTTGAGGAAATAGTTATTTGCTCTGCAGTTTCATATGGTGTACATTTTACTCACTGTTTGCACATGGTGTCATATAACATGTGCCCCTCTCTCCTATATTAACTCTCTATTGGATATGATCTAGAGGTTTAATCAGATTCTAGATCACTGTTTAAAGTTATTGTTTTTGTTTCTTCTTCTTTTAAAAAATACTTTTAAGAGTGGTTGTATACTTCCATCATAAAGGATCCATTTTTTCTCTTTTTTTGTGATGTTAGCGGACTTTGATTTTCATTAATACCTAGATGTGTTAATTCAGTAGAAGTTATTAAATTGCGATGTTCCAATAAATATCTTCATTTATTGTCTTGAATATTTCCATAACACAAACATTCTCTCATCTACTACTTGGTTACACAGAGGTACAGTTTGAAAGAAAAGGCAGAATAGATACTAGATTATTTTCCTGTATTTACCCATTTTTGAAAATAGTAAAGGAGTTCTTTATAGTCCTTTATAAGGTGACCAATTAGGTGTTGTGTTTGCTTTTTGAGTATCATTATGAGTCCATAGATATTTGATGTGTTTAAATCCATTGCAGTTATTATCTTTAGTGGTGTTCAAATTTTCCCAGTTTTGATCAGTAGAACCTGTTCAATTGACTCCTGAAAACTTTGATAGTTTTGATGGCTTCCTTGTCTGTTAGTGTGGAAAGTCTCATCTTGTACATTCCCTACACCAGATCTCAAACCAGCCATTTCTTCAAGAAGTCCTGTTTGGTTTTAAGGGAAAATAGCACTTGCAGAAATGGGGAACTCACTTATTGTTCTTAAGACTTTTCAGTGAACAAGATTGTTCCTTTCAAGATAAAATAGTTCCTGGGTTCATAAGGACAGTTCTAATTCTAATTTAGGACTACAAAGATTTAACCTAATCAGTCTTAGATCTTGATATCCTTTCTCCCATGCTAAATATCTTAGTTCTCAACAGCACTGACAATTTTCTTTTTAACTCAGCATAAAAATAGAGAAACTAACTCATAATATGATTAATGAAATAGTTTAGGAACACTTGTATTCTATTAGTCCTTAGGGTATATCCCATTAAAAGTATAGAGTGAAATTACTGTTTTTTAAGGTCATTTGGAATTATTCCTGTATTTGTTTTTTATTGTTACTATAAAAAAATTACAAACTTAGTGGCTTTAAACAAGACAAATTTACTAGCTTACAGTTTTGCAGTCAGAAGTTCAATACTGGATTAAAATCAAGGTGTTGGTAGGGTTGCTTTCCTTTCTGGAGGCTTTAGAGAGGAATCCATTTCCTTGCCTTTTCCAGCTTCTAGAAGCTGTCCACCTTGCTTGGCTCATGGTACCCTTCCTCCATCTTCAAAGCCAGCAATATTGTTGTCTTTCTGGTACTTCTTCAGTCCTCACTTCATTCTCTGAACAAAACTGGGAAAGGTTCTTCACTTTTAAGGACTCACTCAGATAATCCAGGATAATCTTCACTTCCCAAGGTTTGCATCTCAAGGTCATACCTGCAAGTCCCTTTTGCTACAAAAATAACATATCCACAATTTCTGAGTACTAGAGCTTGGACATCTGTTGGGGAGAGCCATGATTCTGCCTATCACAAGTCCTCTTCTGAGGCTACACTGCCAGCTGCACAAACAATTTAATTTGTTTAATTTCCAGAGATTGTTTATCCATGTAAACAACATTTTCTTGTAAAATATTTACAGGATTCCAAAATAAAATCTACAAACAAGATATATTCAAAGAAGTCTACCTTCTGTCTACTCTATTTCCTCTTTCCCCTAAAAATAATTGTTATTTTTATGGTATATCCTTCCACTGGTTTATTATTAATATAATATTTTATGTATTAATGTATATTTATACTTCTCTCATATTTTTTAGCTAAACAATAGCATAGTATACACACATTACTCCCCATTTTTTTACTCAACATTACATCTTGGTATCACTCCTTCACTGTATAAAAAGTTAGTTCTTATTCTTTAATACTGCTGCATAGTACTCCATTGTGTGGATGTTCATGGATTACCTAACCAGTATCCTCTTAGTGGGAATCTGATTCTTTCCAGCTGTGTGTCAATCCAAATAGTGCTGCAGTGAACAGCACAGCCTTTTTATTCAGTAAAGAACAGAACTTAAATATATTTCATAGATTCTTAGAAAAGTGAAATGTCTAACACCTCTAGGATCCGACATGCTATGAGTTTTCCTTTTTCTGTAAAAGCACATTTATTAATTAACTATTTCACATATGTTTATGTAAATACTTCAAATCCATACTGAAGAGTTTTTGCTAGCTATTGTCCATATAACAATGACTAGGGAATCAGCAATTCTGTGGGCTGGAATCTTGACATCCTAATCTACGGGTATTATATCTTAGAGAAAATTGAAATTCCCGATGAGCAATTAAAGATAAATATATCTGGTTCAGTCTCCACTTCTTCATAGGACTGTGCAGATAAGGAGTTGTCTGGACTATACTTGAATCTTTTCAAGGATGGGTAAGGAGCTAAACGACATGGTAGTTCATCTTGTGGTAACTGTTAGAATGAACTGACCTAGAATTGATTGAAATAAGCTTACTCATAATTTTACCCATAGAGACCAAATTCTGGATTTCACATGATACATATTGTTCTTCCTTCTGGCAGTACTTAAATATAGTGATTTGAACTGATTGAAATCATAAATTACAATTTTTCTGACACTCATTAGAGTTTTCTATATTACTCAATTCTGCTGAATTAAGTATTACATGAGACCATATGTTGTTTTCCTAAATTGTTTATTCCAGTCAGACTGGTATCACTGTCCTTAAACACTTTACTCTTACTTGTAGTTTTAAGCTTTAGAACCTACTTCACTACTAAGCAAATGTCTCAGCTCTAACTCCTACCCTTTCCTCCTTACCATTTATTGAGAATTTGTCATGTTTCAGGGATTGTGCTGAGTGTACTCAATAAGTAAGGAATATTTGCTGCTTTTTTTAAAAAACAGTGTGAGGAGTAAGAGATGCAAACAAATTGAATATAACATGATAAATGTTAACAGAGATATGTGAAAGAAGTACCATGAGAGACTGTGGAAGATTTTACAGTAGAGGTGATGGTGTGTAGTCTTGAAGAATAAGTATAAATTGGCTGATATGTTGCATGAACAAAATCATGTAGAATTAGCAAAAAGTCTACAAACAATAAATGCTGAAGGGGTTTTAGAGAACTGTGTACCCTCTACCTGCTGGTGACACGTAAAGGGTAACAGCCAATAATGAGAACAGAAAGGAGCTGTGTTTAAAAGTAAAAGTGGAGGTACCATTCAATCCAGCAGGCGCACCATTGGACCTCTCACCTGAGAAGACAAGAATTGAGAAGACACAGGCTGCAAAAGCTGCAGTGCAGCCTTATTCACAATAGCCAAGACAGTGAAGCAATCAAAATGTCCAACAACAGGTGAATGGATAAAGAAGAAGTGGTCCATGTACACAATGGAATATTAGCCATGGAAAACAATGAACCATTGCTCTTTGAGGCACCACAAATGAGTCTGGAGATAATCACGAAACATGAGCTAAGTCGGAAAGCAAAAGACCTATATTCTATGATATCACTTATAGGCGTTATCTAATAACTGACACAAATGAACATATTTCCACAGAGAAAGACACTCACAGACTTAGAAAACAAACTATGCTCATCTAAAAGGAAAGGTGGGGGGAATGGATAAATTAAGATTAGTGTTACTATATGTATACAAACACATATTATATACATATCTCAAAAAGACCGACCATATAGCAAGGGAGGTCTGCGGAACCCTCTGTAACATTTTACATGGGAAGAGGATCTGTACTTGAATAGACATATATAATGTACAAATGAACCAGATTGTGTACACCTAGGACAAACAATATTCTAAGCTTTACCCCAATTAAAACACTTTTAAAAACCAAGAAGAAATAATGAGACATAAACTTATGGGGGTTTCTCCATGCACATTCCAATGTAATTTACAACCTAGGAACACGACTTCCAGAAAGGCTCTGCTGCCCTAGTACCCAGATTTGGGAATGGAGAAATGCTGCCTCCTTGAGGCCACTTCCCACAACAGCAGCTTTAAACCCATTGCTAAAGGTCACTAAATATTCACCAAACTTGCAGTTCGGTAAATGACACCTGCTCTCTAAAAAAATTCTGGGGTGGAAAATCGACCAAAAAATTCAAAAGAGGGCAACCTTCCAAGAAGACAATTTCAAGAGTTATATTGTACTCCCAATTGTTTCCTTTTTTTAACAGAAAAGAAAACGGCGGAGAAAAATGATGAGTTTTATATAATCTCAAGATTTTCCAGTTCCAGCATAGAAGAACTAGGTTAGAAATTTTGGATTCCTAGCCAAAATTTACTTTTACTTCCTAGCCTCATTTATTTGGATAAGTCACTACTCTAATACTTTTGAGACACCCATTGTGTGTGTGTGTGTGTGTGTGTATGACTGTATATGATTCATGAATAATACATATTTTATTCATGAATCATATACAAGTACTACTGTACAACCAAGTAGGTTGAACTCAAAGAGATCCGCACCAATACATATTATAATTAAACCGTTGAAAGACAAAGACAAGAGAGAATCTTAAAAGCAGCAAGAGAAAAGCAACTCATCATATATAAGCAACTCATCCTCAATAAGACTGTTAGCAAATTTCTCATCAAAAACTTTGGAGGTGAGAAGGCAGTGAGCTGATATATTCAAAGTGGTCAAAGAAAAAAAAGTGTCTACCAAGAATTCTATATCTGCAATAAATGTAAAGGGACTCTTGCAGGTTGAAATGAAAAATCACTAGATAGTAACTCAAAGCTATATGAAGAAATGAAGATCTCAGTAAAGATAAATACATGGGCAGTTATAAAAGCTAGTATTATTATAATTGCTTGTAACTCCACATTTTGTTTTCAATACTAGAGACTAATACATTTTAAAAAGCCTCACAAGAATTTATCTAAAAGCTAGTATTATTATAACATTGATTTGTAACTCCACATTTTGTTTTCTGTATGAGCTAAGAAACTAATGCATTAAACATTATTAGTTTATGCTTTTGGACATCCAATGTATAAATATGTAGTTTTGTGACATCTAACATAATGAAACAGAGTTGTAAAGTAGCAGAGTTTTTATATGTTGTTGAAGTTAAGCTGGTATAAATTCAAATTAGAGTCATAACTTTATCATTTTAAATGTAATCCTCATGGTAACCACAAAGAAGTTATTGAGAATGTGCAAAAAGAAATAACAAGGGAATTAAAACATTTCACTGCCAAAATTTAACTAAACACAAAAGAAGATCTGTAGGAACTGAGGGACAAAAAAGGTATAAGACATATAAAAAGCAAATAGCAAAATGACAGAAGTGAGTCTCTCCTTATCAGTAGTTACTTTAAATGTAAATGTAAATGTATTAAACCCTCCAAAAAAAAGATGGAGACTGGCATAATGGAATCAATTACCATAATATGAGTATATGCTATTTACAAGAGACTCACTTTACATTCAAAGACATAAAAAGGTTGAAAGTGAAAGGATGGAAAAAGATAGTCCAAGCAAATAGTAACCAAAACAGAGCAGGAGTGGCTATACTACTATCAGACAAAATAGACTTTCAATCAAAAAAAGTTACAAAACACCAACAGAGACATTATATATTAATAAAGGATTCAATACAGCAAAATATATAGCAATTATAAACCTAATGCACCTACTAACAGACCATCAAATATATGAAGCAAAAACTGGCAGATTTTAAAGGAAAAATAGACGTTACTACAAAAATAGTTGGAGACTTCAATACCCTATTTTAAATAATGGATAGAACAACCAGACAAAAGTAAGAAAACAGAGGACTTGAACAACATAAGAAAACAACTAGTCCTAATAAACATATAAGGAATACTCTACCCAATAACAATAAAAACCACATTTTTCTCAAATGCACATGAGATATTTTCCAGGATAGACCATATATCAGGTCACAAATTGAAACTCAATAAATTAAAAAATATAAATATCCTACAAAACATCTTCTCTGACCACAGTGGAATAAAGTTAGAAATCAGTAACAGAAGGAAAACTAGAAAATTCACAAATTTGTTGAAATTAAACAACACACTCTTAAACAACCAAAGACTCAAAGAAGAAATGAGAATGTAAATTAGAAAATACTTAGAGACAAGTAAAAATGAAAACACAGCATATCAAAATTTATGGGACACAGTGAAAGCAATGCTAAGCAATGCTATAAACACTTACATTAAAAAACAAGAATGATCTCAAATCAACAATATTTCTTTACAAATTAAAGAATTAGAAAAAGAAGTAAAAACTGAGCCCAAAGCTAGAAGAAGAAAGGAAATAATAATTAGAGCAGGAGTAAATGAAATAGAGAATAGGAAAACAATAGAGAAAATCAATGAAATAAAAAGTTGGTTCTTCAAACAGATCAACAAAATTGAGAAAATCTTAGCTAGATTGACTAAGAAAAAAGAGAGAAGACTGAAATTACTAAATCAGAAATTAAAGTGGGGATATTAATACTGATTCTACAGAAACAAAAAGAATTATGAGACTATATTAAACAGAAATTTAATAACCTGGATAAAATGGACACATTCCCAGAAACACTAAACTATCAAGACTAAATCATGATGAAACTGAAAATCTGAATAGACATACCTAGTAAGGAGATTGAATATGTAACCAAAACTCTCCCAACAAAGAAAAGCCCAGAGCCTTATGGTTTCACCAGTGAATTCTACCAAACACTTAAAGAACTAGAACCAATCTTTCATAACTTTGTAAAACGAAAAGAAATGAAGAAGAGGAAACACTTCTTGACTCAGTCTATGAGGCCAACAATAGCCTGATACCAAAGCTAGACAAAGACACTACAAGAAAAGAAAACTACAGACCAGTATCCTTTATGGACAGTGATGGAAAAGTCCCCAGCAAAATACTAGCAAACAGAGTTCAGCGTGCTAAAAGGATAATGTACCATGATCAAATTGGATTTATTCTTGAAATACAAAGGTGGTTTAACATGAAAATCAATCAATGCGGCAAACCACATTCACAAAATGAAGGGGAAAAAAAAACTACATAGCCATCTCAACAGATGCAGGTTCATCAACAGATGAATTTGACAAAATTCAACACCTTTCATGATAAAAACACTCAACAAACTAGTAATAGAAGGAAACTACCAAAAACATGATGATAAATCATGATAAAAGCCATGTGCACTACAAGTGGGAATGTAAACTGTTACAGCTGCTGTGGAAAATAGAATGGCAATCCCTCAAAAATTAAAAATAGAATTATCATACAATTCAGCAATTCCACTTCTTAGTATATGTCTAAAAGAACTAAAAGTAGGGTCTCCAAGAGATATTTGTACAACCATGTTCATAGGAACATTATTCTCAGTAACTAAATTGTAAAAGCAAACCAAGTGTCTGTCCATCAACAGATAAATGGATAAACAAAATGTGGTGTGTACATACAATGAAATCTTATTCAGCCTCAAAAAGGAAGAAAAATTCTAACATATACTACAACATGGAAGAAACTTGAGGACATTATGTTAGGTTGAAATAAGTCAGTCACAGAAAGAAAATGATGCTTAATTCTACTTATTTGATATATCTAGAGTAGTGAAAATCACAGAAAATACAATGGGTGGTCAGGAACTGGGGTAGGGGGAAATAGGGAGTTATTTTTAATGGGTATAGAGTTTTAGTTTTGAAGATGAAAAAAGTTCTGGAGATAGATGGTGGGAATAGATACATAATGGTATGAATCTACTTAGTACCACTGAATTGCATGATTAAAAATGGTTAAGATGTTAAATTTTATGTGTATTTTACCATAAGTTTAAAAAAAAAGGGAAAGAAAAAAATGATTTTTCTTTCAAAAGGAATAAATAGAGCATTCTCTTAAATAACAAAACAAAGTATAACAAATATAATTCAAACTGCATTATGTTAATTTTGTCATTATTTTAGGAAATAGATTTCTTGCAATGGCTAAATGTTATTAAGAACTCTAAAATCCATAAAAGCAAGGATCCTGTCTCTTCTGTTCATTGCTATATATTTTGTTAAAGCACAGTACTTGGAATATATAGTAAGTTCTCAGGAAATATATATTCAGTTGAATGAAATTATGAATAGTTAATATTAAAATTTATACATTAATTCAATATTCTTTGGGAATTAAAAAACCTCTAAGTACATTACTATGTGTTTTTGTCCATGCTTGCAAATATGGTAATATTTTGTATGTTTATATTTCATATTATACAATGTAAATTTACTTAAGTTAATATTTAGTAAGTTTATGTGCTACTTTTTCACAAGTATAGCCTCCCACCAAAACATGAATCCCCCATGTTCTTGCAAGACAACGCTCTGGCAGTTTATTTTGTTTTCATTTACTCTTACTCACTAATAGTTTTGAGTTTAAAATGAATCCCTTGGAAATACCTATTGCTGTGTCACATCTCAGGAGTCACGGTCTGTATCACATTTCCTAATTTGGCCCCCATGGACTAGAAATGCTGATCCTTTTTGTTTGTTTTTAATTTAAAAATGCCTTTCGGTAAAAAAAGATCTGTAGTTTAGTGATACTTATCATTGGGAAAACATGATATAAAAAACTGGAATTTACAGTTTGTAAGTGCTATGGGTTAGGCTTGAGGGTACATTGTTGAATTCCCAAAGAATGGAAGAGCTAGAGACTTCCCAGTCAGCAGAAGGGGAAAGTGGTCACCAGGGAATTCTGAGTTGCATTCACTCTTTTTATCATTGGGTAGTACTTTTCTTTGTCAGGGTAAGCCAAGAGAAGCATATTTTTGCTAATGCGCCTTTGTAACTGGATTACAATTTGAACATATTTAATTGCTGCATTAGTCAAAACAGAATTTATGTTTCAAATTTGACAAAGTGAAGAAAAATAATTGGCTTATTAATTTTTTTTTAGCCACAACATTTTTACCTCTGACATTACACTCTGAAGATACAGCTGAGTTATTATTGAGTTTAACAAAGATGTGCTAATGATGAGTTCACTGAAGCTGCATCAGAGCAAAAATAAGCAATCTGTATTTAACTTTATGCTGATGATACAGTGGTAAATATGGTTGTTTAAAAGACCATCTGTTATTTTCAGGCATTTATATGGAATTCTATGGTGGATAGCAAAACTATCGTGACTGTAAACCTAAAAAAAGACATATGTTATTAACAAAAGTAAAGCCCCCATCTGCCCCTAGATGTTTGTTAGAGAGCTGAATTTGGTAAACTAGTTGTTTGAAATGGCATTGGTTGCTGTCAGTGACTTATTCACTAATATGTGTGCATTTCATTAACATGTTAGTCTCCCATCAAGGTCATTATTTTAAACCTAAATTAAAAGTATGACAGGTGAATGGAACTTTGGTTTACTTGAAAGCCTTCAGGTATGTAATAGTGAAAGAATGCCTTTCTTTCATTTGGTTTTAATTTACTTTTCTGTAAAATGAAGGAGTTCATTCCTAGGACTTTTTATAAATCTAAGGTTTTATGATTTTGTTAGCTATCCAGAATAGTTCTGAAAAAATGGGTTTATTGAACCCTGGAAGCCATTTTAACATTACGTACTACCGATCATTTCAGAAATTTCTTTAGGAGTAACTTATAGTGACACACACACAAATCATTGCAAATTTGATAAGAAGAGTTTATAAACAGACAATGTTCTGTCACAGACTATAAATTACCTCTGAAGCTTGTGTCCACGGCAGATCAGAGAACTGAATAGGTGGTGGGATGAATTGGGAGATTGGTATTGACATATATCCACTAATATGTATAAAATAGATAGATAACTAGTAAGAACCTGCTGTATAAAAGATGAAATAAAATAAAATTCAGAAAACACAAAAAGAACTGAATAGGCAGTTAATCTTTCCGGCTTAGAGTCTTTTTTCTGCCTAGGATCAGGGTCTGAACAGAAAACCTACTCAGTTTACCATCACCTGGGAATTGCAGGAGAAACTCTCTGGCATCAGTGTGCACTCTCTATTTTCCTATGTCATCCTCTTAGGAATGGCTGTGTGTATAGATTTCTCAGATCAAGGGACACTTGCTTGGAGACCTCCATCTCAGTGAGCAAATATATCAAATTTGTGTGTGTGTGTGTGAGTTCATACAGACAAAAAAGGGAAAGAGTTAGGCAGAGAAATGAAATGAACTAGAAGAGAAATTAATCACCTTAAACATATGCATGGCTTTCCATAAAATAATAAAACATTACTTTCTTTCTCACTTTTACTAGAAAATCTCAACATTAGAAATGTTCTCTTTTTCTCAGAAATACGTATATTTCTTTGCCAATTAGAAAAGAGATTCTTGTAATAAAAATGAAAGCACCTCTATGGTATCTTCAGTTTCATTTTCTATTGAATATTTCTAGAGTGGAGACTGATTAATTTAAGGAATAATCTTTCTTGTTCATTGGTTGAATTTTTTTAAATTAATTAATTAATTTTATTTTTGGCTGCTTTGGTCTTTGTTGCTGCACGCAGGCTTTCTCTAGTTGCGGCGAGCAGGGGCTACTCTTTGTTGTGGTGTGGGGGCTTCTCATTGTGGTGGCTTCTCTTGTTGAGGAGCATGGGCTCTAGGCGCATGGGCTTCAGTAGTTGTGGCACATGGGCTCAGTAGTTGTGGCTCGTGGGCTCTAGAGCACAGGCTCAGTAGTTGTGGCACATGGGCTTAGTTGCTCCGTTGCATGTGGGATCTTCCCGGACCAGGGCTCGAACCCGTGTCCCCTGCCTTGGCAGGCGGATTCTTAACCACTGTGCCACCAGGGAAGCCCTGGTTGAATTTTTATATAAAATCATTAAAATGGTTCATTGCTGGAATATGGATTTTTTTTTTTTTGGTTGGAACAGAATATGGCAATAATAAAAGGCATTTTAACTGTGTAAGAAGTTAAGCAATTTTCTTGATGCCTCCAATGATAATGTTCATCAGTTCTAAGTTCATTTTCATAGTATAATACTGTTATTAGAATTAGCATAAACTTAAAATGGTGGGTAATTCATATCTATTAGACAAAAAATCATATTCTGTTTTTGAAGTTCTTATTACTGTTGAGTAACTTGCAGGTTTTAAATTAATTTTCCTAATTTGCATTAGGTTTAAAGCTGTAAATAGCTTTTCAGAATATATAATTGAGTTGATGTTGAGCTTGTACAAGAGCATCCTATTAAAATAGAGATTTCTATTAACATTTGAGCTGTGATTTCAGAGACACCAAGGAAAGACATAAGACAGGCAATATATTAGTAATATGCAGTTTTGCTAGGCTCTTTCCAACAAGACTCAGCAGAGAATCATAAGGGAAAGGGAATCAAATAACAGTACAATTAATGTTCCAATTGAGCCATATTTTACAGATTACTACAGATGTAATTGGGTGAGAGAAAATACAAAGAGAAACAAGAATTTTAATATTGACAGAAGGAAAAGCAAGTCAGCACTTTGCTTGTCAAATACAGAGATGCTTCCACCTCTCATTTAACACAATAATTGCAGAGGAAACAAATAGGTTATTTGAGCTACATAAGAAATTGTATTAACCAATCAAGTTCTACAATGATTGAGAGTCTAGTATTTAGCGAGAAAAGTCTGTCATTGACATCCTGAGGTTGGGTTGCTAGTAGTTAACACTTGAGTATTCTTCTCCTTTGGAATCTGAATATTTTCATAGTTCTTTTGATTTTCCAACTGCATCTTCACTATTGCTGGGTTTTTTTTTTTCACTCTTACATAGATGATTTTCATTTCTCACCCTTAGCCCTCTTCTCTTTTCATCCATTTCCATGACTTCCAACTAGCACTACTATGCAAAGGAGCCTCAAACTGGCATCTCCATTTATGAGCCTGTTCTTTAACTCCAACTCATATTTACTCACATGAATTTATTGAAATTTGCTCTGTATGCTCTGATGTCACCTCCACTACAACATGGGTGAACTGAACTTCCTTATCATCTTCCCTCACAGAATTTTTCTTCTTCTTGTGTTCCCTCTTTTTATTTATAAGCCACTATTCTTTTTGTCACATATTTGGCATTTTGGAGCCCTGGCTGAGTTTTTTCACTCACTTTCCTTTCACATTCAATAATACAAGGTCTATCATTTGTTAATACTATAGGACTCTTCTCATCTCTCTCCATTTTCTGTATTTCTACTATCATGTGGCTTTTGATCTTATACTTTTAACCATCCCAGCACATATGCACTACATATCTGAAAGATTTTTGATAATGATGGGAAGTCATATACTGCCTACCTCATTTGTTCCTAACTTTCTCTGGCTTTGACTCCTTACATAACTTAATTTATTGTCAGACTCTTCTTCATTATTCCACCCCAATCTTTTGGCTGTGGAAATTGCATCCCATCTCTCTGGCTCTGAAGCCAAGTCCTTGTTTAAGGGAGCTGGTTTATAACTGCTCAACTCATGTCACTGGGTGATATATCAAACCCAGCAAATTTGGTTTTTGTAGGATCCCAGTGTCTGCTCTGTATGTCTCTGAGTATCATTGTGTGGTTACATCTATCAGACAAAACAAATAGGAAAACTAATATTATGTCCATAAACTTCTGGAGAAAAGGGACCTGCTACCTGTGTGTATTTGCCCTCTTGGGTCCAGCAGTATGTATTCAATGGAATTTCCCCCCCAAATTTCTTTTTTTTTAATTAATTAATTAATAAATAAATTAATTTTTTGGCTGTGTTGGGCCTTTGTTGCTGCGTGCGGGTTATCTTTAGTTGCGGCGAGCGGGGGCTACTCTTTGGTGCAGTGTGTGGGCTTCTCTTGTTGCGGAGCACAGGCTCTAGGTGCGCAGTCTTCAGTAGTTGTGGCTCACGGGCTCTTGAGCGCAGGCTCAGTAGTTGTGGTGCATGGGCTTAGTTGCTCCATGGTATATGGGATCTTCCCGGACCAGGGCTTGACCCCATGTCCCCTGTATTGGCAGGCAGATTCTTAACCACTGTGCCACCAGGGAAGCCCCTCCCCCCAAAATTTCTTTTCATTCCTTATATATCACACAAAACTGCTCTTTTCCCCACTCACATCCAACCAAGTTGATTTTAGAAACCTAGATACAATTGTAAGGATTCAATACCTAAAGGCAGGCTATTATTTTCCAAAAACTTCCTGACCCAGAGCTGATTACTGAAATATTTTTGTAAAGATAATACTAATTGCAGTCCTTTTGGTAAACTCCCTACCATTTATGCCTAATTACCCAACAGTGCAATAATGATTATGCAAATAAGTAAATGCTAGGTTAAATTGGCTGTAAATTTTGTTTGACTGCAACATCCAACCTTGTGTCTGCTCAGAATTTATTGTGTGTTTTTTATTTACTATGGCCAGATATATCCAACTAAAGTCATTCAAGGGAACAATTGGAACAGTAGTAAATAACTCAAGAAAGTAGTGATGAATCAATAAACACATTTTTAGGAAATTGTTCACATTTTGTTAGAAAAAGAAAGAACATTAGAATCTACAACAGGATTGCATAGCAATGAACAGTCCAAATGCAGATAGTTCTTGGCAAAAGAGATTTTAATTTCAAGGATTATAGTAGATTATGATGATCATTCACATTTGGTTCCCTAATTCAGAATTCTTTGTAGGGCTTAACACAAAAATGGTTAATTAACTCTCATGATCCTTAGAATAGAAGATTTTTTCAGCCAGGTCACCATTGCTTCTGAACAATAATAGATGTTCAAAAATGTGGATGTTCAACAAAAATTTATTGAGTCAGTGGTTGCTTTGACAAGATATCTGCTCTCCTCAGATTTTAATATTTTAAAAAGTCTGATTATATATAATGTTTTTCAAATTGATTTTGTCATTAATATTTTGTGCCATTTAGTATTAGAATAAGTTCGATTATTTAGAAGGAAAAAGAAAGGGTTCTAGTATCTGAATAGTCAGTTTAAGTCATGAACAGAGAAGTCAGGTTCATGATGACTTTGAAACCATAACGTGCTAATGGTAATAAACTTAGGACAAATGGTTATTTCACTTATTTATTTTACTTAACAAATACTTATTAAGTGGCAGAGTTTAGTCTTCACAATAATAGGAGCAACTCAAACTGGAAGTGTCTGAGCTATTCTATTCAGGGAGCTTGCACAACATTTTAAATGATAATGGTACTCACTCTAGTGACAGTATTTTTTTCTTTTTTATAGTGACTATAACATACTTGGAGGCAATATTCATAATCATAAGGCTGGCTTTGTGGACATTCCATCTGTGCAGTCATATAAGGCTCTCTCAGAAGGCCCCACATTTGTATTAATGCTCTGCTGTTGCTGTATTGAAAGTCTTAATAATTTTTGAACAAGGGGCCTTGCATTTTTATATTGCAATGGGTCCTACAGATTATGTAGGGGGTCCTGCATAATATATAAATAAAGAGATTTGGAGTCAGACTACTTTGGGCTTGAATCCTGGTTCCATCAATTTTGGATAAGTGACTTTTAAGCTTATAATATTAGGGAAATTCTACCTACTTTATAACTTACTATGTGGATTTGATGAAATATTGTGTAAAACACTTTAACCAGCCATGGTGACTATGAAATAAATTATATCTTTTATTGTTATTCTGTTGCAATGTTTTGCTAAATATTTCAATAGATATAATTTGAAAAATGGGCCCCAAGTTTAAATAAATCAGAAATTTTAAAAGATTATGTAAGACTCAGAATTTTGTATCATGTGAAGATCTTAAAAAGGGAAGTGAAATATGCAGTTTATTCAAAAATGATTTGCGAGAGGGCAGACAGCAGAAGCAAGAAGAACTACGATCCTGCAGCCTGCGAAACAAAAACCACAATCACAGAAAGATAGACAAAATGTAAAGGCAGAGGACTATGTCCCTGATGAAGGAACAAGATAAAACCCCAGAAAAACAATTAAATGAAGTGGAGATAGGCAACCTTCCAGAAAAAGAATTCACAATAATGATAGTGAAAATGATCCAGGACCTTGGAAAAAGAATGGAGGCAAAGATAAAGAAGATGAAAGAAATGTTTAACAAAGACCTAGAAGAACTAAAGAACAAACAGAGATGAACAATACAATAACTGAAATGAAAAATACACTAGAAGGAATCAATAGCAGAATAACTGAGGCAGAAGAATGGATAAGTGACCTGGACAGAATGGTGGAAATCACTGCTGAGGAACAGAATAAAGAAAAAAGAATGAAAAGGAATGAAGACAGCCTAAGAGACCTCTGGGACAACATTAAATGAACTAATATTCACATTATATGAGTCCCAGAAGGAGAAGAGATGGAGAAAGGACCTGAGAAAATATTTGAGGAGACTATAGTTGAAAACATCTCTAACATGGGAAAGGAAATAGCCACCCAAGTCCAAGAAGCACAGAGTCCCAGGCAGGATAAACCCAAGGAGAAACATGCCGAGACACAAAATAATCAAATTGACAAAAATTAAAGACAGAGAAAAATTATTAAAAGCAACAAGGGAAAATCGAAAAATAACATACAAGGGAATCCCCATAAAGTTAACAGCTGATTTCTCAGCAGAAACTCTACAAGCCAGAAGGGAGTGGCACGATATATTTAAAGTGATGAAAGGGAAGGACGTACAATCAAGAATATTCTACCCAGCAAGGATCTCATTCAGATTTGATGGAGAAATCAAAAGCTTTACAGACAAGCAAAAGCTATGAGAATTCAGCACCAACAAACCAGCTCTACAACAAATGCTAAAGGAACTTCTCTAAGTGGGAAACAAAAGAGAAGAAAAGGACCTACAAAAAACAAACACAAAATAAAAGAAAATGGTAATAGGAACATATGTATTGATAATTACCTTAAATGTGAATGGATAAACACTCCAACCAAAAGACACAGACTGGCTGAATGGATACAAAAACAAGACCTGTATATATGCTGTCTACAAGAGACCCACCTCAGACCTAGGGACACATACAGACTGAAAGTGAGGGGATGGAAAAAGATATTCCATGCAAATGGAAATCAAAAGAAAGCTGGAGTAGCAATTCTCATATCACCCAAAATAGACTTTAAAACAAAGACTATTACAAGACACAAAGAAGGACATTACATAATGATCAAGGGATCAATCCAAGAAGAACATACAACAATTATAAATGTATATGCACCCAACATAGGAGCACCTCAACACTTAAGGCAAATGCTAAAAGCTATAAAAGAGGAAATAGACAGTAACACAGTAATAGTGGGAGACTTTAACCCTCACTTACACCAAAGGACAGATCACCCAGACAGAAAATTAATAAGGAAACACAAGCTTTAAATGACACAATAGACCAGATAGATTTAATTGATATTTATAGGACATTCCATCTGAAAACAGCAGATTACACTTTCTTCTCAAGTGCACATGGAACATTCTCCAGGATAGATCACATCTTGGGTCACAAATCAAGCCTCAGTAAACTTAAGAAAATTGAAATCACATCAAGCATTTTTTCCGACCACAATGCTATGAGATTAGAAATAAAGTACAGGAAAAAAAAAACATAAAACACACAAACACATTGAGGCTAAACAATACACTACTAAATAACAAAGAGATCACTGAAGAAATCAAAGAGGAAGTCAAAAAAATACCTAAAGACAAATGACAAAAAAAACACGATGATCCAAAACCTATGGGATGCAGCAAAAGCAGCTCTAACAGGGAACTTTATAGCAATACAATCCTACCGCAAGAAACAAGAAAAATCTCAAATAAACAACCTAACCTTACACGTAAAGGAACTAGAGAAAGCAGAACAAACAAAACCCAAAGTTAGTAGAAGGAAAGATATCATAAAGATCAGAGCAGAAATAAATAAAATAGAAACTAAGAAAACAATAGCAAAGATCAATAAAACTAAAAGCTGCTTCTTTGAGAAGATAAACAAAATTGATAAACCTTTAGCCAGACTCATCAAGTAAAAGGGGGAGAGGACTCAAATCAATAAAATTAGAAATGAAAAAGGAGAAGTTACAACGGACACTGCAGAAATACAAAGCATCATAAGAGACTACTACAAGCAACTCTATGCCAATAAAATGGACAACCTGGAAGAAATGGAGAAATTCTTAGAAAGGTATAAGCTTCCAAGACTAAACCAGGAAGAAATAGAAAATATGAACAGACCAATCAGAAGTAATGATATTGAAACTATGAATAAAATCTTCCAACAAACAAAAGTCCAGGACCAGATGGCTTCACAGGTGAATTCTATCAAACATTTAGAGAAAAGCTAATACGCATCCTTCTCAAACTGTTCCAAAAAATTGCAGGGGAAGGAACACTCCCAAACTCATTCTACGAGGACAACATCACCCTGATACCAAAACCAGACAAAGATACTACAAAAAAAGAAAATTACAGACCAATATCACTGATGAATATAGATGCAAACATCCTCAACAAAATACTAGCAAACAGACTCCAACAACACATTAAAATGATCATACACCATGCTCAACTGGAATTTATCCCAGGAATGCAAGGATTCTTCAATATATGCAAATCAATCAATGTGATATACCATATTAACAAATTGAAGAATAAAAAACATATGATCATCTCAATAGGTGCAGAAAAAGCTTTTGACAAATAGCTTCTGAGAGTTCATGATAAAAACTCTCCAGAAAGTGGGCATAGAGGGAACCTGCCTCAACAACATAATACAGGTCATATATGACAAACCCACAGCAAACATCATTCTCAATGGTGAAAAACTGAAAGCATTTCTACTAAGATCAGAAACAAGACAAGGAGGTCCACTCTCACCACTATTATTCAACATAGTTTTGGAAGTCCTAGCCATGGCAATCAGAGAAGAAAAAGAAATAAAAGGAATACAAATTGGAGAAAAAGAAGTAAAACTTTTACTGTTTGCAGATGACATGATACTATGCATAGAAAATCCTAAAGATGCCACCAGAAAAACACTAGAGCTAATCAATTAATTTGGTAAAGTTGCAGGATACAAAAATAATGCACTGAAATCTCTTGTATTCCTATATGCTAACAACAAAAGATCAGAAAGAGAAATTAAGGCAACAATCGCATTCATCATTGCAACAAAAAGAATAAAATACCTTGGAATAAACCTACCTAAGGAGTTAAAAGACCTGTACTCAGAAAACTATAGGACACTGATAAAAGAAATCAAAGATGACACAAACAGATGGAGGGATATACCATGTTCTTGGATTGGAAGAATCAATATTGTGAAAATGACTATACTACCCAAAGCAATCTACAGATTCAATGCAATCCCTATCAAATTACCAATGGCAGTTTTTACAGAACTAGAACAACAAATCTTAAAATTTGTATGGAGACACAAAAGACCCCGAATAGCCAAAGCAATCCTGAGAAAAAAAAAACGGAGCTGTAGGAATCAGACTCCCTGACTTCAGACAATAGTACAAAGCTACAGTAATCAAGATAATATGGTCATGGCATAAAAACAGAAATATAGAGCAATGGAACAGGATAGAAAGCCCAGAGGTAAACCCATGCACATATGGTCACCTTATCTTTGATAAAGGAAGCAAGGATATACAATGGAGAAAATACAATCTCTTAGAAAGTGGTGCTGGGAAAACTGGACAGCTACATGTAAAAGAATGAAATTAGAACATTCCCTAACACCATACACAAAAATAAACTCAAAATTGATTAAAGACCTAACTGTAAGACTGGACACTATAAAACTCTTAGAGGAAAACATAGGAAGAACACTCTTTGACATAAATCACAGCAAGATCTTTCGTGACCCACCTGCTAGAGTAATAGAAATAAAAACAAAAATAAACAAATGGAACCCCATGAAACTTAAATGCTTTTGCACAGCAAAGGAAACTATAAACAAGACAAAAGACAAACCTCAGAATGGGAGAAAATATTTGCAAATGAATCAACAGACAAAGGATTAATCTCCAAAATATATAAACAGCTCATGCAGCTCAATATCAAAAAAACAAACAACCCAATCAAAAATGGGCAGAAGACCTAAATAGACATTTCTCCAAAGAAGACATATAGATGGCCAAAAGCCACATGAAAAGCTGTTCAACATCACTAATTATTAGAGAAATGCAAATTAAAACTACAATGAGGTATCACCTCATACTGGTTACAATGGGCATCATCAGAAAATCTACGAACAATAAATGCTGGAGAGGGTGTGGAGAAAAGGGAAGCCTCTTGCACTGTTGGTGGGAATGTAAATTGCTACAGCCACTATGGAGAACAGTATGGAGGTTCCTTAAAAAATTAAAAATAGAATTACCATATGACCCAGCAATCCCACTACTGGGCACATACCCAGAGAAAACCATAATTCAAAAAGAAACACGCACCTCAATGTTTATTGCAGCACTATTTACAATAGCCAGGTCGTGGAAGCAACCTAAATGCCCATCAACAGACAAATGGATAAAGAAGATGTGGTACATATATACAGTGGAATATTACTCAGCCTTAAAAAGGAAAAAAATAAGGTCATTTGTAGAGACGTGGATGGACCTAGAGACTGTCATACAGAGTGAAGTAAGTCAGAAAGAGAAAAACAAATATCGTATATTAACTCATATATGTGGAATCTAGAAAAATGGTACAGATGAACTGGTTTGCAAGGCAGAATTAGAGACACAGATGTAGAGAACAAATGTATGGACACCAAGGTGGGGAAAGCAGGGGGCGTGGAATGAGGGAGATTGGGATTGACGTATATACACTAATATGTATTAAATAGATAGCTAATAAGAACCTGCTGTATAGCACAGGGAACTCCACTTCACTGTACAGTAGAAACTAACACAACATTGTAAAACAACTATACTCCAATAAAAAACAAAAACAAAACAAAAAAACACCCCAAAAAACTAAAAAACAAAAATGATTTGGTCCTTGAACAGATTTCTTTTTCTTTCAACAAGCATTTGCAAAACAGAAAAGAAATGGTTTCCTGGAAAAGGAGTGGTCATCTCACATCTCAGTAAAGTGGGGATGTTGACAATCCACACAGACGAAAATGGACTTGATCTATGGGAAACAGGGTCTATGTGGCAATAGATTTACTTGATTCCCCTAAGTGACTTGTAGCTCTTAGTCACATTTCTGTAGGGATGTAGAAGCCTAACTCTAAATCACTTCTGTATAACCAGTACTTTTCAGAGAACACAGTTTAAAACAACTACTAATTAAATACAGCTGTCACTTGATATCCACAGGGGATTGATTTCAGGATCCCTGTGAATACGAAAATCTGAGACTACTCAAGTCCCTTATATAAAATGGTGTAATGTTTGCATATAACCTATACACATCCTCTCATTTACTTTAAATAATACGTAGATTACTTATGGGAACTAATACAACGTAAATGCTATGTAAGCAGTTGTAAATACAATGTAAATGCTATGTAAACAGTTGCTGGAGCATGGCAAATTCAAATTTTACTATTTGGAAACTTCTGGAATTTTTTCCCAAATATTTTTGGTTCACAGTTGGTTGAGTCCACGGATGTGGATACAAAGGGCTGATTGTAGTTGTTGCACATGAAAATTTTTAAAGCCTTCTCCTTCCTTTTGTAAATATCTTGGCACCTATCTCATCCTGGATGACTTCAATATATCTATAGACTGTGGTTTCTTAGTTTTTTTTGTCAACTCTTGTGAATTTCTCTAACATTTTACCTCACCTAAGCTGTCACCTCCTAAAAAAACAACCAGAAACACTAAACGTCTCTAATTCTAAAAGGACTGATTCAGTTAATGCACTATTCAGCCACAGCCTCCTAGTCTACATTGCTTGCTCAGGTTCTCCCACAATGTCTTGACCTTTTCAGGGTCTCTTGTCTATTCAAGCCTTTGCTTTCTTCCAGACTTCCACCCTTATTTTTTTCTCCCTTCCTCTTTTTATCCAGTTTAGAGTCCATGCATCTTTTACAATGTCTACCAAACTCTTGGTAATAAACTCCCTGTCCTTTTGTCTTTTCACTTACCTATTTGGAGAAAGTCTAATCCTGGTTGAACTCAACTGCCTATTTCCTCTACGTATGCATGTGAGCAGTGAATAATTTTGGAGAAGATTAATAGGGGAAAACAATAGCACAGTAAATTATTATAAATTAATAACTACCTGTCACAGCTGGAATCTTTACATTGTACAAAAGTCTATGTTTTTCTGTCAGTTCAATCCCCCAAATGTGTGAAGATTATTTCAAACTTTTTCAATGATGTTCCAACCTACCCAATTCCCACTCACAATCCTTCTCATTTTCAGCAAATGAATATGCCTCCTGATTTAAGAAAAAAATGGGAGTGGTATGGTAACTGTTAAATGGAAACTCCAACTTTCTTTCCATATACTTTTGTGATAATCTTATGTCTATATTCATTATGTGCTTCTTCCTTGATCTTTTATTAGGGAGGCATTACCTTTTCTCACCTATAGCCACTTCCTCTCCCTATGCTTCCTCTACCTGACTCACTTATTAAGAAACCAGACCCTCTCAATTATGCCTGTTCTCTTCTATATATTCAAAATTTCTCTGGGACTTCCCATTATGTATGTCCAAATTGTAAAAAAACATAGTAAACTAAAAAGAAAAAACTTTATAAACACTGGGAAAAACCCATCTCTGAACCCACAAGTCTCTCTAGTCATCATTCTATTTCCCTCCCATATTTTACAGTAAGACATCTCAGAAGAATTACTTGAACTAATTGTCTCCGTTTGTTATCTTTTCATTCCCTCCTCAATCTGTTCTGAATTGACTTCCTCCCATATTACTACCAAAACAATTCTCACTAGGTCATCAATGATCAATACTCTTAAATCAATGGTCATTTTCAGACCTCATCTTTATTTATCAGCAATATTTGACATATTGATAACTTTCGCATTGAGACATTCTCCCCCACCCCCGTCTCCCCTGTTTGCTCTCTTTTCTTTTTTTGTATTTCATAACATATAGTTTCCTAAATGTTCCTCTACCTCTCTGCCTGCTACTTGTTATTCTCCCATGCAGTCTAATTTTTCTCTGTCTAGCAATTGAATATTAGAGAATCTCAACACTTGGTTATATGCCCTTGTTTCAATTATGCATAAAGCAAAACCATCCCCAAACTTAATGCCTTAAGACAATAACAACTTATTATTTCTCATGACTGTGGGTTGGCGGGATAGTTCTCCTGGTCTCACCTGGGCTCACTTGTATGTCTTTATTCATCTGCTAAGTCTAGACATATAGAGTAAAAGATGACGCCACTCTCATGTCCAGAATGTTGGCAGGGAAGGCGGGTTTCCGGGACCTCTCTCTCCACATGGTCTTTCATCATTCAGTTGTTTTACCTGCATTTCTTTACACAGTGTCTGTGTCTCACGAATGTAAAAGTAGAAGCTACACTATATCTTGAGGCTTAGGCTCTGGAACTTGCACAAAGTCATCTTAGTCAAATTTTTTGGTCAAAACAAATCACAAGGCAAGTCAGATTCAAAGTGATGTGGAAATCCACTCCACCTCTTGACAGAAGGAGTGGTGACATCACAGTGTCAAAGACCATGAACAGTGTGAGTCATGATTAATTGGACAGCATTATTATCACTCTCTACCCCAGACCTCATCTTTTCATTCTATACTCTCTCCCACAGGGCTCTTTGCTTATTCTATTTGGCAAATATTTATTGATCATTTACCTTTGTGCCAGTTACTATTCTAGACTCTGGGGACTAGATGTAAACAAGATTAAAAAATTGCTTCTCACTTTGAGCTTATAATTTAGAGGGAGTGAAAGAATATAAACAGGTAAAAAACTTTGTAAAATAATTTTAAATAGTAATAAGGGCAATGAAGAAAATGAAACAAAGCTTAGTAAAATAAAATTACTATTGATGAAGGAAAAATCGCAGGGATCCTCCTTGATGAAGGACCTAAGGTGGAACACTTAGACTTGACCCTTCGTATTTCCATGTGAGGAGAGTTGCAACAGTGCCACTCTGGCCTCTCTCTGGCTTTTTATTCACACCTCCCTTCTATTCATACCTCCCCACAGAAGTAGGATTGACTTATCTTAGTTTGGGAGAAGGAACTAGGTAGTGTAGTTCCACATACAAAAAGAAGGCATTCCTTGCTTCTCCATGCCTTGACATTTTATAGGACGAGCCCATACTGAGAAATCTGTGATCGTGCACTCTGCCTGTGTCTGAATGGGTAAATTCAATTCTGGGATGCAAGTTTGGTTTGCCAAGTCATTTTTACAATTAGCTTTAATAGTAATAAAAGTCATTTTTTGATTTCCATCTGTCTGACTCTTCAGGCTATGAGTTGGTTCTGAATTTGCGAATTGAAGAGATGAGTGTTATTTATTGATACTCTAATATTCCAATAGAGACATTTTAATTAATATCTTCAAATATGAAGAGCCTGACAAGCAAAGGTGTGAAAATGACTTTTCAGTCTGGGTGTACAAAGAATTACAAAGCCAAATTTACAACATCCATATGCAGCCCCTAAAAGTATGTTCCTCTTTCCATATTCCCTGTAACAGTGAATGGAAATACTATTCATACCATAGTATAGTCCGGAGCCTAGAATTTATTCTTGATACCTTTTGTTTCCCTTCTCTCAGTTATTCTACTAAAGCCTACTTACCTACCAAAATATCTTGAATCTAATGATCTCTTTTATTTCTACCAAAAGCCATTTTGCTATTAGCTCTTGACATTTTTTTTTAATATATGCATCTTTCCCACATCCAAATTATACCTTATGTCAGTTAATGTAATTTATACCATTCCCTACTGTTTCTTATATATCTCCTTAAGAATGTTTCCACTGTTTTATAATAAATACTCAAACCCATAACAAATATTAACCTGTCCATCAAAATTCATGTTCCCCTTTCCATAGTGTGGACTTGTCAAGACAACTACCTAGCACGGGATTGCATTTCCCTGTTTTCCTTCCTTTTTTTCTAGTTCTCACTAATGGAATATAGTGGAGGTAATCATTACCTTTTCTAGGTTAGGGTTTCAAGAA
The DNA here is from genome assembly GCF_009873245.2 of Balaenoptera musculus. Lineage (NCBI taxonomy): Eukaryota > Metazoa > Chordata > Mammalia > Artiodactyla > Balaenopteridae > Balaenoptera > Balaenoptera musculus. The sequence continues at coordinate 59,461,137 of NC_045794.1, forward strand.
GTCATTGGAGTTTCTCGATTCTCTCTCCCTTCTGCATATACACAGACAGCTCTAAGATCACACAGTTGGCAGAAACCCAAGACAAAAGCAGTTTGGGTCATGAATCGCCCCATGCAAGAAGTCATCTACCAATCACAAATAGCTATACTGGACTTTCAGGTAAATGAAGAATAAACTACATCATGCTAAACCACTGACATTTTGGGATTTGCATATTTGAATACTCCGTATTATTCTAGCTTATATAGCCTACACAGCCTAGGTAGTCTAGCTTATCTCTGCAGCCTCACTTTGTTCTACTTTCTCTTATTTCATTATGTTCTCTTCACTAAACTTCATTCAGTTCCTTGAACGCTTTACTCTACCACAGGACCTTGGTACATGGTATTCCTTCTGCCTGGAATGCTCTCTAATGCCTTTATGAGGCTTACTTCCAGAACTTTTGCATCTAAGTGCTCACATCTGATACATTCTTTGGAGGTTTGCCCTCAGTCTACTGCTACTTGTTGCTTTGCCTGAAATCACACACTTGTTTGACTTTTGCCACCTTTCCTGTCCTGCTTTTCCCACTCTTGAGAGTACTCCCTCAATAAACCACTTGCACAAAAATACTTATCTTACTATCTGTACTCTGATGAATCTGATTTACGGCAACGTCTCTTAGATCTCATTTTACATCCATTTACTCAGGGCAGCCTTTCTAGATGTTCCAGAACAGGTCATGTTCCCTATAAGTGATGTTTTTATAACACTGAGAATTTGACTATAGGGAGTATTTCTGGCATGAAGTTGACTCTCAATAAATACTGGCATGTGCCTGGCATGAAGCTGACTCTCAATAAATACTGAATGAATAAATGGAGCAAAGAAAGAAAAGAGAAAGGACTAAAAGAGAAAGGATATACCTCGTATTGGTGATGACATAAAAGAGAACCCGACCTTATAAGAAAAATAAATTCACTGCAATGTTTGCAAGGTTATTTTTTAACCTCTCATTCCAATTGGGAGATCAAATTGCATTCCAATCAACTCCATAAATTATAGGAAATTATTTTGAGGAGGTATTTTTGGGAGTGTTTATAATTTCAAGTGTTTTATTAACTACTACAAACTGGTTGATTTTTTTCTATACCAGGTCAAATTAGGACTTCTTAAAAGCCATCAACAAATCATTTCTCTATATGAATATTCTTTTTTCAATTAATAGTTATTTGTTGGACTCACTAGGCATCTTGTTAGCCATTGGAAGTACAGGGGTAACGTAGATAATGTATAGCCCTTAGTTTATGGGGCCTTAAATATAGCAGTCATTTGAAAATTTATATGAATGATTATAATTGTACTAAGTTCTTGAATATGTGGTGATTATGTAAATATTAGGACACCTCAAAGGTACATGTCCCTTCAATGTTTTCCTGGTCCTAATTTGAGTGCTATGAAGGCTTTCTGATTTTCTATATTGCTATTTTTGAGCTCCCAGCTCTTTGTAGGACAGCCTCTAAGAATTGCTTTTTATAACTGGAAATGTCTCTGGGTCAGTTTACACTCTCCCAATTCCCTGCAGTAGATACTGTGCGGGGAAGAAAGGATCAGAGGGGATTAGAAAGAGATTTATGTTTGTGCACAGGACTTTTTAGGGAACGGCTGAGACTCCTAATGGAAGCCAAAGTAGAAATGTTTTGGAGGCATGCACTTACCTGTAGACCTGGGAGAGCCACCTGAGAATGCAAAGGCAGTGGAAGGCCAGGAAGGGTTGATTGGGCTTCTTAAAGCTGAGGCATGAGGATTGGGCTATCCAAGACCTTGTAAAATTTGCAAAGGTAGGGCAGCCTGACTGAGCAGCAGAAATGCTATGCTGGAGAGCAGAGTTTGCCTGAGGTGATATGAAGCAGCTGAGCAAGGAAATCTGCTGTGCCTGGAGACTGCAGTGTGGGCAATCCACCTGTGAATAATCAGTTCTTGGCTGATGACTGTATGTGCAGCTTGGTGTTTTTGAAATACTCATTCTTACTAGGATAGGGTCTGGTAATAATTAGTCGTTCTATAATCTGCTGCATCTCTCAAAAGTCATTTCTATTAAGTGGAATTACACTCTTTTAAATCTGGCAATTCAGGCCCATATGTTACTTATATGTAATTATTCCAGATCTTTCCTTTTTTACCTAGGCAACTCATTATTAATTAAAGTTATCTATATTAATAATGATCACCATGCAAAGCTACACTCTTGCAAGGAATTACAATGTCAACAGCTGCCAATCCTTAGGTGAAATGATTCAGTAATGGGGAATTACTATTCCTTGGGGACCTGCAACCAGTTCTTGGGTATAGAAGTTAAACTTGCCAAAGTCATCCAAGTAGAATTGGCAGAACTTTCCCTTTGCGTTCTTTATGAGTGACTAAAAGTATTCAAACAGGAAAATGTGTTTTTATGTGTCCAGAGATGTAGGCTATAAAAGAAATCTTGTTTATTTTAGAACTGCATACAACTCATGCCACAGTCCTAATACAGGTAAGAACAAACAACAAAAAAATCATTTCATTTTAATTAAAAAAATAATCAGTGCTGGCACTATTTCTACATAGAAAAAGAAAAAAATCCTGAACTACTCTGAAGTATTCAAATGATTTGAATGGATATAGAAGAGTTTGGGGTGATGCAAACATATAGGTCACTCCTCTTTGTAACTGTATGAGTTTCAACTTAATGTACTGTCAGTAGTAAAACAATGTATTGGAGAATATGTAGGAACAACAGATCTTTGTTTAAACTGTCTCATGTAGAAACATATTTTCCATATAGTACAATGTTATCTTGATTAATCCTAAGGAGATGAATCAAATAAAGTAAAATAAGGTCAGATTTTGCCTAGGATTGATTGAGGATGTGGAATACTTTTTTGCCTTCTCTAGGTGGAGTAGCTTGTAGAAGCAACTGAAAGGAATATAGTAGAGTAGAGTAGAGTAGAGTAGAGTAGAGTAGAGTAGAGTAGAGTAGAGTAATTACTGTAGTATAGTATGGTGCAGTTTGAGTGTCTGGAAAGTGACCAGAGTACAGGCTGGAAGGTGGAGGGAGCAGAGGGAGAGGGAATCCTGAAAGAGGGCAAAAATGGAGGGGAATCCCTGTGCTGGGATGCAGCTCTGTCTCTCTTATGGTCTGTCCCCTTTTCTGATGATCTTTCTGACAGCAGTATCTTACTCTTATATTTGGTGACTGGCAAGACTTCAAACTGGAAACCTGAACTTACATTATATCATTTTAATGGAATTCTTAAACAAGTAAACTCATGGATTACAGATAAATAGGATTTCTTTACAAAAGGGGTACAAATCTAAGGGATTGGGTCATATTTTTTTACAGACACTCTATTTCCTCCTCTTCAGTTAAGAGCAAGGGCAAGTATTTACATTGAACTTTTAAAAATTTTTTTAACATCTTTATCGGAGTATAATTGCTTTACAATGGTGTGTTAGTTTCTGCTTTATAACAAAGTGAATCAGTTATACATATACATATACATATATCCCCATATCTCTTCCCTCTTGCGTCTCCCTCCTACCCTCCCTATCCCACCCCTCTAGGTGGTCACACTGAACTTTTTAAATTATGCAGCACTTTTCTATAAATTGTCTCATTTGAGTTTCAAAACAATTCACCAAAATAACTTCTTTGACCCAATTTTATAGGTCAAACATTAAGACTTAAACATTAAAAGACTTTTCCAACATCACAGAAGCAGAATTTGATCAAGGCAAGAACTGTGTGTGTGTGTGTGTGTGTGTGTGTGTGTGCATGTATGTGAAAGTGTTTTTTAACCAAGAAATAAATCAATGTTTACATATTTTACTTTAATATGAGACATAAATAAGAATTTTCATGTTCCCTTCCACTGTTTGATAAGAAAGGAAGAGGGTAGTAATTTCAAATTAATGACATTCAAAGGCAATACAAAGTCTATAGTTATAGATTGTATACAAGATAAGTACCTTGGGGAAGTTTTAGGTTCACTATACTATTATTATATATTTTTCCCTAAATCAAAATATACCTTTTCCTTAGGCTATTATGGTTTAAAATATTTCTTTCCAAGTCTTGAACGTATACATTAATGCACATGCATACTCATATGAATGTATACTCTCTGGGATAAAATTTAGGAATATCAACCACAGCAATAGCAGTAATAACAAATGCTACCATTTACTGCACTTTTACAGTGTGCTAAACTTTGTGTGCTTAAAGAAGCTCATTTAATCTTTATATAACCTACAGGGATAGCTATTATCCTCATATGACAGATGGCTAATTTAAGGCTCAGAGAGGTTGAGAAACTTGAAGTAGTTGGGATTTATAAGTCTAGTGTAACAAAGAAGCCAATAGGATTTTAAAACAAAGAATGTAAAATTGTTTATTGATCTACATACCACCTAAAGCACTGACTAGACAATATGTGGTATATGGTAAACACTGTTGTTTGAAAAGTAATGCTTGTCATATATAGCAACGCTCTTTGTATTTTTATTTCTTTCTTTTCCAAACAAGTGCCAGGGTGAAAGATGACAGTGTGGGTAAGGGGAGAATGTAATACGGTGTGTTTTGTGTTTTCAGGCCACCAGCAAGTCCTCCAAAGGTCAGATATTGAACGTGACTACAATAATTCTAAAGCAGCCTTTGGAGCCATCAAATCACATAAAACTCAGCCATACGATGGCAAGTCTTCAGCTGTAAAGGAGACATTTTATTCCCTTCTTCCTAAATTCCTATATATATTATACTGTCAAAGAGTAGAAAAATTGAGGATTAATAGCAAATAGCCACACCTACATCTGTATCACTGGAATTAAGAGAGGCTGACTTTTTTTCCTCTGAATTATGAAATTCTTGCTGTTTCCTGTCAGTCCTTTTGGACTCCTTTCACATTCTCATTCTTTACCTTATGATGCCACTTTGGGATCTTCCTGAGTGACTATTAATGCTATTCAGGATTGGGTAGCAGTTCTGTTATCTTTACCTTTATTTCTGTCTCTTCTGGGACACATTTGATATCCTTGTAGGCTTTAGAACTAAGAAATCACAATTCACTTTTTTGAAGTAAATTCTTCAAATTACTAAAATAAATTCTCTAAGGTACTCACTGTCATATGACAGTGCAATATTATTGGTTTCTAGTGGTGATTTCAGCACTGATTTGTCCAGTGTTTCCCCTTCCTCAGTATAATTGTTTTTCGCTTTAATTCACTCATAATTTCCTATATACTTTGAATTATATTTTCTCAAGTATAATATTTTTACTTTCTATTTCTTGATGGTTTACTGTATTCCATATTGTATTTCAGCTCTTCCTTATAATTTTAATAGGAACGTTTACTTTTCTTTCCTTTTTAGAATGATTCCTACACACTATCTTCATCATCAAAATAGATTATAAAGTGATTTGTGAAAAGCTTTTATTTGTAAGGGATGATTTCCCAGCTCCAATCCTACTCCTGAGGGATCTTGAACAGCAATCCCTTTATCCCCAAGCATTACTCTTGGGGATGAGCAAGGCCTATAGAAATTGCTGCCTGACTGAAAGATTAGGCTGAGAGAGGAGGGGAATAATATGAGCTAAAAGAAGGCAAAGGAACAGGAGTATGAAAAAACGTAAAGAATTCCTAAAGTCCAGGGGAAAGAAAGATAATAAAAGTAAAAATTGTCCTCATGGAACAACTGGAACACCACATGGAGAAGGGTGTTGTGGATGTTTATCCCAAATGACTTCAAATTTTGTACCATCCCCATGCCAGTGCTTTGCATTCTTCTATCAGTATATCTTTGTCTTCTGGACTTTGGGATAAGTACTTAATACAGATCTTCATTTGTCATTACCATTTTTCCTGCCCTAACTCTACCCTCATCTCTCTTTGCATTTGACTGCACTTGACAGAAAACACCCCAAGCTTCTTAAAACCTTGATCTGTCACTAAGTTCCAGCAGCTGCACCTTAGATCCATCAACATGTCAAAATGTCAGGTGCTGAGACTCGTATGTGGGTATTGCTTCTGGCAGTTTTGATCATTGTAGCGAGACATGAACATTTCCTATCCAGTATACTTTCCGAGTGGTATGACTTTGCAGCAGTAATTGTATAACACCATCATGTTATATCTTATTGTGGAATACAGAATTGGACTAAAACATACAGTGATCATACTTTTGCAGTTTGCAGATAATATAATAGGAAAAATGAATACATAGTATTCATACTATTCATATGTATACTACATATTCATATACTATTATTCATAGTAGATATGTGATCCAATCACTATCAGAAAGACTGCAAGTGGTTATCACTTTTAATTATTTGGGAAACTTATCTGTTACTATTGAGTAGAAATAAAAGCATATGTATGAACAACTTATGGGAATGGATTTGGGGTATGTTTCCCCAATTCAGAAATTAGTTTCTTCTTTCAATATATGCCTGAACTACATTTGAAAGTGAAATAGCTAATACTGGCATGTAATAATGTGGATTAATGGCCAAAGACCTATAGAATCTTACATCATCTCAATTTTTGGTTCTTTTGGTGCTGTCTCCCTTGGGCCCTACAACCTACATAGGCAACTAGGAGCTTCCTGACAGGAAACAAGTGCAGGCATCATCTTACTACCAAAGGGTCTTGAAAAATTGATCTAGGCATTTCCTTCTACACTGGCCTGCTGTCTTATTCCTGTCCTTCCTACGGAGAGGATTTAAAGTAGAAGGTCCTGGTGCCCCCTATCTTCAAATGTAGGTACCTGAAGCATTAGTACCTGGCACCACAACACCATTAGGTGGGGCCTTAAGGGGCTTTCCTCATATGAACACTTGTTATATTGCTTTCATTGTAAGATGCTGACCCTTAGACTCTTTTCTTTAGTTACTTAGAGAAGTAAAGCTCCAGCGTGTTCTTGCTTGTTGAAGATTACACTTCGCATTTCCCTTCAAGTGCTCTAAGTTTCCACTTTTCTGGGTCTTATAACATCAGAGACAAAATAATCTGTCAAGTGTCAGTGTTATTAGACATGAATAAAATCAATTACAGACCATGTCTGGCAGTACCTTCCTTCTCTAAGGAAGCAGGAACTAACCAATTCATATTGGTGATTGGCCCATAATCAAAGATTTCATTTCTGAGAAGCAAAATGGTATAGGAGAGAATCAATCATCAGTTATATCTGGGATCAGGACCTCTGCTTTTGGTCTGGATAATCCAGATTTGTATCACTAGACAAACAACCTTAGCATAAATAACCTCACATATCACGTGAGTTTGTAAGATTTTACCAGTGTTGTGCAATATAAATTACGAAAGGGGAACCATTTAGTTTAGTACCTATTTAGAAAATGTCTGGTTATAACTATCATTTGTAATCCACTTATTCATCAATATGAGATATTTATTTATAAATTTATGGACCCATTTTGGTATAGCCCAAATGTTTACAGAAGGTCTGAAAATTTTTAAGAATATTACTTTAATCAAGAATGAGGACTTAGAAAATATTTGCAAATGATGCAACCAACAAGGGATTAACTTCCAAAATATACAAACAGCTTATACAGCTCCATATCAAAAAAATAAACAACCCAATCAAAAAATGGGCAAAAGATCTAAATAGACATTTCTCCAAAAACATACAAATGGTCTACAGGAACATGAAAAGATGTCAACATAGCTAATTATCAGAGAAATGCAAATCAAAACTACAATGAGGTATTACTTCACACTGGTCAGAATGGCCATCATCATAAAGTCTACAGATAATAAATGCTGGAGAGGGTGTGGAAAAAAGGGAACCACCCTACACTGTTGGTGGGAATGTAAATTGGTGCAGCCACTATGGAAAACAGTATGGAGGTTTCTTATAAAACTAAAAATAGAGTTACCATATGATCGAGGAATCCCACTCCTGGGCCAAGCAGTGGGATTTGCTGTACACCTGAAACACTGTAAACCAACTATACTTCAGTTAAAAAAAAGTCTTTAAAGGATCCATTCATTTCATAAAAGTCAGCATCACCCTACTTTATTTTTAGTCTGTGTGTGTGTTGAAAAGAAGGAGTTGGTCATAATTCTAAAAATTTAATTAACTATCTTCTGGGAATTATGATAGAAATGTACTGCCCAGAGAGAGAGAGAGAAGAGATTGAATTCAATGGTTTTGGAAATACTACCAACTATTTGTTTTTCATATCAAAAGACAGGTCATAAAAAACTGTAATTTTTAACAATTTTTCTTAGGAAGTTTCCAAAGGAACTATAATGAATAGAACTGTTAGTAATAAAGTTTAAACTTTTTAATAATAATCCTGGCATATGCATATAAAGAAAAAAATTGGATTAATTTTTATTACTCTTACAACTTAAATTTTCTTCATTGCATTTTACTGGAAAATAGTTCATGTTTATTGCATTTTTATATAAATATGAAAATTACATAATGTGAACCAACAGTGAAAAATAATATTACGCTATCAAAACTGCAGTGTAGACATACACTCTATGCCCGTGAAAGGTACACCAGGAGCCCAGAGTATTTATTTTTAAAATGTCTGTGTACACCTTTACTAAAATGGAGTGCCATGTTTTGAAATATAGCCTTTTTATTTCATTGTGGTAAACATGCTCTACACACATTTTATGCAGTGTTTGCCCACCTGTATTGTGCAGTTGCTATTGCTTTATAGATGGAATCAGTAGTGCAGATGGGGACAGACTTCAATTTTTCAGCCTTTGAGTCTGAACTATATTTTGAAATAGTCTTCTCCGTAAATATTGTATGCATGTTGAAAGTGCATAGCATTGGGAATGAGACAGTCGTAAGAACATCACACACACCATACATAACGGAAGGAGTAGATATTTGCTTCTTAAAACAAAGAAAAGTAGGTCTATTTCCAGTTTTCCAGTTTCTAAAAATATATTTTTGTCTCCCCTATCTTGTGTCTTCTGGGAGCATGGTTTCTGTACTGTTCATAGTAAAATATTGTTTGATAGGGTTTCACAAAATGAAGCTTGTTTTTGGAAATGCTTACCACAAAATTTTGTAGAAAAAATTAGTATTGTGTCTACTTTGAACATTTATATATGTAGTAACATACTATGGCTCATAGGAGATAAAAGAGCACTGTGTGTTGGAGACCTCTATTTTGGTGAGCTGGACTGTTTGGCGGTTAGTGTGCTTCAGTGGTGTGTGTTCATGGAGACTTTTTGAGCTATATCCTGGAGAGTGGAAAGAGCACGGCTTTCCTTGACTTACCCATGCTCTCTCCATCCACCCAACCTGGGGGAATAAAGAAAGTCATCTTACCTTCTCAGCTGAATGAACTGTGTTAGCTTCAGTGTTTTGCAAATTTTAATGTGTATTTAAATCACTTGGGGATCTTGTTAAATGGCAAATTCTGATTCGATGGGTCTGGGTGGAATGTAGCTTGCATCTCTAACAAGCTCTCAAGGAGCAAGGAGCTAAAAAACAAAAATGTTTTATTCAAACTGCAGCTATGACCCTCAACCCACCTGCAGTGGTTGTGGAAACTGTGGTAGATGCTGCCTGTTGAGTAAAAAGGGAAAAAGGTATTCTTGAATAGTGGAATATGTATGGATATAGAAAATTAAGAGGTTAAGGAGAGCCAAGAAGAATGAAATTAAAAGTGATGGAGCAGAAATTGGAATGGGAGAACACCTTGGAAGAAACTGCTATTCATGCTTATGTAGAAAACCTATAGCTCATCTGCTGAAGTTGCAGCCAGTCATCTGGCCTGGAGAAGACTGGATAGCCAACGTAGAATAGCAATAAAATCTTAGCAAACTGTAAAGCATAGTGTTGGCAAAGAGCATCCTTCTGAATTCGTTTAACTGCCTAGGAGAAATTGGCTCTGATGGTTTAGTACTGAGAATGTGTGGTTGAGAGCCAGAGCTCCAAATTTAAAATAACTTTTTAAAACTTTGTCACATAGGTGTGGCTTAATACCAAAGCTGGCTCTTTGTCAATAAATGTACTTTTTCATAGCCATTGAGTTTCTAAGGGCTCAGAACAACATTTCCCAAAAGTTGTATGAGAAATACTCACTGTGTTTGAAATCAACTAAATCTGAAATGATTGAATATGAACTAAACAGACCTAGGATGAATTTTAAATAATTCAACTATCAATAAAGACCTTTTTGTAATTAAAAGAATAGCATAAAGTTGCAAGTATTCAATTTTCTGGACAAGAGAACTATACATTTTTAAATTAATAGAGCACCTATTTTCTCTTTCTTTTAAATGTTCAGCTTTCCTCTTGACATTTTAAACATGAGTTTGGTGCTTATGATTGATAATAATAACTTTTACAGAACTCTTACAGTTACCTATCTTTCATCACTTTATTGACTTGTCTATTTTTTGTCTATCATGGCTTTTTTCTTTGATCTCATTTAGCATTTGGGTGCACTTTATTGATTTCACCCTGTGGTCAATTTGCATTCAAAGTTTGCATTCAGTTCAGTAGAAGCACTTGTAATACTGGATATTAACAAGGAGTTTCAGAGACCGGTGTCTGAGTTACCTGCTGAGGCTGCCTGAAGCAAATCATAGTGGATGAAGAGGAAATTATTCACATACACTAATTAAAGGTTATTTAAATAATGATTTTCAAGATAATACTGCTAAAAATGAAATTATGTTGTAACATATTTCTAGTCACAGCTCTGTAAGGAGACCTTTATGTTTATTATGAATGATGGGGGAGATGACATAAAGGAGAAGGGGGTATCAGTCTCTCTCCATGTGTAGTCCATATTTACATTTCCATTTTACATTCAGCTATATTTAAAATTCAACCACAGGTTGTAGAATTTTGCCATTCTTTCCATTTTTCACATTGTCAAATTAATTGTATTAAATTCATTTTATTTTTAAGATGTTCATCCAGTTTAATAACTAATATGTATAATCAACATACATCATGTCAATAGAATGAATTTAATTTTACCAAAACAACATCATTTACATCATGGAGCTTTTCTGCCGAAAAATACTGCTAGCCTAAATGTACTTTAATACCAGACTTCCACCTTATACTTCAGTATTATTGTGTTAAAAGATGAGATGGTGTCTTTGAGGGAAATGTATCTGGAATTGATCTGATTCATTCTCTCCCTCTCTCTTTCTCTCTCTACCTCTCTTGCTCTCTCACCCTCTGTGAGGAAATTTAGTGACAAGCCTTTTAGAGAGATGATGAGTGTAATGTAATGTTTCTGAACATGAAGTTTTGCGTGTGCGGGGGAACCTAATTAACCAACTTAAACTACTTCTATTCAAACACTCTAGAAAGATAACACCAGTCACAAATGTTAAATATCTGTTTTGCCTTACTTTGCTTACTCATGCATTTATTCAACACTTGCTATGGCAGTTTATCTAAAATTAGGTCCAAAGTAATTTAGGCAGCCATACCCTATGTGAAAGATTCTGTGGAAAGCTTTAAATCATAGTGACAGCCATTAGAACTCGCTTAAAGGAAATGCATTTCTGAATAACTCCAGAGGAAACAATAGGGGAAAAAAGCTATAAGTATATCCGTAGGTCTCATAAGAAATTACTCAGCATTTAGATATGTGCTCCTTTGAAACAATAGAATTAGACATACTATTTTCTGTATTTTTATGAAACCTATTTAAAAGAAAATAATAACTTGTATTTATTGGGCATTTTTTCTGTGTCAGATATATTTCTTGGTGTTTGAATGTTATCATGTTATTGAACTCTCAAAATTTTTGAGTTAAACTATATTGCTACCTTCATTTTACTGATTAGGAAATAGTAGCCCAGAGAGATCAAATCATTTGCCTTAAGTCACAAAAGTAGTTAGTGGCAGACATGCACATTAAATGCTATCAGTGTGATTTCAGAGCCAGGTTCCTAACTTGCATGCTGTTTGCTTTCATTTCAGTCCTGTCACTGATTTCTGTGTAAGTATTCTGAAGTCCTTCACATTAGTTTTTCTAACTGTCACATGTGAGCCGTCATTCTAAAATGCTGATGGAGACTTCTAGAGTTAACTCTTCTGTAAATTTCTAAGTTTAGAAAACTCACTAGACAAAGGATTTAATTATCTGTGTATTGCTTGAATATTATAAATATGTCCAGAACTATAAAATAATGGATGCCTGTAATATATCAATTTAACAGTTGAGTGCTGCTATTTTAGGTCCAAGGATGTTGATAAATTGATGTAACTTAGAAATATGGGGACTAAATTTATAGTATTATGAGAACAATCTCAATGTTTTATTCTGAAAAATGTATTCAGAAGCTCATTTGATTTTACAAGATATTTTCTTTTGGGTTGTGTCAAATTGCAAAACTAAAGGAGTTTAGAATATTAGTAGTGAAATTTTAAAAAATGATTATTATAAAACTTGTCCCAAATTAGATGCTCTAAACCTCTGACACAGAAGTTGATAGAAGAGCAGCTAATTATAATCTTACAGAAAAAATACTTTTAAACACTTTTTAGAGGATTAAGTGTATACATAACTTTGAAAAGTTTTATGTAAAATAATCTAGATTGACATTTGTAAAAGAAATCACCTGAGATATCTGAAAAAAATTGTTGGGACTCTGGAAAAAGGCTGTGAAGTGTTTTCAGCCTTAACGTTTTCCAAAAGCAAAATCAAATTAATCTAAAAAAAATCTTTGCAATTTGCAGATTCATTTATTTTTATTTATAATCATGGAACATAACTTCCCTTTTTGAAGAAAAATCTGGACAATGACTCATTTAACTAATCACTGAGTGAGGAGTTAACTCAAGCAACTGAAGGAGAATGAGCTTATATTTACCCCTGGGTATAGGAAATACTCTCTACTAACTTTCTTTCTTTCTCTCTCTTGCCTTTTTCCTTCCTTCCTTCTTTCCTTCCTGCCTTCCTTCCCTCCCTTCCTCCCTCCTTCTCTCCCTTCCCTCCCTTCCTTTTCTCTCTCTCTCTCTCTCTCTCTCTCTTTCTTTCTGTCTTTTTTAGAGCAATGAAAGACTCCTATAGCTGGTTGGGAAAATTCCACGTTCCTTAGATCAACTTCCTGCATGCAAGCTCTGTTCAGGAGGCACAAAAATAACTATTCCTTTTACCCAAAAATACACATGTTGATGTCTTGTTGCTTTTGATTATGGTGTGCCTCAGTTCTTTTCTAAGGTTCAACTAAAATTCTACACTATTCTAAATTTCTACATAAAAGCTTTTTTGATGAATTATTTTAGTGGAAATAATTGTTCTATCTCAGAATCCTTAAATTCTGTTCAATATTTTATTATAACACTAATTTCATTTTGTCTTGCAGAATCCTTACTTTATATGTATATACCACATAGCTCTTAAATGTTTACAGCATGGGCCAAATTCACTGTTAAATTTCCTTCTATGCTTTCTAAATTTTACTGTATAATGTTTGAAAAATTACCTATATCTACACTCCCCCAAGTTATCTTTGCCAATTTTTCTGCTTTTGTTATCATTGTGTACACATATACATATATGTGTACACAATAAAATGGAGTTCATATGGACTATACTATTTTTGTGTTTTTATCACTTAAGATAATTATATTAGCACATTCTTTTATCTTTACATGGAATGTAATTTTAATACTGTATGAATGTCCATCTTTAGTATGTATTTTATTTCATCAATCTCTAAACATTTAACAGATTGTTTTATAATTTTAAAATAAAATCAAAGAAACTAACACAACATTGTAAAGCAATCATACTCCAATAAAGATGTTATAAAAAATAAATAAAATAAAATCAACAATATGATTTTATGTACGTCTTTTTGTGAGTTTTTGTATTTTTCTAAGGATTAGTCTGCAGTACGGAAGTTTAATTTTTAAAATTTATCGTCATTTTGCTGTCTAAAAGCTTTACTTTACTTTGTATTCAAATCATCATAGACTTTCCAAACCTCGTCGAAAATGACCAAAAAGTCTAACATTATTTTAAATAATTTACATTTGTTATTTTGTGAATTTCCTTTTCATATAATTTACCCATTTTTCAATAGGTGAGGTTTTAAAAAATGCATTGAATAGTATTTATATACTAATGTTAAATATTTTACTTCTGAGAGGAATTATATTTACTTAACTTTTCATTTCTTTTAATTGAAGAAATTCCTTCATTTACTTTTCTTTACAAACAGACTTTTTCAAATTCAGTAATCAAACAAACAATAAAAAAAAAACCCTATCACTTTGGTTGTCTAACATCTTTTACTTGAAACAAAGAACGCTACCTCTTGGAAGGCCAAGTTCTGGTCTGGGTCAATTTTTTATTCACCACAAAGTAACATAGTATGCAATTAATACAGTTGCTACATGAGTAAACAAAAGATGAATGACTGGGTGATATTTTTCATCTGATACTTGTTTTATATATGTCTCCTTTCATAGAAAAATTGATCTGGAAAATCTTACTGACCAAAATCTTGACTGAAAATGAAAGTATCTTTGTTTATTGAATCATCTTCTAAATAAATTTTAAAAATAGAAGACAATACTGACATCACACTGCAGGGCGTATGTAGTGTCTCTGTGCACCACCTGCTGCCATCTTGAGTTGAGTGTCTTGGGAGGAGCTACAGGGCACATCCCGAGCTGAGGTGTCGGCTCAGCCATTTCACGAGGAACTCTGGTCTGAAGGGCTGGGGGCAAGGCCTCTGCATGGGGCCGGCTATGAGCAAGTGAAACAGACTAAGCACAAAGGGAAAAAACGTGGATGGGCTAGGCGTGAAGAGAGATTGCCAGATTTATGTCCTTTCCAGATGAAATGAGGATCCTCTAGCAACAGGAGGTGTGAAGAGAGAGGACCGTCAATATGGTGGATGAGCAGGATGTGGAGATCACCTTCCTCCCCACAAATACACTAAAAAAAAATCTACATGGGGAAAAACTCCTACAGGACACTACTGAACACTGGCAGAAGGCCTCAGACTGCCAAAACCTGTGTGGCTGACAGGGTCTTGGTGCTCCAGCCTGCTCTCAGGCCTGAGCCTCTGAGGTGGGAGAGTCGAGTTCAGGACATTGGACCACCAGAGACCTCCAGGCGCAATGTAATATCAATTGGTGAGAGCTCTCCCAGAGATTTCTGTCCCAATGATAAGACCCAGTTCCACTCAACGACCAGCAAGCTACAGTGTTGGACACCCCATGCCAAACAACTAGAAAGACAGGAACACAACACCACCCATTAGCAGAGGGTGCCAAAAATCGTAGTAAGTGCACAGACACCCCAAAACACACCACCGGACGGGGTCCTGCTTACCAGAAAGAAAATATCCAGCCTCGTCCACCAGAACACAGGCACCAGTCCCCTCCACCAGGAAGCCTACACAACCCACTGAGCCAATCTTACCCACTGGGGGAAGACACCAAAAACAACGGAAACTACGAACCTGCAGCCTGTGAAAGGAGACCCCAAAAACAGTAAGATAAGCAAAATGAGAAGACAGAGAAATACGCAGCAGATGAAGGAGCAAGGTAAAAACCCAACAGACCGAACAAATGAAGAGGAAATAGGCAGTCTACCTGAAAAATAATTCAGAGTAATGATAGTAAACGTAATCCAAAATCTTGGAAATAGAAGGGAGAAAATAAAAGAAACGTTTAACAAGGACCTAGAAGAACTAAACAGCAAACAAACAATGATGAACAACACAATAAATGAAATTAAAAATTCTTTAAAAGGAATCAATAGCAGAATAACTGCGGCAGAAGAACGGATAAGTAAGCTGGAAGATAAAATAGTGGAAATAACTACCACAGAGCAGAATAAAGAAAAAAGAACGAAAAGAGTTGAGGACAGTCTCAGAGACTACTGGGACAACATTAAACGCACCAACATTCAAATTTTAGGGGTCCCAGAAGAAGAAGAGAAAAGGAAAGGGAATGAGGAAATATTTGAAGAGATTATAGTTGAAAACCTCCATAATATGGGAAGAAAATAGTCAATCAAGTCCAGGAGGGGAAGGGAGTCCCATACAGGATAAAGCCAAGTAGAAACACACCAAAACACATATTAATCAAACTATCAAAAATTAAACACAAAGAAAAAATATTGAAATCAGCAAGGGAAAAGCAACAAATAACAAACAAGGGAATCCCCATAGGGTTAACAGCTGATCTTTTAGCAGAAACTCTGCAAGGCAGATGAGTGGCAGGACATATTTAAAGTGGTGAAAGGGAAAAAAACTACAACCGAGATTCCTTTACCCAGCAAGGATCTCATTCAGATTCAATGGAGAAATTAAAAGCTTTACAGACAAGCAAAAGCTAAGAGAATTCAGCACCACCAAACCAGCTTTACGATAAATGCTAAAGGAACTTCTCTAGGCAGGAAACACAAGAGAAGGAAAAGACCTACAAAAACAACCCCAAAACAATTAAGAAAACGGTAATAGGAACATACATATCGATAATTACCTTAAATGTAAACAGATTAAATGCTCCAAACAAAACACAGAGACTGGCTGAGTGGATACAAAAAAAAGACCCATATATATGTTGTCTACAAGAGACCCACTTCAGACCTAGGGACAAATACAGACTGAAAGTGAGGGGTTGGAAAAAATATTCCATGCAAATGGAAGTCAAAAGAAAGCTGGAGTAGCAATTCTCATATCAGACAAAATAGACTTTAAAGTAAAGACTATTACAAGAGACAAAGAAGAAAACTACATAATGATCAAGGGATCAATCCAAGAAGAAGATATAACAATTGTAAATATTTATGCGCCCAACATAGGAGCACCTCAGTACATAAGGCAAATGCTAACAGCCATAAAAGGGGAAATCAACAGTAACACAATAATAGTAGGAGACTTTAACACCCATTTTCACCAATGGACACATCAACCAAAATGAAAATAAATGGGGAAACACAAGCTTTAAATGACACATTAAACAAGATTGATTTAATTGAAATGTAAAGGACATTCCATCCAAACACAACAGAATACACTTTCTTCTCAAGTGCTCATGGAACATTCTCCAGGATAGATCATATCGTGGGTCACATATCAAGCCTTGGTAAATTTAAGAAAATTAAAATCGTATCAAGTATCTTTTCGGACCACAACGCTATGAGACTAGATATCAATTACAGGAAAAAAACTGTAAAAAAATACAAACACATGGAAGCTAAACAAAACGCTACTAAATAACCAAGAGATCACTGAAGAAATCAAAGAGGAAATCAAAAAATACCTAGAGAAAAATGACAATGAAAACATGATGACCCAAAACCTATGGGATGCAAAAAAAGCACTTCTAAGCGGGAAGTTTACAGCAATACAATCCTACCTCAAGAAACAAGAAACATCTCAAATAAACAACCTAACCTTACACCTAAAGCAATTAGAGAAAGAAGAACAAAAAAACCCCCAAAGTTAGCAGGTGGAAATAAATCATAAAGATCAGATCAGAAATAAATGGAAAAGAAATGAAGAAAACGATAGCAAAGATCAATAAAACTAAAAGCTGGTTCTTTGAGAAGATAAACAAAGCTGACAAACCGTTAGCCAGACTCATCAAGAAAAAAAGGGAAAAGACTCAAATCAACAGAATTAGAAATGAAAAAGGAGAAGTAACAACTGACACTGCAGAAATACAAAGGATCATGAGACATTACTACAAGCAACTCTATGCCAATAAAATGGGCAACCTGGAAGAAATGGACAAATTCTTAGAAATGCACAACCTTCCTAGACTGAACCAGCAAGGCATAGAAAATATAAACAGACCAATCACAAGCACTGAAATCGAAACTGTGATTAAAAATCTTCCAAAAAACAAAAGCCCAGGACCAGATGGCTTCACAGGCGAATTCTATCAAACATTTAGAGAAGAGCTAACACCTATCCTTCTCAAACTCTTCCAAAATATAGCAGAGGGAGGAACACTCCCAATCTCATTCTACGAGGCCACTATCACCCTGATACCAAAACCAGACAAAGATGTCACAAAGAAAGAAAACTACAGGCCAATATCACTGATGAACATAGATGCAAAAATCCTTAACAAAATACTCACAAACAGAATCCAACAGCACATTAAAAGGATCATACACCATGATCAAGTGGGGTTTATCCCAGGAATGCAAGGATTCTTCAATATACGTAAATCAATCAATGTGATACACCATATTAACAAACACAGATAAAAATAATATGGTCATCTCAATAGATGCAGAAAAAGCCTTTGACAAAATTTAATACCCATTTATGATAAAAACTCTCCAGAAAGTAGGCATAGAAGGAACTTACTTCAACATAATAAAGGCCATATATGACAAACCCACACCCAGCATCATTCTCAATGGTGAAAAATTGAAACCATTTCCACTAAGATCAGGAACAAGACAAGTTTGCCCACTCTCACCACTGTTATTCAGCATAGTTTTGGAAGTTTTAGCCACAGCAGTCAGGAAGAAAAAGAAATAAAAGGAATCCTAATCAGAAGGGAAGAAGTAAAACTGTCACTATTTGCAGATGACATGATACTATACATAGAGAATCCTAAAGATGCTACCAGAAATCTACTAGAGCTAATCAATGAATTTGGTAAAGTAGAGGGATTCAAAATTAATTCACAGAAATCTCTTGCATTCCTATACACTGATGAAAAATCTGAAAAAGAAATTAAGGAAACACTCCTATTTATCATTGCAACAAAAAGAATAAAATACCTAGGAATAAACCTACCTAAGGAGACAAAGGACCTGTATGCAGAAAACTATAAGACACTGATGAAAGAAATTAAAGATGATAACAAACAGATGGAGAGATATACCATGTTCTTGGATTGGAAGAATCAACATTGTGAAAATGACTATACTACCCAAAGCAATCTACAGAGTCAATGCAATCCCTATCAAACTACCAACGGCATTTTTCACAGAATTAGAACAAAAACTTTCACAATTTGTATGGAAACACAAAAGACCCCGAATAGCTAAAGCAATCTTGAGAAAGAAAAACGGAGCTGGAGGAATCAGGCTCCCTGACTTCAGACTTTACTACAAAGCTACAGTAATCAAGAGAGTATGGTGTTGGCACAAAAACAGAAATATAGATCAATGGAACAGGATAGAGAGCCCAGAGATAAACCCACGTACGTATGGTCACCTTATCTTTGATAAAGGAGGCAAGAATATACAGTGGGGAAAAGACAGCCTCTTCAATAAGTGGTGCTGGGAAAACCGGAAAGCTACATGTAAAAGAATGAAATTATAACACTCCCTAACACCATACACAAAAATAAACTCAAGGTGGATTAAAGACCTAAATGTAAAGCTAGACACTACAAAAGCTCTTAGAGGAAAACATAGGCAGAACACCCTATGACATAAATCACAGAGAGACCCTTTTTGACCCACCTCCTAGAGAAATGGAAATA
This sequence comes from Balaenoptera musculus, assembly GCF_009873245.2. Classification (NCBI taxonomy): domain Eukaryota; kingdom Metazoa; phylum Chordata; class Mammalia; order Artiodactyla; family Balaenopteridae; genus Balaenoptera; species Balaenoptera musculus. The sequence goes on from NC_045794.1 coordinate 59,480,602, forward strand.
AAAACAAAAATAAACAAACGGGACCTAATGAAACTTAAAAGCTTTTGCACAGCAAAGGAAACCATAAACAAGGTGAAAAGACAACCCTCAGAAAGGGAGAAAATATTTGCAAACAAAGCAACTGACAAAGGATTAATCTCCAAAATTTCCAAGCAGCTCATTGCAGCTCAATATCAAAAAACTAACAACTCAATCTAAAAATGGGCAGAAGACCTAAATAGACATTTCTCCAAAGAAGATATACAGATTGCCAACAAACACATGAAAGGATGCTCAACATCACTAATCATTAGAGAAATGCAAATCAAAACTACAATGAGGTATCACCTCACACCAGTCAGAATGGCCATCATCAAAAAATCCACAAACAATAAATGCTGGAGAGGGTGTGGAGTAAAGGGAACCCTCCTACACTGTTGGTGGGAATGTAAATTGATACAGCCACTATGAGAACAGTATGAAGGTTCCTTAAAAACCTAAAAATAGAACTATCATATGACCCAGCAATCCCACTACTGGGCATATACCCTGAGAGAACCATAACTCAAAAAGACTCATGTACCCCAATGTTCATTACAGCACTATTTATAATAGCCAGGAAGCTACCTAAGTGTCCATCGGCAGATGAATGGCTAAAGAAGATGTGGCACATATATACAGTGGAATATTACTCAGCCATAAAAAGAAATGAAATTGAGTTTTTTTGTAGTGAGGTGGATGGACCTAGAATCTGTCATACAGAATGAAGTAAGTCAGAAAGAGAAAAACAAATATCGTATGCTAACACATATATATGGAATCAAAAAAAAAAAAAAAGGTTCTGAAGAACCTTGGGGCAGGATAGGAATAAAGACACAGAGGTAGAGAATAGACTTGAGGACACAGAGAGGGGGAAGGGTAAGCTGGGAAGAAGTGAGAGAGTGGCATGTACATATATACACTACTAAATGTAAAATAGATAGCTAGTGGGAAGCAGCCACACGGCACAGGGAGGTCAGCTTGGTGCTCTGTGACCACCTAGAGGGGTGGGATAGGGAGGTTGGGAGGGACACGCAAGAGGGAGGGGATATGGGGATATATGTATACGTATAGCTGATTCACTTTGTTATACAGCAGCAAGTAACACAACAATGTAAAGCCATTATACTCCAATACAGATGTTAAAAAAAATAATGAAAAAAAAAGAAGACGATACTGCTTGGCCTTACATTGCAAACAAGCAAGGTGAAGTTTTAAAATTTATTGAAAGCATTACCTTATAAAGAAATATTAATCATATATGAAATGCTTTTTTATATTATGTGAATATACTATGATGCATACATAAGAAAAAATTCACTGAAATATTTCATATATATCTGTTAAAATTACACTGACGATTATGATTGTTCTGTGAATCTAATGTGTTGAAAAGCTTGCTTGAAAGTAATAAACATATGGGAATTAACATACTGAAGGAAAAGATGATATGCTTTATGCCATTTAATATTTTAAAGCTAGGAGAACAGGTAGATGGAGAGTCCACAAAATGTTTAGTCATTGGTAAAACGAAGGTATTTCAAAGTCCATGGAGAGCACAGAATGAAATTGTATATAAGGAAGTTACAAATATGTGCAAAATAGGATGAAATGGAATTCATCATATAACAATAGCAATGATTGTATCTAGAAAAAACAGATTGAAAATAACGTTTGGATACTGAAACAACTTACAAATCAGCAACACTGAATAATGTTGAAAAATTCAGAACGTAAAACTAGATCTTAGCTTACCTTATACTGTAGTCTTAAAATCACAGTGCTATCCATTATGCTTAGAATAAAGTTCAAAAAACTTTAAGATGGTTTACAAATCCTCAGCGAACTGCCTCTAGAAAATTTCTGCAGCTTCTCCTCTCTACTTGTGCCTTGCCTCCCCATCCCTATCCCTGGAATACCAAGAATGATTCCTTGGCTTCTGATCTGTTCAATGGTTTAAATTTCTAATCGGGTTGGATGGTAGTGTTATTCTCTAAATAAAAATCACAGGAATAGGAGAATAAGGTTTTGTGGATTAGATATGCATTAAGTTACGTGCATGTTTGGTACGTGTTGGCATGTTGGAAAATCAAATTGTGATACTCAGAAGGAAGTTAAATACATGAACCTGGAAACCCCTCTGGAAGTGACATAAGCTGTGGTAATAATTTACTTCTATATTTTAGTAGAAGAAAAGCTGATATTCAGTTATTATAGTATCTATTTGGCCATAATAGATAACTACAGATGGCCTTTTTTTCTGAGCACATGGGGTTGTAGCACAACTATTGTTAATTATTTTGAATATGTTATTCAAATAGAATATTGTAATTGGATTTTCATAGAGGAAAAGCAAGATGCAGATGGAGATAATTTGGGTATCCAAAACCAATCCTTATCTATATCCTGTTTTCCCTTAATGAAGAGGAGTGAATGTATGGACCTGTATGAAAACAAAAGCCTGCCATCCATACTACCTACAGCTTATGTTCATCTGAAAGGTAAAACTATGAGCCCTTCAGAATTAATGTCTAATATTTTAACTGTGATTTTCCCAATGTGAAAGACACAGCTATTTGATTTTTTCAAATTTTTTTTTCTAAAGAAGTTGTTTAAAATTGTAATAATTCCCCATCCATCAGTTTATTGACTGTCAAAATATTTATTGTTCCATTTCTGACCTTGGGGAAAACACTGATCAAGGTACTTAGTAGTGTTTTTATTTATTTATTCAGCTTGAATTTGTATAACTTTAGTAATTTGTGGCAAGGCATTTAGTTTTATATTTCCTGGAGGGAGGATATCTTTACTTGTTTACTTTTTAGATATAACCATGTTTCCCAAAGTGATTTTCTTCCATTTCCTATTTTGTTTAAATAGGGATTGTAATGTCTAAATGCATTTACTGGATTCTCCTGTATCAGTCTTCTCAAAAAAATTCTTATTCATCATAAGAGGTCATTGTTATTCCATATTTTCAGGTCCAGTATATGTTTTATTTCAGAATGTGACTTTCTTTCCAAATGGTTTCATTCAGTTTATTAATACTGTTTATTTTATTCAGAATAAGTTCCAAAGGCAGAATTATTGGTGTTGGAAGAAACCTCACAGCACTGTCTTATCTGTCCTTCTATCACTAAGTACTTAAAATTCCTAAAAGGGTACTTCATTTTTTAAAATAAAAGCCTTTACCTTACTCACTCTCCAATTTTACTTCTCCCTGATTACACTCACTCTAGAATGTGTTTATTTGTTAAAATAGACACAGAGTTAACATTTCTAATTTTAATAACACATAATAAATACACTTAATCATTTCTACCAGTAATTGATCTTTAAGATGATTATTTATCTTTAAAGGCTATTACTTAAAAAAAATTTCTTTGGAGTTTCTCTACAGAAGGAAGAATGATTTTTGCTCTGGGGTTTTTATTTGGATTCTTTGCTTCACTCTGCAGTTTGAGGCACTCAAATTTTGGGGCACAGGAGTATCTTCAAAAGTCAACCCAGTAATCAACAGAATGGTATTGGTTAATTATTACACCGAAATCCCAGAAGTGGGCAGAGTCACCTACTGGTGTTTTCAAGATCTCTGGCAAATGATATCAAATATATATAAGTGTCTGTGTGTGTGTACATATGGATATAATGGATATATGGATATATTATATGTGTGTGCTTGTATATGTATGTATGTATGTATATAAAAGAATAGATGCTATCTACTGGAGAGTAGGTACTAGCAACTCTAGAAGAATTTCTTTCTTCCCAGGAATGATTCCATAGGAAGCATCACTGAAGGACTTTGAAGGAGGTATATCTGTTCTATACTCGAGGAACTATTTGAGAAGGTCCTAGGTCCTATTAGTTAGTTGTTTCATTTAATAATAGGAAGAAATAAATTGAGCATCTAGAATATGCAAAGTACATTAACACACATAATATATTTTATTTTAATTTAAACTTCACAACAACCTTTGGGAATAGGGATTACTATCCCTATTTCCAAGACTTTATACATCATCCATATTCAGGATCCATCAATGTTAAAATTGTCTCCTGTGTTCAAATGACATGACTAGCTATAAAAAGTACTTAAACAATATTGGTAGATAAAAGACCTACCTGATGTTTCCTACCAAGTGAAACTCTAAGGATATCTAGATGAAACTCAAATATTTTGGGATTAAAATTTTATGTCATTTAGCTCATGCTTACTTCAATAATGGTCTAGGATCTTGACTTTATAATGGCCCTTCTGAATTCGGTGAATATGGCAACCTTATTGTTTATCTCAGTTCTTGAAAAAAAATTTCAGGTAATTAAAAGTGATAATTACAGTTTATATTCCTGATCATTGTGGATCAGCACTAATCCTAAAGTTAAACTATTTAAGTCTAACATGGTCAAAAATTATATAATTTTAAATCTAAAATTTTTTTTAAAAGGCAGATGGTGGTGGTTAGAAATTAGCACAATTGAGATGACCTTTATCTACCAAAACTATAGTATGCATAAAAAATAAATATTCATTTTCCCTCTTCAAACACTTAAATGTTTTCCCTAAACCTATATTTCCTATAGGTTAAAGAAAATTATAGTGCCTTTTGAATAAACATTAAGTATATGAAGTTAGGAGTTAAAATTGTGTTTGTAATCAGCCTTTGGAATTAGCTATAATTAATAAGAAAAGCAGATTCATGATTCTGAGACTATTGAAAATATCTTTTCATATATCACTTTCATTGTAAACATGATAATAATTATGCTATAATTGGTCAACTAAACATTTATGTACATGTGATTATATTGTAATTTTAGCTAAAGATGTTTACACCAAATATGGAAGGGTGTTAATGTGCAATTAGATATTTTCTCTACCTCCATTTTACATATTTACACAGTAAAGTACCTGCATGAAAATTTCCATATAAATATGTATATTTACAAAAATACTTTACAGTAAACTATGTAGTTGATATAAAGGATGTTATTATAACTTGAGGTAACTTAGAACAGTTTACTTAAAATAAAACATATTTTTCCTAAGAAATTCTGTTTTAGGGACGGTTTGTATTCTTGAGAATCTCTCATTTACTTACAGATTACCCATCTACAAATGGAGTAGACTTTTGTCATATACAAAGTAAATATCCTAAGAATTTTGAGACTCTCCAAGTATGTAGAAATGCATCATAAGATTTAACTCACCAATAAAATGCAGTGAAATAAATCTGAGAAATAAAAGCAACCTCTGTAGACCCTTAATAATTTTATAAATCCAGGACTAAAGTCATTTATAAACTGTACAAATATATTCAGAATGAGCTCTCACTGAAACCATTTTCTACATCTCTTTTTAAATTTTAATAGTTCATATGAATTATTCATAAGTGATAAACCATTGCCAAATTGGATATTCCTGGTTTTGTTTTATATTAAATCTCTGTTTTCTAGCTAAGAATCATCACTTTCTGGGTCTTAATTCAAGAAACATTACAGTAGTGCGTACTATGGGCTAGATACCCATCTAGGCTCTGTGGCTAGCTGCACGTATCTGCCCTCATAGAGCTTACATTCATTACCATCTATTACCATCACTAGCCATTTGCTTTGTGTTGCTTTTATTATTTATTTATTTACTGGCCACACCGCCCAGCATGCGGGATCTTAGTTCCCTGATCACCTTACTTCCCTGACCAGGAATCGAACCTGCACCCCCTGCAGTGGAAGCACAGAGTCTTAATCACTGGACCACCAGAGAAGTCTCACTGTGTCGCTTTTATAATAAAATTTAGATATCTTACCATGACCTACAGTGTCTTAAATGATCTGTCTGTGTCCTTCTCCAACCTCATCACTTACTCCCTGTGTGCAGTTCTTCTCTAGCTGTAGTATTCTCCATTCTACTTCTACAACACAGATGCACTTAACCCTTTCTTGCCTCTGCTTCCTCTGGCTAGAATTTTCTTTCTCAACTCAAATGTCGTATCTCCATAGAGATCCTATGTGACTATTTTTCCTCCTTCTCCATTATATCATCTGTCCTTCACTCAACATTTAACACAATTTGTGTGTCTGTTTCTGTCTCTCTACCATATAAGAATGTAAGCTGCAGAAAAGAGAAAGTATAGTAAATACTCAAATCAGTACTTATTTGATTCATGAACAAGTAAATGGAAACTAGCTAAAAAGAAAAAAGCTTCCATTATCTTTTCTTGAGAAACACTGCTTTTTATAACTTGGAGACTCATAATACAAATTACCATATTAAAGTCTCTGCATATTTTGTAGTAAACAAACCTATCTTATTTTGTTTGACCCAGAGTTTCCAAAACCTTTTTGAACATGAAACATTTGTTTCAGTTTGTTTTTTAAATAGTTACCTATTAACATCCCTCTTAACTATTGTTCTTTGGAACACTTGATGGCAAACATTAGTCTTATCTTATTGAGATTTTCATAATTCAAAATAAATTTAAATAAGCATTCCAATAAATATATAAAAAGAAAAGTTTAAAGTATTGAGAGAGTCAGAATGTGTTTTCTGAGTGAACTGAGCTTAGTTTGAAAAGAAAAAGGCATTTTGCCATTAGTTTTCTTGCCCATAGTTGACAGTTGATGGAACAGTACATGGAGTAATATGTTTTCCTTTTGCTTTCTAAATTTGTATTAAGCCCATAGCAATTCTGAAGCAAATTTAATGATGTTGTGGGAAAAAATGTCTAATATAAAATATTTTATTATACAAGTTCTGAAACATTAAGGCTATACTATATCTGCCTCTATGTTTGACAGCATGGAAAAGAAGTACTATAGTCGTAGGGAGGGATGGAGAATGTTTTTAGAAATGGAAGTGAAAACCTGAACTGAATAGACATTATCCTCTAGTGCTTAACTCTATGGGATGTTTTTATTGTATTTTCTGTTTGACAAAACATAGTTTTTCATGTTCAAATTTTGGGAAAGTTTAGCCTGTGCTGGAGTAATGGATTAAGTTATAAATTCTCTTGCCATTTCTAAAATGATACATTGAAATATATTTCTGAAATGATAGATTAAAATATATTTAGTATAATTCCTTCATAAGATTTTTTAATAAAAAGGGAAGATGTAGCTTTAAAGGATTTGGAAGTCTTTTTCAGGGTGGTATTTTTATCACATCTTCTTATTTGCCATGATAGTGGGTTAATAAACTTTCATTTAAAAAATACTGATTATGCCAAAAATGAATCTTAAGTGAAATAAAGAAATTCTGCCTTAGATTTGAGATATTATAGCATTCCTATCAACTATTAATCTTCAAGACTTAAAAAAAACAATAATGCCTATCTCCACTGAATTCATACTATTATGCTGAAATTCTAGCTACCTGAATTATTATCAGTTTAAGAAAGTATCTTTACGAATAGACTGTCTCTTGAGATGAAGTCACACAAATAGTGCTTCCTTTCTAAAATGGGCTTTAGATGAGCCTAAATAAACCAAGTCAGCTGATAGACTTTTTTTTCTTTTACCAGGTTACTTGGGCTGAACCATTAATCTGGGGCCTTTTTAAGAAACATTAAGAAAGGTGAAGGGATTGCCTAAGGTTATTTCCAAACTCAACTGCCGCAACTATAAATAACACTAAACTTCATTCACAACTGTGGGTTCTAGCTAAAACTACCATGGTTTTCAAAGTACATACAAGGTACAAGCATTTATTGAATATGTACCTTATGCAGACATTCTTATTCTTTTCTTGAATGCTTATCGTATACCAGGCCCCATGCTATGCACTTTATGTGTAAGATCTCATTTAATATTCACAACGACCCTGAGTTGGACACTAAACAGTATTCCTATTTACAGTCAGAATTCAAAAGCAGGCCAGAATTCAAAAACTGCTCTTCAGAAACATAGCTTCTCACTGACAATGTGTATTGAGGACTGGGGATATAGGTTTTTTTTTTTTTTTTTTTTTTTTTTTTTTTTTTTTTTTTTTTTTTTTTTTTTTATGGAAGAGATTTGGTTTATGAAACCTAAGCCCACCCAAGTTTCCTAGTGGACTAAGGGTAAATGGGCCATATGATCATTTTCATGTGTACTGCTCATTTTATTCACCTGGAGGAGCTTTAAATTTATTTATTTTTGCCTGTGTTGGGTCTTCGTTTCTGTGCGAGGGCTTTCTCTAGTTGCGGCAAGCGGGGGCCACTCTTCATCGTGGTGCGCGGGCCTCTCACTATCGCGGCCTCTCTTGTTGTGGAGCACAGGCTCCAGACGCGCAGGCTCAGTAGTTGTGGCTCACGGGCCCAGTTGCTCCGTGGCATGTGGGATCCTCCCAGACCAGGGCTCGAACCCGTGTCCCCTGCATTGGCAGGCAGATTCTCAACCGCTGCGCCACCAGGGAAGCCCCGGGATATAGGTTTTGAAATAATGGATAAAGAATTGGCGATTGAAAGATGGGGAGAGAGCAGGAAGCAACTGCAAATTAAGCTTTTTTTTTTTTAATTGGATACTGGAATTCAATATGAAAAATCAAGAGAAGGATCCCTTTTGAGAGACAAAAAAGAAGAGTGGTCTCAGAGCAAAATGATAACATTTTCAGAAAAGGTGGTCAATAGTGTTAATGGAGATACTGGGGTCAGAATTTCATACAACTGGTCTATATTTTCGAGTTAGGAAGCACTTTAGATATCAACTAGGACAGTCACATCATGCTCAGATGAGAAACTGAGATCCAGTGAATAATTAATGACAATCCATTTCAATAATTCAGTGAGCATTTACTGAGCCCCTATCATATACTCCAAGAGCTTGGCTGGTTGTTTTCCATAAAGACCCTTCTCTTACTCCTAAGGTACTCAGAGTTTAGAACAGGAGATACATGGGTAATTATGACACAACGTGACAGATGCTATAAAAGAGTCAAGTACAAGGATAAGAGCTAGGTTGTAGGTCATTGCTATTTCAGTAAAAAGTAGATAGGACATGATCAGGAACTGTTTTTCAGAGAATGGGATAATTGAACCATGCTTTGAAGACTGAGTAGGAGAGGCAGGCCACAGAATGAAGGCTGAACATCACAGGCTGAGGGATATGAAGTATGTGCAAAATCACAGGTTTTGAAGAAATAACTCAGTACCTGTAGAAGGACACATAATATTGGGATGGACTAACTTCATCAAAAACTCTTTATTTCCCATGATTCCCTAGTTGTCTTTTCATGCTTCACCTCCATTAGCATCACATAATGAAGAAAATTAGGGGGGGAGGGATAAATTGGGAGGTTGGGATTGGCATATACACAGTACTATATATAAAATAGATAACTAATAAGGACCTACTGTATAGCACAGGGAACTCTACTCAATACTCTGTAATGACCTATATGGGAAAGGAATCTAAAAAAGGGCGGATATATGTATATATACATAAGTGATTCACATTGCTGTACAGCAGAAACTAACACAACATTGTAAATCAACTATACTCCAATAAAAATTTAGGAAAAAGTGTATCATTAAATGTAATATCAACTCGGCCATATTTAATTTTCTAGCCTATACTGGAGGACTTCATTAGTACTTAATACATTTTTTTTTCTAATGGTACACACCTTGCATTACATCTCTACTTGCAGTGCAGCTGCTGTGTTTTTGTCATAGATGTAGTATACAGTAAAACACATCTATCTTTTGATTGTATTTGCTTATATTTTGAAAATTACAATTCTAAAATGCATTCTCAATATATTAAGTTCAATATCACAAACACAACCACCTATAGCCAAGTATACAAAATCCCCAGGAGTGAAGCTGGGAGGTTGCCAAGTGCATTCATACACTTTGCATGGTTGGTGGAGCTGAGGCAAGATGAGGAGACGCTGCCTCAGGGAGAACTTCTTGTTGCCATGGAAGAAAGTGAAATTAGTTCCAAGGAAAAGCATTTTTATTCTGAAATATCTTTAAATACTCTAACTGATCAGTAAAACTTAGGACTAATTTAGGTCAATAACATTAAGCTACCTTTCATTCTTATATTTTTACATTCAAGTAAGTTAGCTATTTCTAGAACTTTTATGATATGGGATATTTATCTGTATTTTCTATATAATTCTTTTCATATGCTGTTTCTTTTGATAATTTTATTCTCTTTTCTAGAGCTGCTCTATGGTCCATTTTATGTATTAATTTGTTTTGGAAAGAGAATTAAATGCAAAACATTTGGTTATAATAGTTTTAATATGAGTAGACTGTGCTAAGAAAAAGCAGTTTAAGTATTCATGGAGGAGAACATGGAATAATATAGAAGACTATGACTTACTCTATAAGCACAAGATCTATTAGGGCAGGCACAAAAACTAATTTTGAAAAATATCACACGGCATGATTTCCAACTGTGGGAGAAAAGATCTAACAGAGAACTGATGTGCAATGAAACATTGTCACTCTTGACATTAGAAATATTCAAGTGCATTTTCAAACTTACCGCACAGAATTTAGGAATGCCATATTAGAAAGACATACATCTCATCCTCATCCTGATAAGTCTGGTGACATAGTGTTTTATTATCAAGAATACAAAGAGTTAATGTCAACACAGTTTTTAAATCTTTAGCTAATGCAGATAAATTACCCAGTATTTTTCATGATCTGCAGTATTGGCACTACTCTAGTAACGTGTAACATCAGAAAAGCACTTAAAATTCATAAAACTTTATTAGAAAATATTATATACACAATGATGATCAATGTACATGCCATTTAGAATAGAAATTAGCATTTGTGAGTATGTGTGTATATGTGTGCATGTATGTGTGTAGAGGTAGATGCACATGCACATTTTACATATTAAAAAAAATATTCACATTGCCAATATATAAATATATAGTCAGGAATAATCCTATAACTATTAGAAGCTTTGGGAGATTATTCAACCCTGGTGATCAGCATTGATCTAATCTTCCAATCTGGTATCATTTCTCAGTCCTCATTTTTTTTTTGCTTCTCTACAGCACTTAGTCATGACCTTCTTTGGAAATTATTTTAAACATATTTTTGTTAGATATTTGATGTAATTTTTCCAGGTAATAATGCCATTAATAAATTTATCTTATTTCCTTTAATATATCAGATAACATTTTGGACTCCCCAACAGAATCATAGGGAGGGGATATGGGGCTATATGTATACATATAGCTGATTCACTTTGTTATATGGCAGAAACTAACACAACATTGTAAAGCAATTATACTCCAATAAAGATGTTAAAAAAAAAAAAAAAGGAAAGAAAAAGAACTCCAAACAGTTATGGTTTAGTGACTGTAGGACATTGCCCAGTTTTGAATTTCTTAGCAAATTCATTTTGGCTCCTTTTGAACAACTTACAGTATAAATCTGCATTCCTTGCCTCCTCCTTTGAACCACTATTGCCGTCATTTTGGTTCCCTCATCAGTAAGTTGAGTAAAATTTTTGACACACATTCATTCTAAAAAAAAAAAGTTTCTGATTTCAATAAATCTAATACAAATCAAGATGGTAATGGTGGTTTTTTGTTTTCTATTTTTTCTGCTTTCAAGGTATTTCTCTTTGCCCTCACTGGTGGGTGTATAGCCTGACTCCCTTGCATCAAGTTCAAGCCAGAGGGAATGTTTCCATTCGCTCATGAATTAATCTAGTAAACAAGACTGTGTTTCCTAAATACATGTTATTTCTTTTTTTAGCAAGCCATTTTGTGTCTATCCATATCATATTTAAAGAGTGTTATAAATTTTGAATATGCCTTTATCAAAAACTTACAAATAAACAAAACCAGCCAACAAACCAAATGCCATTCCTTATTTTCTACAAGCATCATCAGCTGTAATTCAAGCATCTGTGACCTGACATTTGCCTGCTTCGTCCCTTATTCTCTCCCTGTTCCACTCTCAGCTTCTTTTCTGCTTCCCACACCTTGAATTACTGCATTCCCTAAGACCTGGACCTCGCCCATTTGTCTTCTCTTTGTGCACCTTTTCTGGCAATATTATCTCTCACTAGGATGTCAGCAACCCTTTCAAATAATATCCCTCACCTCAACTTCTCCCCTTAGCTCTCACTCCATCTCCTCTTAGGCATTTATAATTGAATGTTAATTTGGTACCTCAGTGTGACCAGCAAATTTATTAACCTCTATCCCCAACTTGCTCCTCTTACTGATCTGATTTCTGTCCATAGCATCATCCTGTTCCCAGTCACTCTGCCCACAGTTTTCAATATGTGTTCTGAGTAAACATAACATTCCTCAGGGGTGCCTACTAATCCAGCAGGTTGTTCCTCCGATGGGGTTCTGGGTCCCACCCTTCTCCTCTCTCTCTCAATCAGAGCAGCAGCACTTTTATTTATTGATATTTTATAGGGTTTCTGGATAAGATTTTATTTGTCAATAAAATAATCAAGAGAATAAACCTGAAAACAACTGATGTATTTGAAAATTCTTAAACCCATTCTTAACCTTTTATTAACACAACCTCCCTCCCATTAACAATCAACATCTCAATGCTTTTAAACCCACGTTTACTTTTGTTGGAAAAAGTAAAGTTTTGCTGAACTGTCTCCCAACGCCAGATAATAAAGTTGCCATACATTAATGGATTCCCTTAGTATATTAAGTCTCTGAAGGTGGTTGTAACTGCTCTCTAGCCTTAGCTTACCCAAACTGTCTGTCCCCAAACAAATGATATTCTATTCTATCTCTTTGTTCAGAAATTTCCCTCTTCATAAAGTATCTCACCCAACTTTGCATGTGATAATCCTATTTATTCCTCAAGTGGTAGTACAAAGAAACCTTCTCTGGAACCCAAGGCAAAAATACTATCTTTCTTCTTAGAACTTCCACAGCATTTTTTCATACCTATTTCATATATTCCTTTTTATGCTGAATTGTAAATATTGATGCATATGACATTTGATTTCTACTACTCTCCTTGGTCTAGGGGCTCTATTTTTATCTTATTTGTAAATCCTTTTATACCTATCTGAATGCTTAATATAGTAAGAACTTCAAAAAATATGCTCAATAAATCAATGTATTTATTTTAATTCCTTTGTTTTTCAGATAAAAAAACAACAAAGAACATAAGTGTAATAAGGTAATTTGCCTGCTTTTGTAAAGCCAGGTGGTGTCAGGGAAAGAAGGAGGACTTATATTTATTAATTCTCCATCCTAGTTGTAAGAAATACTCTTTGATATTCCCTGTGATATGCACCCAAATTCTTCACTTAATATACTTGTAGAAAATTTAGTGTGAACTGTCTCAGGCAAGACTCCAAAAGAGGGAATTCCAGCAGGCCACTGGAGTTTTGCAATTCAACTTCATAATGGTTTATTTATCAAATAAGTTTTCATCAGGAACTAGCTATAGATTTAGTCACCAAAAGGTCTTTCCTACAGAGTTTCTAATAAGGTCATAAAAATCCATGTGTTTTATTTCACGTGTTGAATTGAATCAACTTTATTGAAAATTACACTTCAGTCTCTTATTCTGCAGAAAGCAAGATCTCATCAATAGGCTTATCACAAAAAAGAAAATCTATTTCTTAAGATATCTCCACAATTGAAGTCTCTGCCTTGCTACTCTTTTCAAAATGGTCTACATATACTTAGGATGAACTCTGTTTTCTCTTCTGTTTTCTAATTTCAATACCAAATGTACTTCCCAAGTAATGTACTGGTCTCACCATTAAGATACGAAGTTGATAGCATGGACCAGTGGTTGCCAGTGCAGGTTGATGATCAGTATGACCAAGACGACATTTACAAATACACATTTCAGAGCTCTAAAGTCAGGTCTGCTATATCAGAATTCTCAGGGGATGTGATTTAAGGAAAAAAAATATATATCTTTAAAATGTATCCACCACCACCACCTCCCAGGATTTCTGAACATAAACTAGATTTGGCAAACATGGATAAGAACTTACTCTGTTCTTCTCCAGAGAACAAAACTAGAGAGATTGTTATATGTTGATAGATTAAGCTTAAACTCTAGAGAAAAAACAGAAAGAAAATTTTCTAGTAGAAATGTAATGAAGTGGGTTCTGTTTAATGTCTCTAAACTCTAACAAAATATATTGTTAGAAACTGGATTGTTTAATCAATGTTTGGAGAACAATCCTCTAGATCTTCTATAGCAAAAAATTCCCTTAATTTAATTATAAGAGTTTATGATTTTAATCAAAGTATTAGAATTAATTATATTAAGTACCATTGAAAGAAATTAATAGTATCCATTAATACTTTGTTTTACAAATCCATACTTCATTAATAATTCATTTTGCTAAAAATTATTTTTATAAAATATAGTTCCTAAATAAACTCCTAAGGATTTATTTCCTAAAATATGAAAATTCAAGGTGATAAAATTTATAGTAAAACCTGGATATGCTATGAATATTTCCAGTATGAAGAACTATTTTGCTCATTTTTTATATAGCAGACATTTATTTATCATTTCTAGATACCAGATACTAAGCTGGGCACTGGAAATACAAAGAAAGCTAATTTTTTTGTAGCTTTAGGAGCCTTCAGATTAGCAATTTGTATTCATCTTTTAAATTTTTTCTCCGTGATCTGGTTTTCTATTTATATGTTACTAATTTTTTCAGTATAACTTATGGTAGGCATATCAAATCCCCAAACTTTTGTAGGGGGAAGGATATAAAGTGTAATAAAATGCTTTAAAGGATTATAGATTACAAAATAAAATACTTAGCATATAAATTCTATATTTAATTGTTAATTCATTATTTGTGCTGCTCAAGCAGACAGTGTGGTAATTTGTCTATAAAAAATATGTTGATCAATTTTGTGAAAAAGCCTGGCATACAATTTGTTTAAATTTTATGACACTATAAACTGATTTAGGATTTAAAAAAATGAGTTGAGGAATAAATGTGATAAGCATGAACAACTCTGACTGGTAAAGACCGCCTCACATCACAGTAAGAATAGTAAAAGTTGGAAGATACCAAGATTGCTGAGAAGCCCTGTGTGAGACGGAGTTTTAGGAAAATCATTAAGAAAAACACATAGTCGACACAGTAGGTTTACAGTCTTGTTTGGAGTTAGAAGAACAAGGATGGTACATTTCCATGTGACTGGAGTTGATGGTGCAATATTAACTAATAGAACCCCCAGCACTTCACTTGTGTTTCTTTTAGGTTCCTCATTCTAAGCAAAGTCAAATAAAGTTTTTATCTATTATCATTAAAAAAGTTAGTTTGCATTGTTTACCTTAAGTAATGGTCAAGATCCAAAACAGTCTGGACAGAATGAAAGAGTAAGTGAAAATCAGTGGAACTTGATATAGAGTCCGGAAATCAGTTTTAAAAAAATCACCTGTGAGAGTTGCCTGGTATTTAGTTGGTTTGTACAGAGGTGAGTTTACTGGTTCTTTATGGCAGGATTCCAGTTTCACTGGTGAGGCATCTTTTTTGATTGATAAGTGCTTCTGACCTCCCCACTGTTAAATGTTTTGACTATCTCCTCTGTAGGGAAGTATAAATGAGGATTGTTAGTTATTATAAAATTAGTGTTTGTCTCTGGAACTCCGTTTCTTTCAAGAGCTCTACAAGCATAGAGTACATGCAATAAATATAGTAGCAGAGCAAATGGAAATGATTGGGTATTTTCTTGTCTTCCAGTTTGATATGACTGAACAGTTTGATAAGGCTTCTGAAAAGGGTCATATGATTTCAGGTTCCATATAGAGTTTGGAACAAAGAAGATTAAAGTACCATCATACTTCAGAGTGTATTTTCCCCAGCTCACACTGAATCTGGAGAATTTGTTTACTAGTGTCTCTACTGGCACACTGCTGGGAGAGGCTAAAAGCTATGACATAGGAGTATTTGAGTATTCAGGAAGGAAAAAGAGGAATTCCCCTCCGCCCATAAGAATAAGAAGACTTAACAGAAATAAAACAGAAATATAAAAGGTAAAATTTTCCCCAGAGAAGTGGATGTAAGATAATACTAAACAATAGATGGTGTGAAATTTGAGGGTGAGAAAGTGAGTTCTTAGTCACAGATACAATTCAAGGGGGTGCTAGATGAACACTGATTCATCTAGTAATAAGGAGAATATGTGTTAAGAACTGAACTATGTGATTTCTCAGCTGTCATTCAAACCTGAGATTGTTTCATTCTCTAATTGGTTAAAGCAGTGGTTCTCAACTGGGGGTAGTTTTTCCCCTCTAGGGGACACTTGGCAAGTCTAGAATACATTTTTGTTTGTCGTAAGTAGGGTGGTTCTAGTGGCATCTAGTGGGTACAAAATAAGTATGCTGCTAAATATCCTACATTGCACAAAATGGTGTTCCACAACAAAGAATTATCCAATCAAAAATGTCAATATGGCTGGGTTGGGAAATACTAAGCTAAATTAACAGAAAACTGTTTGCATTTAGTAAAGTATAACCTATTCCATGTTTATGGGATACTGAAGTCTCAGAAATGTCAGTATTGGTTACAAAAAAAAGAGATATACTCTCAACTTACTGCTTTTGTAACACAGTGTTGTTTTTCATATTTTCTAAGACAAATTAATTTATATACAAATTATGGGCTTCACTTTGTATCATTTTTTCTCCTTTATACCTTACTTGGCATATGTTCCTTATATTTCTTGGCTGTCCTGTTTTGTCCTTCTGTTTAAGTTCCATTTCTACCACTGAATTAAGAGTTTTCCAATTCTCCTTCCTATAGTGACAGTGGTACTTTGCTTTCCCCACAATGCTGGCCATATTCCAATTGAGTAATTATATTTTACATTTCAGGGTTTATCTTGTAGTTTTCTGAACTGTTGGGCAATTTTCTTACATGTTTGAAGTATGTAATCTTTAGTTATGGCAACATTTCAAGTGACAGAAACAAAAAGGAAGACCAATGCTCATGTGGTGCATCTACTATTACTATTTTCTCTTTTAATTTCTGAGGCATTGGGGTTTTTTTTAAAGGAGGGGTATTGATAGCAGAGATTTATCATTTCTGTATATCACTCTTTACCTTCCTTATTGATAATATTTTGGTGTTACTTATATCAATTTAACAAATGAATATACAGCTTTTTACGTGACAGATGTTTTAGGCACTTTAAAAACATTAACTTATTTAACCTTTATAACAAAACATGATGTGTAGGTATTATTATTATCTCATTCTACCAATGACGAAATAAAGGCACAAAGAAATTAAATAACTTGTCCAAAGACATTCAGCCAATAAGTTAGATAGCTGATTTCAAACCCAGGTAGTCTAGTTCCACAATCCACATTTTTAAACACTAAGCTATGCTGCTTCTCCAAATTATATATATATATGATATGCGTAATATATTTCATATATAATATACTTACAATAGTATAGTATAGTATACATACAGTATACTCACAAATAGATATATACACACGTGTATATACACATATATACACATTACTGTAAATAAAATACTTAGAACAGAATTGTACAAATTTCAAATTATAGTTATGAGCTTATTTTTTATGCACAATATTAGATGATAAGTGCAGTTATTATTTCCCTCTTTGGAGTTGAAATAATAGGTTCAGAGCAGTTAAAAAACTTTCCTCAAATGACACAACCAATCAGTGGAAGAAATGTGATGTGAACCCATGAGTTTGGCTCTAGTCTACAATCTGAAGCAGTGCAGTTCCCTACTAAACACTTATTAAATGTCTTTCCCACACTGAGTAATTTTTTAGTGTAATCTCTAATTGGGTATCGTTCTTAGGCATCATAAATTGTTTTCCAGTTTCCCACTCCACTTCAAGTACTAAGTATGAAAGGTGTATACAGGTAGGTTTCTTAGCCTTACAGCATATATACCCTTCTTATGTTAGCTGAGGATGTGTTTCTTTTTTGGACATTATTCCATGTCTCTTTGAATTCCAGGTAAAATTCCAGCAATGCAAACATATCTGAAAAATATTTTTTAAATCATCTTGCTATTTTAGCCATGGTTTCTCTGTCTTGTTAGGTCTTCAGTGTTATCCTATCAATTGCGGCTTGTGTAAAAATTGAAGGTCCTATTTCTAATAATTTAAGATTTAAAATAATGTTTTTAACTTTTTAATACAACAATATCTGTTGCACTCTTCTTCAAAATATCTACTATAGGAAAAGTAAAACTCAATGTCAACAAAAAGTGTAACTAAGTCAATTATTCTATACCAATAGGATGGATTAGACTGCTACTGTTAAGATATTTATGAAGAATATCTAGTGGCATGGGAAACATGTATGTTACATTACCACCTAAAAGATAAAATATAATATCTACTCTTTAAAAATAAGCAAAGCAGAAAAGAATAAAAGAAAATATATTAAAATGTACTTTCTAAACATGTTACTGGAAAACTTGGTTATTTTTCGTTGTAGATCTTAATGCTTCATTTTCGGAGTTGAAACATTTTTCTCTCTAGTTGACTAAGTTTTTAGATTAATTCTGATTTTTAAAAATTCTTAGAAGATATTTATTTGATTGTTTATGGATAGAATCTATTATGTTTTCTAAGTATATTTACTTTTATGCAAAAGAACAAGTACAAAATATTTTAATTTACTGAAAAATTATTGAGAAATTGGTATATGTGCAAACCCTATACTGGGGATAAAATAATAGCAAGATATGGTCTCTGCTCTCTAGGAACTCAAAGAAAGATGTAAATGGCTCCAGAACTTGGTAGCTTGTTAGAGTTTTATGGAAGAGGTACAAATAAAAGACTATAGGAGCTTAGGTAAATATAGTTCTGGACTATGGGGATCTGAGGAGCCTTCCATGAAATATGACATTTAGGCAGAACTTTGATGATGAGGACCTTACATACAGAGAAGAGGATTTTAAAAAGTAACAAGGGGGGAGGAGCTTCAAGATGGTGGAGGAGTAAGACGTGGAGATCACCTTCCTCCCCACAAATACCTCAGAAATACATCTACATGTGGAACAACTCCTACAGAACACCTACTGAACGCTGTCAGAAGACCTCAGACCTCCCAAAAGGCAAGAAACTCCCCACGTACCTGGGTAGGGTAAAAGAAAAAAGAAAAAACAGAGACAAAAGCATAGGGATGGGACCTGCACCTCTGGGAGGCAGCTGTGAAGGAGGAAAGGTTTCCACACACTAGGAAGGCCCTTCACGGGCAGAGACTGCAGGTGGCGGAGGGGGGAAGCTTCGGAGCCACGGAGGAGAGCGCAGCCACAGGGGTGCGGAGGGCAAAGCGGAGAGATTCCCACACGGAGGATCGGTGCCGAGCAGCACTCATCAGCCCAAGAGGCTTGTCTGCTCACCCGCCGGGGCGGGCGGGGGCTGGGAGCTGAGGCTCGGGCTTCGGTCGGATCGCAGGGAGAGGACTGGGGTTGGCGGCGTGAACACAGCCTGAAGGGGGCTAGTGCGCCACGGCTAGCCGGGAGGGAGTCCGGGAAAAAGTCTGGAGCTGCTGAAGAGGCAAGAGACTTTTTCTTGCCTCTTTGTTTCCTGGTGCGTGAGGAGAGGGGATTAAGAGCGCTGCTTAAAGGAGCTCCAGAGACGGGCGCGAGCCGCGGCTATCAGCGTGGACCCGAGAAACGGGCATGAGACGCTAAGGCTGCTGCTGCCGCCACCAAGAAGCCTGTGTGCGAGCACAGGGCACTCTCCACACCGCCCCTCCCGGGAGCCTGTGCAGCCCGCCACTGCCAGGGTCCCATGATGCAGGGACAACATCCCCGGGAGAACACACGGCGCGCCTCAGGCTGTTGCAATGTCATGCTGGCCTCTGCCACCGCAGGCTCGCCCCGCATCCGTACCCCTCCCTCCCCCCGCCCGAGTGAGCCAGAGCCCCCAAATCAGCTGCTCCTTTAACCCCGTCCTGTCTGAGTGAAGAACAGACACCCTCAGGCGACCTACACACAGAGATGGGGCCAAATCCAAAGTGGAACCCCAGGAGCTGTGTGAACAAAGAAGAGAAAGGGAAATCTCTCCCAGCAGCCTCAGGAGCAGCAGATTAAATCTCCACAATCAACTTGATGTAACCTGCATCTGTGGAATACCTGAATAGGCAACGAATCATCCCAAATTGAGGAGACATTAGCAGAGAGGCTAATGTCTCCTCAATTTAGCCCCACCCATTAGCAGAGAGGCTGCCTAAAATCATAATAAGGTCACAAACACCCCAAAACACACCACCAGATGTGGACTTGCCCACCAGAAAGACAAGATCCAAGCTCATCCACCAGAATACAGGAACTAGTCCCCTCCACCAGGAAGCCTACACAACCCACTGAAACAACCTTAGCCACTGGGGACAGACACCAAAAACAACAGGAACTACGAACCTGCAGTCTGCAAAAAGGAGACCCCAAACACAGTATGTTAAGCAAAATGAGAAGAAAGACAAATACACAGCAGATGAAGGAGCAGGGTAAAAACCCACCAGACCAAACAAATGAAGAGGAAATGGGCAGTCTACCTGAAAAAGAATTCAGAATAATGATAGTAAAGATGATGTAAAATCTTGGAAACAGAATGGAGAAAATACAAAAAGCGTTTAACAAGGACCTAGAAGAACTAAAGAGCAAACAAACAGTGATGAACAGCACAATAAATGAAATTAAAAATTCTCTAGAAGGGATCAATAGCAGAATAAATGAGGCAGAAGAACGGATAAGTGACCTGGAAAGTAAAATAGTGGAAATAACTACTGCAGAGCAGAATAAAGAAAAAAGAATGAAAGAATTGAAGACATTCTCAGAGACATCTGGGACAACATTAAACACACCAACATTCGAATTATAAAGGTCTCAGAAGAAAAAGAGAAAAAGAAAGGGGCTGAGAAAATATTTGAAGAGATTATAGTTGAAAACTTCCCTAATATGGGAAAGGAAATAGTTAATCAAGTCCAGGAAGCACAGAGAGTCCCATACAGGAAAATCCAAGGAGAAACACGCCAAAACACATATTAATCAAGCTATCAAAAATTAAATACAAAGAAAAAATATTAAAAGCAGCAAGGGAAACAAATAACATACAAGGGAATCCCCATAAGGTTAACAGCTGATCTTTCAGCAGAAACTCTGCAAGCTAGACGGGAGTGGCAGGACATATTTAAAGTGATGAAAGGGAAAAACCTAAAACCAAGATTCCTCTACCCAGCAAGGATCTCATTCAGATTTGACGGAGAAAATAAAACCTTTACAGACAAGCAAAAGCTAAGAGAATTCAGCACCACCAAACCAGCTTTACAATAAATGCTAAAGGAAGGAACTTCTCTAGGCAGGAAACACAAGAGAAGGAAAAGGCCTACAAAAACAACCCCAAAACATTTAAGAAAATGGTAATAGGAACATACATATCAATAATTACCTTAAATGTAAATGGATTAAATGCTCCAAACAAAAGACAGAGACTGGCTGAATGGATACAAAAAAACGACCCATATATATGCTGCCTACAAGAGACCCACTTCAGACCTAGGGACACATACAGACTGAAAGTGAGGGGATGGAAAAAGATATTCCATGCAAATGGAAATCAAAAGAAAGCTGGAGTAGCAATTCTCATATCACCCAAAATAGACTTTAAAACAAAGACTATTACAAGACACAAAGAAGGACACTACATAATGATCAAGGGATCAATCCAAGAAGAAGATACAACAATTATAAATGTATATGCACCCAACACAGAAGCACCTCAACACTTAAGGCAAATGTTAACAGCTATAAAAGAGGAAATCGACAGTAACACAGTAATAGTGGGAGACTTTAACAGCTCACTTACACCAAAGGACAGATCATCCAGACAGAAAATTAATAAGGAAACACAAGCTTTAAATGACACAATAGAATAGATAGATTTAATTGATATTTATAGGACATTCTATCTGAAAACAGCATATTACACTTTCTTCTCAAGTGCTCATGGAACATTCTCCAGGATAGATCATATCTTGGGTCACAAATCAAGCCTTGGTAAATTTAAGAAAATTGAAATCATATCAAGTATCTTTTCCAACCACAATGCTATGAGACTAGATATCAATTACAGGAAAAAAATCTGTAAAAAATACAAACACATGGAGGCTAAACATTACACTACTTAATAACCAAGAGATCACTGAGGAAATCAAAGAGGAAATCAAAAAATACCTGGAAACAAATGACAATGAAAACACGACGACCCAAAACCTATGGGATGCAACAAAAGCAGTTCTAAGAGGGAAGTTTATAGCAATACAATCCTACCTTAAGAAACAAGAATCATCTCAAATAAACAACCTAACCTTACACCTAAAGCAAGTAGAGAAAGTAGAACAAAAAAAAAAAACAACCCAAAGTTAGCAGAAGGAAAGAAATCATAGAGATCAGATCAGAAATAAATGAAAAATAAATGAAGGAAACGATAGCAAAGATCAATAAAACTAAATGCTGGTTCTTTGAGGAGATAAACAAAATTGATAAACCATTACCAGACTCATCAAGAAAAAAAGGAAGAAGACTCAAATCAATAAAATTAGAAATGAAAAAGGAGAAGTAAAAACTGACACTGCAGAAATACAAAGGATTATGAGAGATTACTACAAGCAACTCTATGCCAATAAAATGGGCAACTTGGAAGAAATGGACAAATTCTTAGAAATGCACAACCTTCCAAGACTGAACCAGGAATAAATAGAAAATATGAACAGACCAACCACAAGCACTGAAATTGAAACTGTGATTAAAAATCTTCCAACAAACAAAAGCCCAGGACCAGATGGCTTCACAGGCGAATTCTATCAAATATTTAGAGAAGAACTAACACCTATCCTTCTCAAACTCTTCCAAAATATAGCAGAGGGAGGAACACTCCCCACCTCATTCTATGAGGCCTCCATCACCCTGATACCAAAATGGGACAAAGATGTCACAAGAAAGAAAACTACAGGCCAATATCACTGATGAACATAGATGCAAAAATCCTCAACAAAATACTAGCAAACAGAATCCAACAGCACATTAAAAGTATCATACACCATGATCAAGTGGGGTTTATCCCAGGAATGCAAGGATTCTTCAATATATGCAAATCAATCCATATTATACACCATATTAACAAATTGAAGGAGAAAAAACATATGATCATTTCAATAGATGCAGAGAAAGCTTTTGACAATATTCAATACCCATTTATGAAAAAAACCCTCCAGAAAGTAGGCATAGAGGGAACTTTCCTCAACATAATAAAGGCCATATATGACAAACCCACAGCCAACATCATCCACAATGGTGAAAAACTGAAATCATTTCCACTAAGATCAGGAACAAGACAAGGTTGCCTACTCTCAGCACTATTATTCAACATAGTTTTGGAAGTCTTAGCCACAGCAATCAGAGAAGAAAAAGAAATAAAAGGAAACCAAATGGCAAAAGAAGAAGTAAAGCTGTCACTGTTTGCAGATGAGATGATACTATACATAGAGAATCCTAAAGATGCTACCAGAAAACTAGTAGAGCTAATCAAAGAATTTGGTAAAGTAGCAGGATACAAAATTAATGCACAGAAATCTCTTGCATTCCTATACACTAATGATGAAAAATCTGAAAGAGAAATTAAGGAAATACTCCCATTTACCATTGAAACAAAAGGAATGAAATACCTAGGAATAAACCTACCTAAGGAGACAAAAGACCTGTATGCAGAAAATTATAAGACACTGATGAAAGAAATTAAAGATGATACAAATAGATGGAGAGATATACCATGTTCTTCGATTGGAAGAATCAAGATTGTGAAAATGACTATACTACCCAAAGCAATCTACAGATTCAATGCAATCCCTATCAAATTACCAATGGCATTTTTCACAGAACTAGAGCAAAAAGTTTCACAGTTTGTATGGAAACACAAAAGACCCCAAATAGCCAAAGCAATCCTGAGAAAGAAAAACGGAGCTGGAGGAATCAGGCTCCTGGACTTCAGACTATACTACAAAGCTACAGTTATCAAGACAGTATGGTCCTGGCACAAAAACAGAAATATAGATTAATGGAACAGGATAGAAAGCCCAGAGATAAACCCACACACATATGGTCACCTTATCTTTGATAAAGGAGGCAAGAATATACAATGGAGAAAAGACAGCCTCTTCAATAAGTGGTGCTGGGAAAACTGAACAGCTACATGTAAAGAATGAATTTAGAACACTCACTAACACCATACACAAAAATAAACTCAAAATGGATTAAAGACCTAAATGTAAGGGAGACACTGTAAAACTCTTAGAGGAAAACATAGGCAGAACACTCTATGACATAAATCACAGAAAGATCCTTTTTGATCCCCCTCTAGAGAAATGGAAATAAAAACAAAAATAAACAAATGGGACCTAATGAAACTTAAAAACTTTTGCACAGCAAAGGAAACCATAAAGAAGACAAAAAGACAACCCTCAGAATGGGAGAAAATATTTGCAAATGAAGGAACTGGTAAAGGATTAATCTCCAAAATTTAGAAGTAGCTCCTGCAGCTCAATATCAAAAAACAAACAACCCAATCCAAAAATGGGCAGAAGACCTACATAGACATTTCTCCAAAGAAGGTATACAGATTGCCAACAAACACATGAAAGAATGCTCAACATCATTATTCATTAGAGAAATGCAAACCAAAACTACAATGAGATATCATCTCACGCCAGTCAGAATGGCCATCATCAAAAAGTCTACAAAGAATAAATGCTGGCGAGGGTGTGGAGGTAAGGGAACCCTCTTGCACTGTTGGTGGGAATGTACGTTGATACAGCCACTATGGAGAATAGTATGGAGGTTCCTTATAAAACTAAAAATAGAAGTACCATACGACCCAGCAATCCCACTACTGGGCATAAACCCAGAGAAAACCATAATTCAAAAA
The DNA here is from genome assembly GCF_009873245.2 of Balaenoptera musculus. Lineage (NCBI taxonomy): Eukaryota > Metazoa > Chordata > Mammalia > Artiodactyla > Balaenopteridae > Balaenoptera > Balaenoptera musculus. Next base: position 59,505,531 of record NC_045794.1, read on the forward strand.
GAGTCACGTACCACTATGTTCATTGCAGCACTATTTACAGTAGCCAGAATATGGAAGCAACCTAAGTGTCCATCGACAGATGAATGGATAAAAAAGATGTGGCACATACATACAATGGAATATTACTCAGTCATAAAAAGAAATGAAATTGAGTTATTTGTAGTGAGGTGGATGGACCTAGAGTCTGTCATACAGAGTGAAGTAAGTGAGAAAGAGCAAAACAAATACCGTAGGCTAACACATACATATGGAATCTAAAAAAATAAATGGTTCTGATGAACCTAGGGGCAGGATACGAATAAAGACACAGACGTAAAGAACAAACTCGAGGACACTGGCAGGGGGGGCGGGGGGAGGGGAAGCTGGGATGAAGTGAGAGAGTGGCATGGACATATACACACTACCAAATGTAAAATAGCTAGCTAGTGGGAAGCAGCCGCATAGCACAGGGAGATCAGCTCGGTGCTTTGTGACCACCTAGAGGGGTGGGATAGGGAGGGTTGGAGGGAGGGAGATGCAAGAGGGAAGAGATATGGGGATATATGTATATGTATAACTGATTCACTTTGTTATAAAGCAGAAACTAACACACCATTGTAAAGCAATTATACTCCAATAAAGATGTTAAAAAAAAAAAAGTAACAAGAAATCTAACTTATTATAGTTTGAAAATTTTCATATACCAAACACCAAAGAGCCATTTTCAATGTCAACTCTACATAACTCTTCTAACATCTTGGTACCTTTTTATTTTGCTGTATAGGTACTGTTTGAAAAATTACTGTATTTTGTCCCACTACTTTCCATGTAAGCCTGAGTGACAGGATAGGAACATAGTCCTCATATCCATGAGCTACTCATTCTTCAACTCTCATTATTCTCTGAACCTGGAATTTTTATTTGCTAGTGAGGGACCCAAAAGGTGAAAGGGGGTCTAAGTAATAATAATATGGTTTTTGGAAAACTCCTCATCCAGTGTTATTAGTCACTTCTATTAGTCTTCTTTGCTATAAATTAGTAATAACAATAAGTGAAAAGTTCATCTTGCTACAACTCCAAAATTGGTTAGAGTTCAAGATAATGTCTTTGTTTAAATGTGCCAGTTATACTAAAGCAAACAACAATAGCAGAATGTGTACTGGATGAATGAACTAAAGAAGAACTAAAATGAATGCATTGTGGATTTGGACTTGAGTTCTATTTTTGAACTGTTTCCCTAAAATCTTCTTCCCTTAGAAATCCTAATTAAGCATTTCCACTTAAGTTGGTCTTTGACAGCATGGTTATTAGGAGAAGGGTTCTTAATTCTTCTTATGAGTTACATCTAAAATAGTTTCCCTTGAAGATGAAATCAGAGCATGAAATGAACTGCTTAGGTTACTGATATCTGCCATCACCTAAATCTCAGAGCAGCACAACCTAAATCTTCAAAGGCTCAGCTGACATTTTCATGCCATTTTTATTTCAGCCAGACCAGATTTGAAAGTATTTCAAGAGCAAATGCAGTCTAGTCATATTCCTATTTCTCTCAAAAAATACCACAGAATTGGAACAGTAATTCACATACCCTCTCTCAAAGTGTTTAAAACTTGAAGATAGTCCACCACCTAAATCACTGGGCAGTTTTTACCAGTTTTTATTGCAGTCATATTCCTTTAAACTTCTTTGCTGGATGTTCATTCTGTTCATATACTTACTGCCTTGTCATTTTGACTGCTCCTGGCTAATGTTCTCTATCTCAAAAAACATGGTCTGGAGGAAATTGGCTTCTGGCTTTTATCATAATAGCACAAATGGCAAGTCTCCAGGTGCCTTAAAGTGCCATAACACAGAGAATATTTGCATATTTAGTCTTACATGGTAAGCAACAAGGGTACCTGCCATTGTTAGAACACAGCTCAGAAAGCTGGCAAGAGAATTGCCCATTCTGAAATGTTCATGATATTAAATTACTCGATCTAATATATGGTTGAATTATTTTCTAAGAAATAGGAAAGTGTTAGTCTAAATTATGGAAATATTCTACATATTCACTTGGTATACTTGTTTAAAGCAAAATTATTCCCTTTGGTGTCATTTAGCAATGTTTTAATTTATCTTTTCCTCATACATTTTTTTTTACCCCTAGAAATCCATACACTACCTATAATGCAATACTGTGCTATGTCATATAATATGTTAGAACAGTTGTTTCTGAAAATACAGAGAAGACAGGAAATAGACAATTGTATGAAATATATATGATTATCAAAATCATCTTTATGAATAACCATGCAATTAAAATGTGTAGAGTTTCTGTAAGTATTCTGATTGCTAATATGCTCTATGGTAAAGTCCCCTCACATGAGAAGGTAAAAATAAAATCATTTTTCTCTAAGAAGAGACGCTTTAAAATCTCCTGTTTCTAAGATCAAGGCTACTCTATCATTTATAAAACCACTACAACTTTTTCCATTTCCAACATCAGTAGAAACAAGATAGTCAAAGCAAAAGAAACTGATTTCACAGTTATTGTTTTTCTCTGATTTGATTTAGCTTGTGGTTTTCATACCTATAATTTTAAGAACTACAGGATTTAAAAATTGTAGGCACACACAAGAAATGTAACATTGAACATCAGTAAATGACAGTCTTATGTTCATACGTTTTTGCCATATCATTGTCTACCTGCTACATTAAAGACAATTCCAGAATTTTTAATATAGTAATAAGTCAATCATAGCTTTTGGACTTAGAAATGAAAATACCATGCTGGAGAAAAATTTCCAACTCTTTCAGTAAGAATTAATATAAATGAGGAAATCTTATGTCCTTTGTCAATGATGATTTTTAGGTTTAAATAGCCATGTTAAATGTATTTTGAAAGTAAATTTACTGAACTTAAGAATATTTTCGAATCTTCCAGTTTATAATAAAATTCTGGCATATTATTTAGACAGCTAAAATAAAGAATGAGAAGTTTCTAACAAATATCTCAAAACTCTTATATATAGTTGCTTCCCTTTTTTCTATTATCTTCCTTTAATAGCCTTTTCCCCTTAGATCTGAAATTCAGAGCATGGAGCTAGAAGGAAATTCACTGTGGTCTTAGTATGAGAACCAAAGGACTTGCTGAAACCCTGAGGTAATATTGGGAAGTGAATCACTGTGCACTGATTTCAGGCTGAATGGCATATGTCTTTGTGCAGAGTGCTTATATAAACCTTACCTTAAGAGGCAAAGAAATCAGGATTATGTGAGTTGGGCCTTCAGAAGAGAGACTAAATGGAGCTTATTCAAATCCTCAGGTTTGATTTGTACTGGAAGCATCTGATGGAAGGAAAAAAAAGCAGACATTGTGAATGAGAGTAGGACTGGAAACTAATGGTTGTAACTATGAGAACCATTTATCTTGATATTTTAGTGTTTAAATTTTATAGCAATAAATAAAGTAAAAACATAAAAAAAAAAAGACTGTACTTTTTTATTGACTTGAATACCAATCAGGGAAAATAAAATGTCTCTGAGTTTAAAAAGAAAGTGGATTTGGTTTTGCTGATCACTGCTGGTAGTAAGCAACCAGCTAGATGTCTCAAATCTCACTTTCAAAAAGCCTATTTTCTATTGGTGATGATAAATTTGTCCCTTGCTTATACTTATCAGTGGGTGTTCAGTTGTTATAGCAGATTGGAAGTGATTCAGTTCATTTCTTGGATATTTTCAAAAGCAGGGAAGGATTTCACACTCTGTAGAGTGCTGCTTCACCACCAGTAAAGAATATCACAGTTTATGGGAGTGATAATTAAAGCCAATAATAACCTACAAGTCTCCTTGCCTCTACAGTGTTGGAAGTAATACTTTGTCATTGTGTACCTGTCTGGCTGAGGATGCTCTCACTGCCTCCTGAATCACGCTGAAATTGCAATTCAAATGGGAACTGCTAAAATCATATCGCTAAGCTTTCATGTGGAGAGTTAAAATATGCAAATACATGTTGCAATGATGAAGGTAGTGTATAAAGGTAATATATTATACAGGAAAAATAATGAGAGCTTATTTCAAGGTATGATATATCATCTTGTGTACAAGCGAGTAAAAAAAAAGTATTTGTAATCAATAGATGAAAGAGAAAAAACTCACAAAGAAAAATGCCTAGTATACTCCAAATATTGTGGAAATAATGTATAACCCATGCCAAATAGATAGTCTTTGACTGTGATGGGTATTTACTCTTCATTTCCCTTATAAATAAGTGAAAGAACCATGCTTTGTGTTATTAAGAAAAAAACTAGATGAGGTATTCCAAATATGATTCAGAGAAAAGAATAGCATTGTCCAAACAGTAAGTGGGCAGAGAAGTCGTGATGGTTTGGAATGCTTCAGTCATAGAAATAATAGAATCAGAATCCATCAGGAAGTTAACTCCATGTGGTCAGTTGATATGTTTTTGACTCTCATGTATTCAATCTCAAATTTCACACTTTTGTAAAGAAGGGATCAGAAATGTTTCCAGAAGAAAGTATTTTTTATTTTGTACTGTGCAATGGGTTTGAAATGACTGTGTGAGGGAGGTGAGGTAAGAGGAGAGTGGATCAATTTATAAAGCTTTGAGCAGATTGGATTGTAAAAGTTATCTTGATAATTTCTTGTCTCTGAAAGTGCAGCCTTTGAGAGAAACATACATTGGGATTGATCAAACTTCTACATAAATCTTTGTGTTAAAACGGTCATTTACCCAAATATGGTATGCTACTTAAATATTATCCTCGGAATGAATTAATATTAATATAGTGGGGTTCAAATTCAGTATCCACCATAAATATCTGTTCAACCTTGGGAAAGTCACAACTTCTTAGCCTCAATTTCCACATTTGTAAATGAACATCATAATAATAATCATCATAATTTCTAAAACAAAGGATGATTATAAGCATTATATTATTTAGTATATATAACAAGGCCTTGTAATGCTAAGTGTTACACCAAATATTACCTTTACATAACAATTATTATAATTGAGTAAAAACCTCACTTAAATAACCATACCAATGTATTTCTCATGCAGTTATGACAACAGTCATTTATTAATTTGAGAAGCACTTATTGTGTATTTATATGCCAATCATCATCCCAGCCTACTGAGATATTAAAATGAATAAAAATATAGTTCCATCTTTTATTATTTAGCCTAAGCCTAGGCTATCACAATGCAGAAAGCCAAGTTAAAGAAGCTTAAAGAAGATGGAAGCTTGTTTCTCTCTTGTGTAACAATTCTAAGATAGCAGAGAGATCTGTTCCACATTGTTATTCAGAAACCCAGTTTCTTTTCATTTTTTTCGCCATCCCCAACTACATTAGGGGTAGCCACCACATCTAGATTGTAGCTGTGGGAAGTCAAGAGAGATTATGTAAGAGGCATGCCCATTCTCTTAAGGGACCTTGAGTGAAGTGCACTCTTCATATCTGCTTGCCTCCCATCTGCGAAAACTTAGCAAACATGACAACTCTAGTTGCAAGGGAGACTGGAAATGTAATATAGATAGGCAGCCAAGTTTCTAGCTATTGCCAAGGAAGATGGGAAAAAGGGATTTTGTCTGACAGCTAGCAGTCTCTAACAAATAACCTTCTGAAACTCACTGTCTGCTGGAGGAGAACGATAATTACAATGCAGTGTGAAACAGTGGATACAATTATATGCATATAGTTAATTTAAGCAAGTCAGAGAAAGCCTTAATCATCTAAGTATTTTGTTAAATCTCAGTTTTTCTAAATTTGGTCCTTGGCCCAATGGGAACCTCTGACAACGTTTTCACCTGTGTGCAGTGAGATGAAGAAAATACAATTCATGAAAAAAACACTCTCAAATATAAACTATTTTTATTAAAAAGCTATTTTTATCTTAAATTTATACTCTTCTTAAATTTTGCTGCTAAAATACCCTCTCATGAAATAAGATCAGAAACAACTTTTGTTCGATTTTGAATGTCTTTAACTTTCAGCCTTCCCTTTCCACCAACATCCCCCTTCACCCAAAGTGCATTTGTATATTGAGCTTCAGACTGTGAAATACAGGGAAAATACAGTGTTCTGTGAATGTCTGAGAACCACTTGTCTTTTCTGTATCACTTTATAAAATATTGTATTTTTGACTGATTGAAAGAAAATATATATTTTGGCACAATATTACTAGAAAATAATTTTTAAAACATTATATCATGTGTCTCATAAAAATATAAAATAAACACTCATCAACAATTCATTTAGCTCATTAATTAGTGAGGAAACCAATATGATGTTAAAACCAATGCAAAGGAGAATTCAAAGAACACACATGTTCAGGCAATCCAGAATGCTGAAATGAATTTATGAGTAGACACAAAATTGGTCAATATCCACAAGGCAATGATCAGTTGCATCTTCACAGACACAATAACATTTATGTATGTTTCTATGGACAATAATAATTTGCATTACAAACATATTTTTATAATTTATAAAACTGCAAATAGCTTAAAAGACAATGGAAAGTGGAGAACTCAGAAGAGCACTGTGGACAAGACACCTAGTGATCATTCTTGCCCATTTGCAAGTTATTCACAATATTGCTTGACAATATTAAGGAGTTTTGATGCTTTTTTTCTTCTTGTTTTGACATATATCATGTCAAAATTTAATAATGTAAACTTATTGTGAAAACATTTGAATCCCTGTTTGAGGAGTAAATAACTACATGTTGTTTATTACAATATTCAGTATATTGTTGATGCCCACAAATTACTATTATCAGTAGTATTTGTTGTACATATACACATTTTTAAATTAGAATAAGACTAGTATTCTAGTATGATTCAGTAATTAATCAATACAAAGCTTGTGAAATAGCACTTTTATGAGAAATAAGTGTATTTTTGAAAGCAAAAACTTAGTAATGAGTGACATTATTTCCATTTTTGCAAATATCTTCTTAATGTATGCCTTAGTAAAAGACAGTCAGATTCTCATATCATCTTCTGTGTTATTGTTTGGTTCAATCATATGAAGAAAACTCCACCACACATTATTATGCAGTTAGAAAAGGGAGGATCTCTGAAACCCTGAAGAAGTCTTGGGACTGTTCCCACTGGGGTTATTGAATCTCATTTTTAGAACTGCTACACTAGTCCATATGCTCACACTCTTCTAGACAATACTAGCTTCTGTCTTCACCCTCAGCTAAAGATCTTTATTCCTATTTTATTGAAATTTACCTGCACTTTTCCCCGTATACTCTTCCTCTCCCCCTTTCCTTCACATGAAGTATCTGTGCTCCTTCATAATGGCGGTCTGCTTGCTTGGGCCCTTATTTTCACATCTGCTCACTATTCAAGGACATTGCTGCAGCAGTTCTCCTCTCTATGTCTAGCATCATCAATTATTTCCTCTAATACCTCACTCTCATCAACATATAGTCATAGTGTTGATCTTCCAGTAAAGTCAAATGAAACGAAATGAAGTAAATCTGTCTTGAGTCTACATTCCTGTCTACTTACTGTTCTATTTCTTTGTTAATTCTTAGAGCAAAGACTAGAACTTGTAGAACTTGCTTATATTCACTACCTCCAATTCCTCTCCTTTTATTTTCATGTGAACCCCCTGCAATAAATCATTTTTTCCTACTTCTCCACAAAAATGCTACTGTCATGGTCAACAGTGACCTCCTCTTTGCTAAATTTGATGTTGATTCTCTATACCATCTTACTTGACTTAGAAACAACATTTGATGGTTGGCCACTTGCAACTCCTTCAATCATTTTCTTCATTTGGATTTCAGGATTCCCTTCTGGTATTTTTCTTCTTGACTTGCCACTTATACCCAGTCTCTTTGCTGACTCTCATCATCTCTCCTACTTACATATTTAGAGAAATATGTAAAGAAACCTCAGTTCTCAGATTTCTTCTGTTCTGAATTTATATCCACGCCCCTGGTAATATCAAATTTTATCTCCTCTGAACCTCAGAATCAAATATCCAAATATAATCCACAAATCTACTGGATTGCCTAATAAGTATCTAAAAATTTCACATATCAAAAACCATACTAATAATTCCCCCTCCAATTATTCTTTCTGATTTTCCCCATCTTGAGAAATGCCACTTCATCTTTCAGTTATTCAGACCAAAATCTGTACCTTACTGTAAGGTTGCAAATAAGAATCTAGAATATGAGATATCAGAGAAGTCAAAAGTATAACCAAAGGAAAAAAATCAATAATGCCCAAAATATTATTCCATGTATTAGTTTTCTAGGTTGCATAACGAAGTGCCAAAAATTAGGTGGTTTAAAAAATAGAAAGTTACTATTCACAGTTTTGAAGCCAGAAGACTAAAATCAGGGTATCAGCAGGGTCATACTCCCTTAGAAGATTCTAAGGAAGTATCTATATTAGGCCTCTCTTCTAGCTTCTGGTAGCCTTTGTCATTCCTCCCTTGTAAATTTGGCTGTCTTTTGCATCTCCTCACATGGCATTCTCTCTGTGTATGCATGTCTGTGTCTAACTTTCTCATCAGTCATAAAAGGACATCAGTCATATTGGAGTAGTTTCAACCCTACTCCAGTACAACCTCTTCTTAATTAATTACATCTGTAATGACTCTATTTCTAAATAAGGTCACATTTGAGGTACTGGTGATTAGGACTTCAGCATATGAATTTTGAGGAGGAAACGATTCAACCTTTAACATCCTACAAAGTAGAATTCAAGAAAGATATAAAATTATGAGAAAATAAATTTGTATTCATAATCCATAATGAATCAGTGATAATTATGTGTCAATATAGCTGCAACATAAATAAAACAAAATATTTTAGCATACAAGAAAAATTCAAAGAAATATAAATTAATTGGGAGATTTTTAGCAAATATCTTTCAGTCTATGACAAATCAGGCAATCAAAATAAATAGAGAAATATACTTAGATAATATAAAAATAAAGTTAAGTAGTAGATATATAGCAAATTACTTCACTAACAAATGAAATAAACTTATTTTGTTTTTAGGATCTACTGAATATTTTAAAAACATAGATCATATATTTGGCCAAATAATAATATGTATATGATGCTAGTATGTTCTAGGCTCTGTTCAAGTAATAATTCTGTGCTATTCACAATGTTACATAGAGCAAGAAGTTTACAAAAGTTTAAAGTTTAAAAACTGCCATCAGTATATTTTTAAAAAATAGGTTGAAGGGAAGTAGGTTGAAGGGTAAAAACATATGAGCTATGAATTCACAAATGAACTCATATCTTAAAATTGCAGTACTTTATTATTCACCAATAAAATAGACACAATCTAAGCATTAAACTCAAGAAGTAAATAATAAATGTAACTGCAAAAATATGTAATACAAATAATTAACCAGAAAGCAGACAATATATAGAACAAAGGCATAAAGTAAAATGGACTAATACCTGGAAATATGCTTTAAAAGAAAAGAAACAGATAAAAAGTAAATTTGTGAACAAATATTGACTATATTTAAATAATTATTTTAAACATTTTGCGTTTATTATCTTTCTAATTGATCTTGAATAAATTCAATTTATCAATCTAAACTTCTCATTATACTCATCGTTTATTCATTCACAAATTAAATTCAATGAGTCCTCTGGAAAACATAAATAACTAAAATAGACTCTGTATTCAACTTAAAGGGACCTATAATCTTGAAGAAAATTACTTCTACAAAAGACCGTGGATGCAGAGGATTCTTTAGGTGAGTTTTTTCACACTTTCAAACATGATTATCAGCCTATAACATGTTTCAGGGAATGAAGAAAATAAGGAAAGACAGACAGAGAGCCCTCTATTTAGCTATATTAATCTTTATACAAAGTTTGAAAACATAGAACCAAAAATATCAGTGACTAATGTCACTCAATGTAAATGTGGACGTTCTAAATAAACTATCAGCAAGCCAAAGTCTGCATTATATTTAATATACATGTAACTTTGTCCTACATTTTTTTTAAAAATTTTGCCTGCCTTGTATCCCTTACCACTACCTCTGTTAACAGTACTCTGTTTTTGTTTTATAAAAAAAATCTTTTACATTGTCATGTGTACTTTTTTGAAGCTGTAGACCAGAACTCCCTACTCTTTTGTCACAAGAGTGAAAAAATGAAGAAATCTGGCTTATCAGTCTATTTTATTCTTCCCAGTTATACATTTTCATTACATGTCAATAAATTTCCTTCCCTTTTTAATAATCTCTTACATGTGAGTTTCTGTTACATGAAACCAAAGCTAAAAATATATAAAACAATTAAAATCCACCACAAAAAAATAAGATTTATCTAGGAATTTAATGATAGTTTATTAATTAATCATTATTAATCATTTATCATATCAATAAGAAAATATTACCTCAAGAGAACCTGAATGCCATTTAATAATCCTTAATAATATTAACAAATAAAAAAAAACCATAAATGCAGGTGAATTTCCTAAAATTGTGTAAAATAATGTACTTTAAATCAAGAGCCAACATGAAACTTAATGATGATACACAAAAAAATCATACTCATTAAAACCAGGAGGAAAGCAAAGATGTCTGCAATTGCTCTTATTCATTAATATGATTCTGGATATTTCTGGCCAATGCATGAATAAATGAAACAGAAATAAGAGATAAAACTCTTAAAAAGGAAAGTATAAAAATTTTCAAATGACACAGTTATATATCTAGAAGCCCTAGAGAATCAACTGAGAACTATCAGATTTAATAAGAAAGTTTATTAACAGCTAGTTATATGATAAATATACTTGTCATAATATCTCTAATCATCTGAATTGGTAATAGATGTCTGTGGAAGGTAGTAGTGGGGTGTGTGTGGACAAAGCCTTCACTTTAATATCCAAATAATATGCCATGAGAAACCATCATTCATGTTGAAGGGAGTCAACTCCACCACCCCAGTATTCCTGAGAATTCCCCAGGATGGGTGTCTTTACATCCCACAAAACTATCCTTCTGAAGTGTCTCCACTTAACTCTTTTGTTTCTGTAAGTAGTTATCCAAGTTGCTGCAGCTCTTCCTACTCTATTATGCTTCAAAATATTCTCTTAATTCCCCAAATTACACCTAAAACAAACCTATCTTGTTTAAAAAAAATTATCAGATGTTTGAAGACAACATAAAGGAATTACAATCCATAGAATGAAATCTAAAAAGCAGATAACCAGGTCTCATTTTTCCTGTAGTCCACTGGCTAGAACCCACCTAGAGGTCCCTTTTCCTTGGATTTAGCCTGAACAATATTCTCCTTTTTAAAATCTGTCTCTATAGAGTCATAGATTAGAAGAACTCAACTTCCAACAAGGTGCCCTGTCTCCGGACAAATGAAAAAGAATGAAGGAAAAGAAAAGAAAAAACATATATAGCTAATAACCTTATCAGAGATGCCCCTGTGTCTTGAATGAATATCTAGTTCATTATTAAACAAAATGCTTAATATCTCAGTCCAGAAGCATCACTCTTTGGACACCATCCCCATATTCAGACTTCCTTTATATTTTCATGAATAAAAAGGCTTGATAGTATGGTTACTGAAAAGAAGAAGGGAGAAGATGCCTTAAAAAAAAAAAAAAAAAAAGGCTAGTTTCTACCTTCAAAGCCACGGGAAAAGAAAGTGCAGGCAATTTCAGAATAGCATTTTGCCTTGACTACTATCCATCAAGTAAGTATTCAGAGCTGTTGGGTTTAATCTCAGGTTACTCAAACTTAACATTTTGAAACAGCAAAATTCTATCATCCTCCCTAACCTATAAATGCAAATTCTATCCTTCCATTAGTTCTGGAAAAATACTATGGAGTTATTTTTGACTCCACTCTATAGTTTACCACCACATCTAATTCATTATCAAAACTTGTTGCTTCTATATTCAATATATCCAGAATCAATCATTTGCCACCACAACTACTACTATATCACAGATCCAAGCTGCAATTAGCTCTTGACTGCATTATTGCAATAGCCCCTAACTGATATTCATTCATTTAGGCGTGTACCCACAGCACTGATGACTGCTTACAAGAAAGGTTATATATCTCTTTTAATCAAACAATCAAATAAATGGTTTTCTATGTCACTTAAAATAAAAGCCAAGTTCCATACAATGGTCTAAAAGTCCTATAATATGTGGCACCATCTTCACTTCTCTGATGTCATCTTCTACCATTTCCCTTCTTATACAAGCCCTCTTTTCATTTCTTATATACACTGAATCTGCTTTTCCTGGAACATCTTTCCCTTACATATCTGCAGGCTCATTCTAGCACTTCCATGATCAGTAGCACTCCTTCTCCCCTTTAGCCTGTTCCTCACCATTTTCTTTATCCATTTATCACCATTTTACAGAGTATATATATATATTATTTTTTTGTTTGTTTTGTTTACTTTTAGTATTAGGTTGTCTTGTCCCTACTAGAATATAAGCTCTATGAGGACTGAAATACTAGGGTGTAGTGCAGTATCTAATGTTTTATCCTCAGTGATCATTTGTGTATAAATGAATAAATATATCACACATGTCACATTAGTATACAATACAAGCCAAAAAAATCAGTTGTAAAAATTCTACAAGGAGAAATGAAGTTCAAAAACTAATAATATAGCAGTGTGTACATGTCAGTCCCAAAACTCCCAATCGATCCTCCCACCCTCCCCCACCCCAAAACCATAAGTTTGTTCTCTAAGTCTGTGAGAGTTTCTGTTTTGTAAATAAGTTCTTTTGTATCATTTTTTTCAGATTCTGCATATAAGTGATATCATATGATATATGTCTTTCTCTGTCTGACTTAACTTCACTAGTATGATAGTCTCCATGTCCATCCATGTTGCTGTAGATGGCATTTGTTTTCACGTCTTTTTAATGGCTGAGTAATATTCCATTGTATATATGTACCATATCTTCTTTATCCATTCATCTGTTGATGGACATTTAGGTTGTTTCCATGTCTTGGCTATTGTAAACAGCATTGCAATGAACATTGGGGTGCAAGTATCTTTTGGAATTATGGTTTTCTCCAGGTATATGCCCAGGAGTGGGATTGCTGGGTCATATGGTAGTTCTATGTTTAGTTTTTTAAGGAACCTCCATACTGTTCTCCATAGTGGCTGTACCAGTTTATATTCCCACCAACAGTGTAGAAGGGTTTCCTTTTCTCCACACCCCCTCCAGCATTTATTGTTTGTGGATTTTTTGATGATAGCCATTCTGACTGGTGTGAGGTTGTATCTCATTGTAGTTTTGATATGCATTCTCCAATAATTAGCAATGTTGAGCATCTTTTCATATGCCTCTTGGCCATCTGTATATCTTCTTTGGAGAAATGCCTATTTAGGTCTTCTGCCCATTTTCTGACTGGGTTTTTTATTTTTTGATATTGAGCTGCTTGAGCTCTTTGTAAATGTTGGAGATTAATCCCTTGTTGGTTGCAATTGTTTGCAAATATTTTCTCCCATTCTATGGGTTGTCTTTTCATTTTGTTTATGGTTTCCTTTGCTGTGCAAAAGCTTTTGAGTTTAATTAGGTCCCATTTGTTTATTTTTGGTTTTATTTCCATTATTCTAGGAGACGGATGGAAAAAGATATTGCTGCAATTTATGTCAGAGTGTTCTGCCTATATTTTCCTCTGAGAGTTTTATAGTATCTGGTCTTACCTTTAGGTCTTTAAGCAATTTTGAGTTTATTTTTGACATGTACACACTGCTATATTTAAAATAGATAACCAGAAAGGACCTACTGTATAGCACAGGGAACTCTGCTCAGTACTCTGTAATAACCTAAATGGGAAAAGAATTTGAAAAAGAATAGATACATGTATATGTATAACTAAATCACTCTGCTGTACACCTAAAACCAATACAACATTGTTAATCAACTATACTCCAATGTAAAATAAAAATTAAAATTAAATAAATGAATTAAAGAAAGTAAGCAAAAAAGGAAAAAAGGGAAGAACAAAACAATCCAGAAATAAGTAAGGGACACCTTAATCAGAATACAAATCAAAATCAGTATTCTAGAATATAGCCTCAGCAACAAATAAAGTAACAGGAAAAGTATAGATCTGATCAACAAAAACACAATCTGGTTCATTGAAATCTCATAAAATAGTCAAATAATTGGCAATTCACAAAGAGGAGAGTCACAAATAAATATTAGGAATGAGAAAGTGAATCTCACTATAGAAATAGTAGAAATTTTTAAACTTAAATACTATATGCAAGTATATACAAAAATTTTGAAAAATCTAGATTAAAGGATGATTTTCATATAGATATGCAAGAGATATAGGAAAATAATAAGTGAAGAGGTTTGAATGCTGTCAAAGAAAATGAGAATGTAGACTGAGAGCTATTCTGCAGTCAGAGGGGTAGAAACTCCAGAGGGGAGTGCTCGTCAGCTTTACTGTCAGGGAAAATTCAAGTAAGCAAGGGTTCCATGAATGACTGGATTTGGCAGTTTGGAGTTATTTGATCGTAATATCTAATACCCCTCTGTGTTGTCAGTAATTGTGGGTTTCTGAGGGTGTACAAACTTAAGCCTAAGTAGACCCCTGCTGTGCCTTAGGAGGAATTGCCTTACAAAATGTGTGGCCTTAGTGCTACTGGTGGTGGTGTCTGGCTGTAAGGTCACTGACCTCAAATTTTTTTAAAAAATGCTTTATAGAAAAAAAAGCAATAACTGCTATATAGTTTATATCAATCTAGGTTAAAGAATAAAATGCTAATAAAGTATCTCATAAACACGTAAAAGCATTCAAAAGATTCACACCTGAGTATCCACACTGCATAAGTTCCAATAAAATCCACTCTTCCTCATTCTCAGAAATATACTAGTGGGCATTATATTTCTTACCATCTTACAATGAAGATGTAATCCTTATGAATATAAGGATTATTTTCAGTTCATCAAAAATTAACACCTCCTCTGAAAGTATAAATTCAGTGACAGCATCAAAAGCTCCTTAAAAATGTGATATAACTACTCTATTTAAAAAGTTCTATTTTACTTTAAATATTTCCAATCCTTATTATTGATTTCATTTCCAGCTGTCGTTTCATATTCGATATCTGTTTATTTTTTTCAGATTTATAAAATTGTGTTGCAAAATGCATCTTTATCCTAAATAAATTGTTGAAGATCCAATTATTTTAGAATTAATACTACCCTAAATCAACAGTTTATAAAGGCAAAATCCAAACATTAGAAATATAATTACATATAGACAAATAATTGACACACTGTATTGTATTGGGTTCACACGTGTGAATATAAGTCATATTGGAAGAAAGACTTCTCCGTTAGTAGACTTTTTATTTTACTAGATCTTTTTCCTGGAAATCACCCATGACTATGGTACAATCCTTATCCTCTTGGAAATTCCACCACAATGTCTTTTATTATTTTTATTTTTTTAGGTATATCTAGAGGAATGTATTTAGAAGGATTCTTTCTATTACCTATATCCATTCCCTAGACATCTAACATGAGTGTCTTCAATCTTTTAGGATTTGTGCTATTCACCTAGTTTACAAAATCATTATGTTAGCTTCTTTGAAACGATTCTTTCAGATTACCTCAGACGAAAAGAGTTCAAAGTAAAAATACATTAGATTATAAAGAATATCAGAAAATTGCAAGAGAGTGAAAGCCAACATTCAGTATGAATCAGGATCTAATAGGAAATCTAGTGGTTGGACAGTGGTAACCCAACAGCATTTCTGACAGTTGGCCTTGAAAGATGGAATTTCAACAGATGTTACTGAGATGGAGAAGGCATCCCACATATTAGGTATAATTGACCTTGGGACACACATAAGAAGAGAAAATAAAATCACTTCTGAGCTCTTGGACCTTGGGACTGGGTAGTATTTCCAAACATGAAAGTCAAAAAGAAAGAATACAGTTTTGAACAGAATGTAGTGAGACTGGATTTGATCATGCAGCATTTTTTTTCCTTTGATGTGGGGAAAAAGTGGAATTCCTGCAAGAAATCAGCATAATCTGTTAGTAACAGAACACTAGAATTCCTTTACAAGGAGTACAGCCGTCCTACACACTTACATTTACTCCCATTTCCTTCCCTTTGGTGCTTTTTCTCTGCACGGGGAAATTCATACCTTTTCTTCGTGAGCTTTTCACGCAATATTCTTTAGGATATGCTTCTGAAGACTTTCAAAATTATATTATCCTCTTGATGGAAACTATAAATCTGTGAACTCATAGATTGAGGAAGAGCTAAAATATTCTCAAAATCTAAATATTTTCTTCTCCTATAATTTCTCTGTTTTTTTCCAATTTATCAGTAGCTATTTCTAGAGCCAATACAACTTCTTATTTTTAAATCTGTACTACTTTAGCAAGAACCATATCTTATTTTATTTATTGACATCTTGAAATAAGAGGACAATAAGCATTCTTTCCTTGAATTAACTCAAGTTCTTAATCTATATATTATTTTCTTAAAGAACTCTAACTTCAGTCTTCCTTAAATATTTGATCATGTTCAAAAACAGTACCTATCATTTACTGAGTGGTTTCTGTTACAGGGATATTATGAGCTAAATTGTGGACACCCCAAATTCATATCTTATAGCCCTAACTGCTAGACCTGAGAAAGTGACCTTATTTGGAAATAGGGTTGTTGCAGATGTAATTAGTTTAGAAAGGGTCATTAAGATGGGCCTTAATTCCAATGTAAATGTGTTCTTATAAAAATAAAATAGGATACAGAGAGAATGCCAGGTGAAGAGGAAAGCAGAGAAGTACATGCCAAGGAATACTAAAAATTGCCAGAAAACCAGCAGAATCTAGGGGAGAGGAATGGAACAGATTCTCCCTCAGCACCCTCAGAAGGGACTGTCTTTATGACTATAACACAGAAACTCTGCCTAGTTTCCAGCTTGCTGCCCTGCAAAATTCAGACTCAAGACTGCAACATCAACTCTTACCACAGTCTCCAGCCTGCCAGCCAGCCCTACATATTTTGAACGGCTAGCCTTTAGAACTGTGTGAGTGAATTCCTCAAAATAAGTATTATCTCTTCGATAGATAAATAGATTCTAGACAGATAGCAATATATCTGTATCTATATCTATCTATATCTATATCCATGTATCTATATGAGAGAGGTCCTGTTGGTTCTGTTTCTCTGGAGAACCCAGAGTAATACAAAGAAATTATGCAATAGCCTAATAAGGAAGTTATAATTACTCTCATTTTACATATAATTCTACTGATAAATTTAGTAACTTGCTCATCACATAGCTTACAGGTGACAAACCCAAGTCTCTGACTCCATAGGGCATTATTTTAAGCATTGTGATATTCAGTAATATCTTAATTCAAATTGTTCTCTGTTTCTTCATGTGACGTTAGGGAGGATATTTCCCTGTTATTCTTTTAGTATATTGAGAAAAAACTGTAACTGCATCTTTCAGAACGCATACATACACTTCCAAGAATGTAGAAATTGAGAAGATGTAGTGCCTTGAAAAATATTTCAGATATTTGGTCAAACCACTAAGATCATTAAAGTTAGCCCTACTGTGAACTCCTACCTGATCCTCACACATGCAAAGAAATGCTCCTGTTGAATGTATGAAATTTAATCACAAACTCATTTCAGAAATTCTACAGACTAGCCACATACCTCCAGGTGAGTCTCATAACTTTAGTGGTTTCTGTTTCTTACATTCAATTTAGAAATATTCTCCCTTTTATATACCTAAAATATACACTTATGCTCTGTACAGCCTTTGTAACTGCAAATAACATCATAAGATCACCTTGGCCTTCCAGGGCTAATGTATGTAGAAATGCTAAGAGGCAGTTCTTCTGAGGATGAACTGGCAAAAATTCCAGATGCACAAGATGGTATTACTGTCTTGAGAATAAGTCACTGGAGCATTCACAAAGTGATAGCTAGTGCTAACAAAGCAATTTGAAAGAAACTTTAAAATAAATGTTTGAAATATTCAAAGATAAAAATGAAGAACTAAATCCATAACATAAGAAGAGAGCACTTTGAAAATTGTTGCTTTAAAAAACCCCAACAAAACAGATTTTAGAAACTGAATGAATATAATTTAAAATAAAATTATATAAAATGAAAAACAGTTGTATCATGATGATACTTTTGAGGCTTCTCTCCAATAATAACTGGTACAAAAGCTCCAGGATTCTGAATATGTAATTGTATGTGTGTGTGTGTGTGTGTGTGATTGAAAATTATACTTTGAGTAGCATAGTTTAGTTAAATAAGGGTAATCACTTTAAAAATCATTAATTTCCATCTCCCTTCTAAAGTGAGGAAAAATGTAATTTCAGGTTGCAGAAACTATGTAAGACATAAACGCTGACTAAAATTTAGTGTGGATATAATTATTAAAGATAACCACCTATTTTGATTTCCAGATTTTTAGTTTTGGGATTATGATTTCCATAAAGAGATACATTTTGAGGAAGCTTGCTGAGCTATGATTCACTATTTGGAAGTAGTAGTCACGTTGTCTTTATAAATGGAAGATATGTTTTTTGACCTTAGGCTTATTAGATAGATATCAAGGCCTAACCTGGTCACACTCTTCCCTCCTGTGGATCTCTGTTGCCTGGAAATAATTCTGGTAATCACCTTGATTTACAGCAAGCTACTCAGCCTACTAAATATACATCTTACTTCTTTATGTACATCCTACTATCTAGAATAAAGCCTTGTTAGTTTTTTCCTACTTAATATATGTGATTTTCATTTTATTTATTGAACATTTAAACATATTATACATGAAAATAAAATGGAGAAAATCACACTACCTCTGCTTAATAATTTCTAGTGAAATATATTTGCAGCATCTAAGAAAAGCATTGATTACAAAATGTAGCAAGGATTAAATGATTTTTCCCTAGATTTATTTTCTACCCTCGGTCGCTGATCATATTTCCTTCAGTGATTTTAATTAGTCTTTTCCTTAGGCATGTGGCTAGGAAAGCTTTCTATAAAATAAAAGAAGTAACACCTATAGAATAAGTTAGTAGAAATAACTTGGGCTGCATTCTGTTCTTCAAATCTCTAAGGATCACTTCAAGGGAGAATTGCTAACTAACAATACCGTAATCACTAATGGAGTGACAGACTGGGTACCCCAGGCTAATCAGTAGATCAGAATATAATCACATGATTTTAAATACTACATCAGATACTTTTCTGATACTTAAATGATCTTTGTGGCTTTGGCTTGAAAGCTATTTAGATGTATGATGAAGACTATCCTCTAAAGAAATAAAAATTAAAATTGGGAATCATTAGTACCATGCCTTAGACTGTCATTGCTGTCTATACTTTCTTATTCGTTTCCCATCTTATATCCCTCCTCCCACATAATGGCTTCACTTTAATTCTCAGATCTACAAATTTCTAGCAAGGAGTCATGTTAAACAAAAATGAATGAATTATATGTCCATGCTTCATCTTGATTGATTTTTCACTTAATGAGTGGAATTTAAAGATAATTTGAAAAAAAAAAAAAAACAAAACAGGAGAGTGTTAACAGTTGTAACATTTTTTAGTTCTACTTGCAGCTTTTAAGTTTCATCTTTCAAATAAAACTTAAGAATGCTATTTATTTAAATACCAGCCATCTTTTGAACATTTAGGTAGACTATAAACTTGATGCCCAGCAGAACTTCTTAGGAGATCTCTCTCTGTATATATCGTTTTCTCTCTCTCTCTCATTTTCAATAATTTATTAGATGCCAACCTTAAACAACTAAGGCTAAGTCCATGTAAAAATTTCAGGAATTTTGGTGGAACAAGACAGGCAGAAGGTTGCACCATTATTACTGAGATATATGGTCACCAACAGCTGTCTTCTTTTGAAACTCAATCTATTTGGGGGTTTTCTGTATGGTAACTAACTAACTAACTATATATAAAAATCATATATAATATCATATACTTATACATAAATATATACTATATAAATAAAATATTATATATGTATACATATATATGTATAAAATGAGTTTGATGAGAAACATATATAAACCTTACAATATAAAATACATTGTACTCTATAGGCAACCATAATATTACTTTTATTTTTACTTACATACTTTATATTTTATCAAGTGCATTCAATATTTTTGAAAGCAATTCTTCCCTTCTTTTAAGATGTCCAGCATTTCGAGCTCAAGATTTAACTGATTGTACTATTTCTGTTTGCATATTTTTGTGGAAAGGGTCAAAAATTATTAATGCACTTCTCAGTCTTTTCTCCTCTCTTTGCTCACATGAGGTTCTGAGTGAGCAGAACCAACCAAGTTGGTTCCCCATACTTGCAGGATGAGGATTGTGGTAGGGCAAAATGGTAGAAAGAACAAAGGCAACTCAGATTATCACAGGAAAATGGACAGAGTGAAGGATGAACCGTTTTCCCTCCAGCATAGCAGAGGGCATAGCATAAGTTAGAGAAAGAAATTGCGAAGAGATATGGGAAAGTGAGCTCAACTGAGGGTGAGAGGCTCTCAGCAACTTTAGAAAAGACAGAGTTTTTAATAAGAATTTCTCTGGACAGTATGCTTAGATGTCCTCCAATGTTATTGAGATAAGGTGCAATGATTGACATTTCTTCAGCTCTAAGCATGGCTCACATGGGCCACGGTTTTGATAAAGTGACATATTCTACTCAGGTAGAGTGGTTAGATTACCAGCCACCCCAGCCCTCCCCAAGACAGTAAACAGGTCTTGTAAGGTATGGCAATATAAATTTGAAATAGTACATCAAAACTACATTATAATAACTTATTTGCAAAAGAAAAAGATGACAGTTCTAGAAATAATTTTAATACTTGGTATTGTTTATTAATTTTTATTAAATGATATTGTTTATATTTTAGCATTTGCTGGCTCTATTAAATAATTCTCAAGACAAGAATAGGGGAGCATGCCTCAGGAAGAAATTAATAATATAATGTAGCAAAATTTTGGATATGGAGATGGATTTAAAGCAATTCAGGATATACTGAGTAATACTTAAATCCCCTCACCTTGCAAATTATACAGTTTTAATATGAGTATATTGGTTTCCTTCAGGTATGTTAGGTCAGAAAAGAACATGAAATCTTTTTTTATTATTTATTGAGTAATTCGAGGGAAGAAAGCAGGCAGAATTGTTGGTATTGTTGGTGTGGCAAGCACCACCAAACTAGGCTTTTTTTTTTTTTTTTTTGGCTGTGTTGGGTCTTCATTGCTGCGTGCGGGCTTTCTCTAGTTGTGGCGAGAGGGGGCTACTCTTCGTTGCCGAGCATGGGTTTCTCATTGTGGTGGCTTCTCTTGTTGCGGAGCACAGGCTCTAGGCACACAGGCTTCAGCAGTTGTGGCACGCAGGCTCAGTAGTTATGGCTCGCAGGCTCTAGAGCACAGGCTCAGCAGTTGTGGCGCACAGGCTTAGTTGCTCCATGGCATGTGGGATCTTCCCAGACCAGGGCTTGAACCTGTGTCTCCTGCATTGGCAGGCAGATTCTTAACAACTGTGCTACCAGGGAAGCCCCAAACTAGGCATTTTAATTTTGCTGATGGGACCACCAGAAAGCTAATTTATGATGAAATGAAACTTGCTTTTTAGGTCTAAGTAAATTTGCTTTTCAAATCATTAGTGACCAAAATATACAAGTCACATTAATTTATTTATGACTTTAGGTTTAAAATATCATTGCAGAGGTGAGTGCATATTTTTATTTAAGTTATAATAAGGTCAGATTTTAATGACTGAAAAAAAATCATATTATACCATTATTGATGCCCTATGCATTGAAATCTCTCCTTTTCATTTAATAATTGGTAGAATAATATTTAGTATATTTTGAATTATAAGCCAAATTCACTTGAACTTGGAGATGTTTATTTGTTCACCCCCTTTGGCAAAAGAAATCCAGCATGCTGAGTTTGTCTGGTGATCATGTGGGGAGAATTGCCACCGAAACTTAGGCTGTTCAAACTACCTCCCAACAGCATTTAGAGTAATCATTGCTAGCAAGGTATTGAAACAGATCTTAGTCCTATAAACAGTGTTCAAAGCCAATGCCTTGCTCTGGAACGCAGTTTCTGCCACATAAATCATAGATGCCATAAAAATCACTTGACAGGAGAGGTGAAATTGATAGGTGATTACTACTGAAAGTGATTGACAGCAAGACAATGCAAAACATCTCTGACTGAGGGAAATGTGGCCCATAGGGGACTGCTTTTTCAACCCACAAGAAACGGTTTCTACTAGAATAAATAGGAAAATGCTCTTAGGTTAGACATTTCTCCTAAAATGACTGATTATGAGAAAGAAAAAAGAAGCAGAACTCCACATATTGAGGAATAAAGGTGACCTGACTTTTGCTTCCTATAAGGTAATGATTCCCAGACTTGTACATACATCACAGTGATTAGTGATGCTTATGAAAAATGGAGATTCCTCATCCTCACTGCAGACCTAGAGAATTATAACCTCAAGGATGGAGCTGTGGTCTCAGCACTTTTAAAAAAGTCTCACAGATGATTATCATAAAGAGTCAAGTTTGGGAACCACAACTAAGGAATAATTTTACCATAGTCCCTTAAAAATATTTAGCTTCTACCCAACATAAAGTCTATTTTTATCATCTTCATGTCCTGTATACCACTGATTTTACATTACTATATATTTACACTGTACTAAATTGTTTTTTATATTATCATGATTAAAACTTTCTAATCTCTAGAACAGATTGAGCAATATCACTGCCTTTTTCTTGTAACTTCAAATAGTATCTATTATCTAAAGACTGAGATTCAATCTCTTTCGATCAAATTCGAAGTATTTGATGATTTCACCCCATTCTTTATTTCAACACTTATTTATTGTAGCAGATTCTCAGCACTCCATGACCATGCCAAGCATTTCCAGACAATGAGGCTGGGATGGCAAGAGTATCAGTTTCATTATTTTTGTAAACAATAGTATTCCAGAAAGAGGAGTCAACAGAGATATTTAAAGTTATCCAGGGATTTAAACTAGCAAGATAGGAACAGACAAACAAACAACAACAAAAAAGTCAAGGAATTAAGAGTATCCAGTATGCTGGGGAGTGGATATTTGGAACAGTGGATCAAAATAGTTAGGATTAATTGAAAGGATTATAAAACTAGGAGGGAATGATAGGCTGCAGTGACAGGAAACAAATAGAGGGACCAGAGGACCGATGAGGAAACAATGCAAGTTCACTGGAAGAATGGAAACAACTGAACATCTGGATGGACAAAAACACCAAAGAGAGATATTATCAATTTTGTTATAGAAAATTTCTGGAATTGTCCAAAATCAGCCTAAATCGGTGGGTTCTTGCTATGGTGGAAATAAAGATCATTGGCTTTGAAATGATACAACTACTCTTAGATAAAAATGTTGAATTATTTATACATCAGGATGTTACCAAGAGTTTGGGTAATAGGGTAAACAGTGAATAAGGGACTAAAATGTTCTTGAGAAAATTGGGGAGTGTGTGGAAGAAAGTGACAAAAATAGAGAAGGAGGTATAAAAATCACATTATATGGACTTCAAATAAGTAGAAATTTTTGAATGTGGTAGAATGATTTTCTGGAATGAAAAGAGGCAATGAAGATAATTCCAGCATTTTGTCCTGGCCCTAACATGGTATGAGTGCAAAAGCTAATTCCTTATAATTAATAAGGTTTAATATGTCAACAAATATAAACTAATCATTTATTACATGTTTAAAACTATGATATATTTTTTAAGTGAAGTGGGGTGGGTAGGTACACAGATTAATAAAATGCACTTCTTACCCTTAAGATGAGCTAACAATCTAGTAAGGGAGACAGATCTGCACACACAATTATGTATGAACAAGAGAAGGAGATCAAAGCAGTTAAAAATATTGAATGAATTCTAAATAAGGACAATTTTGCATCAGGATTTCAAATATTGAATCTGCTCATTATGGTGTAAAGAACTCATTTTTAAATCCAGTTCAGGGGCTTCCCTGGTGGCGCGGTGGTTGAGAGTCTGCCTGCCAATGCAGGGGACACGGGTTCGTGCCCCGGTCTGGGCAGATCCCACATGCCGCAGAGCAACTAGGCCCGTGAGCCACAACTACTGAGCCTGCGCGTCTGGAGCTTGTACTCCGCAACAAGAGAGGCCGCGATAGTGAGAGGCCCGCACACCGCAATGAAGAGTGGCCCCCGCTCGCCGCAACTAGAGAAAGCCCTCGCACAGAAACGAAGACCCAACACAGCCACAAATAAATAAATAAATAAATAAAAAATTTTAAATCCAGTTCATTGATATAGGGAATGATTTGGTCCCCTGGGCTGGAATGTGAGAAGAAAAACTATAAATTTGTAACTCACTTCTATTATTATTTAAATGAAAATACTAAAGCCTTAAGTTGATGCTGGAAGTGAAGTTAGTATTTTTCTTGATAGAAAGTGAATCATCTCATGGGAGAACACCAAAGAAGTGCAGAGCAAGAGGCTGAATGGATCCTCAACTTGCCTGATTTATTGTATTAAAGAGAAGTTCATGAAGAAATGTATAATTTTTACTTGTTTAGAGTTAAGAGAAAAAGATAACTCTGCATTTGTCAAAATTATTTTATACTACTTATAATTTGTTTTACTACATATGTAACTATTTGCCAAAAAAAAAAAAAAAAAAAACTTTGTTGATGCTATGGGCTAGCAAGTGTCCAAAAATGTAATTAATGTGACATCTGAATGTGACTCATCAGGCTTGGATCCCCTCTTTCATTAATTACTTCATTCAACACTTAAACAGTCCTGTTTTTATTAAAGTTCAGTGGTAGAAACAAACTACAAAATCACACAAACAAAAGTCAAATAGTAATTATGTCAAGCTAATCCTGAAGAATTAGTGCTTGAGCTGATATTCTGAAGGATGAGAAGGAACTAAGTAAAAAAAGGAGAAGAAACATAACAAGGTGTAAGTTTCTGTAGTATGAGAACTTATTGGCAAGTTCACAGAACTGGAAGAAGACCACCATTACTGGACACAGGGAGAGAGAGGGACCTTAGTATGAAAGGAAGATAAACATGAAGTAGTGGGACAAACTACACAGGATTTTTTGGCCATGTTTAAGACATTTTACTGCATATTTGGAAAGAAAAGAAACCATAAATATCAGTTAGCACTGACCTCAATAAATATGCATAACAAACAAGCACAAAGATCTCAGCAGCATACAATGGTTAAGATTCTTTAGCTCACAAAACAAAAACAAAAAAAAAACAAAAATTTGAGGTGGGAGCGGGGCTTGAGGGGGGCAGTTTAGATCTGCTCCTCATGTATCTTATTCTCCTTTTAGCCATGGGCTAGCCTGGACAACTATTTTTAGTGATGGCAGAGGCACTAAAAGTCAGGTGGAAAATCCCGAGGCCTCTGAAGACCTGGTCTTGGAACTGGATCCCTTCCACTTCCAGTTTCACCTATTGGCCAAAGCAAGTCATATGGCTGGATCTAAAGTCAAGGAGTGGGGAAATATATTCCAATCCTCTACTGGGGATGGAAAAACAGTGAAAAATTCTGAGTATTAATCTAATGTACCTTATTATGGAACTAAGGAAAAGGTTAAGTGTGCACACACATGTGTGTGTGTGTGTGTGTGTGTGTGTGTAAGAGAAAGAAGGTAGAGAGAGGAGAGAAAGATAAGGTAAATAATATTACCTTTTAAAAAGATTTTTATTTAATATGGAGAAATAAGGTCTATCTATGTATCTATGCAAGTACGTATGTTGTGTGTATCTATCACTTGTCTATTCCTGACTATCTCTATCTATCTATCTATTTATCTATCTATCTACCTACCTATCTACCTATTTATCTACCTATCTATCTATATATCCATCTATGTAGAGAGGTCTCTGTAGTATTCCTTGTAAGAAACAATGGTTCCTTAGACTTGGATGAGAGAGGTGGTGAAAAAGAACAGTGGATAAATTTGGAAGGTATTTAAGAGACACAATCAAAAAGACAATGATGCCTTGATTACAGGGATAGAGTGAGAGAGGTTAGTGAAGACAGTGGTAAGGTTTCTGGATTGATAAATTGAATGCATGATGATGCCATTCATTGGAAAGGAAGCAGCAGAAAGGACCGGATTTAAAAACCTGGATCATGGTTTGGGAATATACAATCAAAGGTGGTTTTGACACATCCAAAAAGAGATATTCATCAGAAAATTGAACTTTTAAGATCTGACTCTTAGAGGGAGATCCCTCTAAGATTAGATGACATTACCTAGGAGGAACATCGAGAAACACTGATGACCTCGGTCTTCATAAAAAGTCCAAGTAGAGGAAGGTCAGTCTGCCTGGGGAGTGCCAAGAAGTAGATAGAAAGGTAAGAGGAAACCCAGGGAATGGTTGTGTCATGGAGCCAAGTGAGGAGTGTGCTTCAAACAAGAAGCAAGTAAACAAGAGTCAAATGCTGCTTTGAGATCCAATAAAATGAACATGGAAAAGTTTCCATTCAATACACTCATTTCTGACATAAAGTATTTTAACAAAAAATGTGATTTGGTTTAAAATTGGGATGTAGGGTGGTAGCTTTTAGGTGAAAAGTATTCACGCAAGGGTTTGTGTGCTTTTACTTTTACATGGTACTTAATTTTTCTAGAAAAATCACCAATGACCCCCTCACACACCCCCCCACACACGCCAAAACAACCAACCAACACCAACTACAAAAATAAACAAATATATGGTTATAGGACTATGCATCTCATATCCCTGGGATTTTGTCCTTCTTGCCTCTCTAATTCCTTCCTATGTAAAAGTAAACACTCTTCAAACTCTTGCTAGAGCTAAAAATAATATGTGCACATAAAAAGTGCAGGGTAATGTCTTAAGGGAATGTGGTACTTCTCTAAGAGCAATTATAGCAAATAGCAGCATGCCAACAGGAGCTGTTGAAAGTTATGTTGCTGATCTGCTCTTGGACGGCAGCGTATTGGATATCACTTGTGTGTGTGGCAAAAATAATACCTTAATAAAACACATCAGGCACATGTGAAGCACTAGGCTGAAGTGTGATATGTTTAAAATTATATATTTTAAGTTTTTTGTGTACTGAGTGTGGGGAGTACTACAATTAATTCAGGGGTCAACTTTCTGTTTGGAATGTCTCTACTTCACATTATGTCTTAAACAGACTGCTGCCAAATTAATGTTTGAAGTAAGAAATATGTTGAAATTCAAATGAATGTGAAACCTTTGTTTTTGACTACAGAGAAGCTACCCTGATCCATTTAATACTAATGACGTTAAGTGCTGATTATGAGTACCAGAAATGTTCAGTAGAGTGATTTTTATGTTCTTGTATGATTTAGATTCACATTGAATACTAAAACAGGGAAATGGGGTGCCAGCTTTTTCCTCAGGAGAAACTGTTATCAAAGTCAACACTTCTCAGAAAATAGTAAGTACACTGGCAAACAAGCTGACACAAACCTTTACAATTGTTTTAGAAACTGATATATTTGAATGCTCAAAACTTTGTGTGATAGAACATATGGAGCAATTCAAAGAAATTGGTAAAAAAAAAAAAAAAAGCCCACAAAACTGTATTTTTACACCTATGATAGTAGCATATTGTATTGTGAAATATAAATTAGATTCTTTAAAATGATATCCAAGGACATTCAAGATGGCTGAGGTGTAGGTGGACATGGAGTTCATCTCTCTCCATGGATGTATCAGGAATACATCTACAGATGCAACAATTCTCACAGAACACCAGATGAAAACTAGAAGAAGACCTTGGACACCAGGTAAAAAGGACACCTTGGACACCAGGTATAAATATCCCTGCATAACTGGGTAGGATGGAAAAAAGAAGGGAGAAGAGAAGGAGAGGAAGCAGGATGGGATCTGCACCCTGGGGCGGGGGAGCTGAAGCAGAGGAGAGATTCCCAAATTCAGGGAAACCCCCTCTCTGATGGGGAAATCGATTGGAACAGAAGGAAGCATTTGAGGCTGTCAGAAGAGGGTGAAGCAGCCGATCTGTGGCAGACAGGACAGAATGAGAAATACACAGACGGTCCATACTGCGGCCCTACGTGCTCCGGACCGAGACGTGTGTTCTCAGGTGTGCGAGGGGGGCTGGGGGCTGGTGAGTGTGGAATGGAGAACTGGCTCGAGCAAGAACTGCTGTTGGCTGTGGGGAGACGGACTGAGTGGATGGGAGGGAGGAAAACTGCAGCAGGGAGTGCCTATGGAGGAAGACCGGACTGCCATGGAAGCAGGGCTCTACTGCTGAGTCACACACAGGGGGAGGAACCACTATTGTAACCTCTCTCTCCCCACACACTGGCGCCTGCCGACAACAATAAAAGAAGCCTGCTCTGGGCTGGCTCTCGCGTGCTGGTTGCCAGATGCCAGAAAAGGCCCTCACTAGGGCCGTATCTCTTGCGCCCATGGCTGCCGGCTTCCCTGTGCATCTGGCGCCACCGGGGCTCCCACAAAACAAGTAGTCATACCACCTCTGCACCTGGTCCTCACAGGGGCGACCCAAGAGCTCCAAGGCAGCCTCAGGACCAGACTCCTGTGGGTGGACCACATGCAGAGGTGGGGATAAAACCAAAGCTGAACCCCAGGGACGGGACGACTAAGGAAGAAGCCCAGAAAATATTTCCATCAGCTGTACAAGCTGCAGATTAAATCCCCACGATCAGCTAGGTAGACCCTGTGTCTATGGAACATCTGAGTAGACACTGAGTGTACCCACAAATGAAAACGGTCTAGCTCTGGTGGCTGTGGACTTTGGGGGCAGCATACACAGCAATTGGGTTAGATCAGAGTCTGAGTGGACCCCACAGGGACCACGGCAGGTCCAGAGACCACTCCAGAGGCAGAGGAGGGCCTCTTGAGGAGGTGGAAGTGGCCTGTGGCTCATGGTGTGTGCAACGACACTTAAAGCAGAGACTGCAGGGAAACATAATTATTACTATTATTATATTATGTAATTATTACTACTCTGTTTTGATTGAATCAGTTGTTGGTTCTGGCTTTTTTTTTTTTTGCTTTCTTTTTCTTTCTTTTTTGTTTGTTTTTTGTTGTTGTTTTAGTTTTTTTTATGTAGTCGTTTGGGATCTGTGTTTTATAACATGTTTTTAATTTTTTTAATATATTTCCATTTCTACTTTGCTTTTCTGTTGTCCTGTGTCTTTTCCCTTTTTATTTTATTTTTATTATTTTTAAATCATTTTTATCGGTTTGTTCTGTTTCCTTCCATTATTCTTCAGTTGGCACACTGCTTTGGTTTTGTTTTTAGGTTATGTGTTTTTGTTAATTTTAATCCTAATTGTTTGATTTCGTTTTTGAGGTCTTCTATTTGTCTGGTTGTTCTCTTGCTTTTTGTTTTATTTGGTTGTGTTTTTGTTTCTTTTACATGTGTGTGTATTTCCTTGTTTCTGTTTTTGTTTGTTTGATTTTGTTTTTATGATTTCTCTGGGGTTTTGTTTGTCTTTTTTTCCCTTAATATATTTTATATTTTACTATTTTTTTTTACATTTCTATTTCTACATTCTTTTCTGTTGTTCTTTCTTCGACCCCCTTTTACCTTTTTTTTGGGGGGGGTTGTTTTGTTTCTTTGCTTCATTCTTCATTTGGCACTCTGCTTTCGTTTTGTTTTTTGGTTTTGTGTTTTTGTCAGCTTTCTTTTTAACTGCTGGATTTCGTTCTTGGGTTCTTTCATTTTTCTGGTTGTCCTCTTGCTTTTTGATTTATTTGGCTCTGCTTTTGTTTCTTTTGTGTGTGTGCATGTTTCCTTGTTCCTGTTTCTGTTTGTTTGATTTTACTTTTTGCCATTTGTCTGGGGTTTTGTTAGTCTTTTTCTTTTTTTTTCTTTTTTTTTTTTAACTCCCCTTTATTGCAGGGATGAGTGACTTACGGGGTCTTAGTCCCTCGACCAGAAGTTGGGCCTGAGGCTCTGGGGTGGGAGCACTGAGTCCAGGACTCTGGATTACTAGAGAATTCCTGGCCTAAGGGAAGAATAATTGCTGAGAGCTCTCACAGAGGCCTCTATCTGAATCTGAGACCCGGCTCTACCCAACTGCCAGCAGCTCCAGGTGCTGGACGCCTCACACCAAACAACAAAAAAGACAGGAACACAAACCTACCCATCAGCACACAGACAATCTAAAGTCATACTAAGCTCACAGACACCCCAAAACACACCACATGACATGGTCCTGCTCATCAGAGGGAAAAGACTCAGCTCCACCCACCAGAATGCAGGTACCAGTCCCTCTGATCAGGAAGCCTACGAAAGCCACTGGACAAACATCACTAGCTGGGGCAGAGAACAGAAGCAAGAGGAACTACGACCCTGCAGCCTGGGAAAAGGAGACCTCAAATACGGTAAATTAGACAAAATGAGAAGAGAGAGAAATATCTTGCAGGCAAAGGAGCAAGATAAAAACATAAAAGACAAAGTAAATGAAGAGGAAAAAGGCAAACTACTCGAAAAAGAATTCAGAGTAATGATAGTAAAGAAGTTCCAAAATCTTGAAAATAGAATAGAGATAATACAAGAAACTTTTAACAAGGACCTACAAGAATTAAAGAGCAAACAAACAGTAATGAAAAACAAAATAACTGAAATTAAAAATACTCTAGAAGGAATCAAGAGCAGAATAACTAAGGCAGAAGAACGGATATGTGAGCTGGAAGATAGAATGTTGGGAAAAAAATACCACAGAGCAGAATAAAGAAAAAAGAATGAAAAGAATGGAAGACAGTCTCAGAGAACTATGGGACAACATTAAGTGCACCAACATTTGAATTACAGGCGTCCCAGAAAAAGAAGAAAAGAGAAAGCTTTGAGAAAATATTTGAAGAGACTATACTCGAAAACTTCCCCAACATGGAAAAGGATATACTCAATCAAATCCAGGAAGTGCAGAGAGTCCCATACAGGATAAACCAAAGGAGAAACACACCAAGACACATAATAATCAAACTAACAAAAATTAAATACAAAGAAAAAATATTAAAAGCAGGAAGGGAAAAGCAACAAATAACATAAAAGGGAATCCCCATAAGGTTAAGAGAGGATCTTTCAGCAGGAACTCTACAGGCCAGAAGGGAGGGGCAAGATATATTTAAAGTGATGAAAAGGAAAAATCTACAACCAAGATTCCTCTACCCAGCAAGGATCTCATTAAGATTCGACAGAGAAATCAAAACATTTACAGACAAGCAAAAGTTAAGAGAATTCAGCACCACCAAACCAGCTTTACAACAAATGCTAAAGGAACTTCTCTAGACAGGAAACACAAAAGAAGGAAAAGACTTACAAAAACAAAAACAATACAATTAAGAAAATGGTAATAGGAACACACATATCAATAATTACCTTAAATGTAAATGGATTAAATGCCCCAAACAGAAGAAAAAGACTGGTGGAATGGATAAAAAACAAGACCCATGTACATGCTGTCTAAAAGAGACCCACTTCAGACCTAGGGACACATACAGACTGAAAGTGAGGGGATGGAAAAAGATATTCCATGAAAATGGAAATCAAAAGAAAGCTGGAGTAGGAATACTTATATCAGACAAAACAGACTTTAAAATAAAGACTACTACAAGAGACAAGGAAGGACACTATATAATGATCAAGGGATCAATCTAAGAAGAAGATGCAACAATTGTAAATATCCATGCATCAAACATAGGAGCACCTCAATACATAAGGCAAATGCTAATAGCCATAAAAGGGGAAATCGACAGTAACACAAAAATAGTTGGTGACTTTAACACTCCACTTACACCAATGGACAAATCACCCAAAATGAAAATAAATAAGTTAACACAAGCTTTAAATGCCACATTAGATGAGATGGACTTAATTGATATTTATAGGACATTCCATCCCAAAACAACAGAATACAATTTCTTCTCAAGTGCACACGGAATATTGTCCAGGATAGATCACATCTTGGGTCACAAATCAAGCCTTAGTAAATTTAAGAAAATTGAAATCATATCAAGCAACATTTCCGACCACAATGCTATGAGACTAGATATCAATTACAGGAAAAAATCTGTAAAAAATACAAACACATGGAGGCTAAACAATACGCTACTAAACAACCCAGAGATCACTGAAGAAATCAAAGAGGAAATCAGAATATACTGAGAGACAAATGACAACAAAAACACAACGTTCCAAAACCTATGGGATGCAGCAAAGCAGTTCTAAGAGGGAAGTTTATAGCAATACAAGCCTATTTCAAGAAACAAGAAAAATCTCAAATAAACAACCTAACCTTACACCTAAAGCAATTAGAGAAAGAAGAACAAAAAACACCCCAAAGTTAGCAAAAGGAAGAAAATCATAAAGATCAGCTCAGAAATAAATGGAAAAGAAATGAAGAAAACAATAGCAAAGATCAATAAAATTAAAAGCTGGTTCTTTGAGAAGATAAACAAAATTGATAAACTATTAGCCAGACTTATCAGGTAAAAAAGGGGAAATCAACAGAATTAGAAATGAAAAAGGAGAAGTAACAACTGACACCACAGAAATACAAAGGAACATGGGAGATTACTACAAGCAACTATATGCCAATAAAATGGACAAACTGGAAGAAATGGACAAATCCTCAGAAAAGCACAACCGTCCAAGAGTGAACCAAGAAGAAATAGAAAATATAAACAGACCAATCACAAGCACTGACATTGAAACTGTGATTAAAAATATTCCAACAAAAAAAAGCCCAGGACCAGATGTCTTCAGAGGTTAATTCTATCAAACATCTAGAGAAGAGCTAACACCTAAGCTTCTCAAACTCTTCCAAAATATAGCAGAGGGAGGAACACTCCCAAACTCATTCTATGAGGCCACCATTAACCTGATACCAAAACCAGACAAAGATGTCACAAAAAAAGAAAATTACAGGCCAATATCTCTGATGAACATAGATGCAAAAATCCTCAACAAAATACCACTAAACAGAAACCAAGAGCACATTAAAAAAAGGATCATACACCATGATCAAGTGGGGTTTATCCCAGGAATGCAAGGATTCTTCAATATACGCAAATCAATTAATGTGATACACCACAGTAACAAACTGAAGAATAAAAACCATATGATCATCTCAATAGATGTAGAAAAAGCTTTTGACAAAATTCAACACCGATTTATGATAAAAACTCTACAGAAAGTGCGCAGAGAGGGAATCTACCTCAACATAATAAAAGCTATATATGACAAACCCATGGCCAACATCATTCTCAATGGTGAAAAACTGAAAGCATTTCCTCTAAGATATTATTCAACATAGTTTTGGAAGTTTTAGCCATGGCAATCAGAGAAGAAAAAGAAATAAAATGAATCCAAATTGGAAAAGAAGAAGTAAAACTGTCGCTGTTTGCAGAAGACATGGTACTATACATAGAAAATCCTAAAGATGCCAAGAGAAAACTACTATAGCTAATCAATGAATTTGGTAAAGTTGCAGGATACAAAATTAATGCACAGAAATCTCTTGCATTCCTATACAATGATGATGAAAACCCAGAAAGAGAAATTAAGGAAACACTCCCATTTTCCATTGCAACAAAAAGAATAAAATACCTAGGAATAAACCTACTTAAGGAGTCAAAAGACCTGCATGCAGAAAACTGTAAGACACAGATGAAAGAAATCAAAGATAATACAAAGAGATGGAAAGATATCCCATGTTCTTGGATTGGAAGAATCAACATTGTGAAAATAACTCTACTACCCAAAGCAATGTACAGATTAAATGCAATCCCTATCAAACTATCAATGGCATTTTTCACAGAACTAGAACAAAAAATTTCACAATTTGTATGGAAACACAAAAGACCCCTAATAGCCAAAGCAACATTGAGAAGGAAAAAAGGAGCTGGAGGAATCAAGCTCCCTGACTTCAGACTATATTACAAAGCTACAGTAATCAAGAGAGTATGGTATTGGCACAAAAACGGAAATATAGATCAATGGAACAGGATAGAAAATCCAGAGATAAATCCCCACACATAGTGTCACCTTATGTTTGACAAAGGAGGCAAGAATATACAATGGAGAAAAGACAGCCTCTTCAATAACTGGTGCTGGGAAAACTGGACAGCTACATGTAAAAAATGAAATTAGAACCCTTCCTAACACCATACACAAAAATAAACTCAAAATGGATTAAAGACCTAAATGTAAGGCCAGACACTATAAAACTCTTAGAGGAAAACATAGCCAGAACACTCTATGACATATATCACAGCAAGATCCTTTTTGTCCCACCTCCTAGAGAAATGGAAATAAAATAAAACATAAACAAATGGAACCTAATGAAACTTAAAATCTTTTGCACAGCAAAGGAAACTATAAACAAGATGAAAAGAGAACCCTCAGAATGGGAGAAAGTATCTGCAAACGAAACAACTGACAAAGGATTAATCTCCAAAATATACAAGCCCCTCATGCAGCTCAATATCAAAAAGAGCAGGCAACCCAATCCAAAAACGGGCTGAAGACCTAAACACACATTTCTCCAAAGAAGACATACAGATTCCCAACAAATACATGAAAGGTTGCTCAACACCACTAGAGAAATGCAAGTCAAAACCACACTGAGGTATCACCTCACACCATCAGAACGGCCATCATCAAAAAACGTACAAACAATTAATGCTGGAGAGGGTGTGGAGAAAAGGGAACCTTTCTGCACTGTTGGTGGGAATGTAAATTGATACAGCCACTATGGAGAATAGTATGGAGGTTCCTTAAAAAGCTAAAAATAGAACTGCCATACTACCCAGCAATCCCACTACTGGGCATATACCCTGAGAAAACCGTAATTCAAAAAGAGTCATGTACCACAATGTTCACTGCAGCAGTATTTACAGTAGCCAGGACATGGAAGGAGCCTAAGTTTCCATCAACAGATGAATGGATAAAGAAGGTGTGGCACATATATACAATGGAATATTACTCAGCCATAAAAAGGAACGAAACTGAGTTATTTGCAATGAGGTGGATGGATCGAGAGTCTGTCATACACACTGAAGTATGTCAGAAAGAGAAAAGCAAATACTGTATGTTAATGCACATATATGGAATCTAAAAAAACGGTACTGATGAACCTAGTGGCAGGGCAGCAATAAGGACACAGATGTAGAGAATGGACTTGAGGATGCAGTGGGGGAAGGGGAAGCTGGGATGAAGTGAGAAAGTAGCACTGACATATACACACTACCAAATGTAAAATGGACGGCTAGTGGGAAGCTGCTGTGTAGCACAGGGAGATCAGCTCGCTTTGTGATGACCTAGAAGGGTGGGATAGGGAGGGTGGGAGGGAGGCTCAAGAGAGAGGGGATATGGGGACATATGTATACATATAGCTCATTCACTTTGTTGTACAGTAGAATCTAACACAACATCATAAAGCAGTCATACTCCAATAAAGATATAAAAAGTAAATAAGTAAAAATAAAAATGAAAGTTAAAAAGATATCCACAATAAAAAAGAGCTACGTTTGAGTACTAAAAGACATTTTTTTCACACTACTGCCCCAGAATCTATATTACTGACTATAATAAAATAAGTGACAAGTAAGTTGTTGCTGAATAAATTTCACAAAATTATTTCCCAACACAGAGAAAATAAAACAAGAGACTTCAGTGTTTCATTCCATGTTCATTTAAACCTGCCTCATGGCAGGTAGACAATACTTTAGTCACGAACATTGATCAGTAACATGCTTAGAAGCTGAAGAACTTCCGTTCCACTTATGGAGAGTCTGCAGACAATGTTTTCAGGTAAATTTTTAATTTTGAACTTTAATCTCTTAAAATGCTTCAACCATATAGACTTGTTTTAGGTGACTAATAATTGCAGCAGTTTACCATATAATCTGTTGTGATTTTCTTTATTTTTGTTGCTGTTTCCATTTCATGTGTAGGGTAGAAAGGAACTTGATTATATAATTCTATTATAACAGATGGGTACAATTGCTAATTTTAATATGAAGTGCCTTCTTTAAGGTAGTTATGTGGTTCCCTGGTTCAGCAGTCAATTCAGAAACCTGAATAAGAGCATTTATAACATTGTTATATTTATGTCATCTTTGGCCATTTTCTTCCATTCTCTCAATCTATATGTTTTGCATTTGCATCATGATAATAAACGATGGCTTCAGATTCTTTCTTCTCACAACCTAAGAAGTGTTAAAAAATCTGTCATGTAAAACACTAATTCTGATTACACTAGGAGAACCTAAAGTTATTGGTATGTTAATTGAATGTGGTTTGGGGAAAAGTGTCATCTGCATTACAGCATTCATTTGCATATTAATAACAAAACTTTGTTCAGCAGAGACATTTTCTGATTAAAGCACTAACGTAAGAGCTTGCTTAGAGATTATAGGATCTCAAATTGTGAACTGAAATAGTCATAATTTCTAAAGAAAAGGACTTCTTAGACAAGCTATTTTCATAAAGGAGCAAGGAAACAGATTGAAACTACTGATACCATATCTATATGCACCAAAGAGCAAAGAAAGCAATGTTCTAAGGCATGTCACTGAAAATTTCTGGTTCTTTTGAAAAAAAATTCTCCTAATGATATTTTAAAGCTTTATGGTGGCCAGGTGAAGTTTTCAGAGCACTGTATGGAGGGCTCTTATGAGAGCTTTTATCTCAAGAGATTGGCATTAGGTTGGGAATCTTGGAACACATACCCAGTCTGGTCAGCACTGACTCTGAGACTTTGAATCAGTGATATCAAATACTTGGAAATACATAAACTGCTTCATATGTCTGGAAATCTTACCAATCCATATGTCTGGAGCCTACTGACAGTCTTTCCTCTAGATTCTATTTTGGAGAGCTCCATTTCCAATTTTCTTAGTCAACTTTGTTTAACTTAGATTTTAAAATAAATGTGTAAAGTTATGTAGACTACCAATAACTTCTGCAAAACTTTTACGAAAGCTGTTTTCTAAAAAGATTGCCTTTTTTAAGAAAGACCATTATTTAATCCAGCTGATTCAGACTCCGCTTTGCAATTATGTTGATTCTTTGGCTGAATACAAACTCATCTTATCTCATGAAGATCATAATTTTGTATAACTACACTGTAGTTTTGTAATTTGTATTACATAACGTTCCTTGTGCCTTGATATCCATTCATTTTTTATATTCATTATTTGATTTTTCTTTCAGGAAAAGGGAAAAAGGTTGAACTCAATTTACAAAAGTTTGTAATGGTAAATATAATATATGGTCAACAGCAGAAACTATTTACTAGTACCCTGTGAGGTTTTGTTAGGTGTCATTTTATTTGTGGCTTAGATTTTTCTACTCAAGTTACCTTTCTTTCAACACAGGCATAAGATATAAAAAGCTAAATTGTCACTTTCTCCAATTCATAATTAGGTTCTAAAAAAGATGATACTACTGACCAACAATTAGTTATGGCAATGTATTTGCCCTTAATCTTTTGGTCTCTCTTACTATTCTTACTTGTCACTGGCAGAATTCTACCAGTTAAGTCAAGAAGAAGAAATTAAACTGAGACACTTAACTTGACTTCATTAAAGCACTGAGCTAAGTAGTCATAGAAATAGATAATACATTAGACTTGGAACCATATTATACTACACTTAAAAATTATATCCAGAGAGGACCTTCAAGATGGCAAGAGAC
Organism: Balaenoptera musculus; assembly: GCF_009873245.2. Classification (NCBI taxonomy): domain Eukaryota; kingdom Metazoa; phylum Chordata; class Mammalia; order Artiodactyla; family Balaenopteridae; genus Balaenoptera; species Balaenoptera musculus. The sequence goes on from NC_045794.1 coordinate 59,543,303, forward strand.
CATTGTTTTGGGGTGCGCGAGGAGGGGGGATTCAGAGCACTGCCTAAACAAGCTTCAGAGATGGGCGTGAGCCACGGCTATCAGCACGGACAACAGAAATGGGCATGAAATGCTAAGGCTGCTGCTGCAGCCACCAAGGAGCCTGTGTGCAAGCACAGGTCACTTTCCACACCTCCCCTCCCGGGAGCCTGTGCAGCCCGCCACTGCCAGGGTCCCATGATCCAGGGACAACTTCCCTGGGAGAACACACGGTGCGCCTCAGGCTGTTACAAAGTCACACCAGACTCTGCTCCACAGGCTCACTTGGCATTCCGTACCCCTCCCTCCCCCTGGCCTGAGTGAGCCAGAGCCCCCTAATCAGCTGCTCCTTTAACCCCGTCCTGTCTGGGCGGGGAACAGACGCCCTCAGGCGACCTACACGCAGAGGCGGGGCCAAATCCAAAGCTGAACCCCAGGAGCTGAGCGAACAAAGAAGAGAAAGGGAAATTTCTCCCAGCAGCCTCAGGAGCAGCGGATTAAATCTCCACAATCAACTTGATGTACCCTGCATCTCTGGAATACCTGAATAGACAACGAATCATCCCAAAATTGAGGCAGTGGACTTTGGGAGCAACTGTAGACTTGGGGTTTGCTATCTGCATCTAATTTGTTTCTGGTTTTATGTTTGTCGTAGTTTAGTATTTAGAGTTTATTATCATTGGTAGATTTCTTTATTGACTAGGTTGCTCTCTTCCTTTTTTTTATGTTTTTATGTTTTCATTTTAATAATATTTTAAAATTTTTATTTTAATAACTTTATTCTATTCTATTTATTTATTTATTTATTTATTTATTTATTTATTTAATTTATTTATTTTCTCCCTTTTCTTCTGAGTCATGTAGCTGACAGAGTCTTGGTGCTCCAGCCAGGTGTCAGGCCTGAGCCTCTGAGGTGGGAGAGCCGAGTTCAGGACACTGGACCACTAGAGACATCACAGCCCCAATTAATATTATTGGGTGAGAGTTCTCCCAGAGATCTCCATGTCAACGCTAAGACCCAGCTCCACTCAATGACCAGCAAGCACTAGTGCTGGATGCCCCATGCCAAGAAACTAGCAAGACAGGAACAAAACCCCACCCATTAGCAGAGAGGCTGCCTAAAATCATAACAAGTTCACAGACACCCCAAAACACACCACCAGATGCGATCCTGCCCACCAGAAAGGGAAGATCCAGCCTCATCCACCAGAACATAGGCACCAGTCCCCTCCACCAGGAAGCCTACACAACTCGCTGAACCAACCTCACCCACTGGGGGCAGACACTAAAAACAATGGGAACTACGAACCTGCAGCCTGTGAAAAGGAGACTCCCAAGCACAGTAAGTTAAGGAAAATGAGAAGAGAGAGAAATATGCAGCAGATGATGGAGAAAAACAAAAACCCACCAGACCAAACAAATGCAGAGGAAATAGGCAGTCTACCTGAAAAAGAATTCAGAGTAATGATAGTAAAGATGATCCAAAATCTTAGACATAGAATGAAGAAAATAGAAGAAACATTAAACAAAGACCTAGAAGAACTAAAGAACAAACAAACAATGATGAACAACACAATAAATGAAATTAAAAATTCTCTAGAAGGAATCAATAGCAGAATAAGTGAGGCAGATGAATGGATAAGTGACCTGGAAGATAAAATAGTGGAAATAACTACTGCAGAGTAGAATAAAGAAAAAAAGAATGAAAAGAATGGAGGACAGTACCAGATACCTCTGGGACAACATTAAATTCACCAACATTCAAATTATAGGGGTCCCAGAAGAAGAAGAGGAAAAGAAAGGGACTGAGAAAATATTTGAAGAGATTATAGTTGAAAACTTCCCTAATATGGGAAAAGAAATAGTCAATCAAGTCCAGGAAATGCAGAGAGTCCCATACAGGATAAATCCAAGGAGAAACATGCCAAGACACATATTAATCACACTATCGAAAATTAAATACAAAGAAAAAATATTAAAAGCAGAAAGGGAAAAGCAACATATACCATACAAGGGAATCCCCATAAGATTAACAGCTGATCTTTCAGCAGAAACTCTGCAAGCCAGAAGGGAGTGGCAGGACATATATAAAGTGATGAAAGGGAAAAACCTACATCCAACATTCCTCTACCCAGCAAGGATCTCATTCAAATTCAATGGAGAAATTAAAAGCTTTACAGACAAGCAAAAGCTAAGAGAATTCAGCACCACCTAACCAGCTTTACAACAAATTCTAAAGGAACTTCTCTAGGCAGGAAACACAAGAGAAGGAAAAGACCTACAAAAACAAACCCAAAACAATTAATAAAATGGTAATAGGAACATACATATCGATAACAACCTTGAATGTAAATGGATTAAATGTTCCAACCAAAACACACAGAATGACTGAATGGATACAAAAACAAGATCCATATATATGCTGTCTACAAGAGACCCACTACAGACCTAGGGACACATACAGACTGAAAGTGAGGGGATGGAAAAAGATATTCCATGCAAATGGAAATCAAAAGAAAGATGGAGTAGCAAATCTCATGTCAGACAAAATAGACTTTAAAATAAAGACTATTACAAGAGATAAAGAAGGACACTACCTAATGATCAAGGGATCAATCCAAGAGGAAGATATAACAACTGTAAGTATTTATGCACCCAACATAGGAGCACCTCAACATAAGGCAAATGCTAACAGCAATAAAAGGGGAAATCGATGGTAACACATTAATAGTAGGGGACTTTAACACCCCACTCACACCAATGGACAGGTCATCCAAAAAGAAAATAAATAATGAAAGACAAGCTTTAAATGATATGTTACACAAGATGGGCTTAATTGATATTTATAGGAAATCTCATCCAAACACAATAGAATACACTTTCCTTTCAAGTGCTCATGGAACATTGTCCAGGATAGATCATATCTTGGGTCACAAATCAAGCCTTGGTAAATTTAAGAAAATTGAAATGATATCAAGTATATTTTCTGACCACAATGCTATGAGACTAGATATGAATTACAGGAAAAAAAATGTAAAAAATACAAACACATGGAGGCTAAACAGTACACTATTAAATAACCAAGATATCACTGAAGAAATCAAAGAGGAAATTAAAAACACTTAGAAACAAATGACAGTGAAAACACGATAACTCAAAACCTATGGGATGCAGCAAAAGCAGTTGTAAGAGGGAAGTTTATCGAAATAAACTCCTACCTCAAGAAACAAGAAAAATATCAAATAAACAACCTGACCTTAAACCTAAAGCAATTAGAGAAAGAAGAACAAGAAAATCCCAAAGTTAGCAGAAGGAAAGTAATCATGAAAATCAGATCAGAAATAAATGAAAAAGAAATGAAGGAAACAATAGCAAAGATCAATAAAACTAAAAGCTGGTTCTTTGAGAAGATAAACAAAGCTGACAAACCGTTAGCCAGACTCATCAAGAAAAAAAAGGAAAAGACTCAAATCAACAGAATTAGAAATGAAAAGAAATGACAAGTGACACTGCAGAAATACAAAGGGTCATGAGAGATTACTACAAGCAACTATATGCCAAAAAAATGGACAATCTGGAAGAAATGGACAAATTCTTAGAAAAACACAACCTTCCGTGACTGAACCAGGAAGAAATAGTAAATGTGAACAGACAAATCACAAGCACTGAAATCTAAACTGTGATTAAAAATCTTCCAACAAACAAAAGCCCAGGACCAGATGGTTTCATAGGCAAATTCTATCAAACATTTAGAGAAGAGCTAACACCTGTCCTTCTCAAACTCTTCCAAAATATAGCAGAGGGAGGAACACTGAAACTCATTCTACAAGGCCACGATCACCCCAATACCAAAACCAGACAAAGATGTCACAAAAAAAAAGGAAAATTACAGGCCACTATCTCTTATAAACATAGATGCAAAAATCCTCACCAAAATACTAGCAAACAGAATCCAACAGCACATTAAAAGGATCATACACCATGATCAAGTGAGGTCTACCCTAGGAATGCAAGGATTCTTCAATATACGCAAATCAGTCAATGTGAAACACCATATTAACAAAGTGAAGGATAAAAACCATGTGATAATCTCAATAATGCAAAGAAGCTTGTGACATAATTTAACCTCCATTTATGATAAAAACCCTCCAGAAAGTAGGCATAAAGGGAACTTACCTCAACATAATAAAGGCCATATATGACAAACCCACAGCCGACATCATTGTCAATGGTGAAAAACTGAAACCGTTTCCTCTAAGATCAGGAACAAGACAAGGTTGCCAACTCTCACCACTATTATTCAACATAATTTTGGAAGCTTTAGTCATAGCAATCAGAGAAGGAAAAGAAATAAAAGGAAACGAAATCAGAAAAAGAGGAAGTAAAACAGTCACTGTTTGCAGATGACATGATACAGTACAGTGATAGTCCTAAAGATGCCACCAGAAAATTACTAGAGCTAATCAATGGATTTGGTAAAGTAGTAGGATACAAAATTAATGCACAGAAATCTCTTGCATTCCTATACACTAATGATGAAAAATCTGAAAAATAAAATAAGGAAACACTCCCATTTATCATTGCAACATAAAGAATAAAATACCTAGGAATAAACCTACCTAAGGAAACAAAAGACCTGTATGCAGAAAACTATAAGACACTGATGAAAGAAATTAAAGATGATACAAACAGATGGAGAGATATACCATGGTCTTGGATTAGAAGAATCAACATTGTGAAAACGACTATACTACCCAAAGCAATGTACAGATTCAATGCAATCCCTATCAAACTACCAATGGCATTTTTCACAGAACTAGAACAAAAAATTTCACAATTTGTATGGAAACACAAAAGACCCCGAATAGCCAAAGCAATCCTGAGAAAGAAAAACGGAGCTGGAGGAATCATGTTCCCTGAATTTAGACTATATTACAAAGCTACAGTAATCAAGACAGTATGGTACTGGCACAAAAACAGAAATATAGATCAATGGAACAGGAAAGAAAATCCAGAGATAAACCCCCACACATAGAGTCACCTTATCTTTGATAAAGGAGGCAAGAATATACAATGGAGAAAAGACAGCCTCTTCAATAAGTGGTGCTGGGAAAACTGGACAGGTACATGTAAAAAATGAAATTAGGACACTTCCTAACACCATACACAAAAATAAACTCAAAACGGATTAAAGACCTAAATGTAAGGCCAGACAGTATAAAACTCTTAGAGGAAAACATAGGCAGAACACTATGACATAAATCACAGCAAGATCCTTTTTGATCCACCTCCCAGAGGAATGGAAATAAAATAAAATACAAACAAATGGGACCTAATGAAACTTAAAAGCTTTTGCACAGCAAAGGAAAGTATAAGCAAGATGAAAAGACAACCCTTAGAATGGGAGAAAGTACTTGCAAATGAAGCAACTGACAAATGATTAATCTCCAAAATATAGAAGCAGCTCATGCAGCTCAATATCAGAAAAACAAACAACTCAATCCAAAAATGGGCAGAAGACCTAAATAGACATTTCTCCAAAGAAGATATACAGATTGCCAACAAACACATGAAAGGATGCTCAACATCACTAATCATTAGAGAAATGCAAATCAAAACTACAGTGAGGTATCACCTCACACCAGCCAGAATGGCCATCATCAAAAAAAATCTACAAACAATAAATGCTGGAGAGGGTGTGGAGTAATGGTAACCCTCTTGCTCTGTTGCTGGGAATGTAAATTGATATAGCCACTATGGAGAACAGTATGGAGGTTCCTTAAAACACTAAAAATAGAACTACCATACGACCCAGCAATCCCACTACTGGGCATATACCCTGAAAAAACCATAATTCAAAAAGAGTCATGTACCACAATATTCATTGCAGCTCTATTTACAGTAGCCAGGACATGGAAGCAACCTAAGTGTCCATTGACAGATGAATGGATAAAGATGTGGCACATATATGCAATAGAATATTACTCAGCCATAAAAAGAAATGAAATTGAGTTTTTTTGTAGTGAGGTGGATGGACCTAGAGTCTGTCATACAGAGTAAAGTAAGTCAGAAAGAGAAAAACAAATACTGTATGCTAACACATATATATGGAAACAAAAAAAAAAAAAAAAAATGGTTCTGAGGAACCTAGGGGTAGGAGGAAAAAAGACGTAGAGAATGGCCTTGAGGACATGGGTAGGGGGAAGGGTAAGCTGGGACGAAGTGAGAGAGTGGCATAGACATATATACACTACCAAATGTAAAATAGATAGCTAGTGGGAAGCAGCTGTATCGCAGGGGGAGATCAGCTCTGTGCTTTGTGACCACCTAGAGGGGTGGGATAGGGAGGGTGAGAGGGAGATGCAAGAGGGAGGGGATATGGGGATAAGTATACGTATAGCTGATTCACTTTGTTATACAGCAGAAACTAACACAACAGTGTAAAGCAGTTATACTCTAATAAAGATGTTAAAAATATATATATCCAGCTTCTTCCTGGATATCTTCGCTTGAATGCTTCAGAGATACTTGTATGTTCAAAAGTAAGTTTACTTTCTTCCTGCTTCACCAGACCTGCGCTCATCTTTTCATTTTTCCCTATCTTTTTGAATAGCACCATCAGATACCTAATTACTTAAATCAGAAAGCTGAGATTATCCTCATTCTTCCATCTCATTTAGCCTTTAATCTCACTGGGGATAAAATCTATCCATTTTTTCACTTTAACATTCTTGAATTCCCCCTCCTCTCCATCCTCATTGCAGTGGCTTTATTTCAGACCACTATCACCTCTCTGCTAGAGTTCTCCAAAAGCCCCATGATGGGTTCCCATGCCTCTGATCTTATTTTTATCCAATCCACTCTTATGCTGTTGTAAGAATGACTTTCATAATGCATAAATGTGACCATGCCATTTCTCTGCTAAGAAGTGGCTTTTTAACTTTCAAGCTGAAATCTTCAAAAGGCTTTGGCATGTAAGAATCTTTCATATCCTAGCAACTTTGACCTCCCAAGTCCTATCACTTGCCAGACTTTCTTCAGTTCTCAGGCCATACTCACCTTCCAGCTATCTTTAATCATGGCATTCTCTGTTTTCTTTCTGAGCCTATGTACATGTTCTTCCTTCAGTCTGAATATATCTTCTTTTTCTGCTTAGCTAATTCTTATCCTTCCTTCAAACTATTATGAAGATTTTTTTTTACCCTTTCTGCTACACTTCTGGGTTTTCATACACGTTCTAAGAATTGCCATAACATCCCATGTTTGCTTTTATTTAGCATTGATTAAGCTGAATCACAATTGTCTTCCACTAGACTTAACCCAGAGATTGTGTCTTTTACATTGTTTCCTTGAATTTCCAGCACAGTGCATAGCATACAAGTTTGTAATCCAAATGTATTTGTTGAGTAAATGGTTAAATGAAATAAACTAGATTAATTTGCAACTCATTTAATTTTTCTTGGTTTTATAGCAATGCAAGCAAGCCCATATGCAGCATAATCAATGTATCTGCCTAGTTGACAAAGGACTCCTATGTAAAGCTGTTCTATACATGTAGAGAAGTCACTTCTACATTATAATCCTTACTACCTACCACACACATTGTGCCCTAAGCTTAAAATCTCAGAAATATCCTTGACCCTTTTTCTCCTTAACTGTTCATACCCAATATTCAAGAAATCCTTTTGATTCTATGCCCCAAATATCTCTTGGAGGATTTACCTACATTTTCTCTTAATTCCTACAGCCATTGTGTTAGCTTCTGCTCTAATCATTTCTCGTGTAAATGGTTCCCCCTAAATAGCTTCCCCTTCTCTGGTCTCACCCTGTGTAGACCACAGAATAGACTTTATTCTGAAATATCACTGCAGTCATGATTGTAAAATAGAAATTTACTAATATCATTCCATACTTTAAATAATTCAATAGTTCCCTCTTTCACATAAAAGTCAAGATTTTAAAATAAAGTATGACAGAGAAAATGCCCTATTTATTCCAAATCTACTTTATTTTCCTCTTGGGCACACAACTAAACTCCATTTCTCAGATTCCATTACTGATAAACAACATTTCAACTGCATTGGATTTCAGACCATAACATGAGTAAACAATGCAACCTTTAATTTTGCTAATCTGATGAGATTCTGGAGTTAAAGCCTCTAGACTTATAGTGACTAATATATTTGATAACTATAACACTGTGGTGAAGAGCATGAGTTCTTAAATTACAAATGAGTCATGGATCCAACCTCACTATATATGGGAATTTAGGCAAATCACTATCTCACTCTAAATTTAGGTTTTCTCCTCTAGAAAACGGTAACAATTTCATTGGAATGTTGCCAATTGAACATATAATTAGAAGCCAGTAAACACTAGCTATTATTAGCTGTAAAACAGAGATAATAATGTTATGTTAAGATTATCTATTTACTCATTGAAGAGTAAATGAGATAATTTGTGAAAAATATTTAATGCAGTACTTGGCACATTTTATGTGCTTAATTAAGTTAATAGATGTGGCTATTATTATTATAGTATTATTATTAACACTAATATGAATTGTACCATTCAAATTCCTGACAAGATAGTGGATGATATTGACCCTAATCTTATTAACACTTCAAGCAATTCTAAATCTTAAATCATGGTAATCTCTCAGCTATTCAACAAGATGGTGCTTATACAAACATTATCTCCTTTTAGTTTGGATGAAAAAGGAATACAGAGACAGCACTGACCATTTACACCTTTAAATATCATCTCCTCCCCCACAAGAAATTTGTGAATAATTAACAAAATGCACGTTACTTTTTCGCTATGGGCCAAGAGGTAGGAGGAAGAGTTAGTCCAAATAATGAAAAAGTTGACAATTGTTACTTGAATGAATGAAATTTGCTCTGTATGTTGTATGTCTCCATTTTAGTTTGGCAGTGGCTTTAAAATTTCAGTTATGTTTGGCCTATATGCCACTGGTGTTTAATATCATCTCAAAAAGCTATAATCTAAAATATAACTATATATGGAGAAAATGGAAGAAATTGATAATATGCTATTTAAGTATATATAAGAAGATATTTTAAATCTACTTCAGAGTCAGATATTTTTAATTTTATGAGTCAAGAAAGTTAAATACTGTCACAAGTACATGATTTTCACATACAGGTACATTATAGCATACTCAAAACTACAATTGCATTGTGAATAATAGCTGTGATTTTAGAAGCTGTGAATGAAAATGAAACAGTATGATATTTACATCTCCTTAGAGTATAGTTAGTCTAGTTAAAACATGCTGGTATAGATTTGAGCAGGTAATAATTGACTGTATTTTAAGGCTGGAGGCAAAGCCCAAGGTGCTAACTCAAGCAGGTCATTAGCACCCTGGTAAAAGTGCTCACAGGGTATATTATGCCTTTCTATTTGTGCATTTTATACATTATATTCATTATTGAAAATGCTAAAACTATTTGGGTTAAATAATGCATGTTAGCATAACTTGATAATTTATTAATTTTACCTTGTAAACTGACCATTTTTCTGTTATTCTTTCATACTTAATTTTCCTCTTTCTATCCACCTTATTTCTCTCAATAATAATGAATAATTACAGAGTTGTTTTCACACCTTGGTATTTATGATGCTATAAAGTCCATTAGGCAAAAATATAATATTACATCTCCCAAAAAGTTTAGAAATTTATGTCTGCACTTGGTAAATACTTACTAAATGTTTATTGTTGATGAATTACAAATCAAGAATTTGGCATTTTGATAGGCAGACCAATATTTTAAAGATTTTTAAGAAATTAGAGAGTTGTAGCTCTTAAATATGAAAGTCTTATCTGTGAAATTCAATTTATTAAATACTTATTGAAAATAAATCTTTCCCATGGCTACTCTACTTTCCTTTCCACACTATTGAATGGGACCATTTCTTATCCTCTGTCGTCTTTGCTGGAGCTTATTAGATATTTTTAACTTCTTTCATCTTCTCCTGGCACTTACGTTTTTTTTTTTTTCCCTGTCTATGAAATCAAGCCTTGCTCATTTGAAGACTCTGCCTTCCACTTATTCCTGCACACCTGTACACTTCACTGTAATCTGCTCAGCACCTTCAAGCTTTCCTATCTTCTTCAGACACTTTAGCACTTGGCTTAATTTTCCTCTAAGAGGTCACAAACAAATATTTTCAGGGGCCAGATATCTAATGTAAATATGTGAGGTGGAAACTATCATTAAAAGGGAGTTGTGGAGCCTGTGGCAAAGATATAGAGTACATTCTACTTAAACACATTCAAACTTAAAACATAGAATTTACTGCTGGATACCAGGCTGTAAACCCTGGCCATGCGATGAAGCACAAACTCCTTAGCATGCCCTATGCTATCCTTCAACATCTGGCCCTTGCCCTTAAACTCAGCCCATCTTCCTGCCATTCTGTGATATGCACACAAGATTCCAGGTGCCCTGAAATACTTGCATCCACCTCTCTCCATCCTTTTTATCAGCCTTTGTATCTTTGCACAGACTGATCTCTCTGCCTGGTTTCCCTTTCCCAGTGATCCCTTTCATATCTCTCTAAGACTGCTTGGAAAATTTCTTCTCAATCTTCAAGTCATTGTTCAAGTATTACCTCCTTTGAAAAACATTCACTGAAATCAAGTCAGTGACCTGTAACACAATGGCTGCATAACTATTACAGAATTTAACTTGTAAAAGTTTAATTATTTATCTCTGACACACCCAATAAGGCTGGCAGTTTTTAAGAATGTGAATGTCTAGCTATAACCTTAGAATATCTTGTTCTCATTTCTTCTTACCTAGATATTGGCATGAGTATCCTGTATCAATTAGTAATTGCTTTCTACTATGAAGTTTTATTTGCCTCACATAATGAGACTGGAAAAGTTAACCACAATGCCATTAGTGACCTTATTCCTATTTTTTCAATTAACCTTTGTTAGCTTATACATAATACCTCAAGGTTGCAAGATAGCTGCTCCACTTACAGCATCACAGCCATATTCTAGGCGAGAAGAGTCAGAATGGCAGAAGGTAAAAGGGCATGTGCTGGCTGGGTTAGTTCTGTTTAGAATTTTTTAATTATTTATTTATTTTATAAGATTATTTCTTAATGAATTTATTTATTTATTATTTATTCATTTATTTATTTTTGGCTGTGTTGGGTCTTTGGGTCTTTGTTGCTGCACGCGGGCTTTCTCTAGTTGCAGTGAGCGGGGGCTACTCTTCGTTGTGGTGCACAGACTTCTCATTGTGGTGGCTTCTCTTGTTGCGGAGCATGGGCTTTAGGTGCACGGGCTGCAGTAGTTGTGGCTCATGGGCTCTAGAGAGCAGGCTCAGTAGTTGTGGCACACGGGCTTAGTTGCTCCGTGGCATGTGGGATCTTCCCGGACCAGGGCTGTACCTGTGTCCCCTGCATTGGCAGGCGGATTCTTAACCACTGCGCCGCCAGGGAAGTCCTAGAATTTTTTTCTTAAATAATCAGTTACTCCTAATAATATACATTGGGACAAAATTTACGTTATGTGGACACTAGGGGGAGAGCTGGGAAATAACACATTTTTAGTTGGATCCATTTGCACCATGAATAAAATCAGGCTTTTTTAGTAAGGATGAGAATGACTGTTGCTTTCCTTCTATGTTTCCTGCTCGTTATCATTTAACATTTCTTTGTTGCCTTCACAGGGCCTTTCCACACAATAAATTTGAATAAATGTCTGTAAATCAATAGACTGTTTTGGAGAGGAAAATCATGGGAAAACAATAAGAAATCACCAGGACACATAAAAAAATAAATGTAGAAGGATAGTGTTGCCTCAAAAAAATGTACAACCTAAAAGTTGAGAATTATGTTTTATTCAGGAACAATACAGAGGACTATAGCCTGGGATACCTCTGAGAAATTGTTCCAAAGAGGTAAGGGAGAAGCCAGGATACATAGGAGTTTTTGCTGAAAAAAACCACGTAGTGAAGCATCAAAAGATGTGCTTTTCTATGCTTGGGAAGATGCAAGAGTCTGGGCTCACTGAAATTATTCCTTTGATATGCATCTTAACTATCTAGAGTGAAAATCCTGTTTCTCTCCATCCTGAATTCTTCTCAGGGCATACTGTCGGGAGGTGGCTACAGTGGCTGATGGCTTGATTGCAGGCAACATTTGTTGTTTAAGAAATGGCAGGCTGCATTCTTTTGTCCACAATAGTTTCACTTCTGGAGTTCATTTAGAGTATATAGAAGTATAAGCTTATCTTTGAAAGAAATGGCACACAAAATAGGAATGCAAATATGTAGTATACTTGTACATGTCATGACTGAGAAAGTCGCCTTCTGGAGTCCCCGCTGGGCTCAGTTCAGGATTCTTGGTAGTGTTGTTGCTCAGGATCATCCCATCCAAACTTGTTTGGCCTGTTTCTCATTTTCTCATAGGTGTCTTCTTTTCTTGTTGACATCTGACTAATGTGCTACTGGCCAATAGGTGATAATGGATTAATACTATGCCTTGTCTCAGTAACATATTAACATTTTAACAGAGATATCTGAGAAAGTAGGCTTTAAAACAAGGAAATGAGTAAATCTCAATTCCTGGACAGGTCCGTGGCAGAAATAATTGTGGATGGGTATGATTTTTAGCAACCTCAATTCAGAAGAAAAGGTAATATTCACACTGGGTCAACTTATTTTGCTCCCTGAGATATTTAGGATGATCGACTTTATCTAAATTCTCTCCTCCTCCAGGTAGCCCCACCTTTAGGTGCACTCTTCACCAGCGCTAGACTTTTATCTGCTGTGTGCAACCATTTATAAATCACAACTGCATAACTTCTCTTTCACTTTCTTCTCTTATGCTCTTATGCATAGAGTTCCTAGAAAATATACATAAACAAAATCTCTCTTTTTCCACGTACAACCTGTTCCATAGACCACCAGTCAAATGGGATAAAGGTTTCCTGATGGTCTTGCTCTTCACTGGGAACCCCTCTCCAAGTCCAGGCTGTTGAAGACAATTCACATCACAAAGAAAGTTGCCTGTTCTGAATGTGCATGAACTGAGCGCTGCCAAGCCCTAACCATGAGTTCTTTGCCTCATCATCCACACCTGGATTATTACAACACTCTCATAACCAGTCTCCTAATGTCCAGTCTCTCATCTTTAATCTCTCATCCCAGGCTATCAGAACCTTCTGAAACAAGCATCTGAAATACATTATTCTCCTCCTTTACTCTATTTAATGATCTCTAATTTTCAAATATTTAAGCGTGGTATCAAATCTAACCTCTAAAATCCATAGAGATACTAAATAGATTAGTGGTGGCCTTGGGAGGGAGGCAGGATGGGGATTAACACTAGATGTCTATGAGGGACCATATTGGGTGATAAAAATGTTCTAGAACTGACTTACGGTGATGCACAGCTTGGTAAATTTACTTTAAAAATCATTGAATTGTTCACTTGAAACGGGTGAATTTTATGATATGTAAACTATGCACCAATAAAACTATTTCTTTTTATATATGCATCACACCTTTCTTGTTAAGGTGATTACTCGGCAACTGCTCCTTTCTGCTCCTTTGGATATGGACAAGTCCTTGGGAATCCACATGGAAACTGATGCAGATGCATTTGATTGAGGTTTCTTTCAAATCCATGACTTGAAGCAAAGGTGTGTCCAAATAAACACAAGGGCATTATTAATAATGGCCATGCCGAGATAAGGGTATAGTCACCTCTCCCCCATCAAGTTTCCACCAACATACCTACGCATAGCTTCTTCAGATTGTTGGTCTTTACCAGGGAAATTTTCCCAAGACACACTCTGCAAAATGTAAGGCAAATATAGAATAGTGGCAGAGATACTTCAGGGACATAGTAACTACCTCCCCTCTCCCCCCACCTCCCACAGCTTTAGGGTTAGAAGTTTGAAAAAAAACATAGTCTTGAGACAAAATGGGGATTATGACCAACAGGGGAGTGTTTTCCCCATATTCCCTTGACCTCAGTGCCCAGTATAAATTCTCACCAAGAATCCAGGGTCTGAATTAGATATCACTAAACCAACCTCCTCTTTTTAGGAGCATTAATTGCCCTTGAGATCCCAAGGTTACACAAGCAGTAAGTCCTAGACTTAATAAGTAAACACAGGTATTTTAACACCAAATGGTGTGTTTTTTGTAGAAAAATAGATTCAAACAGTATCAGAACAAATTGAGTTGTTGAATATGAATTCCTCCAATCAGCCCATCCATTCTGTTTTTTTTTTTTATAAATTTTATTTTTATTTATTTATTTATTTTTGGCTGTGTTGGGTCTTCGTTTCTGTGTGAGGGCTTTCTCTAGTTGTGGCGAGCAGGGGCCACTCTTCATCGCGGTGAACGGGCCTTTCACTGTCGCGGCCTCTCTTGTTGCAGGGCACAGGCTCCAGACGCGCAGGCTCAGTAGTTGTGGCTCACGGGCCCAGTTGCACCATGGCATGTGGGATCTTCCCAGACCAGGGCTCGAACCCGTGTCCCCTGCATTAGCAGGCAGATTCTCAACCACTGTGCCACCAGGGAAGCCCCAGCCCATCCATTCTTGATGAACAAAGAGGTAGTCCTGGAGAAAAGCTTGTCTTACTGATGAATGAAGTCCATGGTCTTGACTAAGAACTTGCCCTTGAACTTCTTGGCCTCCAGACCTTGCAGGTCATGAATGACAAAGGCCATAGGTCCTTAAGTCCTGTTTCTCACTGATGATACCTTGGTTCTCAGTAATGACAAGTCAATGAACATGCAGGGGCCAAAAGGTTCAGTTCCAGTGATGAGACACTGAAACATTCAGCTACTGTTAAGGTAGAGGGTGTCCACTTGAGATTTCTAGAGAGAAGCTTCACAATCTTATAACCACCTGTCTCAGTTGGAGATCAGACAGAAATGATAGGCAGAGTGACCTGCTAGGGGGTCATGACCATTTTTCTCTATTTATTTAGCTTATATAAAACTCTCAGAAGTCAATCTTGCATATATACATGGTCGAAAATTATCTTTGTTTTGCAGTTCTGTGGCACGTTCTCACACAGATTCTCATTGTCTTTTTATCAAGAAAAATAAAATATTTTGCTAAGTAATATTTGCACTAGCCACGTGTGATGCTTTTACACTTGCTTTTGTTTCTTATTCTACCTGAATTTTTTTTTTTCCTTTTGGCATTTCAGAGTGTAAAAACACGTTCCATAGTGCTATGAAATGATAAATATCATCTCCATTCCTCTCAATCCTCATTTCTTTGTTAAACCTGTGTGAAAGTATAGGGTACCATTTTACACTGGCACTCTATGTATTGCTGGCTCTGACACATCTTCCCTGTTTCTGAGAGATACACAGGAAAATAACAGGGCATCTTCAGGGACCATTATATGTCTGGGGGAAAAATATCCAGAGATTGTCTGTAATCCCTAACAGAGCATTGTCCATAAGCATGGGGTGTTTGAAGAGCTACCTTTCTTGATTAGGAGGTATTTTCATTTGAGTGCTCTCCTATGTCCTCTTATATACACGGGTGGCACTTATATTCCATCATGACAGCGACTACTGGGCGGTAACAATAAATATGGTTTTATTTTGTTGAACAGTTTTTATCATTGCCAATATTGAGTCTCTTTGACAGTATATAACTGTACAATATTAGATATTTGGAAGAGGGAGGGTAGTTAAATAGACATACAATCTTTTGACTATTATGTTCCCTTCTTGAAAAAAAAAGTAAAAGTGATAAGATACAAAAAAGTGCAAGTAAAAATATGAAGATGAACACAGTATGAGATATTTCCAATGTTGAATTAAGTTCAAAAGAAGAATATTTTAAATGATCCCTCTCATTTTAATTCATGATGTAAATACTGAGGTGATTACTATTTTACTTCTTAGAGATGTTATGAGGGTTAAATTAGACTATCCGAAATGTCTATCAAAGATATTTCTTTAACCTCTAGAAAAAAAAGCACTGTTTCTCATTTATAAATTTTCCAATATTTTCTTGTCACCTAATCTAATAACAAGAAACTAGGACTGATTTTATTATTATAATTGCAAAAATACTATTAGAAAAGATGATAGCATAATTTTGTGAGAATGTGTGCTCCACCAGGCAGTGGTATAAAATGTCATAGTGGATAAAGGCCATTCCATTTGAGAGAGGCATGGTTTTTTTATGAAAGCATAGAACTACTCAACTTTATTGCTTTCATAAGTATAATTCCATTGTAAACTTGATTAGAGGATATTATGCTGTGAAAACTTTGGAAAACCTGTGTCTATATCTTTGAGCACATTTGTCAGAGGTGCGTTCACTTGACATTTTCTATTCTTATTTTCTACATTTTATTTTTACTACTTTTACACATCATTTTGGAAGTGCCACTGAGTTTCGTGGGTTAGATTGTTTAATAGAAGCTCACTGGATACATCCCCAAATCTATTTACTTGGCTTAAATAAAAGACTTTTAGATTTGCACTCAGTGGCATTTTCTTACTCCATAGATAATAGTTCTGTTTTTCTCTTCCAAATAAACTATGTCCCCAAACCAAGCACACACCGACAACAAGTAGTTGAGCTGTGACTACCTCCTGCTTATAATCACCAGCAAAATAGAGAAAAATCACAGATTCTTTCTTTCCAGCAGTGTTGCTAAAGAACACCTCAGTATTAGATAGACAAAAAATATGTTTGCTGGAATCTGAACTAATGAATTGTCAAGATGCCATAAATGAAGTGAAAGTAAGTTTCTATTTTACTTCAAAATATGTAAGCACTTTTTGAGAGGCTTGTTCAGAGTGATAGTTTAAAAATATTTCCTGTAAACAAATATGGAACATTGTCATTTGACATTTAATGTAGCATATGTAATTGCATATATTCTCTAAAAGAGGAAAAAGGAAAACAACCCTTCTGGTCATGTACAGTACTCCATTTTTGGCTTGAAACTCTATATTTTACATTAAAAAGAAACATGAAGCTGTAAATTATCACTTAAGAATATGGCAATGGAGAAAACTGTAAAAAACATATTCCGTTGAATAACTGCAAAAACTAAACATACAGGCCAATACGAATAAAACAAAATTTACTCAGGACTTGCTATAATATGGGTGCCACTGTTAATTTTACAAACTATGTCTTTTAAGTTTCCTAAGAACTTTTTAAGATTGTAGTAACCAGCATCTTAATAGCTGAAGAAACGTGAAGCTCAGAAAGTTCAGAATCATGTCTACTTAAAAGCTTTAAGGGT
The DNA here is from genome assembly GCF_009873245.2 of Balaenoptera musculus. Lineage (NCBI taxonomy): Eukaryota > Metazoa > Chordata > Mammalia > Artiodactyla > Balaenopteridae > Balaenoptera > Balaenoptera musculus. Next base: position 59,560,605 of record NC_045794.1, read on the forward strand.
CAGAGTCAAGTCTATAGTGGTTTAAAGTTTATGTTCTTTTCACTACATTACATCAAAATTTGGTCAAAATTTAATCTATGCAATAACATGGATCAACATGTCCTCTAATTGAGGCTAGGAGGTCTTAGGTATTATTGCCCAATTACCACATTGAGAGTTTGGGAGAAACTCTCTTATCACACACAATCAAGACTGAAAGTTTGTTGTGTATTTGAAAAAGTTGGTTGCATGGGGACTCATAAAATGCAATATATGCATAAATTAAATGTTTAGTTTAAAATAAAAACATATAAATGACAATTAATTTTTGTAAGTCCAGAGCCTCTTTTTTGAGTGCAGATCAAAAAAGCTTTATGATCTCTTTTTTTGCATAAACCACATGCATTAATACATTGTGTAAAATTTCAAATATTTATTTCTTCAAAATGGAGAGAATTAAGAATATTTGATAAGCAAATTAAAGATATAATCCTTTACAAATCTTGTGATTTTTTTCCCCAATACTTTTCAGTTGTCTTACCCACACCAAATTTGGCAGCATAATTTTTTAGCAACTACATTTATTTAAAACTTTCAAAGCTATTCATTTAAATTTAACTGGAACAATCTTTTTTTAAAGCTATATTTCACTAATTTAACTTCTAAGGTTTATTTAGTATTTAATTATTATGTAATGTAATAACAAGGCAATTTGCATATAGATATATAAAGAAAAACTAATGACTCTTGTTAAGCATGCAAATTTAATTGTCAGAAGAAAAAAATGCAAAATTATATGAGAGTGTTAACCATGAGCTTTTAGTCTACCCCGGTTATCAATTGTTATACTTTTATATAGGTATAGGGAGAGATGATGTGTCAGTTAATCCAGTGAACCAGTTAACTAGAGGTCAATTAATTGAAATATGTAAAATACAGCAATATGAAAAAATTAGCCCATTAGCCTAATGCATTTTAAAGTGTTAATTCTATTATCTATAATAGATAATTATAGTCATGATTATATAATAATGATTAGCGCTAACAGGTGCAATAAATAATATGATGGAGTTAATATATGCAATAGTTTAAAAAAAAGAAGATTATTAGCAAATGTTGAGCACCTTCTATAAGTCAGTCTTTTTTATACTTTATCTAATTTTACACTTGTGATATCTTCAGAGGAAATATCATTACCTTTAGTTTGCCTGTGAGCAAATGGAGGCTTGGAAATGAAAGTATTTATCAAAAGTCATAGAGTTAGTAAGTTCAGAATGGGAGTATATCTTTCTTTTGTACCAAAGGAACTAAAAATTCAGCAAGAGTTTATCTTATTTTGTTCTGAGTATTTCTCTAGGTGATGGGTTGTTAGTAGTAAGAATGATCAGCAAAGTCTTTACTTGATGGAAATTGTTTCTAGACTAAAATCAGAAATTAAACAAGTTAAAGAAATATAATTTTAGATAGTGATAAATGTAAGGAAAAAAATTACAGTGCAATATAATAAGTAAGATAGGTAATATTACATAAGATAGATTTTAAGAATTTGAAACAAAGTGTTAAAAATAATTAAAATAATATTTATGGTATAGGAATTTTTGTTTTGAAAATATTATTAGGGTTATTAATAACATTTACAAAACTTTACTACTTAAATGTATTTTAATATGTGTTACTCTACCAGTTAACAAGTATAAAACAAGTGACATCAAACTTATTAATATAGAATAATCAAATAAGCACTTTTAATTCGTGTCAAAGTTGGAAGCTTTATTTCCTTGTAATATTGTGTTTTATAACAAAAAATCATATATTTGGTCTTCATCCCTGTTTCTGGCACAGAGCTCTTAAAACCCTTCAAATTTCCTAAGTGATGAGAGATATGAAGGTATCTTTTTTATGTTAATGAGGTGACTTTTGTACCTCATCTCAGGATAGGGGCTGACTGCCAGGAGAAATAACCATGTGATTGGTTGGTTGGCACTTTCAGTCCCACCTCAACCTCTGGGAAGGGAAGAGGGGAGAGGACATGGAGGTTGAATCAATCCAGTGGCCAAAAATTTAATCAATCAAGCCTATGTAAAAAAGACTCCATAAAACCCCAAAAGGACAGGGTTTGAAGAGCTTCTGGGTTGAAGATGCAGGGAAAATGGTGCCTGGAGAGAGCATGGAAACTGACTTTTCCCCATATCTTGTCCTATACATTTCTTCCATCTGGCTGATCCTGAGTTATATCTTTTCATAATAAACCAGTAATTTAGTGAGTAAATGGGTTTCCTGAGTTCATAAGTACAGGTAACAACCTGGCATCCTGAATGGGAAGCAGTTGTTGCAACCTCCGATCTATATAGCCTGTTGGTCAGAAGCACCTGTGATGACCTGGGATTGTGACTGGTGCTTAAAGGGGATCAGGGGCAGTCTTGTGAGGCTAAACCCTTGACCTGTTGGATCTAATGGTATCTCCGGTTGGATAGTGTCAGAATTGAGTTGAATTGTAGGACACTCAGCTGATATCTGGAGCCTTGCTTGTTGGCAGTGTTGTGGGCAAAGCCCCTTCTCACACACACCCACATGTTGGAAAATGGTCTCAGAACACCTAAAGGTCCTTATATTGACATTTGTGATTGATGATTTCAGATTGAAGTTATGATTCTGATAACTTTAGGTATTTGCAGGATGCTTTAATAGATAACTAGGAAATTAAGTGTCAAGCAAATTACTAACCACATTTCTTAGGGTACCATATGGAACTTAAAATATTTTCTCTAGTGTTAGTCAGTGTCTTTTATTGATATTATAGAGCACTGATTCTGAACAACCTTCCCTATTATTATGAAAAAATTATAATAAAAATTTTAACCGTGCAAAATAATCCTGGATTTAATCCCATAATAACTGAAGTGAGGTGAGAGATTAATAATGGCAATAGAATAATTTATTTTTTCTTTGTTGAATGTTTATGTAAGATCTACTCTATAATCTATTTATTAGAGTTCAATTACATAGTAGCAAATTCAAAATGCATCTTGATTGCCATATTAAAATTTTTACTTATTATTATTCATAATAACACAATACATTTATGTGACAGCATTCTGAGAATTATTAATAGAGCTTAATATTATTGATATCTACTGTACTAGTCAGATACAGACACTGGTTAACTTATACCGAAAGAAACATCTCAGAAGTCTAATTAGGTGGGTCACAGAATTAACAGGAAGGCTGGGTTCAGGAAGGAGCCAGAAGAACAAGGCAGAGAGAAGAGAGTACTCACGAGCACAGGATTTAGAATAGTAATGATTGTTGTTGCTGGTGCTGGTGTTGCTGCCATGGCCCTGATAACTATGGTCTTTTATTACCATACCACTGGAGTTTTAGTTCTAATCCAGTTGAAATGGAAAACAAAACAAAACAAAACATTGAAAAATGTGTTTGTCTTACATTGACCCAGCACCCTCAGAATTCATCCTCAATTATATCTCATGGAATTTTATCAAGTTATTAAAATATCATAGTTACTTTAGGGTTACAGGACTTCTCCTTCTATGTTTTTGTTTGTTTGTTTTAATGTGTCTCCTGGTAAAATGTGGAGTTATCAGCTAGAGACAAAAAGGGTGAAAAGTGGGAGGCATTAGGAGACACAGCTGCTCTTTTCAAAGAAACTTCATCAGCCAAGGTTGCCACAGAATCTTCAAGCCAGCAGAACAATCTTTCAGACAGTGGAGATAAACTGATTTGGGTTTCAGAATACTCTGAGTCTCCTTAATCTCCTCTGTATCCCCTTTCCAATTATCAGTGTTCAACTCCTTCTCCACAAATGTCTTAAATTTCACGTAAGAGACCGAATGAGGCTGGGAAATATTTCCTTTTGTAATCTGACAACCTCGTGGAGAAAATGTTAGCTTCTTTTATGGAGACTCCTTGGGTCTAGGAGGGGCTTGAATTTCAATCTTTACCTTGAGCTGAGAACTTAGAAATCGGATCTTGCCATTCTCTTTCTTATTAAGTGTGAAGGAAATGATCATTTTATTTACCTCATGCCCTTCATATTGGTTACAGCAGTTGCCACTCAGACCCCAGTGACTGTTTTTCAGTGGGTACTTTATTTCAGGTGACCACAGAAATAGATTAGATAGCTTGTTCTCTGCTGTATGCTGTGGAATCACAAATCTCTTTTAATGCTAAGTTGAATCTTGATTATCTTCAGCCCCAAATATGCCAGAGACAAAGCCCAGGTTTCTCTATGTCCCTGAAGATCTGTTCTTAGAAACCACTCCAACTTCTATACAGTGCTAGTCATGGTTTGCAGCTACAAATAACAGAAACAAATTAAGCAGAAACAGATTTTTTTGGAAGGGTTTCAGGTGAACCATAGATAGAATAAGTAGGAAAGCTAGAGAACCAATCTTCAGCAATAGCCAAGGCAGGCAAGGCACAGACAATCTAGTACCACAGGGACAGTGTGCATCCCATGGAGCTGTGAGCCAGCTGGACCTTGGCCATTGCCTCTGGCATTGCTGCCACTGCAACTCAGCCTTTCTTATACTCTTATATGGTCTCATGATTTGTTTCAAGTACATAGACTTGTCAATTATAAAAGATAGCACTTAACCATGGCTTGCTATGTACTATGTGCCAGATATTTGGTAGCTTTTTATATTTATATCTAATCTAAATACTATTCCCAAGATTGAATTGTCCTCATTTTGAACATGAGGATGCTTGACTCAGAATCTAGTAATTTTCAAAAAAAAAAAAAAATCACACAACTGTTATGAATGTAGCTGTGCTTGCACTTCAGTTCTGTGAGACTCCTAAATTCATGGTCCCTCATCTCACCTCCTCCACCACTAGCTCTATTTCCTGGTTTCATTTAATTTTTGTTTTTGGAAGTAAATTGGCTTTTCCAGTCTTTTTGTCCTAAAACCCAAGGAAATGCTTGGGTTTCCTGGGGTTTTAGGCCACCCTGTTTGGGTCTACTGCTCTATTATAGATGATACTATGTTGCCTCCCACCTGAAAAATTTCAGGAAAAACTGGTTTAAAAAGTAAGCAAAACAGGCACGAACAGGAATGTGTATTAGAGAAATTATACAAAGCCCAACTTTTAATCACATGCTAGATTCTGGGAAAGGTGGTTGGGTTTTACTCTTTGCCTTGCTTTCTAGCCAGGAAATATTGTGGGATATAAATAAATGCAGTTTTGGTCCCATGGAAAAAAAAAGTGTTAAATTAGTAGGATGAAGGGGAAGATTAAGGCTTGAATATTTGCAAAAGTAGAACCCTAAAATAACTCTCATACAAAATAAAACAAGGGCAGGACTTTAAGTGACCTTGTAGTGTAATCAAAATACAGGTGGTGGTCAAATGTACAACGGCCCACAGGCAAGGCAATGAACTCAGCTCAAAGGTTATGGACTTCATCTACCTCAAAGGTTTATAACCCTGTTTTGTGGAAGTGTAATTTAAGTGAGACAGAGAAACACAGGGAAAAAAGAAAAGAAATAGTGAAAAAGGGATAGAAAGTTCAACTAATCTTGCTCTTGTTTTAAAAAATAATCTATTTACCCTTTATTATATGCTATTTGAATTGTTAACATTTTAGTGTACTTAAATCTACCTGCTTTGATATTTGATTCACTACCCTAATAATAAGTTTTGGACCTTTTAAAAATATTATTAGATAAATAGCATAGTAAATATTTAAGTAAGAATGTGAATTATTTGTATTCATACAGACCAAGTTTAAGTTCCACCTCACCACTGACTAGCTAAGTAATCCTGGTCAATCCTCAAAATTCTTAGTTTCTGCATTATGCCATTGGCAGGTTAGAAAAATGAAGTGAGATAATGCATGTAAAATACTTATATTGGTATATGACATATTGTTAGGATTCTCTATAAATGTTATCTGTTGTCATCATCGTCATCATCATCATCATCATCATCATTGTATTATAAAAATGACTAAATCATCTTAAGCCAATTACCAACAACATTATTTAATGACAAATTACTAAAACAGGAGATGGAACAAGGATGGGGTCTACCTGCATTCTCATTAACAAAGACTTGAGGCATGAAACAAATATAAAAGTGTTAATACACTGAGAAAAAGTATCATTATTAATAGAGAATAAGATTATATACCTAGAAATAGGGAATCAAAAAGAGCGAGATACTTTTGTAAAGTAGCCATATATAAATATAAAAATCCATATTTTATATATTAGTTTTTAGAATTTAGTCATCAATTTTGAAAAACAACTTCTTGTTTAAATTGATTAAATGTTCAGTATATTAATAGATTCATTTTAAGAGAAAATATTCATAGGCCCTGGGGGGCGGGCAACTATTGGAGAAATAGATGGTTCTGGAAGAATTTTGCCTTATGTGTATGGTTTATTTTCTTTTTCACGATAAGAATTTAATTGTAAATTTATAATTTTCTTCAGAACTCTATGAGGAGAATAGAGGGAAATTCTAATCAGTGAATAATGGAAATAACAGAAATTCATTAACAATAATTTAGTGTGACTCTAGACGAGGTTAAATAAAGACAATAACAACATTCCAGGATAAATGAAGATAACAAAATAACAAGTCAACACAAAACATGGAATACCAACAATAACCTGAAAGTAAATGGGTAAAACTTAGTATACAAAGAGTTTTGGAAAGAGTGTATGTTTAAAAAATTACTTTGGAAAAACTGAAACCATTTTAGATATCATCCACTTTATGCTTTCAGAGAAATTAGAGATGCAACAATAAAGTAGGATAAAAAAGAATGAGATAATGGAATAAAGGGAAAGGGAATTTCCTGAGTTAAAGTTAAAGGTGGAAAAAACTATGACCAGCTTGCCAGATGTCAAAATATATCAAAATCACGTAGTTCATGGGAGTCTTGATGTAAAGGAGAAAAAAGATCTTAATGTACTAGAAATATATTTATATCAAAAATTTTAAGAAATAAAATAGAAAAGATTATAAGTGGCATAGGTCCAATATGAAGAAAAATAATAAAATTGACATTTCTATGTTTCAACCAAGATAAACACAAAATAATCAGAGTCTTCAGGGCTGCTCATGGGTCCTTCTCTGGTTATATCTGCCTTCCTGCCAGACTATCATTCTGAATTTTGTGAAAATTAACTCCCACTTTTTTTTGTTTTTACTGCTTTAGCACATATATATGTATCAATAAACCATCTTTGATTTAGTTTTGCTTGTTTTTTTTTACATTGCTATAAATGAAATTGTATTTTGTGTATATTTTAATGACATATATTTTCACTCAAACTTGTGAGTTTGAAATTCACCCATAATGATGTATGTAGCTGCAATTTGCCGTTTTTCATTTCTTTATGTGTTCCATTTTATGAATGCACCACAATTTATTCATCCATTCGTTTGTTGAATGGAAATTCAGGTTGTTTCTAGGTTTCTTTTTGTTGTTGCTGTTATTCACACACACACACACACACACACACACACACACACACACACTTGAAATTACTGGGTGAAAGGAAGAATATATACTCCCTAGATAGTGCAATTTACCGCCTTTCTCTTGCCCAGTAGATCCATTAATTCTCCTCTCAATCTCCTACATCATCAAATCCCTGCCTCCAACAGATTATGCCCATCACCATACAAATATACTATATTCTCTCCCATCTTAAAACTATCTTTTTTTTAAAAACCTCATAATCTTTCAGTTCAGATACTGCTCCATTATCCTGGTTTCTTCTAAGGAAAATCTTTTGGAAAGAGTTATCTATACTCACTATTCTCTAGTTTCTCTTCTATCTTGATTTCTTTGACCTAGTCTAGTCTCATTGTGCCAATGAAACTGCGTATCAGCCACTATAGCACTATGCCCAGTGTTTTACTTTATGTCAAATTTTATTTTACTTGACCTACTGGTGGCATTTGATACAGTTGATCATTCCCTCATTTATAAAACACCATCTTCATTTTTCTTCCATGTCAGACTTTCTTGTCTGTGCAATTTCACTTTGCTTTATTTCACTTTATTCTCAGTCACCTTCAATATCTCTCAAACCACTAAATGGTGGTGGCATCCTAGGATTCAGTCCTTGCCCCACCTCTCTCCTTTATCTATTTTTATTCTCTCTATGTTTTTATACAGGCTGATGGTTTTCATTGTCATTGATATACTAAAGGTCTCCAACTGTGTATCTTCAGTCTAGACTACCTCCCACTGACTTTCAGACTCACATATTTAAATGACTTGATGATATTTCCATTTCATGTCTAATAGGCATTAGTATGTAATATGCCTAAATCCAAAATTTTCTTCCCATACTTGCTTTTACCACTTTCTTTCTTATTAAAAATGGTGATTCTATCCCTTCAGTTGCTTAGACCAAAGAATGTAGTTATCCTTGATTCTCTCTTTCTTTCATTACTCATATCCTTATCCACTTGTCAACAAATCTCATTAGCCTACCTTTTTTTTTTTTTTTTTTTTTAGCCTACCTTTAAACACACCAAAATATGAACACTTCTCACCATTTCTGTTATTATTGTACTGGATCAAGCCACCAGACCCCTTAAATCTCTGTTCGAATGTCATAACATCTGTGAGTCTTCTCTAACCATCTATGTTAAATTTCAACAACGCTACACATCCAAGCATTTCCCTTCCATGCTGCATTTTTCTCTTTTGTACTTATCAATCACTAACATAATATATTTCGCTTATTCTTTTTTTTAAACACTCCCTTTGTATAGTGTAAGTTCCATAAAGACGGGGGTTTATGTTGTTTTTGTTTGTGGCTGGGTATATAGGACCTAGAAATTTTAGTTGAAAGAATGGATGAGATGCATAAAAATGTGTTCAATCTCACAAATAATCATAACAGTGCAAATTAAAATAAGCACGATATATCATAAGTCTTAAATTGAGACAAAAATTAACAAAGACTAAACACTGTAGAAGGAAGGAAGCCATATAAATCAAAGTATTTGTAATGTGCAGTTCCCTGACTCAACAGTGAATTTATCTTAGATATAGGTATGTTCATTGCAGTGCACACATATGTACACCAATAAAATGCATTTGTTTAACTAAACTAAACTGTTGTTAAATATTATAATAATTATTCAACATGTGTTTATTGAACACAGGATGATCTTTCATTTCCTCTCTCTCTCTCTATGTGTGTGTATATATATGTATATGTTTATATAAATAGACTTTACTTTTGAGAGCAGTTTTATGTTCACAGAAAAACTGAGTTAAAAGTATACAGTTACCATATACTCTCTGTCCCCACACATGCATGGCCTCTCCCACTATCTACATCCTGAGTGGTGCATTTATTATAGTAGACGAACCTACACTGACACATCATTATCACCTCAAGTTCATAGTTTACACTAGGGATTACTCTTGGTATTGTACATTCTATGTCAATTATTTTTTAAGGGAAAACATGTTACAAAACAGTATAAAGCATACTATCCCTTGCTCATTAAAAATATGATTATTTAGAAACATTTTTGATCTATGAAACAAAATGTTAATGTTGGTTATCTCAAAACATTAGTAATGAAGGTGATATTTTAGTGATCTGTACTTCATATACTTTATGTATAAGGGCATTTTATAGTCTTCTAAACATATGCTAGCATTTGCTCCTAGATTTCTATTTTAAGTAATTAATCCAATTACACATATCATTTAAAGAAAAAGGATAAACTCAGTAAATTTACAAAATTTTTAAAACTGTCTCTAAATTCTTGTAACAGAGTGATTTAATGCAATTATTAATGGGTCTACTTTTCCCCACATTGTGCTTTGAATGTACCTTAAATTAGATATTTACTATGAATTAAGGTACATTTTCAAACAATTAGATTGTCAAGTGAAAATCTAAAGTCACCAATGATCTTAAACAGATCCAATGTCTGGAAAATAGGAGTTAAACTGCATTCCAAAAAGAAAAAATATCGAATCTATTAATCCACCCTCACTCTTGAATGCAGTGCTGTAAACAGGTTTCTCAGGTCAGTGGAGAGGATAACGGGTTTTTAAAATATCACTTCTCAATGGAGAAATGTTTAAGACACCATGCTACTTTGTTTGCCTCAAGATATCAATCCCCATAAGTTGCAAGAAACTAATCAGAAGTTTCTAAAAGTATTAGTTCCAAACATGTGAACTAAATTTTAAAATCTAAAAGAATATAAAGCCTCTAATATTTTTATTAATGTAAGCATTAATGGGACTATGGTGATTACACCTTTGGGTAAAAAGAAAATGAATTAATATAGATAAATATACTGATTGCTTTGTTTTGTGATTTCAGGATTTATACATAAAACTATCTTGAAAATTGTGAATGGTCTTGCTTCCTGATTACAAAAATCAGATTATCACATAATTTTAGAAGTTTGTTCTTAGAGGATGAAGTGTAAATTCTCAATGTGCTTGATGCTAGCTTAGAGAAGATGGAACAGAATATAAATGACCCTTTAGAATAAATGTTCAATATAGTATTTTTTACTGCTTCTGAGGAACTGTTAACCTATCTCAAAATTACTCATTTTGCATTAAAGTATAGGAGATAAATATTTTCCAAATATCTTAGGGATTTGGGCAGAATGAAATAAACAGTTGTAGAAGTGCCATCATGTTAGTGAAATTGCAGACAGCTGCATGCTTGAAGATGTGAGTTTTAGGTATAGTGCTGCCATTGAATAGCTGGTCCACTTGGTTAACCCAACTAACCAGTACTCTGACCAGATTTCTTTGAAGGAAAATTAGTGCTCTAATATTGTATAACTCCATGAGATGTTATCTCTGTCTGAGTTTTATTTTTATAAGGAAAGCACATAAGCTTTCTAGGTTAGTTTTATGCCCACGTGCCAGTAAATTATATCTTTTGTAAGCTTCCTTGATTTTTTGGTTGGACGCTTGAAGAAAGACAATTTATTGTCATAATGATCTGGAGATAAATTCTGATGGCTGCATTGAAAAATGACAATCCTAAGAAATAACATAAGAAGTATTTATTTCCTGCTATCTGTGTGTGTTTATAGTGCAGAATGAATTAAACTTTGATCTTAGCTAGAAAAGTAGCATCTAGAATAATTTAAATATATCATCCTTAAGATGATCTTTGGAAGATCTGGTTGCTACATAATTGAAAGGAAGCAGTATGAATTGCAGTAGGATTGGTTTGTTATATCTGTATTTGGTAGCCTTCACATTTTATGCTTCTACATAAACACACATAAAACTAGTAATTCCAGAAATCTTTAGTTTTAGTTTTTGTTTTGCAACCAGAAGACATGATGCTTTTTCACGTCTACTTGAGGAGAACAAGGGATAACTTTTTTGTATTTTCAGTCAATAAGAAAAACACCTAACATTTTAACGATAAGTTTATGCCTCTAATTGTGTGAATCACTGCTAATTAATATACCTTCCCCAATGGAATAAATAACTAATGAGCTAAGGAGAAGTAAACACAAAGTTTGTAGTACAATTGTATTATTCAACTGGTATCATAGTCATATAAATATTTTAAAAACTAGTGTTTTGAGCAACTATACCATGTAATAATGCATAGAATAGAGTATGTGGTGTGTCTGTAAAGATTTTGCAAAAAACTTCATTATTCAGAATTATTACACACAAAAATAGATGAAATATTAAAGCAACAACTCTAACAGAGCATCTAATTTATGCTGAAATTATTGGCTGTTATCATTCACACTGTACTGTGAGCTCATTGAGGTGTGGGACTCAGTTTTAATTATTTGTTGGTTTATTATTTTGTATCCTGAGCAGTGGGCACATACCTAACATAATTGATTGAGTTGCTATTATGTTTCAGGCACCCTTTTAGGTGCTAAGAATATGAAAGTAAGCAAAAAGACAAGGTTACTAATACTTCACTCTTATAGCCTGCAGTCCACTCAAGGAAATACGCAACAAAGGTAACTGATGGTTGAAACAAAGGTAACTGATGGTCATGACCAATGCTATGACAACCAAAGTTTTCTATATAGAGGAATTTAACCTGATCATTAAGGTAGCAAACCCTCCCTGTGGTAGTATTGATTGACCTGCAATCTGGAAAAGAGTCCATCTCAGGCAAGGGGAACAGCGTGTTCTCTTCCTCCTGTGACAGGAAGAGCATGCTCAGCACAAGAGATTGAAAGCAGTCAGATTTGATTAAAACGAAGAGATATTCCCACCAACAGTGTAAGAGTGTTCCCTTTTCTCCACACCCTCTCCATCATTTACTGTTTGTAGATTTTTTTGATGATGGCCATTCTGATGGCCAAACTACATACCTCATTGTAGTTTTGATTTGCATTTCTCAAATGATTAGTGATGTTGAGCATCCTTTCATGTGTGTGTTGGCAATCTGTATATCTTCTTTGGAGAAATGTCTATTTAGGTCTTCTGCCCATTTTTGGATTGGGTTGTTTGGTTTTTTGATATTGAGCTGCATGAGCTGTTGGTGGGAATGTAAATTGATACAGCCACTATGGAGAACAGTATGGAGGTTCCTTAAAAAACTAAAAATAGAGCTACCATACGACCCAGCAATCCCACTACTGGGCATATACCCTGAGAAAACCGTAATTCAAAAAGAGTCATGTACCCCAATGTTCATTGCAGCTCTATTTACAATAGCCAGGACATGGAAACAACCTAGATATCCATCGACAGATGAATGGATAAAGAAGATGTGGCATATATATATAATGGAATATTACTCAGCCATAAAAAGAAATGAAATTGAGTTATTTGTAGTGAGGTGGATGGACATAGAGACTGTCATACAGAGTGAAGTTGAGTCAGGAAGATAAAAACAAATACCATATGCTAGCACATGTATATGGAATCTAAAAAAAAAAAAAAAAGGTTATGAAGAACCTAGGGGCAGGACAGGAATAATGATGCAGATGTAGAGAATGGACTTGATGACACAGGGAGGGGGAGGCATAAGCTGGGACGAAGTGAGAGAGTGGCATGGACTAATATATACTACCAAATGTAAAATAGATAGCTAGTGGGAAGCAGCCTCATAGCACAGGGAGATCAGCTTGGTGCTTTGTGACCACCTAGAGGGGATAGGGAGGGTGGGAGGGAGACTCAAGAGGGAGGAGATATGGGGATATATGTGTATGTATAGCTGATTCACTTTGTTATAAAGCAGAAACTAACACACCATTGTAAAGCAATTATACTCCAATAAAGATGTTTAAAAAAAAGAGATAAAAGGAGATCTAGACCATGTCAAACGGCCACTGAATGTGATTTTGCACACATTACTATGCATTATACTCCTGATATATTTTCATTACAGCATTTATCAATTCCCATCCAAAGTCATTTTGCTCATTTGTGTACTTTTTGTTTATTTTCTATTTTCCATCATGATACATGCTCCATAAAAGCAGGGACCTTGCATTTCTTGTTTTATCTATGCTATAACTCCCACACCTTTAATAATGCCAGAATATTGCTGATGTTGAATAAATAATTCACTCAATGAAAAAATGATAAAAATTGCCATTATCTATTATTACATTGGTAAAATATTATGGGACAGGACATGTGCAAAAGAAAGCTTCTCAACCAAGAAACACATGCCATTCTTTAAAAGACGGAGTTAGAGAAAACACAAGCATGAAGGCAGACAGGTGGGCTTTCCAGAAAAGTCTTTGCCCAATGAATTAACAGTTCATTCTTTCTTAACTCTTCTTCTTTCCCTTCATTCTTGACTCAGTTTAAGTTTGTCTAGTGGGATGTTGCTGCTTGGGTACAGTATTACTATCCTTGGGCCTTCATGTTCTGATTGGCAAGACGGAGGTTATAATAATTTATTTGACATGTTGTGAAGAAAGTGAGATGAAAATAATGTAGCTTAGAATATGAACGTGACCTATGGTTGATAATCAACGTATAGAATTTATGAAGCTCTTGCTGCTCCTGCTGAGGCTCTCGCTACTGTTGCTATCTTGGTCTTGGAGGGTGAGTTCTTTGAAAAGATGATTGCAATGGAGTACAGTCAGCAGAATGACTGGAGGGAGTGTCTTTGGAATCAATGCCTGTGGAAGGAAAGTGAAGGAAGCAGGGTTGGGCAAAGGGAGTAGAATTGTAAGAAGGCTAATGACAGCCTTAGCTGACCCCACAAGTAGCTGCAAAGCTAAAATGATTCTTCAGAATTTCTCTCCATTGGGCTTACATGGTCACACCTTTATTCTTCTGTCTTTTTCACTCTTTGGATGTAGGCATCCACAGGAGAGGTGTGACCTTGTGGGAAGGAGCTCTTTGCATCTGAGACATCCATGGAGGGACTGACAGTTGGTGTAACAAGTCCTTTGATAGGGGAACTGGGTACATATCACTGTGCCCAGTACACCTGTCTTCGTGTTTCAGATGCCAAACTTGTTAGATCTCTGACTTTCCCAAGATTTAACAGAGAGGTCATTGATCTAACCGAGGAGCAAGAGAGCTCTAGCCCTAGTTCTTCCACACATTGGTTGGGAAAAATTTTTATTCTATTAATTTATTCTATTCTATTCAGTACTCCATTGCATCCTCCAATGTATACTGTGTGATAATTATGGTGATATACATACATAACACATCCTCTTTGATTCTTATAAAAATACCATTTTTTGTTTCCTTATTAACTTTCTGTCTGAATGATCTGTCCATTGGTGTAAGTGAGGTGTTAACGTCCCCCACTATTACTGTGTTACTGTCGATTTCCTCTTTTATAGCTGTTAGCATTTGCCTTATGTATTGATGTGCTCCTATGTTGGCTACATATATATTTATAATTGTTATATCTTCTTCTTGGATTGATCCCTTGATCATCATGTACTGTCCTTCCTTGTCTCTTGTAACATTCTTTATCTTAAAGTCTATTTTATCTGATGTGAGCATTGCTACTCCAGCTTTTTTTGATTTCCATTTGCATGGAATATCTTTTTCCATCCCCTCACTTTCAGTCTGCATGTGTCCCTAGGTGTGAAGTGGGTCTCTTGTAGACAGCATATATATGGGTCTTGTTTTTGTATCCATTCAGCAAGCCTGTGTCTTTTGGTTGGAGCATTTAATCCATTCACATTTAAGGTAATTATCGATATGTATGTTCCTATTAATATTTTCTTAATTGTTTTGGGTTTGTTTTTGTAGGTCCTTTTCTTCTCTTGTGTTTCCCGCTAATACCATTTTTTAATGTGATTAAAAAAAACACATTACATAAAACTTATCATTTTTTAACTATCTCTAAGTATACTGTTAAGTAGCGTTAAGTATTTTCACATTGGTGTGAGACGTGTCTCCAGAACCTTTTATCTTGCAAATCTGAAACTCTACACTCATTAAATAACAATTCCTCTTTTCCCCCTTGACCCAGACCCTGATAACTACCATCTATTTTCTCTTTCTATAAATTTGACTACTTTAAGTAATTCATATAAGTGGAATCATACAGTCTTTTTGTGACTGGCTTATTTTACTTAACACACTGTCTTCAATATTCATCCTATTGTAGCGTGTAATAAGATTTTCTTCCTTTTTTAAGGCTGAATACTATTCCATTGTATGTGTATACACATTTTATTCATCTATTTGTTCATCCATTGACAAAAATACTATTTTTACAAACAAATAAAATGAGGTTCAGAGAGGTTAAACATTATCCTAGGATAAGCAGTAAATGAGCAAAAAGGTCAAGACTAAACTCTTATAATTTATAATCTTATAATCTTATAATTTCTAATTCAGGTTTCTTGAACTAACTGATATCTAAGGTGATTTCACTTTCAAAATTCCAAGTCTCTCAATGCACTGAAATATGCCATGCCACAACAAGAATCTATACACTTTACTTAAAAAATGCATTCCTGATATAACATCAATCAGTCAGGTCTTAAAAAAGGGAGATGTTCAAAGAAGGCTTACATACATGTTGACATAAACTGATTCATTCTGAAGTGTTGTGATCTTAAGTTCCTGTTTAGGAAGTTTACAGTTTTTAAGGAATTATTACTGAAAATATTTAAAATGATGTTACTGACATTATTTCATACATGTAAAAAATAGAGGATAAGTAGATTACTATTACTAGATATGACTGATTCTACTCATTGAATATATGAAAAGGATGTATTTTGGCTTATGGTTACATTGATGAAACAAGCCTAAATTTAATTCAATAATTTTTGTTTGATTTGTTATAATTGCTTTACATTACAAATTTAAGCATCCATATAATTTTCACCTTAAAGCAATGCCTAAAGGAATCTGAAAATTCAATTAACAAGAAGTTTGTTTAAAGTTGTGCTTCTCCTCTCCTAGGGAAATGCTCTAATATTCTAAAGCAGTGGCTCTTGATGTGTGAGCCTGGGGCTAGTAGTATTAGCATCACTTGTAAGCTTGTTAGAAATGCAAACTCTCAGCTACCATCTCAAACCTGCTGAATCAGAAATTCTGGGTGAGGGGCCAATCAAGCTGAATTCCAACAAGCCTACTATATTGATGCATGTTGAAGTATGAGAACTACTGAGAATCACTACTGATCTAGACCATTTCAGACTGGAGAGAGGTTTATGTATTGATACTTAGATATAGAAAACTGGCGTGAGTGGTCACAGACCTTGGAGGAGGGAGAGAGAGACTGACTGAAAGAAACTGACTCCTGGCTGGGAAAAATAAGGACATTTATAAGAAAGATAAAATGTTTCCTTGCATTAGTATTTAACGAGGTGAAAATAAAATTATTATCCAGAAAAGGGTCAAACCTAGAGAGAAATGAAAAAGCAAAAAAAAGGAAATAGAATTCATAGATTTTTCTACAGTACCTAGGTCTACAAACACCTGGGAGTGTTTAAAAATACAAATGTCTAGACTTTACCAGCATTCTCCCCTCCAGAGTTTATTTAAGGGCCAGATTTCCATTTTGTAAAAACTCCCCAGGTTGAGAAACATAGTTTTAGTGTGACTAACCCTGCAATAAACATGCTTATTGACGTGATAGCAGCATGTACCAGTATCCAATGATTCCCAGCATGGGACTGGGAGGGAGGAAGAAATTTAATTAATTTATTAATTTACTTTTTTCAATTCAGATAACTCTGGTGTTTATTCTGGCTTGAGAGTTGCTGCTTATTCCAACATTTCAGCAATTTCCAAGTCGAGAAAAATTAGCAATTTCCTTTTACATTTATTTTTGTTTGTCCAAAATAGCTGTTTCAACAGTAGCTATATCTTTAGTAACTAAACAATTCATAAGACTAAAATATAATAAACTTTAGTGATAAACTTTAGAAACACAAATAAAACTTTTTTTTTCATTTGTTTCCCAATATGGTATTATAGTCTTTTTACCATTCTAACCTCTGTTAACCCAGTTTTAGGTATGAGCTTATTGTCACACTTGCAATTAAGATCATCTACATTTTTACATTTTCATCTGAATTCATTGGACTCTCTTTTTTTTAATTTTAAAAGCAGAATGGGGAATTCCCTGGCGGTCCAGTTGTTAAGACAGTGCTTTCACTGCCATGGACCCGGTTCAATCCCTGGTCGGGGAACTAAGATTCATACAAGCCATGGCCAAAAAAAAAAAAAAAAAAAAAAAAAGTGGAATTTCCTATAGCTGCTACCATCTTTGGAGTAAAATACCCATAGGATATAGATGTGTGCTCTAGTTAAACAGTCTTTAGCACTTACTATATGTATTATATTACTATATATAAAATATATCTATATCTTTACCTATCATACTATATATAATATTTACATATAAATGTGGCATCTTACTATGTATATTAACTTAGGGATAAATATATGCAACATGCAATATGTATGGATACCATGCAGAGAGGTGTCTGTTGATCTTTAGGTAATATAATTAGGCTACACAGCATTTTCCCAGGCTATGGCTATTTAATTACTTCCTCTTGTAAGTGATTCCATTTGAAAGTGACTTTTTTCCTCATGCTCTTATAGATACAAAAAAAGTGATGAAAAGAATTTATATATCTATTTATCTCTCTCTACTTTTTGGTGTAGGGAGGTCATGGTGAGCTTATGAAATTAGCAGTCCCTAAAATTTTCCCCCTTTGGTGACAACCTAGTCACTGAAAACAAATAAGTTCACACTGTTACCTCTGTGTTCCAGGGAAAGCTTTGATCAATGTTTTACAATGTGTCATTATCAGGTAACACATTCTTCACAGTAGGAAATTAGCAGGTGATAATGAGAATCAAGTCCAATATTTCACATATGCCCCTAAAAGCTGTAATTCCAGCAGGAGGAAGGAGCTGAGAAATTGAGTTACAAAATGGTTTTCCACATGTTGCTTCACTAAACAGAAAGGTAAATTCTTTTTAAAATCAGAAAGCTGGACAAACGTTAGGAAATCAGAATCTGCAAGCAACCGGATAACACTACTGATAATTAACTGTGGATTATCTATTGCATGCAGTGTGTTTTGGTTGAACTAATTTTTAAAATAACAGAGACTATTTTCATGTATCACTGACTCCCAAACAAATATCTTGGCTCATTTACAATTAACAACAAAAGTTAAAAGTTATTAAAAATTGAGCACCAGCTGAATTTGCTGGGCAACACCCAATGTAATGTATGGCACAATTTTGTGTGAAAGATCTGCCTGTCTTAGAATCTCCATCACCAGATTGCCAAGGCAATGGAGATGTCCAATTATGACCATTCTTGGGGTTAAAACAGGGAAGAATTATAACATGGTGGCTAAATTCTAAAGCTCTGGAATCAAAAGTTTCAGGTTTTCATTGAGTCCTATGTGGTCAAACTGTGTGAATTTCGACAAGTTGCGAAACTATCCAAACTTCTTTTGCTTTTCCGGTGAGGTTGATGGAGGGAATAAAAGTGAATCTTTCATAGGTAGATGTGAGAAATATAGGTGAGCATAACAATAAAGTCCTTAGAGTACTTGGGAATGAGGGCTACATAATTTTTAGCTATAATTACGATGATGATGATGACTTCTACTATTATCATTGTGTGCCTAGCAGAGCTCTGATAACATTTCCCAAGATATTGCCCAGGAAGAGGTAGACTATTAAGCTGTCATCAGCCATTAATAAAACCTGGAATAGTCTATGAACTTAGATAAACTTCCACCTAACATGGAAACATGTTTTGAGGAAATGAACACATGTCAGGTTGGTTTTAAGAAAGCATAGTGGTAGTAGGAGGAGATAGAGGGAAAACTTCAGTGCATACAAGAACTGTTGCCTCAGGAAGGCTCAAATGGGTCCTGGGAATTAAGTACCTCACTACTGCATGATGACATTGGACTGTCAGTAACAGCATGCAGCAGAAGAAGAATGCAATGTTTTCTTAAATACAGTGTGAAGACTTTAGGGAGCAAAACTGAAATTATGCAGGAGGAAAACTTTGATAATTTAAATGGACATTTATTAACAGGCATGTGCCAGGGACTGTGTTAGGAGGGGTGACAAAGTCATGCTTCTCCTAAATAACATTGTTGCTTAGACCTTCAATGTGTCTATTAAAGACAGCCATCTCAATTTAACTTCTAGAGCAATTTAAAAATGTGCAAACACATATAATTGATATATATATATCAATGTGTATATTTATATATATATATACACATATACATCAATCTGAGTTATGATATAGTATTTTTAAAAATTAATTAATTAATTAATTAATTTTTGGCTGCATCATTGGGTCTTGGTAGCTGCGCACGGGCTTTCTCTAGTTGCGGTGAGTGGGGGCTACTCATTGCGGTGGCTTCTCTTTCTGCGAAGCATGGGCTCTAAGCACACAGGCTTCAGTAGTTGTGGCACATGGGCTCAGTAGTTGTGGCTCGCGGGCTCTAGAGTGCAGGCTCAGTAGTTGTGGCGCACGGGCTTAGTTGATCCGTGGCATGTGGGAAACTTCCCAGACCAGGGATCGAACCCGTGTCCCCTGCATTGGCAGGAGGATTCTCAACCACTGCACCACCAGGGAAGCACTGATATAGTATTTATATGTTTCATTTGTGCCTATTTTTTGCAGGATTACACAGATTATTTCACCATACAACAGCTTGCTTTTTTTTTAAACCAACATTTTAAAGCCTGTTAATGAAACAATTTCCTTCCAGACAACTCTTATTACCTGTGATATAATAGATTATGATATACCCAATACATTTCTGGATAAGATAAAACAAAGTGACCTTCCACAAGATTCTATAGTAAATCTGTGTAAGTTATAGGTCTATATTTCCCTTAATTGACCCAATATAATTATAATAAAAAAGAAATAATTAGCTTTTTTAGCCAGTCTGAGATTGCTCACTATGACTCTACAGTTGTTATAGTAATTGGCTACTGAGAAAATGCCAAGGCATTCACAGAAATCCAGAGTTCATCAAAAGGTTCTGCTTTATTAGTCTTTTCTGTTGAGAAAAATCATGCTTAATGAAAGGGGAAACAAGGCAGGGGAGAAAGGTAGAGAGGCAGTGCTGTGTTTTGGATAACTATGGAAACGGTTGCTAGGAAGCACACATCTGCAAATTCTTTCCCTGGACCTACTTCCTCAGCCCCTAACCCTTGTCCCATTTCTGGGATTTATATTGCCATTTATCACCGCAATTGGTCAGTGAATATTTTAGAGTAGATGGGCTAATAATGGCCGTTCTTACACTATCTTTGAATCTGAAAAATAGCATATATCATTGGGATGACACAGAACTGCTAATGAGAGAAGAAATAGATGTTAATGTCTACTGAGAAGATTGCTTTCTTGTGTTGAATTAACTATTCCTATTGCTTAGCACATTCCCAGCACCTCTGATGAGACATGATATTAAACTTTTTGGATAAAGAATGCCAAATTTATTTACTCCTAGCCCCATGTCACCTTTTTTGGTAACCTGGAGGACACACGCTAAATTTATTTTTAAGAATAGTGGAAATCCACCCCAACAAATTATTACAAATTGTATGATGTTTGATGATCCTCTTTGTGATGGGTTGTTTTTTTGTGTTTGTTCATTTAAAAGATGCCTCTGCAATGGGAAACACATACTCTGACAGTGTTACAGGCCAATAAACAAATCCCTATTATTAATTACCACTGTCAGAAAGTGTATTGGTATTTGATTACTGGCAATGGTTCCTGCTGAACAGATTCTTGGTAATAAGATCCTTGATTCTCTGCCAAGGCAGCCTGACAGATTAACCAACCTGTGATTTATCCAATCAAGGACACTCTCAGGAAGATTTGAGTGTTTCCCTCCCTTTCAATCATAATAATGAGGCTAGCTAGCCCAAGATCAAGATAGGAATGTTTCTCCTATGAACTTTTAGAAAAAGAATCAAGCCCTGCTCATTAGTTCTTATTACATTGAGATAGTTCTCTAGGAACATGAAATTGTGAAAAAAATATTGATTTGATGAAACTCAACAAATGTTTACTAATTATTAGCATCATTCTTTCTGAAAATAGGAAGAGTTAGTTGAGAGATTATATTAGTTTTCTATTGCTACTGTAACAAATTACCACAGACATTGGCTGTGGTATCAAAAACATAAATGTATTATCTTACAGTTCTGGAGGGCAGAAATCTGAATTGGTCTGTCTGGGATAAAATCAGGGTGTCGGCAGGGCTGTGTGGCTTCTAGAGGTTCTAGGGGATAATCTGTTTTCTTGCCTTTTCCATATTCTAGAGGCTGCTGCATTCCTTGGCTAGTGATCTTTTTTCAACTTCAAAGTCAACAATAGCCAGTTGAGTTTTTTTTTTTTTTACATTATATCACTCTGACACTAACTCCTCTCTTTCACTTATAAGACATTTTGTAATTCTATTGTTCATACCCAGGTAATCAAAGACCACCTCTACATCTCAATTTCAGCCGATTAAAAATCTTATATTCATCTGCAACATTAATTCCCCTTTACCATGTACCGTAACATATTCACAGGCTCCAGGGATTAGGACATGGACATATTTAAGAGGACATTATTTTGCCTACCTCAGTATATAAACTGATTTTTCAAAATTTATGTTGAAAAGGATGTAACTATATCTACTATGGCAACTAAATATTTTGGAATACAATGTTGGAGTTTGATATTTTATTATTTTATGTTCTTACAGATTGTGTCAGTTAAAAAATATTTACCACTTAAGAAATCTCTACCCTGTTACTACAATTAGATTCCTTAAAGCCTGGGAGATGAGAGAAAAACTATAGGAAAATAAATTTAGTGGAGAAAATTAATAGAAGGACTTCCAAATATAAATATATATATTAACGTTAACTGAAACAAAATACATCAACCAAAGAACAATCATTTATATTCTATTTTACTGGCATAATATGTTTATGGATACTAAGATTCAAATTTTGTTATATTAACTTTTCTGAATTTGGGATTAATCTTTCAACTGCTATTGTTCAAGGGGGAGTTATAAAGCACTTCTTTTGCATGTACATTGCATCAAAACTTGCAGAATGAATGTAACTAGCTTGGAAGAAAATTCCAGATACAAAGAGGGAGCACTCTTTTAAGAAATGCTGCAATAACAAAACTCTCCCTGGCAGAGAAGATAATGTGTGAAAACACACACAGTCATAGACAGACACATACACTCTCTCTCACACACATACACACACACATTCTAAGTTGAAGAGTTTCAGAAGAGTTGAACACTGAATGTGAAAATGTTTTAATGGCACTTTAACCAATATATTTCACTTATATTTTCTTTTTAAAGTCAACAAAAGCATAACATTATTATGTCTAAAGAATCTCAATAAATATAAAAGCATGTGATAAGAAACTATTGTAGGGCTTCCCTGGTGGCGCAGTGGTTAAGAATCCACCTGCCAATGCAGGAGACATGGGTTTGAGCCCTAGCCCAGGAAGATCCCACATGCCGTGGAGCAACTAAGCCCGTGTGCCACAACTACTGAAGCTGCACTCTAGAGCCCATGAACCACAACTACTGAGCCCGTGTGCCACAGCTACTGAAGCCCGCATGCCTAGAGCTCGTGCTCCACAACAAGAGAAGCCACCGCAATGAGAAGCCTGTGCATAGCAATGAAGAGTAGCCCCCACTCGCCGCAACTAGAGAAAAGCCTGCCTGCTGCAACAAAGACCCAATGCAACCAAAAAAAATAAAAATAAAAAAAAATAAACTATTGTAACATAGTTTCACTAGCAGCATCTTCTTTCTTAGCGTTACATAAATAGTAGTGTTTCTTATCACTGATGACATCCTAGCTTGAATGACATAGTGTATGCCCTTTTTATTTATTTATTTATTTTTTGCATTTTATTATTGTTTTCGCATTACTTTTTTTTTAAACATCTTTATTGGAGTATAATTGCTTTACAATGGTGTGTTAGTTTCTGCTTTATAACAAAGTGAATCAGTTATACATATACATATATTCCCATATCTCTGCCTTTTTTATATCTAGTATTCTTGCCTCTAGAAACCTATCACCACAACACCATGTTGGAAGGTCACTAGCAGTACCCTATATTTAACACAAGGGTGAATGGTGCCCCAAGGGAGCCAGTCAGAATATTACCACCCCTTCATCACTGGGGATGTCACTCATGGTACACCCATCCTCATCAAAAAAGATGAGTAGTGATACAAGTCAGCCACTTAGAATATTTAAACCCCTGGTTATGATATATTTCTGAATTGGGGTCAATCAGTCTTTCCTGAGATATGATATACTGGTCTTAAAAGAGTTTATTCTGCTGGAATCAGAATCAGTTTGAATGACTTTTGCTGGAACTGATTAAGACAATCTTCCTTGAAGATATGGAGACATATAATGAGAAAAAAAAAGTTAAATGTATATAAAAGCATATATGAGAGATGGAGAAAAGTAAGAGTCTATATAAGGTCCACTGGGGTCTTGGATCTAGCCATGCCTATAGCAGTGTGATTATGATGTCTCTGGTTGATTTCATATGCTTAATTTTCAAATATAATTTAATATCTGTTTTGAATTAAAAAATATTTTTGTATTTTAATTGAGATCACATCAATTTATAGCTAAATTCAAATCGTATTGACATTTTTGTAATATTGACTTCTTTTCAGAAATGCAGTATTTAAATTTCCTTGTATTGTTCCTATTTGCTATATTGTTTCATAGGGTAAGTTCTTCCTGTAAAGGTCCTGCCAGGATTAGAACCAAACTTGAAAATATATAATTAGATATTAAAGTGGACATACATTTAAAGTCTACACAAGAAATCAGAACAAATCTCATACTCTAAAGGCTGAAAAACACCACATGCATCACAAAATCCGGAAACACAATATAACTCTTTTTGGTTTTTATTAACTGCTGAATGTACTCCTGTAATACATTTTCCCAGCATTTTTTGGATCAAGCATTCTTTGATCACCTCTTCATATAATGATAATTTTGCAAATTTTTTTTAGCGAGAAGAAAGTATCAATTTGTATTTCTTTAGCATGGTTGATTTGAATTAATTTTTTGCTGTTAATATTTGTAACAAAAAGTAAATGTGAACCAAATTCTTCAGTAACAATTTCACAAATTTAATGATTAGAAGAAACTTCCATTGCCCCAAACATTTCAAATCATGTTTCTCCTCCACTAAACCACGTATGTCCAAGATTGAGTGCCATTGAGTAGGAGTTTTTCTGGAAGTCATCCTTACACCAGAATGGCTAGCAATAACTTAACTATACAGAGATATGGCTGCAATTCATATGAATAGATCCTAATAAACCCAAACAAAATGTGCCCCAATCCTAACAGTCCCTTAGCCAGTTCCTAAAATGAGCATGCTCATTCCAATGGTACTAGTTAAAGGGGTAGAGAGATGGAGGAGGGGAAGTAGGATTAATCGTTGAGATACTATCCTCAATTATTGAATAAAAATATCTTATTTTGGGCTTCCGTGGTGGCGCAGTGGTTGAGAATCTGCCTGCCAATGCAGGGGACACGGGTTCGAGCCCTGGTCTGGGAAGATCCCACATGCCACGGAGCAGCTGGGCCCGTGAGCCACAATTACTGAGCCTGCGCGTCTGGAGCCTGTGCTCCACAACAAGAGAGGCCGCGATAGTGAGAGGCCCGCGCACTGCGATGAAGAGTGGCCCCCGCTTGCCGCAACTAGAGAAAGCCCTCGCACAGAAATTAAGACCCAACACAGCCATAACATTAAAAAAAAAAAAAAATTCTTATTTTTACAAATTCTAAAAAAATGTGTAACTATGTGATCACATTGTTGAGTTTCCTCCTAGGACCCTGAAATTATCCCATACAAGTGAGGATCCTCAAGTTCAAGCTTCATTACCTTTCCAGTAAATTTACCTCTAGGTCTTGCAAATAATTTTTAAGTGTCTCATCTTTTATTTTAAATGTTTATGTATATGTATATATATGTATATATATGGCTATTTATATTTTGTAAGAAGCCATCCTAGTCCTAAATTGTCTATAATATTAATAGATGGGATAGAATCACATTCTTGATCAGTTGGTAGTGTTGTATTCCTTCATTGTGCCTATCTCTTCATAATAGTTGCTTCTCGCCCCATCACATCTCTGTGACCATGAAGTTTTTCACCAGAACACTCACAGTCCATGTGCCAGGCCAGATGGGAGGGTCGGCTTCAACTAAGTTCTTATGGCTCCTTTATTTCAGTATTTTTTCTTTTGTCTTAAGTTCCACAAAATTTCTATTATTGGGGCAACATCTCTGTATCGTTATGATTATTTTACTTTTCATTTTGTTTTCCTCCTAATATGCACAGAAATAAATGGTAAACAACTAAAATTATTTCTCTGTTCCCTGAGATAGTTTGGTGGAACAGAAGTGCGCCACTTTAGCAGATTTTGCCAGCACTTATCCAACACCTCAGGGTGCTTACGGAACTGCTTATCTGCTTTTCTCCAAATTTGAGAATTATATTGAGCACGGCTAGTGCCCTGCCTAGATCCCCTTGGATCCTTTTTATAAGTTCTGTGCATCTATCCTCAGCTTCTTTGTGCTTTGTTTTTTACAGTTTTATAAAGAGTTATGACTTTTCTGCAAAACTGACAGAATCAATAGCTATCTCTTTGGAAAGACCAAGAGCTTCAACTCCTAGACTAAAGCACTCATTTTTTTTTTCCCCTTGTTAAACCCAAAACCAGGGAATGTACTTTTCCAGATTTCCTCACTCTTAGCCTGTCTGTTTCTGAGAATGGATAGTGGAACATTTGCTTTGTCCCACACACGTTCTTGTTTCCATGTTTCTTTGTCTTGTGACCAACCTAAGTACCTGAAACTTATAAAATTTATGCTAATGGGTAGGAGCAATTTCACCTACTGAATTTTTCCTTTTTTCTATTTTATGGTGCTCTTACTTTGGGACCATTGATAGATCAGGAGACTACCCTTAGAAATTCAAGAAAGATGGAAGTGGCTGAGAGGTTTTTTTTTGTATCCCTTGAGGCAGCCCATAGTCACTGATTGACTGGTGCAGGAGTATGAATGCTAAATTCCATTGCCTTAAGGGGGGTGGGGGGAAGTGAAATGTAATTTATACTTCAGGGCTCCTCAGCTGTATTAACCTGAGAACTAGAATTGGTATGATCAGGAATCACATCCATGCTTGACTTCCCCTTCTATGTCTTACTTCCCCCCCTCTTACTGGTTTCCCCTGGGAACACTTCCTTAGTAAATCATTGCACATTAGTCCCCATCTCATAGTCTGTTTTTAGGGAACTTGAATTAAGAAAGTGGTATTACTGAAAATTTACTAGCATTCTGTCCTTAACCAAATTCAGAATTTAATGTTTCTTTTCATGGTTGCAATTTTTCAAAATTTTTTCCTGGAATTTCATGTGCTTCTTTGTTGTTATAGACAATACACACACACACACACACACACACACACACACATACACATACACATATACACATACACATATACATATACATGCATGCACACACACAAAGCAACTATTCTGAGGCCAGGATGAAAAATCTGGACTTGTGAGTATGTATTATCTCTGGTTAGTTTCCTATTGTCAATTCAATTTTGAGCCCAGTGTATTGGAATATTATGAGCACTCAAGAAATGTTAGGAATCAATGAATGTAGTTTTTCATATTATTAATTGTGAGAATACAAATATAGTTACTAAGGAAGGGAGGCTCCTACTGGGAGATTTTCTTTTCATTTTCATTTTTCTATCTCTATCTATCTATCATTTATCATTATCTATTGCAGATAGGCAGATTGCTTGTGTGATATATGTCTCTCAAGTTATAGAATGAAAGGACTAATTGGCCTATGGACATTTTATTTTTTCTCATTCTTTTAGGTTCTTAATTGAGAAATCAATAATATCACCAGTGGTTGACTTGGTTCAGTAGTTCAGCTAGCTGAAGTCAGCAACTTGGTCAACCATATTGTTACCAGATTAAAAGGCCTAAATGCAATGAGATCTCTCTATATACTTTTAATCTATTTTTTAAAAATTCTTATATTTCAGTACTTTCTAAAGTGAGTGGTTGATAAGTGACAAGTTGAAAAATAGGTTGAAGTAACTGTGTTAAAGAAAAACATCTGAAGGCACTCTATTTTGTAGAGACAGCTAGTAAAATAACAGTTACTTATTTTGAGTTTTGCTGTCCAGAGGAAAAATGTGCTAGGTAACAGAAACTGGGAGAAGATATAACAGAAATGTTGATGCTTTCTTCTCAGGAGAAACCCGAACTCTAGTTGAGTGGTTCCTGATCTTTTTTTCTCTTCCTCTCTGACATCTATTTTCAGATACATCACATTCCAATAAGTGGACACAAATTTGGATTGTCATTCTCTGTCACTGTTCTTCAAGCTATTTAATTCATGTCTACTTTTAATAAACATAAAAATCTTTCCTCCATTTTTGATACAGCTTGCCCTCCAAACTATTTCATTACTTTAAAGAAAATCACTGCTCTGTTGTAAATTTTCCAGTATTATTTTCTATTTTCACCAAAAACTTTTCATCAAATCCTAGAAAATTCAAACATTATTCTGTTTCAGAAGAAAATCCAATGCTTGTACTATCAGAAGGGGACAACTGATAGTTCTTGCCAGTTTTATATTAGGAATACTAATAATTAAAGTAGTAGGGTTGGCCATATATTTTTTCTTGCTGTTAATAGAAGAACAATCTCTATTGTGATAACTTCTATAAAGTTAAAATTAGAAAATTAAATGAAAAATTCTAATTGCTAAGAAAAGACATAACAGTACTCTTCCAAAAAAAGAATTAGGCCAATTATCGCTGGACATCATGAGTCATCAAAGAAATGCCAAAGAAATTCATAATGAAATACTACTACACACCCAATGGAAGGACTAAAATTAAAAATGCTCTAGTATCAAGTGTTGACAAGCATGTGGAACAACCATGCTTTCATACATTGCTGGGGCCAGTGTAAAATGGTACAACCACTGTGAAAAACTGGCAAAGTCCTACAAAGTCAAACCTTATGACTCAGCAATTCCATTCCTAGGTATTTGCACAAGACAAATAAAAATATTTGTTCACAAAAGTCTTTTACAAGAATGTACATAGAAAGAAGCCTTACTCATAATAGCTCCAAATTGGAAACAACTTAGATGTTCATCAGAATTAGAAGCACAAACAAAGGTCAAAACTATTGATACAATATTCAATAACATTTATGGATCTCAAAACACATGATCAGTGAAAGAAGATAGATGGTAAAGTGTATGTACTGAATGATTACATTTACATGAAGTTCTAGAAGAATCAAGGCTAATGGATGGTGATAATCAGAACACTTGTTACCTTGGAGGAGGTACTGACTGGACACAGTTATTAGGAAACCTTCAAGGATGATAGAAAAGTCCTCTATCTTGAGCCACATGATGGTTACACAAGTGTATATGTTTGTTAAAAATCATAAAAAGGTACACTGAAGATCTTAACTTTTCTGTGTATGTAAAATACACTAAATTTTTTAAAAAGTAATGGAGATTAAAAAGAGAAGAAAAGAAAAAAATAAATAAATTAAAAAAAAAGAGAAGAAAAGAATTGAAATAACTGTGTGCAGTCGCTATGCTAGGCACTTTGTGTATGTTATATACTTTATCCTTACAGCAATCCAGTGAAATATATGTTCTATTTTCTAACATATAGATAAAGATATCATATTATCAGAGACATTAATTTATTTGACCAACCTATTAGAGCAAATGGAGAAGTCAGTATTCAATCTAAACTCATGACTTTTAAAGCTATTGCTTTTTCCATTACAATCATGGACTAGCTAATTAAGTCTTGTATGAAAGTAAAAATTGCAAATAGGTTGAAAAGAATATGGAAGAGGCTGTAAAAGGCTTATAAAATTACAAATAAACACAAAAATAGGATAAGCCAAAAACAAGTACTGAGAAATGGAAAGTGTAAAATTAACAGAAAACATATTATTAAAAGAAAGAAATTCACCCTTCATTGTAAGAGATTGAAATATGAATAAATAAAATGTACAATATCAAATAAATACATTATAGCAGAGACCACCAGAAAGAAGATACCAAATGGAAGATGCAGGAGCAATGTGATTGATCAGAGGAGTCTCAGTACAGGCTACAACACACTTTTTGTGATTTTTTTGTAAGCTATTTAACTTGCCTTATTTTTCTTCACGTGTAAAAGTAGAAAATCTAATAATGAATTTTCTTACAAGACTCTAAGGATTGTGGGGAGGATTAATTAGGTAACGTTCTCAGGAGCTTCGAAGATTAAAAGCATCAAATAAGTGCTAAGTATACAATAGGAAACCAAAGAGGCACAATCAAAAAATACTCAAGTCAGAGAGATGAAAGGAGAAAAACAGGCTTAGAAAAGAGATGGAAGTTAAAGTTTGGAATGATATGGAAGGAGAGCAGGAGTGAAGATTTTGGATAAAATTAACTCTAAACACAAATACATGAAACCAAATATGTTTAAAATAATGTTGATATATATTAATTCATTAAGACTATGACTTTCTGAAAATACGCATCAATGTTATTTGTATTGCAACAGAAACTGAGTATTTTCTTTGCAAGGTCCTATCTATCACTTCCAAAAGCTGTCTCCTTTCATTTTTGTCAAATCTTCTTTTAGGTGTCACATGCCTATCCAGCGTGAGGCCTTTGTTCCCAGATTCTACTTATCCCTCTTGTCTATTCTAAATGTGCGAGATTCACAAAGTCAACCCAAAATAAGATGGATGGGACTCAGTGACCACAAAGGGCTTCAGTGATCTGTGAAACAGGGAAATGAGCCAATCTCCAGAAAAACAACTGGATGGACTAAGAAACTCTAAAACCAGTTACTGTATTCAGCTTTACTCTGTAATTTCTTCCAACCAAGCGAAAATTTCAAGGAGAAAACAACAAACAAACAAACTATTGTGACTTCATCAGAGGGACAGTGGTTCTTTAAAAAGTTTTGGGTTTTTTGCATGAAAAATTGTTTAAATATGAATTTGGAATAGAACCAGAATATTTATCAGGAGGTACTACATAAACCACAGGTATTTTGTGAGTTTGAAGTAGAACCAGAATTTTAATGCCCAGAGTTATAAGTCCTGAGGAGGACCAGTGATAAGCAAAACCATGAGGTTGGCTTCATTTTCCAGGACTTACTTTTTTCCCCCTTCAAATGACCTTTTCGCCTAAGTTTTGAATACCTGGTGCCTGACTAGTAATTCTATCACCTTCAAATTTCCAACTAGCCTTTTATGTTCACTCAGTGCATCATCTTCCTGATCTTGACTCTGGGAGCTACATTATATTTTGGCATCTTTATGCTATCAAAATTTCAATTTCTTCTCCTCTTAAGTTACTTTTATGGAAAAATGTGATCTGATAAACTAATTTACACTAAGATATTATAAAAGTGCATTGGTGAGCCACATTTTTTCCTGATCCATTACAAACTACACTCAAATAGCCCAAATGCTGCTGAAGTACTCTGAGATAATTCAATAGGTTTCGTCTCTACAAGCAAAACAGGAAATTTTGTAGCTTTTTAGCAGGTACTTTTGGGGTGGTAGATTAACTTAGAATCCTTCAAATCAAAAGTTCTTTTCAAGCCAGACACACAAAAATTATTTACTAAATGATTCCATTTATTAAATTTCAAAGATACATAGAACTCACCTATGGTGTTGTAAGAAGTCAGGATATTGGTTACCCTTGATTAGAAGGGGGGACAAGAGGGCTTCTGGGGTAATGGTCTGTTTCTTGATCTAGTGCTGACTACATAAATGTGCTCACTTTGTGAACATTTATTGACTTATACATTTATAATTTGTGTACTTTTCTGTATTAGTATTATATTTCAATTAAAAAAAAGTTATTTTCTATATATGTCTAATTAAGATAACCTGTAAAATAAATCTTAAAAAGCCATAACTTATTTGAGTCCAATGTTTAGGCTACCTTTTCATGAATCTTTCCCTGATCCTCTACCTCTGTTGAACGTTACCCTGTAGTTATTTATGTACTTTCTTACCCTGTCTTCTGAACTATGAATGATAGTATTATATCTGATTCATCTTTGTATATACCATGGTGATGCATACAGTATATCTGTCAGATTAGGAAACTGATACTATCTTACTAAAACAGCTTTAAGTGCCTAATAAATGTTTTTTGAATGTTTGAATGATGCAATGAATGAAGGATGGGTGAGTGAAGCAAATATGGCCACTATTCAGGGAACTATCCCTTGATGTTTCCAAAGACAAATTAGGATGTCAATGGATTATCTCCCGCATCACAGTTCTGAACATGTATCTTTCCAGCTTGAATACCTCTAAGACTCCCATTGCATACTAAAATGCAAACTTCCCAGACAGGAATTAAAAGTTTTCCAGAATCTGGGTTCAAATACACTGTTCACCTCAACTGGTTATTGTATACACATAAGTGCCCAGGGAAGGCATTTTAGCTGAACTAGATTGTGGCCATTTCTTCATGATGCCATTAAGTCGCTCATCCTTCACTGTATTTTAAATGCAGTTACCTTATTCTCCTTCTCACATACCTGTCCAAATTTATAATGTTTAGTAGTGCTTCTGTGAAATATTTTTTCTCCCCTTCTTAACGCACCTTTCACATCTATTTCACGTTATTTGTGGTTTATTTCTATTGAGGATGAGGATCATGTCATATCCATCTCTGTACATGCTATTTCTTTCAGTGCAGTACCTGTGATGTGGCTTCCCCTGAGGGATCATAGTGGACTCATCCCAGTAACACTGGTCACCAAATTTCAAGGAGCTAAAGAACCTGAGCCGAGCCCTGCCTTGTATAAATGACCGCATACACAATCACCCTGAGATCAACAGTCTCCTGAAATTACTTCAAAGCCAAGAAGTAATATAAAGCTGGTAAGCCTGTAATAAATTTGGAGGAGACGTATATCATAAATTATTTTTCGTGGCTGAGAAAATTATAGGTGTATTCAAAAGCTGACTGAAAAAGCTAAAAGAAATATTTAAAGAGGGCTTTGAAACAAGGTATAACTGTGCCAAGGGATTCTGTGTATGATTACAGAATCAACACTCAATTAATATATTTATCTAAACAGCTAATTTCCTCCCAGAAGAAAAATGGCACTTAATTAATTTGGCTGAATAGGATTCCTAACTGTGAATTCTCAGCTATGCTGCTTAATGGGGTCGCCTAGAAGACCAACTAGAAGTACAGAAGTTACTGAAGAGAAGAATTGGAAAAACTATGTATACTAAGAACCTTCTAATTAGAGGCAATTATTTGTAAAGTTATTGTCCTGTTTTAAATGTATTATTAGAGATACCTATCTAGAGGGGAAGTGGTACAAAGGGAGTTGGATTAAATGTAAGAAGGTAGTTCAAGTTCTATTGCTTTGGAAGGAACCTGCTAGCTAACTCCTGGCTGTCTCTGGCCCCATCCCACATTCCCCTGCCAGCAGTGCAAAGTGGGTCACCACGGAATTTTATCCTTTCTATCTTATATAAAATGAAGATAGTTAGGTTGATAAAAATATATGAAAGGATAGAAAAACTTCTAGCCATGCCCAGGAGCCATTGAAATCATTTTTTTCTGAATGTAATATTTTAGAAAGCTTCAGAAGAATATTTTCAATAGCAATAGCAAAAGCCTTGCTTTGATGTTAGATCAGAGATACCCAACTTTAGTGGTCAAAGTCATAGAGTATCTAGATAAAACTCAAAATATTAAAGGACACTAAATACAAATGTAGGTAAATTCCAATGACTAATTTACGTTGGATCTGCATTTTGGGCTTTTCTGCTAAAGGAACTTGGGTCAACTATGTTGTTAAATTAAACTTGTGTTTGGATAGGCTTTGGAAAGGGGCATAAGTATTTACAGAGTGACAAATTAACTTATCAAGATCACCAAATATTTTCTTTTTGACACTGTTTTGTGTCTGTGCCAGATAAACATATTTGTTTGGCATGTAGTTAGGAATTTATGACGTTTAAGGAAAGTCTGATCTATAGTACTAGGAAAGCCAGAGGGCTACTTGTATAAAGGGAGGCTCTAGGGCGATAGAAATATGCATCAACAAACAAAAAAGAAAACACTTTGCATATCTTGCAAATATCGTCTGAGGCAACAAATAATAGTGCACTGATCTATTATGTTGCTAAGTGTTTCTGCTTTATATTCTCCCTTCACTGAAGCAAGTCTTAAGGTGCTTATAGAAACAATGAAGAGAAAAGAAAAGTCTTGGACAGCATAAAAAGGTCCCAAACTGAAGGAAACACTTTCAAGAGAGATTTTTGTTTGTTTGTTTTAGGAGAATAAAAGATGTTAGTCACAGCTTCCATGACAGTTTATTCAATACTTGTAAATTCTAACAATCTAAGCAGGAGATGTGACATACTAATTACCTAAGGCTACTTTCTTCCTACAGTGCTTAACTCTAAATAATCAACTCACTATAGTGAAAATCTGACCTGAATTCTGAGAGCATTTTCATTTCCCTCACAGACGGTCATGTTGGAGGTACAGGATAACAACTATGATTTGGCAAATATTTCCTATGTGTAGTTATAGTTTGATTTTGAAATCATATATAACCCATATCACTATGGGATCCAGTTGACGACAAAGATAGATATACATTGTGAAATATTATGTTTGAGATATTAATTACCAATGCGTGTATGTGGTAGTTAATATCCATCAAAAGTTTAAAAACATAAGTAGGCAGTACTTTCGTTGAAATTTAAACAAACTCGTTTCAAATGCATCTGTCTCTAAGGCACTTGTAGAAGAGCAAAATATTCTTGTATAGAATGCTGACTCTGCCAGGCACTGTTCTACACTGATAATCTATTGAAACATTTTTTTTTCATATTATTGGGTACATTTTTAAACAAATCATTTTTTTTTCCAGCTAATTCTATTGTATGGTTGTAACATATGTCATTTAACAATTTTCCTCTTTTGAAAAGTTATGTAGGTGGTTTCTAATTTTATCATATTGTAACAATGCCATTTTGAGTATTCGCAAGAGGAAAAACATGCCATTTTTTTCCTGGTTTTTTTGGGGGGAGGGGGAGGGGGGCTCCTAGATGTAAATTTGCTATAGTAAATGTACATTTAAGAGTTGATAGGTATTATACAATTTCCCTTCAAAAACTTTCATCCCTTGTCTAGCTATCCCGTGTCTGGTGAAGGGTCTCTCCAGAAAAGGATTTAATCATAAACTTTCCATTTTACCCTTGCCATACCTAATAGAATTGTCTACTCACAATCTGCTGAGTTGTGATGTTGAATAAATTGGGTTCTAGCATGGTCATTGATACTCTGTCCTCCTCTTTTCCTCCCCACTGCCTCATATCAATCTCATTTCCTATGTATGTATGTGACAGTCTTCTCTACTAGAAAATAATATCGCTTCCTTTTTGAGTGTTTTATTCATGTTTATTTTCCTTCAGCTCATAGCACAATGTTTTGAAAATTCTAAATATTCAGCAAATGCTTGCTGAATAAAAATTAGCCATGGAAAATATGTCCTAGTGCATATACATACACCAAAATATATACTTATATACATGTAGACATATAAATTGATATAAAAGTTTATATATTTATATAAATATTTATATATAATTTCATATAATACTAGAATAATATTTCTTTTCTAAGTCACATAGTTAATATTTTAAGCAGATATTGAGTTGCAAATCTCAGAAGCCTAAACAGAAATGACATTTTTAAGAGATTCTCTCTGTATTTGCAAAGACAACCAGTGCCTCCTTAGATGTTTCTATCTGCAAAGGAGCCATATTTAGATAAAGAGAAGTAAAAAACCTTAGAGTGTTTCATTAAATAAAATAAGTTAGATCAAAATAATTTCACTGGAAGTGTGATGCAAACTTGTTCATGCCAAACACCCAACAGAGATTTCTGCCTCTTTGTAAAGTTTTCTGGCTCTGCATACCTGGATAGAACCTGATAGTAACTTCCTGGCATCATCTTCTGGGCTTGCTCAGAGTAGAGCTGTGATTTTTCTAGTATTACAGCTGATGGTTGACAGCTAATCCTAATGGAAAAGCAATGCCACATTTGCTAATCCTAACAGAGAAGCTAAAATCACTTTCACTTTCAATCTGGAAATACAAAATCGGATGAGTTTTTTAAAACAAGATGCCACTCTAAATTCTATCCCAGTAAATAAAGATTGTGTATATTTATCTACAAACATAAATATTTCAAGTCACTTGCTATGTTTAAGAATGTACTTGAAGTCACTTTTCTCCCATGTTATAAAAAAGACAGCAATTTTCACAACTCTATTTAAAAGGTTCAATAAAATTTATCACAAACTATTAAAGGACTGACGACTATTTCTTAACCATAGACTAAGCACTTTATTCTTTTTTCCTTAAATTTTCAGATTAAATTGTGAATCTTAAAATTTATAGGATAAATATAAATTCATATATTGTTTTCAAAATTTCTTTTTTGGAACAAGCTAGTATAAGGAACCATATAGCTAATTTATATAATTATTAAATAAAAGTCATTGACAGCTAAGATCTGTACAATATTTCACACATTAGGAAAAATTTTCTCATACATATATTAGAGCAATCTACAAATGAGGAATATTTTATTAGAGTATACATTTTGGCATTGCAGGTGAAATCACCCACATCATGAAAGGGTTGGCCCCTGGTGTAGTGTAGTGGAAGTTACTCATACTGGATCACTAGACCCAATTATTAAATTTTCAAGAATTTTACTGGCTAGTTGGCAGCATGTTGGTAGCCAAAAACGGGCCATGTTGCGGGTATTTACACCATGGAAATTGGCAAAAAGTAGAGCCCACTCCACTCCACCCCAATCCATAACATTTTAAACATTTACCAGCACATCAGTGGGTTAGTCTATACTCTATGATCCTTGCTATTAACAAAATTCTAAAATTGCTTTACTTCCCATTTTTTCATGCACAAAATGGAAGCCTTAATAATCTATTTATAAAACAGTGACTATCTAAGAACTAATAAATGGTGAAGTTAAGATTAAAATGCAAGATTCTTTATTAAAAAATAGTCATTTATATTACACTTTTACTTATACTAGTGGAGAATAAGTTTTAAAGGTGCTGGACTACTGGATGGAAAAGGGGTTTCTGTTCTCACGGATTTTTTAGTCTAAATATCTTCATATTTTTCTCCTTTATATTATGCAGAAATTAAATTAGAAATCAATAACAAAGTGAAAATACTTTTTATTAAATGTTTGATTGAGAACATAAAAT
Source organism: Balaenoptera musculus (assembly GCF_009873245.2). NCBI lineage: Eukaryota > Metazoa > Chordata > Mammalia > Artiodactyla > Balaenopteridae > Balaenoptera > Balaenoptera musculus. The sequence continues at coordinate 59,597,450 of NC_045794.1, forward strand.
CTTGGTAAAATCAATGGTACATGGCCCAGATATCACACCTCTGGGATTTAATTTCAAAACTCATTTGTAAAATAAGAAAATTTGAAATAAATTATATATAAGGTCTGTTATGACAGCAAAAAATCTATGATTCTTTTGGTCAAATAGATATTTATAATAATACCCTGCATATATTTTCAACATTCCCATATATTTTGGATGCCTTACTAATAATGCCCATGTCTTGCTTCTGCATATAATGAGTCATTGTCGGTGGGGAAGATAATTTTTAGGTGCATTATGGAAAGTTAGGGGCATCTTATAATACATACAGTTATGCCCTCTTCCATCAAAAATTATTTAGATAAAATATCACCTTGTTGTAAGGCTTTCTTATAGCCATCATGCTGAACTTAAGTAAGTGGTTTATAAGATATTCATAATTAAATACCCAAATAAGCTTTTATCAAATGGTAAGAAAAAACTCTGATCTGATACTTTTTAGATTAGCTAGAATCATGGCTTAGGTGGAGCTAAATGGATAGGGTACTCATTAGATCTCAGATGCAGCATAACATAGGAAAATGTTGAGTTCAACTGAGGTATATTTTTGATAATAAAAAGCTAAAATTATGCATTTTAAGTATGTGGCACAGTTTTTTTTCCTACACTCAAAAATATATATAAAAATCGAAGAACTAAACAAATGGAGAAATATTCCATGTTCATGAATAGGAAGACTCAACACTGTCAAGATGTCAGTTCTTTTTAACATATCGATAGATTTAATGCTATCTCAATTGAAATCCCATTAAGTTATTTTGTGGATATTGGCAAACAGATTCTAAAGTTTATATGGGGAGCAAAACATCCAGAATAACCAATACAATATTGAAGAAAAAGAACAAAGTTGGAGGTGTGACACTACCTAAATTCAAGACTTACTATAAAGCTACAGTAATCAGGAGAGCATGACATTGGCAAAAGAATAGGCAAATAGATCCATGGAACAGAATAGAGAGCCTAGATATAGACTATATAAATATAGTCAATGCATCTTTGACAAAGGAGCAAAGCTAATACAAAAGGGGTAGAGATAGTCTTCTCAGCAAATAGTACTAGAACAGCTGGACATCCACATGCAAAAAATGAATCTAGACACAGTCCTTACACCTTTCACAAAGCTTAACTCAAAATGGATCATAGACTTAATTGTAAAACATAAAACTATAAAACTCTGTTTTGTGCCAGTCTCAGCCTATCATTAGTGATGCTATTGGCTAGAAATGCCTATGTGCCCTTGCCTGGGGCCTTTGGTGAGTCTCACAGACATTTCCCGTTTCAAAACCAATCTGGTGGCTGGACTGGCCCTTGTGGTTCTTATTATGATTGCCAGAGACCCTCAGCAATAACCATCAGGGAACTCTGAAAAAAAAGCAAAGTTTATTACTGATAGGTCCTGGAGAATACACAGCACACAGTATGGGAACACAGCAAGATCACAGCGGGGCCGGGGGGGGGCAGAGAGAGAGAGAGAGAGAGAATGCACTAGTACAGGCCTGGGGTTCTATTTCTACTGGGGTTAAGGGTGGGGGGTCAGAGTTTTGCGGGTTCACTCTTTACTGGTGAATTTGAAACACAAGAGCAGGAATTAAAGCATGAGAAGGGAAAAACAAACGGCCAGTTTGTTATCTAAGTCATCTAGAGATCACTAAAACAAAGAAAACTTCTGGGTGGGGCAGCCTGGCTCTTTATCTAGTCCTGTAGCTGGCAATGTGTTTATCTGAGATAGCTATCTTTGAAGTGAATGCCTTGGCAATCAAAAGCTTAAGGTCAGGGCTTCCCTGGTGGCGAAGTGGTTGAGAATCTGCCTGCCAATGCAGGGGACATGGGTTCGAGCCCTGGTCTGGGAAGATCCCACATGCCACAGAGCAACTGGGCCCGTAAACCAGAACTACTGAGCCTGCGTGTCTGGAGCTTGCGCTCCGCGACAGTGAGAGGCCCACACACTGCGATGAAGTGTGGTCCTCACCGCAACTAGAGAAAGCCCTTGCACAGAAATGAAGACCCAACACAGCCAAATAAATAAATAAATTTATAAAAAAAAAAAAAAAAAGCTTAAGGTCAGACACTTACATTACAATTAAAGAAAACAAAACAAAACTCTCAGGCACTTACACTACAAACTGCTAGAAAATAACATAAGAGAAAACCTAGATGGGTATGGCAGTACCTTTTTAGATACAACACTAAAGGTACAATCCATGAAAGAAGTAATTGGTAAGTTGCACTTTCTTAAACTTAAAAACGTCTGCTCTCTGAAAGACACTGTCAAGACAATGAGAAGGTAAGTCATGGAGTGAGAGAAAATATTTGCAAAAGACATATCTAACAAAGGACTGTTATTTAAAATAACGAAGACCTCTTAGAAGTCAACAATAAGAAAACAAACAACCCAATTAACAAATGGGCCAAAGACTAACAGACAGCTCACCAAAGAAGATATACATATGGCAAATAAGCATATGGAAAGATGGTGGGAGAGATAAATCGGCAGAATACGGAGAATTTTCAGGGTAGTGAAAGTACTATGTGTAATACTGTAATGACAGATACATGACATTGCAAGCTCGTCTAAACCCATAGAATGTATAATGCCAAGGGGGAGCCATAATGCAAACTATGGACTTTGGGTTATTACGATATGCCAATGTAGGTTTATCAGTTGTAACAAATGTTCTACTCTGGTGTGGGATGCTGATAATGGGGGAAGGTTATGCATGTGTCGGGGCTGGGAGTATGCAGGAGATCTCTGTTCCTTCCCTCAATTTTGCTGTGAACCTAAAACTGCTCTAAAGAAGTCTTAATATAAAAAAAATTGATAAAAACTGATCTCTATTCAGCAATATCCTGTAATATCTGAGATTCAAATATCTTTAAGAAATTTTTTAAGGAGATAAAATTAATATTTCACATAACATTTCTCCCCTTAAACCAGGGCAACGTGGTCTCACTTTGTACCTTAATTTTAGATGGTCTTGTCCTGGCTCTCTCTCTGAGTCTCTCCACAGGGTAAGAAATTTTCAGAGACAAGAGCTCATGCCCATTTAGAAAGTGCATTCTTACTCCTAGACTTCACTTTAGGTACTAGAACCACAGAATCCCCTGCCCTAACAGCCATGAAACAGATTTAGGTCCCACACAGTTTCAGTCTTGCATCTTAACTTGCAAGTGTGGACCATTTACTGGTGTACACACCCCTAAATCCAAGGGTTGGCCTGTAGATATTTGTAGAGGGTGTAGATGAAGATTGCACCTGTGACCTGGAGTATCCAATGCATGATGGTGAGACCATTCATGGTGGAGAAAAAGGGAGGCTGTTAGTGAAGGGAAAAAAAATACATAGGTGATGAAGGTGGAACATAATGTGGGTAGAAGCCCAGAGTTGCACTGTCTGGAAGGCCAGATGCTGGCACAGAATTCCAAGGAGATTTTCAAACCTGGTCTTCCAGAACATATGAAGGTATTTGTATCAAAGTAAGAAGATAGAATAACTTTTACTTAACAGTTTTTCAGCTTGATATATAACTTTTTGACATTTAGACTTACAATTTGTGAGCCTCCATTTTCACTTTTGTTCTGGGATGCACAGATGTTAGGGATATGCTTGCCATGAATATTGTTAAGAACATTTTGTCTCCTCCAGTCTTCCTTACATACAGGCCTATGGGAAGAAGTGAGGAAGGTATGATTGTTTTGAATCTACTTGTTCAATAAGTTGCAAAATTCTTTTCTGACTCTCTCATACAACCTGTCTACTTAGTGTTCATTTCCTGTGCAGCTCTCCATATCACTGGAATCTGTTTGGAAATACAGTTGATGGAAATATAGCACATGGACACGTCCCAGCTGCCTCAACAACTACAATCTAGTATCATAAATGTATGTAACTTCTACTATCTAGAATTACCATTTCTTGAATTTCTGAAATCACACAAATAGCAAGTAAAAATTTAGACAGCCAGTCTGTGATATGTGTGCTTCAGTTTGGAATGGTTATGCCTTCAGAAAAATAAAACCAGGAAATTATCCAGGCAAGTTAATTAAAAATAACATAGTGAATTTTATATTTCTTTGTCTTTTGAAGGTAGTTTTCCCAAAATTCATATAGAAAATTCTGTCAAACTATCTCTCAGAAGAATAAAATTTAAACTATGTTATGTTTGCTGTCGAGAAATAGGATTAAATCGCCTCGGTACCTTTCTAGAACCAAATTTCTTATGGGTACAAAAAGAACAGTGTTTGTTTTGTTCTGATTAGAATCAAAATATGTCTCCAATTTTGTTGGTTAATGATTGTCTTGGTTCACACACTTTGTGTCTACTTCCAGATATTGTGTTCCCATACAATGGCAGAGTTTAGAAACAAATATTTTACATCTAACATTACCATCTTTTCCTATTGCTTTCATTTCACAACTATAGTGTTCATTGAAAAAAAAAGTTGGTGTAGAAGTACAATGTTTTGGGAAAAGAAAATCCCTCAACAAGGTGAAATAAATGTTAAAGAAAATAATATGGGGTTAAAATGGGTCCTCATTTTAGGTAAATAACCTCAGAGCCACAGGTACATGTTAAATTTGAAATATATATTGTTACATCTTAAATACTGCTTAAAGATTTTAATGTTGTATATAATAGAATGACAATGAGTGTTACTATGTAACCTCAGATATCTTGTTGGCTTACAAGACTGGGAAACTAATGACCATTTACTAAGATTATGACTTGAGTGTTGAGAATTTGAGGGATTTTTGAACAAGTGAAACAGAATTCAGGAAACACAATACATATATTTGTAAAGAACTAGGCAGTAGATTGTTTTTATGTCTCTCTGTTTTCTTTGCCCAGTCTTCAGATCTATGAAGAGGCTGATCAACCACATTGGACTAGAACAAATGCCCCTAGGTAGTCCAATAAATCAGTCATGGAACCAGTATGGGAGCTATTTTGCCCCTAAGTCAGGCAAGGAATATCACCATTGTTAGTAATTCCACATCAAGGGCCATGCAAACTCCATTAATGAAAGTATGACTGAGTGAGCAGAGAAGTTCCTATTAACCAAGACTGTGGAGATGAGTCAGTGAGATCAGTCAGATTTCTTGTGTGACCATCTTACTGTCTTGATATAGCAATGCCTACATTTGAAATGCATTGACAATTTCACATGAGATTGTAATATTTCAATATAAAAAAATCATATGGTGGGAACATTATTTTGTATTGTTTTGAAAAACATATTTAGAATAAACTTTTTGAAGTCTTATGAGTGTATAATGGTTTTGAAATGTTTTCAGTAATAAAAAGATTTTCTAATTATCATTTATATAACTTTTCTGAAGATCTCAGAGCAATACAATTATGCAAGGTCTTTGTAATTTGTGAGTTTTATATCATAATGTAGGAACAAAAAAAAGTCCTTGTGAGCTTAAGTAACTGTTAAATTGAAAACAGTGAGTTAAATTTAAAGAGGTATGTATTCATGTTTGATAAAACTACATGATATATTACTTTGAATGTTGAGACCCATAGAAAATCACTTCAATAGATTAAAAAAAATGTGCAAAGGCTCTGAAGTTAATACCACTTCAAAGTTGAAAAGCTATATGCCTTAAATGGTATAGGATTTTTCTGCAACATGCCATTAAATTTTTAATTTTACAACTATGTACAAACTTTAGGATGATCTCACATTTGGAAACATACCAAAAATTAGGAGATGCTGTTTTTGAAAGTATGGTAGGAAAATATACATTGCTTTTCCATGGTGTGATTTTTAAAAAAATCTAAAACCTGAATTTGGAGAGTGAAAAAAAAGTTGTCAGGAACTATTTTCCACTCTATCAACTATATGTGCTATTGGAAAGCCTTTTAAGTCCATTTCAAGCTTTCAAAGTTATTTTAAATTATTTTAAATTTAACTCCCACATTAAATATCAATCTTATGAAAATATATAGGAATAATTACAGATTTAAATAAAAATAGTTCTTGGATGTAAAATCAAATTTTGCCCCTTCTGCCCATCCCAAAAAATGACTCAAAGCCGGCAGCCCACTTACTGTGGAGTGTGATATCATTCACTTCTGCCACTCTCCAGAACATTTGCCCTTTAGGTCACTTCACTGCTCAATTTTAGGGTCTGACCAGCCCAGCCTGATTCTTTTCTTCAAGAACAAAGCTATATTTTTTCAAATGTTACATATTTATTTTTATTTACAGTTTATTCATTTATCTCTTTGTTTATTTAACTTAAATTTAGCTCTGTCTCCCCCTGCCCTTTTTCTTGGTAATTGATGTAACACTACTGTCCCTCCTACCGTGTTTTCCAAGAAGTAAGGGAAGTCATTAACATACTGTCATACTGTTGTTTCCATATAAAGGAGCATTGCCCACTGGTGAGAGTCAATCATGTATTTGCTTATCAGGTAACTTTTCTATTTACTTTTAAGGTCGGTTTAGAATATTTGTCACTCTGTAAGGGAACCCTTTGAGTACTTAGGGTACTCAGTACCTGTGCTTGTTCAGATCTTGTAATGATATGAAAAAGCTCAAAAAAAGCCTTCAAAAGAGTTGGGTGCTGCCATTCTTACTGATCAGTAGAGTTGCTATAAGATTAATGTAAATCCATATTCAAAATATGTAGTCATCTGCACATACATTCCAGCTAATTCTTCATAATGCTAAAAATATGTTAAATGCTTTATTTACTTTGGTTAAAATGGAACATGTCTTAACAGTATAATAATTTTTTAAAAATGGACTTTGGGATGAGCATCGCAATCACACCAAAGCTGAGGATGCAGAACTGATCTAAGATACATGGTCATTCTCTTGGTAAATACATTAAGCATATAATATAGCTATGATATGTATTTTACCAAGAAAATGACCTGATTGATATTTTAATATTTAATTGTAATATGATAGTCTTGTTGATAAAAAGTTATATTTTTATCTCAAGTAATATTTGATTTCATAAGTTAGTTAACTGGGCAGGTTGAATACATATTGCACAAGGGCATACTAATGCAATTAAAAATTAGCTTCGGCAAAAATTGTCATGAAAAATTTATAACATGCTACCAGCAAAGATTATTTCTGTATTTACTATGCTTAATATTGATTCTTCAAAGACATGTTTCATAACCAAGTTCTTTTTTAACTTAATTCTTTTCTGGTATAAAATATTATTTGAATTCAAAGATAACTCTATATTTAACAAAAAAGGCTCATATGTCAACATTTACTGAAGTGGTTAACTTTCATATCATTATTTAAAACTTAAGGAAAAAGAGGTTTAGGTTTTTTTAAAGATTCATTTGTAACTAGGCACATCTTAAAAAAAAGTTTTAGTAGCCCACCAGCAGAGATCTGATTTATTAGATGTTGGTTAGACCAAAGATGTACATTTTACCAAGCAATTCACATGGTTCTGATGAAGATAGTTTCTATACCACATGCGATAAAATAAAGTTCAAACAATAGAACATGATTTTTAGGACCAAAAAGGAAACAAAAAAATGTATTTGTATTCTCTGATATCTCTCTCTGCAAATAGGCTTTTAATAAAAATTCAGCTAGGAGTCCTCCATTGTCTTTGCAGATCATCAATGCTCATAAGCTATCTCCTTCCACTCCCCATTTATTGACTTCGTTCTGTTTTCAGTGAGAAAATTAATTGCATTACATCAGGCAACCATTATTAGCACCTTTAAGTTTCCCATCCCCGTCTCTCTCATTTCAGGAGTGGTTACCAATGAAACAATAGGTTTGATTGGGAGGATGTACCCTAAGTCTTATTTTTGAATCTAGGCTGACTGTGTCTGACCAGGAAAGGCTCTGAGTGACAATCTTATCTCCTGCTGTTTAGAAAACAGAGAAGTTGGCTTTTCCATCTCTCTGAGTCTGCTGATTCTCAGTAATTTAGATTACAGGCCACAGGCAGAAAGACTCTTGCTTCCACCTCTGCCTGAAAAGTGACAGATTCTTGCCTGGGCTTATCTCTTTTTTATAGAATTTTGCATTTTTCCATCAGAATTCTGTGTTTTTCCATCCTCCTTCCCTACAGCTACAAGTTCAAAGGCATTTGGTGTGACTCCCAATTATTACAGGTTATAGTTCACCAAATGTTTTTCCTCAGGACAAGTGTCACAAGCATATCAGCATATAATATATCCTTTCTTCTACCAGATGTCACATACCAAGACAATGTTTTTAATTTTTATTGGGGCACAGCCCCTCTTCCAGGTACCAATTTTGAAAGTAGAATTCAGACTATATTGCTAGAACAAGAAACCCCACATTTAGTGGTTTGAATGATGTAGGAGTTTACCTCACACAAAACAGTACAAAAATGAATTTTCCAGGACTGGTGGAAATGACCTGTTCCAAGAAAACGTTTAGGGATGCAGATTTCTTTCATCTTGCTCTATCATCTTCAAGTACTCTGTACTTGGTCATATCATCACTGTTGGCTAGCATTCATATCTCTGCCCAGACCAGAAGAAAGTGAATGAGGAAATCCACTGTTGGTGGCTTTATAGTTAAGGTGATGATCCCAAAGTTGCTCATCTAATTTCATCACATATACCAGTGGCCCAAAGAGAGTATATGGGTGTACCTATGCTAAAAGAGGCTAAGAAATATATCTTTCTGGGTTATTATGTGGTAACTAAAACTTGGGAGCCCCATCGTTGAAGGGAGTAAAGGGGGGAATAAATGCAAGAAGACAATTGCACTCAATGCCAAAAAATGGTAGTTGTGATGGATACTGAGAAAATTGAATTTAAAAAATGCTATTTGCTATGCAAAGGCTAGTTTTAAAAATATATATATAATATCCATTATTACTGAAAAACTCTTTTCAGATCTATTTTCATTGTGTGGTCAATATTCCTGCTATAGAAACTACGGCTTGGCTTTAGTATTTCCTAGTCTATCAAATACAAGGCCTTCTGAATAGCTTTCTAGCTCCCAATGCTTGCTTTATTACTTGTCTATCCTCACCTCTGGAATAGTTTTACTAAGTTCTTAGTAACACTCATTCCTCCCTTTGTGTTTTTAATCATGGATTTTTTTTTTTCTAATACCTCCACTCATTCATCTTCAACATCTTCAAAACCTGATTTGAAATTTGTCTTCTCCACAAAGTACCTGATTACACTGCATAATTTCCCATTTCTCACATCATCACTTTTTCCTATGTTTATTTCCACTTATGAAGATGTTACTTTAATAATTTTAACTCATTTCACATTTAGATGCCATCTTCCAGCTAGACTGTAAACACTTCAAGGACAAGGATAAAGTGCTTCTTTTGAAAACACCAATAACATGAAGAAGTGAGGTAAATGTTCCTTGCTGGAAAAGCATCCCTCCTATAACAGAAATTTTTGGAAGAAAAGCACAGTGTTTGAGAATGAGAATGCCTTTACTATTTTTGCTATTTAACCAGCTGTGTGATCTTGGACAAGTAACCTGATATTCTGTACTGTTATTGTTATCCTAATGATGAAGTCTAATAGCTTTGACAGCAGAGTTCTTTATGACTAAGTTTGGTGACTATGGCATACTGGTTATTCAGTTTTATCATTTACCATGCTTAATAATATCAATTTTTATGTAGAAGCTCATATTGTTTATAACTAATTTACATGCATTTTGTTTTTCATGATATCAGGCAACATTGGTACAAATATCAATGTGTGCTACTGTCAGTGTACTAGCTTCTAATGATAATGCTCAACTGCTTTTGCTATGAAACTCTAGAGTCATATAAAAAATTCACATTTATCTGTTAAAAATAAATTTACTGGGGCTTCCCTGGTGGCGCAGTGGTTGAGAATCTGCCTGCCAATGCAGGGGACACGGGTTCGAGCCCTGGTCTGGGAAGATCCCACATGCCGCGGAGTGGCTACGCCCGTGAGCCACAACTACTGAGCCTGCGCGTCTGGAGCCTGTGCCCCGCAACAAGAGAGGCAGTGACAGTGAAAGGCCCGCGCACCGCGATGAAGAGTGGCTCCCGCTTGCCACAACTAGAGAAAGCCCTCGCATAGAAACAAAGACCCAACACAGCAAAAAAATAAAAATAAAAATAAAAATAATAATAATAAAGTAAATAAATAAATAAATAAGTCAGGAGCTCTTTAAAAAAGAAAAAAAAAGATTCAAACGTGGCCGACCTGACTCTAGAGTCTAAGCTCTAAGCACCCGCATTTAAAAATAAATAAATAAATAAATAAATAAATTTACTATTTATTTACTAAATGAGAAACCATCTGATTAAACAAATAGGTCGTCTACTGTGATCTAAGGCCCAACAAGTCAGAATTTGTAAAACCAAAAGTGAACCAATTCTATACACAGTTCATGCTGACTCAGCACTTTTACACAGAATAATTAATGTAAAATGATATGCTAAGGTTATTTGATCTCTAATGTCCCTTCTAGCAATAACATTCCATGATTCATACTGCAAAAAGTGAAAGTTTCTTTATACTTTTAAATATTAGTGTGATATATTCACATTATTATTTTTCTAGTTGATTAACTTAAAACTATCATATAAAGAACTGAACAGTTTTTGAGTAAAATATCTCTGATGTTACAGATAAAACTTCTCACATACATCAAAGCCATAAAATTCTGGATCCTAGCAAGTCATCCAGAAATATTAAATATAACTAGCCATCCTGGAAATAAGTCTGAGCCTTATATTGGCTTCACATAATAGGTATTTTATTTTCTGTTTTAAAGCCCTGAATGCACAATGGTTCACTATGCACAATAACATTTGTATAATGAGATAATAAAAGGAAATATTAATATTTGTGCTTTTCTCTTCTACTTATTTATAAAGAACTCCCTAGTCAATCAGAAACCAAATTTACGTGCCTTCCACGTATATTCTCAGAGGTTCTATATTCTCCTGCCAAACTTTTTATTAACTGATCCCAACTCATAAAACTGGGCTTTTTTTTTTTCTTCTCAATATCAGAAATTGGTATCTTATATAAAGTGAAACAAAATTTTTAAAATGAGGAATGGTATTTTAGTTGATTCATGTCAAGACACTTTAATCAGATAGTTAAATAGTTGCTAATATTCATCCACTCAGTACTAACCTAACTTATGGGATATTGCTTATCTTTTGTTGCAGACCTAGTCCTTCATCTGTCCTTTATTCCATATTTTTATTAAGTTAGTTAGAATTGGGCTTTGTGATATGCAGCATAAGAACCCAAACTAATCCAGGAATAGTTTTGTAATTTTCAAATAGAAGGATAAAAAAATAGCTGGGGAAGCCCTAGAGCAAAGTAGTAGGCAAATCTGAGGCAGATGAAGATTTTTCAAAATTCCTACCAAGGTTTAATCTATTTTAGTTCTAGACTGAATTAAGGAAATGAGCCCCCACTATGGGCTAGAACACAGAGAGAACACATTCTGGATAAAGATAATATTTTAAGGAGACTTTATATTTTTCACTTTAATACTGGTGATTTCCCCTGCATAGAAACAGGAGTATACTACCATATGACAATAAAAACTGACCCTAAGTTAATCCTAGTAAGAAGTTAGAAGAGAAGTTCTTTAAAACAACTATGATTAATATATTTAATAAGCTAGAGAAATATAGAAAGGTGAAAATGGAAAATATCACTAGAAAACTTGAATCTAAAAAAATCAAATTGAAATTCTAGATCTTAACAATACAATAACTAAAATTACTAAAAGCAAAATATATACAAGACAAGACTGAACTGGTGCAATGAAAGATAGCAAAACATATGCTAAATCCAAAAATCTGGGGAAAATATAAATACACTAAATAATTTGAGTCATGTGAGAAACAGTGAAAATATATTCTTTATCTCATAGTGAAAAGAATCCTGGAAGAACAGGAAATATGAAGCAGAAGCAATATTTGAAGAGTTGAATGTCCAAAAATTGTCCAAAACTGGTAAAAGACATGAACCTTTAGATTCAAGAAGACCTATAAACGATGTGCAGCATGAAAGAAGAAAGAAGAAGAAGAAGGAGAAGGAGAAGGAGAAGGAGAAGGAGAAGAAGAGGAAGGGGAAGGGGAAAAGGGAGGAGAGGGGGAGGAGGGAGGAGGGGAGGGAGGGAGAGGGGGAGAAAGGGTGAAGGCGGAGGGGAAGAGAAAGGAAAATCACAGGGAGTCACATCATAATAAAACAAAAAGAAATAAAATCTTGTAAGCAGCCAGAGGAAGAAAGAGACATTAATTTCAAAAGAATAAAAGAATAACACTGACAGATAATTTGCCAAATAAATGATGAAAGCTAAAAGCAGTGGGATTACATTGTTAAAGTTTGAAAGAAAATACCTGTTACACTTGAATTCTACTTTCAGTGAAAATAATCATCAAAAGTGAAGATAAACTTTCTGATTCTGACTAGGATATAGAGAGTTGCAAGAAACTATTGATCTCACTCTAACACAGATGATATAAGCTACAGCATCATAGCTGTCTTGAATATGTGAGAAAGCTGAGGACAATAAGAAATCCATGTGAATTAAAATGCAGAATGTGGAAACTCCTTTTAGGAGGGAGAAATCATGACTTGCTTGCATTCTTGGTGAAGCAGCAGGGAGGAGAAAAATTTACCACAGAATGGGATAGGGAAAAAACAGCCAAAAATTTAGAATTTATTGACTGAGTGTGACCTTGTTCATGTTTTGAAATTCCAAGGACCTGTAGCCATAGAGAAAAATTACATTAACTGCCATTTCTTACACTCAGGACTTCACTGAATGCTTGGGAATAATATGCTGAAAATAGAGTGAGGGAACAAGGTAGGAAAACTAGAAAATTACTCCCAGGAATTCTGGACACTTACCAAATGTAAGACAGTTAGCAGCTTGGTAATAATGCTAAGACATAAGAATCACAGCTCTATTTTTGCCTCTGTAGAATTTACTTATAAAAGGTATACTGCTATTTTTATATTATATTTATGAATTATATTGATAAAAATAAGAATTTATTAAAAAATGATTTCTAAGCACTGTCATGAACTTGAAAGTGTACTATGTCTTTCTATGAAAAGTAACACATGATAAGCCATACTACTTTCCACTTAAACTGAATATGCAAACAAAGATATTCTTTTAGTGTTTTTTTGTTTTAGGTGGAGTTACATTCATTAGATCAGATTGTTTTTTTCTTTTTCCTGAATTGAAACTTCTTTTTTAATTTTGAAAGTCATGTTACCAAGTTGTAGGGAATGTTAAAATATGGCTCTATTTATGTTGGGGCAAGTTAAAACATCTATTTCTTCACATTCTATTCACTTGTCAAATCTTGACTACTGAAATGGGGATTCTTAAATTGATATGATTCTTCATAAAGAATTCTTTCCACTTAGAATGAAGTGAGAAGTTTATAACAATCCTTAAGACTAACCCTTTCCAGTTTCTTATTCATTCATTCATTCATTTGAAAATGTGCTATGGTAAAAGCCTTTGTCGTAGAATTAGGAGCCCTGCTGGGTATATTGACCTCTTAGGTTAGTGAAAAAGTAGTACTGAATTTCCAAACATTCAAAAAATGTTAGAATGATGAGCTAAAATATTATAAAATAGAGACAATACAAAGCTCTATACCTTCATTTGATTATTGGATCATCATCTGTATCGTCATTCCTAAGTCTTTTTAAGGTGGAAGTAAACTGTGAATATGCTAAAAAGCAATGTTGAACATATACAGCTGTGATGTATGAATGTCTTCACAGTATCTATCCATGAGATAGATAATATTATCTCCATTTTTTGGCTGAGTAAACGTAAACTCGTGATTAAATAAGTAGGTCAATATCACAGAGAAATCCTAGTTTCCCTGACAGCAAAACCTATAGCCTTGCTGTTACACTGTGCCTCTGTCTTTCCTGCTCTGAAGTTGGCTGATTTCACCCAAGACTCTTGGATTTATTTTTGGTTGGGTTAAGTGAGCTTGCTCACCAAGGGGTATGTAATGCATGGGTCAGAAATCAAGAAAAAATTATAGTAAACATGGACTGTACCCTTGCCAGCCTAAGAAAGGTTTACTACATGTGTTTGCATTTGAATGTTGTCCAAAGTGAAAATACACCTTATGCTTACATTGATGCACATAATAATGATAGAGCTAAAAGTGAGAGTTGTCAGAGGTCTCTTGGATTAGTAGGAAAATAATTCATTTTACATTCTGAAATAACAGACACTCATTTCTTTTAATAATGACACTTGACAATTCATTAAAGCAACGAGTCCATATTGATTGACAGTTTTGATTACCGAACACAGCACTCTCTGTGCCATCCTTTCATTTGTTCTCTTGCTTTGTTCTCTTATCTTTGCCTCAATGTAAGTTCTATTTCAATATGTCTGTCCTTTGAAGATGAAAAAGAAGAGTTTTACAGCATATATTTTTTCTCTTTAAGGGAAAAGTTTAGGGTGGGAGCACTGGTAACATTGTCAATATTTTATTTTTATATTTTGTTTCCCTTTAATTATAGGTTTGCCATTTAGACCAAGTCAGAGTCTAGTAAATGAATTGGCTGTGGCACGGCTGGTCCACAAATGTCAGTAGGGATGTGTTGGGGGATATATTTCCACATTATTAACTGCACCACTGACTTAGCCATGGTAACTGATATTATTTCAAGAGTTGGGAAAGAATAGATCAACTCAGCTATAGCTCTAACAGACACAACCTCAGTTCTTTCAACAATGGCATAAGACTCATTAATTTTAATAAAAACTCTTTTCTTCACCTCAAGAAATGTTTCCAATTTCTGTCACAATTTGAATCCAGTCAGATTTGTGATCTCAGGTTTCTTACCTCTGATTAATTCATACAAGAACGTCTTTCCTACCAGTATCTTTGTTTCACCATTAATGAATAACATCAAATCTGAGAAACATGCATTTACTATGTGTTTGAACATCTGTTTGAAAATCTCATCCTTTAAAGCCAAAGGTGGAATATTTTTGCACTTCCCAGTCCTCTGGAGATTCTATGTCTACAATATGCTGACAAGTTAACATTCTCTCAAGCAAACCTAATTTCCTTTCTTCCAAAGTAACTCCAAATGTTTGCATTATTCCTTTCACATTTTTGTATGGAGTCAGTGAGAGGAAAGAGATAAGGGGTTCAGGACACTGCTCAATTTTATGCCTTACTATGAAAATTTTTGGTTATAATTTTTATACTATTGAAATATCTGTTGTAATATAACTGCTTTTAGAGTAGCATAATGGTTATAATTTGTACTGCCTGGGTTCTAATCTTAGCTTTGTCACTTAATAGCTGTGTGACCTTGAGCAAGATAATGAATCCTTCTGCGTCTCAGTTTCCTTATGAATAACGCATACATAGGCATACAGGACTTCGAGGACTCTTTGGCACATATTTAGGGTTCAATAAATGTTAGCCATTTTTATAATCATTTTGTTGCTGCTGCTCTTGTTATTATTTGGGCACTCAGTGTCCACGTGCCATGGGTTAATAAGAGGAATTCCTTAAGACTATGTAGAAAATCTTCTGAGTCATCTAGAAAAATATCTACCATCCCCCTGCAGAGCTGAAGCAGATCTTTGCAGCTAAATTCCTTTTCCACTCTACTTAATGAATTTTCAAATGGTAATGTAATTCCTATTTTTTTCTACACTTTTCTTTATGCCACTTAAATGTACACAAGGAAGTATTGGAACCGTGTGTGTATAAGATTTTACTATGTGCATTTCAACAATTCTAAGTTTACTTGACAAAAAAATTCAAAATTATATTTTGGCAAATGTCACAATCCGTGGCTCAACCTGGATTTGAGGATCTGTCAGGAGGAATATTTTCATTTGTGAGAAAGAATATATTTTCTCCTTGATGAGTCTGAATAAAAAGTAATTTGTGTTTGATACTAATGCCTATAATTCTCAGTATTTCCCAGTTTCAAATTCTTATAATATATAATCTCCCCAAAAAGCCTTAGGTGGAATTTAAATAGCTTCATTCAAGGTTGGATGGGTTGTAATGCCAGAAAGAAAAGAAACACAGTTTAATATGGCTCTTTGGGGGGAGAAGTGGGACCAGTTGGTAGACATGTTAACATTGTCTATCTGGCAATAAAATAGACTTATGAGACAACATAATCCAAGTCTCTGAGCTTTTCAAACATTTGCTAAGGGTGTGCAGAGGAAGTAAAGGATAGGAATATACAACTTCTAAGTTTTCTCTCGCTGTTTATATTTTAACCTCCTTATTGCACCCAAATATTTAGAAAACGACTTGAATATATTTTCTTTTCCCTCCTACCAAATGAATTGGTGACATCCTTTGAGATAACCAGAGATAATTTTGGTGATACTTAACATCATTGAAAATCACTGGGTGATGGTGATTTAGCTAAAAGGAAGGAAATCAAGGCCCTTATTTTTTAAATCCCCAAATCAAGAAAAACCTCTTCATTTGTTTTAAAGAGGAACTTTGACAATTGGGGTAAAATTCTAGCTAGTTTTCAAATTACTGCTAAAAGTGACCCAAAATAGCCCAGATATGCTCTTTATACACTCTTTTTGCTGTTTCTACCATCCAAATGGATGATACCTTTTTGGCTCAATTTTATTATCACACTGTAGTAAAAGGAAATATCAATAAATTCATGAAACAAGACAAAGAGAAAGAGAGATGTTTAGCTTTGTATCATGTAAATGTTTAGTATGTTTTTTCACCTGTAAATTCTCATTATAATAGGGATTCTTTTTCTGTTTTGTAAATAAGTTCATTTGTACCATTTTTTTAGATTCCACATATAAGCGACATCATATGATATATGTCTTTCTCTGTCTGACTTACTTCACTCAGTATGGCAATCTCTAGGCCCATCCATGTTGCTGCAAATGGCATTTACAAAACAGAAATAGAGTTACAGATGTAGAAAACAAACTTATGGTTACCAGGGGGAAAGGGGGGGAGGGATAAATTAGGAGATTGGGATTGACATATACACACTACTATATATAAAATAGATAACTAATAGGACCTACTGTATAGCACAGGGAACTCTACTCAATACTCTGTAATGAACTAAATGGGAAAAGAATCTAAAAAAAAAGTGGATATATGTATATGTATAACTGATTCGCTTTATGGTACACCTGAAACTAACACAACATTGTAAATCAACTATACTCCAATAAAAATTTTTTTTTAAAATAGAGATTTTTCCTCTTTTGAAGTTTTTAGATTAGGGGATGCTTTAATTTGTGTTCCTGAGAAGCAGATGCTGAAGTGATGATTTGAGGGAAAGTGGTGGCTTCTTTGGGAGATGCAAGAAACACTGAAGTAATGTGGTAATTGAGACAAGAAAGAGAAGACAGTGAATAAAGATGTCTTTTCAAGTGAGTAACCATTATGAGTGACTAGAGCTTAGATCTGCAGAACACTTTGGGAAATGTTATAAATACACACTTCAGTTATTCCATAGGAGAGGCAAGTGAACTGGGGTCTTTAGCCTTTAATCCCTGTTAGACATTGATTGAGGTTTGCTTCTTGGGGAATGGGGGGAAGCGTTGTTAACTCCTTGATATTCTTAGCCTGCCAGGATCTTGCCACAGTGGTTTTTGTCCCCTCATGCGAAAGACTTCTTGCAAAGAGATTCAGATACTGTTAGTTGCAAGTCTAACAGCAAGCATTAAAGTGATGTAAGTCAGGGTACCAACTGCATTTGTTAGAAATGACCTCCTCTGTGTCTTTAAAATGCAAGCTATCTTATTCTAGCTACTCTTCATATATGCTCACATATCACACTTGTATTTTCATTATCTCATTACATTGCAATTGCTTATTTATTTCTATACCTCATATTGTTCACCAATGAAATTCTAGCACACTGCTCAGTAATTGCTCAATAAATATTTCTTAAATAAATAAAGAAGAATCTCCTCACAATTAAGAATGACACTTTACAATCCACTATTATTGATTTTTCTTACTTACCTCATGCTAGTCCAGACCGCTTACATACTTCTGATTTACCGGGAAGATTATTCTAGTATTTTCAACACACTTTACAGTCACCTGTACTTAGAAGTACTTTTCCAGTCACTCTTATTGTCTCAACCCATTACCATTTAATTAGAAATCTGAGTGAAGGAAATGAAATGCCATACACATGTCTTGGTATACCCAGATTTGAAGGATAAGTACATTAAACACCAAAAGAAAGGTAGTGCAATTACATGAGTAAATATGCATTGCCAGGTAAGTGAACTTTACAGGTATGCGTTAAAATTCAAGAGGTTGCGTCCCAGAGAAAAGGGAACAATGGGTTGTCAATGAGATTTTAAATGAACAAGAAGTATTCCCGTCAATTTGAGAGTGATCTAAGAACACGTGTTCAGTAGAAGTGCTGGCCAGTGGAGATGTGGACAAGTTTACATGGAGGAGTTAAAGACTCTTCCATCAACTTTATACTTCTTTGCTGCCAGTACTTACATTTTCTCACATGTAATAAAATACTCAAGTTAATTGAGGTTTGAATAATATCTTTTCAGTAGTGTTATTTCTTTGGTTGTTCTTACTCTTATGGTTTATGTTCTCTCTTTGTGTAATGGCTTATATTCTAAAACATATAATCTATGGATGTATCAATTTCTCAGCTGCCATCCATATTTGCAGTGCTAAAGAATTTTAACTTTCTTTTGAATAGGGACACATTCTAAGATATCCAAAAGTATTCAATTTATACTTATAACAAATGAATTTAAATCCCTAGAGATGTTGTGTGTGTTTGTGCGTGTGCATATACACATTATCTATCTATCTTTCTATTATCTATCTACCTATCTATCTATCTATCTATCATCTATCTATCATTTATCTAGAGACAGGGAAGATGAAAGGGATGTATTTGGCGAGAGTTGCTTTACTCCTGGGGAAGCAGTGATGATCTCTTTATAGCTTCCTCTTCTACCATGTCATGTAAGGGTAAGGCATGTCTCTAACCTATAATGTTTGAAATTTCCCAAGACTGCAAATTGATAAGCAAGGCGTGAACTCTTTGTTAAATACAAAGGCAAAGATTTTATAGCTTTGAAATGTGAAGGCTTCTAAGTTGAGGTGATGTTTAAAGAAGAGAACTATGAAAAAATGACCCCTTCAAATGACTTTCAGACCCTATTTGCTAGTCATTTCAAACTTTAGATTTAGTAAGCAAGGAATTGGTAAACAGGGAATAATAATGGCCAACACTTGCTGTCATCACTATTTAATAGGTGCTGTTGTAAGCATTTTATATAAAATTTCTCATTTAGTCATAACAATAACCCTATGCATAAATATATTATTATCCTCCACATTTTAGGAAAGGTAAGATTTGAAAACTTAAGTAACGCGCCCAAGGTCACGTAGCTAATAAATGTCCAGGCAGGACTCAGACTCATTAGGTCAGACTCCAAACATCACACTCTTAGTAAAATTCCGTGTATAATTTAAAGAGAAGAGGAAGCTAGGGGTTACCTTGAGATAAATTATAGAGATCCAGGCTTTACATGCCCCTCAAAAAATTAAGGGCTCTAGTATAACTGACTGAAACACTCAACTTAGGGACATTGAGAAGTCATCACTAGGTGATGTGGACTTTATTTGCATAGATGTTGTTCAGTTTGTGAGTGGAAATCTCTAAGGCTTTAAGAGATTGAGGTGACATTATTTGTATAATTATAGTAGTCACCTTGGTAATTTATTACTAATTGGCCAGATAGAAGGGAATGGAAAAGACTGGGGTAGGATGTGCTCAACTTCCTAAGAAATAAGTATATTTACGTATATGTGTAGTTGCCAAGCTTTTTGCAGTTTAACTCATCTGCTCACAATTTGGTCTATAATTATTGGTAAACAAGTGACAGACAGATGGCAGAAAAAAGTGGAGGGACACCATACAAACACCATCACTTATCATTAGACATTTGTCTTCAGAGACCAATATTGTTGAGAAAAAGTTTGTTTTTTGACTTCAGAATATATTTGCAGTAATGGCATAATTTCTGACTGCGTATTGGGAGAGCCTGGATTCCTTGATATGGTGAGTGATACCTATGAAGTCATAACTAAGGACTTCAAGAGGGAGTGATAGTGAGTGTTTCAGGTATATCACTGATAAATGGCTAACCTTCAAAGCAGCAAAACAATGAGTTTTATCTCGAGTTACCCTGATCAGGCAAGACTAATTTTGAGTCTCAGACTACGTAAATCAGTAAATAAACTCTATGTGTCAGTGAAGGCCAATATTTCTAGGTGAAAAGTCACCTAAAGTAGTGGTTCTCAATGGGAGGGTCTATTTGCCCCTGAGAAACTTTTGGCATTATCTGGGGACATTTTTGGTTGTCACAACTTTAGGGGATGCTACTGGCACTTATGGTGAGAGGCCAGAGATGCTTCAAACATTCTACAATGCACAGGAGAGACCCTAACAATAAAGAATTATCTGGCCCAAAATGCCAATGGTGTCAAAGTGGACAAACACTGACCTATGAGTAGAGACTTACTTGGGGCAATTTCAGCCACAGAGCCTTGAAGCCTTCAAGTAACGATCTGTTAAAAACGGACAGCAACTGTTGGGATGATGAAGGCTTGTTCTCCTGTGTTTTCTGACTGCACGGGCTAATAATTATCTCTAAGAGGAGTGAGCAGGGAGTTTTGGATTATTGGGAATCTTGGCTAGGTTGATTGAACACTAGCTTTTTTATGAGAGCTTGAGTACTAAAAACAATAAAAATTCTGAATTTTATATCAATCAGTTCAGGCAAATAAAAGAGAAACTATAAGTATATAGACACATCATGTAAATATTTAAAAATTATATTATAGAACAATGTCTATACAGTTCTCTCAAAAATGTATTTTCAATACTAATGAAGTATAAAGGCAAATGGCAGAGGGAGTGACACATAGAGATGTTCTTTTAAAATGATATTTTCTCCACATTTTCCAATGAAAATTTAAATATGAGAAATCTCAATGAATTATATTATTGCAAGGCAGTCTTGCTTCCAGCTCACAAAACTACAGTAGGATGTAACAATAATAATGGTTTTCCACATAATTCTGGAAAAAATCATCATATGATTTCTAAAAAATTAACAAATATTAATAAGAATGCCTCTAGATTTTAATAAGAAAAATTACTGTTCACAATTCACTGTTGCTTTGTAGAATGCACTTTCCACTTGCTTTAAAAAAAGTGATAATCGCAAGAAAGCTCTAAGTTTGATTTACACTATTGATTTCCTAGTCAAACACTAAATGTCTTTTTTTCTGAGATTTTAATCTCACGAAGCATTATTTAGCATATTTTAGTAAATGTGCATCAACTAGTACTGTTTGTGAAAGAATGTACTTGAAGATGGATAGGCTCTAGATTAGGCATTCTGAACCTGGGGTCTGAGAATGGGCTTTGGGGTCTTTGGCTCAAAAATTAAATGCAAAATTCTGTATTTGAGTGTACTTTTATCCCCTGTGGAAGCAGGCTATAGTTTTTATAGGATTGTGACGAGGTCCATGGACCAAGTATTTAAAACTATTACCCCAGAGGAAAGTTCGAAAGGGCTTAGAGCAGTCACAAAGTCTAATTTTCTCCCTTTTCTACAGGGAAATATAAAATTAAAGCTGTCATACTCCCTATTGGAGCAGAGAACAAGAAAGGTGAAAATCTTTTGTCACTCTAGGCTCATAAGGAATATTCATTTTTCAAAAAACTCACATTTTCAAATACACTGGATTCTTTTTTAAATGCAAATCAACAAAAACTATACTCTTAAGATATCTCTACCTACTGCTCCCAAAGATTTGAGAATACACTCACACACACACACACACACACACACACAGACCAAATTTTTAAAAGTCCAATTTTAAAAATAAAATACTATAAAACAACCTTTTTAGGTACAGTCTATGTCATCTAAACACTGCAGTTGTAATCACTTGCAATTAACCTATTGTAGTCTCTACCTCTGCAATAACTTTTAAAAAGATAATAAAAATATTGATTTTATGATTCTTTTTTCAATTCTTATTTAAGAATGTTCAATCTATTTCCTTTAAAGTATTCCTGTAGCAATCTGTTTGGATTTCTGTTATGTTGGCCATGTCATTCTGTATTTCACTATGATTAATTGCAAACATGTGTCTTTATTCCATAAGAGACTACTCTCCTGAAAACAGGTATGTTTTCTTATTCATGTTTTTTTTTTTCTATCAGAGTACCTTTCAAATATAAAGTGCTCAAAAAGTATTGAATTTGTATACTCTAATAGTGCTTCAAATTTTGTCAAAATAATTATATAAAAAAACAACAAAGAACACAAAATTCACTTTGTCAGATATTAAAAAGGGCCAACTTGGTTAAAGATGTAAATTTATAATCCAGTATGGAGAAATAGTCAGATCCTCAAATATCTGATATACAAATACATAGGAAGGATAGGTAGAGTTCAAACTAAGGTCTCCTTACACTAGTTTAGTTAAGATTTCAGCTCAAACATGAAGATACATGTGGGAAAAGGGAATATTGTGACAAGTATCTGATTTGTAATCACATAAATGACCATGTTACTTAGAAAACTTTTACTTCTTCTGGCCCAGATTGGTTATAACTGGAAAAGTGGTAAATTCTATTTCAGTTTTCTCTTTTCCTGACTCCTCTCTTTTTGCAGTGATAATTGTGGATTGCAAGTACAAGTGTAAAAATATCCAGATATTGCAGACCAATGAGTTAAATTAATGACATGCTTATTTAGTCAATTTTGCTTCCACAGCACATTCATTTGAACTGTAATTTGTAATACTGAGATTTTGCAAACGTAAATTAGAGCCAAATCTCAATGTAAATTTCTTTTCCCATGTGCAAACCTTTACTGGGGTGAAACAAAGATTCATCATGCAAAATGTCCATGTGCCAACTACAGATTTATAGAACTAAGGAGGACTAAATCAAAAACCAATTTATATAATTCTTTGATAACTATTCCAGAGCCTGCCCAGGCACTGCATTTTATTAGCAGGTGTTACATTACCCCAGCCAGCTGTCAATACCTGCTGTCACCAATGTAGATGCAAAATATACACAGAAATACAGCAAATATATTCCCCCAATGTCCTTCACCATCATGTTTTGAAGTTAGGAAATATAAACTTTGTTTACCTATCATCTTCATTCTGCTTCATTATTCTAAATGGAGTTACACAAAATGCATATTTTTTACAGTTGATTTTTCCAATCGTTATTGCTAATAAAACTGTAAAAATTAATTTTAAGATAGCTAGAAATATGATCACTGATATGTAAGCAAAACTTTTAATGGGTTTTTGCACAAGTTCAATTATGGGGAAAATTTCCATGAAATTGCATTTATTTTCACAGTATGGTTTCCTCTTTTCAGTTACACACTTTTCTTTGATCTCTATGTCATTTACAAGACCACAAGTCAACTCTATTCACCTTTGTCTTTTGTGAATTCTCTATACTGAATATCCATGGCATAGATATACTAAGAAATAATTGAATTTAAAACTCTGATGAATTCTTTGCCCCTCTAGCAAGTTAAGGTGCAAAAAAAAAAAAAAAAATTCAAGATCTTAAACTTTCTAGATTTTATTTCTTTAAATTGACTCACATATTGTTCAACCGGCTTATTTTCCCGAAGCTATTTTCATCTTAGATCTCCCATGAGGTGTTTCTCTTGGAGTTTTCTTTTCAATTGACATATGCACAACCTTTCCAAATTCCTTACTCAACAGTTCAAGCAAACATTATGTTTATTCTTACTCATTTGATCAATTTTCCCCCAATCATATCTTTCAATTCATGTCTACCACAAGAACAGATTTGAAAGCGATATTCCTGGAAGTGGTGGCTTCATCTCAAAGTCAATTTCTTTACACAAATTATGCTTCATGAGAGTCAAGTCCTGTCTGGTCACATACAGCACAGAGGTTCAACAAAGATACTTGAACAGAATGCATTTGAGGGCACAATCTTCTTAACAAATAATCCATTCTACTTCCAAGGTCAGTCTTTTCAGTGTCAGAACTTTTCCCTGAGGGGTTTTATTGAATCAGACAGTTGCCAATGGGAACAAAAAATCATCTTTTAAGTATTTTGAGTTCTATCGCATTCTCCTTCTATCTGATAATCAGATATTAGAGATTTATGTAATAATAATCTGGAAGAGATTTGAAACTACTTTTTCCTTTTTGTCATTTTTTTTTTTCCTCCCTGGTGCTTGAAAAATAAGTAGACTTTCAAATGACAATTTACTTCTTTCTAGATAAAAATAATTAACAGATAAACATAATACATTCAGATCCCTCCCTATAAATTGGGGTTTCAAGTTCTGAGATTCAGTGTTTGGAATGAGAGAAAGTTTTAAAAATCCTCCTTTTCCATTTTAGTCAGGTAAAAAATGTCATCTTATATTTAATGATTGATTTGATTTGTTCTCTAGGTATAACTGCATAGATTTAGCTTTCTTGTTTTCAACCAAGGAACAGGAGGAATTTAATAATCTCCTATACATATGCCAACTTAAAAAAAAAGTCTTGCTTCTATTTTAAAAATTACTATTAGGTAAATATTATTAACTCCACATTTCTTAGAATTGAGGCCAAGATATTTAAATAACTTGGCAAGCTTTCAAATTTTTTTAAAAAGGGGAAAAAAAGTATTGCAATAAGGCTTCCAATATAGGTTAATTTTGATTGCCTAGTTGCAAAGCCCATACTTACGTCATGTCACAGATGGAACTCTTGGCCTGAACTAATATAGAGGGAGTGCATGGATAAAACTAAAGTTATATTGGCACTTTCAGGCACTGCCTTGGAGAAGTTCATGGCTTCCAGTGTTCTGAGTCATGGAAGAGATGAGATAGAAATAATATTAAAAATATTAGTTCTATTAGAAGCACTAAATTTGAGAATTGTATTAGTAATATAGTGATGTAAAATTACAACATTATAGGCACCTGGGTAAAATTCTGTATATCTTGTTTAAATAATACTGCTCATGTCACAAATTTGCATCAAATACAATCTCATTATCTTAAGTGTAAGGTACTTTTTGATACCATTCAACATTAAAAATTCTTTTGTATGAGAAACTGGGTTTATAAATTTTGCAGTTATGTCAATTTATACAGTACTTGTCTTAATGTGATTTTTTTTAAGCATTAGCAGGAAAATAACTTTTCTTTGTTTTTGTTCAAAGGGTGACAAGTGATTTGCTTTCAACACATAATTTCTACTTTCAGTTTTGCTCTGATGTGAGGTCAGATTAATGTAGTCACTTGTTCTGGAACTGTCTTCACACTGTTTTACCATAGAAGTATCTTTATACTATTTTAGCATACATGTAAATTATTTTACCTCCAGTAATACACCTTTACATTATTTAGTTTGCTAAAGTACTACACATACTCATGCATGCTTATAAAACCCTGGTACCTGGATATTCAATGATGCCTATATATTTATTATGTATTATTTTATTTATAAGTCACCACTTTGGGGCAATGTTACCCCATTAAGGAATGATAGAATCCATATTGTTATAGTTTCTACATGATTGTATTGATTTTTAGTAAGATTTCCATAAAAATAAAACTCCATCAGAAGTTCTAATAGTTGTAATATGAGAAGATCAGGTGATCCCCCTCTGCAGAAAACAAGTATATTGAAAAACTTGCCCCCCAAAGTCATAATCATTTCAGAGTCCTAAAAATCAACCAAATGCAGACAACAAATTGAGAAGCAATTATTCTTCAAAACTCCAGTGTTACTGGTTGAGAACAGTAGTAAATCTGTAGCCTTCTTTTTGAGCCTTCCCATCAGCTTGATCAGAGAAAGTTTTAGTTTTAACGGTTTATGGCTGACTGCAAAACCCAGCAGCTCTGAACTAAGACATTTAAGATTCAAGTGAAGGTTGAGAGTCAGTACAGAGTAGCAAAAACCTGTGGTTTTGTTTTCTAAATGTGGCTGACATGGTTAGTAGTTACAGGGAAAACAAAGTTTTCCAATCCTGAGGTAATAGGCTGAGTCTATGGTAAGAGGAACAGCAGCCAGAACTTAACAGGGAGATTCTAGAAGTGAGAAGATAGAAATGTTGATATGAGGTCTCCAAATATTTCTAGTTGATTTCTAAACTATGCAAGTGTAAAGCAACCTGGAAGGAACCTGGAAGAATAGAGGCCAAGGGAGATTTAAAACTGGCTTTGACCTTGTAGATATTTCTCAAGTCACACATAGCTTGGGTTGCTAAAGGTAGAAACATCCCAGACTTGAGGTTTATGAGCACAATATCCACCTG
Source organism: Balaenoptera musculus (assembly GCF_009873245.2). NCBI lineage: Eukaryota > Metazoa > Chordata > Mammalia > Artiodactyla > Balaenopteridae > Balaenoptera > Balaenoptera musculus. The sequence continues at coordinate 59,623,849 of NC_045794.1, forward strand.
AATCATTGGCTGATCAGTAAACTATGCAGAAATAGGTCCTCCTGCCCCCCCCCAGAAAAAGAGAAAAAAGGGGAAAGCTGAGCAAAGATAACTATAGCTGCACACCATGAGGGAATCTGGTTACATCATTTAATTCCTGACAAGAGACTAAAATAAAGATCAAGAACACTCAGAAAAATAAAATAGAATTCAGAGTTCCCATAATATGCCACCTAAAATATCCAGGTTTAAGTAAAACTGTGAGATATACAAAGAAAAAGGAAGATGAAAAACAAAACAAAACAAAGCAAAAACAACCTTAAAACATAACTCAAAATAATCCCATCTGTCCATATGTTGGAATTACTAAATGAAGACTTCAAAGTAACTATTTATTTAAAGGAAAATATGATAACAATGAGACTGGAAATAGAGACTCTCAAGAGAGAAATGGAAAGTATAAAAAAACCAAGTGGAAGTTTTAGAGATAAAAATTATAATAACTAAAATGAAACATTCAATAGATGACTTCATCCATGAATTTGAAATGGAACATGGAAAACATGAACTTGAAGGTAAATTAATGAAAATTATCCATTCCAAAGACAGAGAGAACAAAGATTGAAAGAAAATGAATAGTTCCTCAGAGATCTTTGGAACAATTTCATGCATTTCAACATGCACATGATGAGTGTCTCAGAAAGGAGGAAAGAGAAAGGGGAAAAAAATAAAGAAATAATGGCCAAAAATTGTTTTTCATATTTGATGAAAACTCTAACTTACAGACCCACACAGAGACACACAATAGTCAACTGCTCAAATTCAAAGGCAATGAAAAGTCCTTCATGTAGTAAGAAAAAAATGACTGATAGCAGACAGGGGAAAATGGAAACACTGACTTCTCACCAGAATAATAGAGGCTGGTAGGCACTGGAATAAAATATTTAATGTGCTGATAGTTAAAGAAGAAATAAAACTATCTCCTTGGTGGACAAAATATTCTTCTATGTAGAAAATCATAATTAACGTACAAAAAAGTCATTAGAGCAAATAAATAAGTTTAGCAATGTTGCAGGATTATAAGACCAATACCCCTAATTCAATTGTATTTCTGCATATTAGCAAAATAAACTTGATAATGAATTTAAAAATAATTCCTTTGAAAACAGTACCAAAAGGGAATAAAATATTAGGAATATATTTAGTGAAAGTAGAGTAAGACCTATACACTGAGAAGTACAAAACGTTGCTGACAGAACTTTAAAAAGTCAAATAACTGGATATATATACCATGTTCATGAATTGGAAGATCCAAAATGCTAAAGAGTTAATTCTTCCCTAATTGATCTATAGATTTAATACAAACCCAAAGAAAATTCCAGTAGCCTTTTTTTTTTGGGTGGGAGGAAGGCGTAGAAATTTGCAAGCTGAGCTTAAAACTTATACAAAAATATAAAGAACCTAAAATAACCAATTTGGAGAATAAAATATCATTGTGGAGGGCATACACTCCCTGATTTCTCAGTTTCCTATAAAAGCTAAAGTCATCAAAAAATTTCAGTACTGGCTTAAGGATAGACATATAGTTGAATGGAACAGAGTAAAGAGTCCAAAATGACCCTCACACATATGGTTAATTGGTTTTCGACAAAAGAGCCTTAGTAATTAAATGAGGAAAGAATATTCTTTTCAACAAAAGCTGTAGTAATATAGGTATATATTGAATGAAAATCAATCCTTCCTTAACGCCATATAGAACAATCAATTTGAAATTAATTATAGACTTAAATGTAAGAAGTATGAATTTTTTTAGAAGGAAACATGAAAGAAAAATATTTGTGACTTTGCCATAGGCAAAGATTTCTTAGGTATGACAGAGAAAGTAAAAAAAAGAAAAAAAAAAGGATAAGCAACAGACTGGAAGAAAATATTTGTAAAACCTATCTATATCTTATGTATCCAAACTATGTAAAGAAAACTTGAGACTCAAAAATACAAATTCAAAAATTCTCGAAAAGTGAACAAAATGTTTAATTGACAATTTCCCCCCAAAAGATAATTGAATGGCAAGAAGCACATGAAAAGATATTCAACATAATTAATCATTAGGAAAACACAAATTACAATCACAATGAGATACCACAAAACACACACTAGAATTCATTTTACAAAAAGAAGAGAGAATAAATACTAACTGTTGGTAAGAATGTGGAGAAACTGGAACTCTAAAGCTTTGATGCTGGGAAAGTAAAATGACATAGCCACTTGGAAAAAGAGTTTGTTATTTTTTTTAAGTTAAGTATACGCTTGTCATATAATCCAGCCACCCTATTCTTCATAGTCTACTCTAGGGAAATAAAAATATGTTACATTTTATAATTTCCACTAAATTCTTTTACACAAAATAAATAGTAGCATCATTTATAGTAACAGAAAATCTGGAAACAACCCAAACATCCACCAGCTGGTAAGCAATATATGGTATTTTAACATAATGGAGTACTATTCAGTAAAAAAGGAGAAGAAACTACTAATGCATGCAATAACATAGATCAATCTTAATAAGGTAAAATTATAGAGCCAGAATCCAATATACGGTTGCCTGGGATTAGGTGTGGGAGTGAAGATTTATTGCAAAGAGCACAAGGGGATGTTGTGGGTATAATAGTATTCTAAAATTGAATTGTAGTGATGGCTGCACACCTGTATAAATTTACTGAACTTATTAAACTGTACACTTAAAATAGTTGAATATTATGGTATGTAAATTATACCTTAACAAAGCTGTGAAAAAATTCTTTGTAAAAACAAAGAGAAAAAGAGAGAGAAAAAATGAAATTAAGGTTTGGTGTTTTTGTTACTGCATCATATTGCAATGATTTATGTACATATAATTTAACATTTATTGATTTTCTACAATGTTCTAGGTTCCTTGAGGATATTAAAAAAAAATCTATGCCCTCAAGTCACAATAATGACCTAGGGAGACAGAACTGAGTAACTGAGAAAAAATGAGATAAAAAGTTAAAATTGAGATACAAATTCCTATGAAAATAAAGAATTAATTGATTTTAATTGAGGGTTCTGTAAAACACTTCAGAAAGAAGAGTATGCCTAAGTTGGTAGTTAAATAATTTTATAGGATTTTAAAATGCAAAGTTGATTTTGAAAATATATTTCTGAAAGAGGAAGCAGCATGAGTAAAGGCATGTAGGCTCTAAACATATCATATCATGTTGCTATAAAAAAAATAATAGGAATGTCTCACCAGTAAAGAGCCTGCGATTTTCTTTTAGAAACAATCTTATTAAGAGGTATATACATTAGAAGTATTTTTTTTATTAAAATAAATGAGCAATATAAACTTACACTAAACTTATAATGTCAAAAATTGAATTACCCTGATATTGTTTATAACCCCACTTGGGTTTTAAATATCTTTTTAAATTTCCCAACCAAGCACTTGTAAATCATAGTTTTAGACCATATGTGATTTTCTCTAAGAACTCATAATATAGGTGACCTTTGCATTGGAAAATTATGATTGCGTAAGTAACAGAAAATCAAAGAGATATAATTAAATTAGGCTAAGTTATATGTAGATGTACTTCTTTTTTAGGAAATCAAGGACATAGGAATATAGATTAAGAAAACAAACAAAAAGCATCCATTCATGTAGGAATATTATTTTTAACAAAATATTTACAATAGGATTCTCCTAAGGTATTACATTCAACATTGCACTACCAATAAGCAATTAAAATGAATTTAGTTAATTTAGAGAGTGATGTTTATATGTACTTAGATAATCTCAAGAATGAGTAAATCTGGTTAGAGCAATGGAGGACATAGAAAAAGTATTTGAGAGATTGCCTAATAGAGTTATTGCTCCAGCTAATTCTCCACATTCCTAGCCTTTTATGTTCTACTCCATTATGCAGCTTCTGAGTGTTTCACTCTGAAAGTCACTCTGAGGTTAAGTTCCGATCACACATTTTTCAGGTGACCTGCAAATGGTAATTAGGGTCCAAAATTTTGGAAATGTTGGTTTTAAAATTTGATTTATCTTTTTATAAATATAATCACTTTGTTGATCAGAATCAACATTGTCATACAATATAAATGGGCAAGGTGTGTAAAAAATATATATTTTAAGTCCAAGAGTTTACTACATTGATTGCATAGGTTCACAATTTAAAAGTAAGTTTGAATATTTCCTTTAGTTTCATCTTATGAACACAATGTGAACTTATATAAAAGTCTACTTTAGAAGACCCTGAGGCTTACAGAAGGCTAAAGGGAAATTTAAGGTGCTTATTTATAAGTTATAGCAAATCTTTTAGAATATTTAATATTGCTCTGAATAAGATGGATAGGATTGGCAGAAATAAACTGGAGATAATAGAGTCTCAAGAAATTTCTGGATCTTTTACTGCATATCTCTTGGCACCGATCCAGAAATAAAGAGGCAGGTAAAAATGAAAATTAATTTCAAAACATTACCATGATGAAAAATAATAAGAATATGATATTAATGTTAGTTTTTATAAATCACATAACAGACTAATTTTAGCTGCACTTACTCCCAAGGTTTAATTTTTACTCTTTTGCTAATAATGAACGCCTATTTACACTGAATAAACCATACCATTTACATACTACTGCACTATATTTTCCCACTAGTCATTGTTGAAGGCTTAGGAAAAACTGCTAAGTCTTCAATGGTAACATAAAACTTTCAGCATTTTTTTTTTTTTTTTTTAGTCCACTACTTTTATTTTTTATTTTCTTTGTGACCACCTAGAGGAGTAGGATAGAGAGGGTCAGCAATCATTTTTTAAGTGAAAAGACAATAGTAGGTTTTAGAATGGGATCACCATTTTTGAGAGTTAAAATCAGGCAAGTATTGAGACAGAATATGTAAAGTATACTAAAATATCTCAAAGGTATCTATATGAAAGCCGAAGAAAAGTACATATAAGCAGATGATTCGAAATATGCTATATACATATTAAATGGTGCTACAGAGCAGGTGCTTTTCATTATGCTGTGACTCATTTTGGAATCTACATGTTTTAAGTTTGAAGTATAATAATAAGTCAAAAACATTTAATGCTCCTAATGAATAGATGTGTAATATACATTCTTCTTTAAAATAATTGTGATATGAAACCTACTATATGTATTCTGCATGTAGAACCATATATTAAAAGTAAAATAATGGAAAAGTGTTAAGAGTATTGATCTCATAGACCTTTACCTGCCTACTTATGGCATACTTTGACACAGAATGCCAGTGGGATGTTCAAATGGAAAATGTGTAACTCTCTTCAGATTGGAATGCAAAAATTGTACTTTTAAAAATACAATTGCATTATTGTATGAAATCCTTTGCTATAGATCAAACCATGCTCCCAACTCCACTCTCCCAAAATAAAAATCAAACTTCAGTGGCCAAAATCTTGGTGAAATTCTGTAAACCTGTGTCAGATATCAAACCTGAATCCTTACTACTTCATCGAGAAATCTTTCATTTAGGGACTTCCCTGGTGGTCCAGTGGTTAAGACTCCACGCTCCAAATGCAGAGGGCCTGGGTTCAATCCCTGATCCGGGAACTAGATCCCCCATGCCACAACTAAGAGCCTGCGTGCTGCAACTAAAGATTCCGCATGCTGCAATGAAGATCCCACACACGGAAATGAAGATGCTGCGTGCCAAGTAAGACCCGGCACAGCCAAACAAATAAATAAATTTTGTTTCTTTTAAAGAAATCTTTCATTTAAAAATCATTTTTTGGGATTATTTTATAATTTACACCCCAGTATTGGCTCGTGTAAATTATGGCAAATTAGATGAAGTATTACTACTGCAAGTAACATGATAAGAATAAAAAGTATAATACCAATAATAAAAATAAATTTAACTTATTGATCACATGTGCTAAATGGTTGACATACCATATTGGATACAATTCTAAGATAGCTACTATTATTCACTCCCTCCTTAAGAGATGAAAAAATTACATCTTTGTGAGATTGAAGAACTTACCAAATTCATACAACTAAAAATATAAAATTCCTAACACACTTCTATCATGGTCAGTATATGCTAGACATTGATCTAAGTGATTTATATATTAATGTGATTAATCATTATAATAATACTAGAAGGTAAGTAACAATACTATAATGTTTCCTTGATGAAGAAACTGTAGCAAAGAGAGGTTAAGTAACTTGGCCAAGGTCGCATAGCAACTAAGTGACAGACAGGTTCATACTTACCTGGTTTGGCCATAGTGTTCATCCATTTAATAGCTACACTTAAAATTTGTTTACTGAGAAAAGAATATTAATTAACATTAATTTATCTCAAAGTGATCAAAAATTATCCATTCTAAGAAAACCAGCAAATAAAAAATAAAATAATACAAGTGAAGTTCTTTTCTCAGCAGGGAACAAACTGCAAATGTGTTCTTGCAATTCTCACTGAAGGTGATAAACCTAAGTCTGATTCTAGACCCAAGCCAAGGTCAGTGGAAGTGCTAACTCTGAAGAAATATGATGAAAAAAGATCATATTTGATAGAAGTGTCAGGTACAGCATAAAATACCTGAGACTTTTGTTTAATTTTAATTTAATTTTAAGACCAAAAAGAAAGCTAACATGTCCTCTCACATTTCTATTCAACAATTTACTGAAGATTCTAGAGAGTACAATCAGTGAAGAATAAGGAATGTATGATATCCATATTGAAATGGAAGAAAAAAATCCACTTCATATGAGAACATGATCATCTATGTAGAAAACCCTTAAAAATCTACAAAATATTTGAGTAGAACCATTAAGTACTTTTAGGAAATTTTTAGGATAAAATATGAATATACAAAAATCACTTACATTTTTATATGTGACCAACAAACATTCAGAATTTTAAATTATAAAAAATGTCAAAATACCAACTGCAATAACAACCAAAATATGAAGTACTTAGGGAATATTTAACAAACGTGTGCATGACATGTATAGTGAAAACAAACAAAAAACATTGCTGAGATAAGTTAGACAAAACTTAAATAAATGTAGAATTATATTACCTTTATGGATATAAAAAATCAATATTAAGATGTCATTTTTTCCCAAATTTATCTTTAAGCTGAACACAGTGCCAGTCAATATCCAAGAAGGCCTTTTATTTTTCTTGGGAAATTTGTAGGCTAATTCTAAAACTTATATGGAAATGCAAAGAAACGAAAATGACCAAAACAAATCAAAAAAAGAAAAAGAAAAAAATGTGGGGGAGTTAAACTATCTTATATTCACATTCATTATAAAACTACTGTAATCAAGACAGTGTGGAATTGGTACAAAGATAGTCATATAGATCCTGTAGAACACAGAGACCAGAGAGACCATACGTGTATGGTCAATTAAATTTTCAAAAAGTTGTCAAGGCAAGTCACTGAGGAAATTATCTTCATTTAAAAAAATATCGTACTAGAATAATTGGAAAAATTTCTGAAAAATGGGAATGTCAACTACTTTCACCAGATAAAAAATTAACTTGAAATGGAGCATATACCTAAATGTGTGTTAAAATTATAAAACTTCTAAAAGAAAATATGAGCAAAACATCTTAGTAAACTTGAGCATGGCAAAGATATCTTAAATAGGGCAAAATACCACAAGAAGAAAAATATGGTAAATGATATGTCACCAAAATTAAAAATGTTTGCTTTTCAAAAATAAAAAGGAAATTCAGTAAATGGGAGAAAATATTTGCAAAATAAATACACAAATTATTGAATTTAGAATATATATATAGAATTTTCAAATCTTAAGAATTAAAAATTAAAAAAACAAGGGGTTTGAATGAGCACTTCAACAACAGAGCTATAAGAATGACAAATAAGCATATGAAATTATGTTCAACATCATTCATTATTGGGGAAATGAAAGATATAAACTACAATGAGATAGCACTAAACACTGACTAGAATGGTAAAATTAAAGCAACAGATCATACCAACTATTGGTAAGGATATGAAACGATTTGACTGAGATTCACTGTTGGTAAGAATGTAAAATGTCACAACTACAGATGACTCTTGAACAACAGGAGGGTTGGGGCGCCCATCCCCTGCACTGTTGAAAATCTGCATATAACTTTACAGTGGGCCCTCTGTATCAGCAGTTCCATATCTGCTGATTCAACCAACCTGTAGATCGTGTAGTACTATAGTAGGTATTTATTGAAAAAAATCCATGATAAGAGAACCTGCACAGTTCAAACCTATGCTGTTCAATGTCAACTGTTCTTTTTAAAACAGTTTGGCTTTTTTTTTTTTTCAAAACAAACTAGTTTTTAATACCTATCTTATAACACAGCCTAGGTATGTATCCAACTGAAATACCTAGAATTGAAAGCATATGCTCATACAAAGAGTTGCACACAGATGCTCACAGCAGCTTTAATTGTAATAGCTAAAAACTGGAAACAACCCTACTGGCCACCAACAGGTGAATGGATAAACAAATTGTGGTATACTCATATAATGGAATTCTACTCAACAATAAAAAGGAATTAACTAGCAATACTTGCAACAACATGGAAACATTTCAAAATAATTTCATGAAGTGAAAGATACCAGACAGAAAGAGTACACAAGAAATGGATTCAATATATTTGAAATTCTAGAAAAAGCACACCAAGTTTACAGTTATAAAAATCAGATCAATGTTTGTTTGGGGACAGAGGAAGTGGGGAGGGAAGAATAGATACCAAAGTGGCATAAGGAAACTTGTAGGTGACCTCTATACTCATTATCTTGATTGTGGTGATGATTTGTTAGATGTATATAAAAATAGAACATTTTATATGTAAGATATGTGTAGTGTAATGCACAGCAATTATAACTTTATAAACTTGTGGAAAAGAAGCAGGATGACGAGGATGACAAGGATGATGAGGAATCGTTGCAGGAACAGCAATCACTGAATCACTGGCTTTATCCTTTTAAAAAAGAAAAAAACTTCCTCCACGTAAACTTTCTTACATGGATAGCCTGAAACTCATTCACAAACCACACTAGCTAAAGTTAACAAAATGCTTCTAAAATGTCCACTAGGCTGAAATATCACTGATTTATGGACAGGTCATGGCCAATTGCAAATGACTGGTTAAGGGTAATGTGGGTGTCGTTTGGGTCCAGGGTAAGGCTGGAAACTAAACTCTTTATGCTATATGGTTTTATAAAGCATCTCTATTTGAATCATCATATTTCATCACACTAAATATCCTGTGAATTAAGATCATGTTATAATTTCTGTTATTAACATTTTGGTGACAAGAAGAAATGTCTCAGTTATAATAAATGACTTGGACAATATTACTTAACTTTGGCTTTTATCTTCTTATCCTAAATACTATGCTCCTTTCTTCATAAAATTCTGTGTGTATGCATTAGGAACAATAGACATCCATAATACTCAGTGCAAAATTATAGTAACATGACACTCCGGAATGGTCAGGGTGAGGAAAGAATAAAAGATGTTACATATTGCTTCCTAGAGAAAGCAAGGCTTTTGGCTTGCTTCAAGGATCTTGCCTTCCTAGCCAAATCTTGAAGGAATAAACTAGGATAGATTTGTTAATAGGAGTTGCACCGTGTCTGGATCATTAAATAGGATCTCATTAAATACGACCTGAATGGAAGATGTTTCAGTAGTCTGAGAATCCTATGAGCAAAGTCATAAGATGGGGAGAAAGAATATTTAAATTTTTTTATGGAGGTGCTAGTAAGAAACCTGGCTAAATTAAAGAGAACCGTTAAGTGCGGACAGTGAAGCACCACTTCAGAGATGTGGGAAAAGGAGAGAGAGGGAAGTTTACCAAAAAAGGTTCAGAAATACACATATTACTCTTTAAATAGAGTTAGGGTAGACAAGGGGTTAATAGCCTAGATACCAGAGCTGACTGTATACAGGTCATATTTTGTAATAGCTGTTGTTAACAGTGAAGAATTTTGTTACCTCTCCAAGTCTCAGTTTCTTCACAGTAAAATGAGAGTAGTAACAAGACTTTCTTCATTTTAAGAATAAAGGTGTTATTACATACAACGCTTATAAAGCAATGACTGGAGTATAGGTAGCATCATATAATGGTTTACATGAATGAATAGGAAAGAAATGGAGTTCTGTAATGCCTGGTGTACTGACTGCACACAGTACGTTGTCATGAAATCGTTTGACACATCAACATTTGATCTTTCTTTTAGCTAATGTACTTACAGTAAACATTGGCTTCTCTAAAGTTATTTCATTTATGGGTTCCTTTTAACTCTAAAGGGGTTATTGGCATTGCTTATACTTCTGGTGCCTATTATTGTATGGAAGCACATATTACTGCTGCCAAACTGGTTTCAAAGTAAAAATATAATTTTTCACTAAAGGCTCTATAATTTAATATTGTCTAAGGTGTAAAAGCTAGTGGTGTATGGCAGTGACTTTAAAGGTATTTTACAATTTAATTGGCCTTTTCCTCTCTTTTTCTGAATTCACTGCAGATTAAAGTAGGCATTATGGTTTCAATGGAACAAAGAGTTATCTTCAAAACATGTCACAACTGCCTGGGAAAGCTGGTAATAAGAAGCTGCTAACAAGGACCTGCTAATAAGCAGCTCAAAGGTACCTCAAAATAACCCTACCATGAGCTTCTCCATCCCCCAATCCAACCTGCTTACATCAAAGGGAAAGAATACAGAACAGAATTACATATTGATTATAACCTGCATTTCTGTTATATCTGGGGATCTTTTGCTGTGCACAGTTTGAGAAGCTTAATATGTATAATATAAAAGAAGGAAAATAGCTTAAGAGTAATGAAATGTGAGTCCAGTTATTAATCGAATGTTTCTAACTTCATGGGCTGTAAGAGTTGAAGTAATGCTTTTATTCTTGTCCTTTTTCTTTCTTTCTTTTTCTTTTTTTTTAAATAGAAACCTGAATTTGGTAGACTTTTACTTGTAGAATCCATGGTGTGACAATGCATTTCAACTAAAATCACATCTGTAATAGGGTTGATCATAAACCTTTCCAGATGGGGGCCAAAGTTGAAAAACACTAGATTGATTTGACTGTTCATTGGGTATTAGTTATAATGCCGCCCAGTAAATAGTTTTCTCACCATTTTCATTCAAGAAAATCATGCTTGTACCCATTCTCAGTTGTGTATTTTGGATGAAGTTTCACACGCCTTTTGACAAGAAAGGTTTATATAAACAGTGTCTCTTACAATCAAACCATTATTTTTGACTTCTAGGACTAGAAAGACGCTTATGTGACCAATAAGAGTTAATTAGAAACAATGACTTTTGCTTGAAATTTAGGAGGGATTTTTCCTTTTGCTACTGGAAAAAATATGAGATTTTGAGATCTGGTGCTTTTGTAGCCATCTTGCAACAATGAAAAGAGAACCTGTATGAGTATTTAGTCAACTTGGATAGATATTAGGAAGAAACTTTCCTTAACTAAGTTACTACTTTTCATACTTCTTTTGAGACCTTGCAAGAGGAAAAATGTTGATATTTGATAAAATGGTTACTGCATGAACAAATATAACTATCTTCAACCATTTGTTTCCTTAAGATTAAAAGAAAAAAACTTAAAGTATCCAAAACAAGTACTTTTTGGATGCTAAATTGTAAGACCCACATTTTTCTTTGCTACTGAAAGGTAAACATGTATTACAAGTTTATAGGTATTACTGAAGTTTAACAATCCTACTGTGGTTAGCAGACTTATTTCTGGTGAGTTGTTATTGCTTTTTTTTTTTTTTTTCTTTAATATTAACCCATTCTCCTAAGATCATTTCTGGTTGTGTTGTGAACATATGGAGCCGAGTATATAGAAAGAACAAATATCCTGTAAGTTGCAAAACAAGCTGTCATCTTTTTGCGGTCTTTTAAAATTTAGATCTCAAGTCACTAAATTTAAAAAAGTGAGTAGTACTAAAATATAAATTGGTCATTTTTAGTTAGTTTTTAAAAAGAATTGACAATGAATTCAGCTATACATATGTCACATAGCAATTGAATGCATCATTACTAAACTTTTTTTGAGTATTTTCTTGAAATTCAACCCTTAATATTTGTTCCCTGTGGTTTATCAATGTCTAAATGTTTGGTAAAAATCTGAATTAGAAACAAAGTAAGTGAATGATATAGTCATGCCTATACACTGCGCTTTTAAAATACATTAGTGAATCCCAGCAGAGTAGCTTACATTGGAATAACTTGTCCAAAGACAATAGCTATTAATTCTGGTGGGGGCGGGGACTATTATAAAAAAGCACTGGAGAGCTATCCAACTAAGGAAAAAACTTCAGGGATTCAATCATCCACAACATAAGTTAACTGGATGAGATCCAAGTATACATATCTTTCCCCTGGAGGTATTACCTTGCCCATGTGAGTACAGAGGCTAAAGCTCAAACAGAAAGTTATAGTCCTATCAGATTAAGATTTCACAAGATAGAATTTTAGGCAACCAGAATGTCTAGAAATAAAGGAGATAAACCTCAGAGAAGCTGAAATCAAAGCAGGGCCTGCCCCCAAAACATCTATAAACTTCTTTAAAGCCATGGTTTACCTCTGAACTAAACATGCATGTGGGACATTTCAAAAGCCAAGTGGAAGAAAACAAAATAAAGCAAAATCTGTAGGACTAAAAGACTAAGAAGAGAGTTCGTCTTCTGCCTAAAGGAGAGAGGGCAGAGTTGGAGTTTGAGTCTGGTCTATCTAGAGGAGTTTGAGTCTGGTCAAGCTAGAGGTGTTTGCTAAAATCCTTGCATTTTCCAGGGTCTGCCCTAATAGAGTATTAGAACAAGCCTCCACAAGTTCAAGATGAATTTCAGCAAGTTAACTATCTGCTTAAACAAACAAACACTATCAGAAGATAATAGAATCCAGGAACTCTATGAAGTGCTATTTATAATGTCCAGTATCCAAGAGAAACTTACAAAATGTGCTGATAAGTAAGAATAATGTGACCAACTGTTCTAAAAAAAAGTCCCTAGAAACAGACTAAGGGGTAACCCAGATGTGAAAATAGCAGACAAGGTCTAAAGAAGATATTACAAATACTGATATGTTCAAGAACTTACTTAAATGAAAACTTGATTAAATTAACTGAATATAAATGGAAAAAAAATCAATAGCAGCAAACCAAATGGAAATTCTAGAATTTAAAATTGCAATATCTAACATAAGAAATAAAATTACTGGATAGACTTACTAGCAGAAATAAAGAAAGGGCAGAAAAAAATGGGTTGATTTTGAAGATAAATATCTAGAGAAAAATGCCTTAAAGAATAAAGTGAATCCCAGTGACTTGCAGAGTGATATCAAATGTTCTAAGATATGTAGAACCGAGTCCAAGAAAGAGAGGAGTGGAAAAATTGGGACAGATTTTCCAAATGTGATGAAAACCATCAAATTACAATTCTAAAAAACTCTGCAAACCCCAAGCAAGATAAATTTTAAAGAGTCACACCACTTAAAATAGCTAAAGTGCAAAAATAAAAAGAAATTTTGAAAGAAATGAGAGAAAAGTAATACATTACAAACAAAAGAACAATGTTATGAATAAAGGCTACATTTTCTTTGTTTTTGTTTAAAAACAGAACTTTAAAGCACATCAAGCAAAATCTGAGAGAAAGAAGCTCAGGTATCCAAATAAAAAAGGCACTAGTAATTATAATACATTGCCTCTAGCAATTGGTAGAATACCAAGACAAAAAAATCAGTAATAAAGAGTTTCAACCAACTTTATCTAATCAGCATTTACAAAATATTATCCCCATAATGCCCGTTCATAATATGTCTCAATGAACTCAAAAATTAAAGTATTACAAAATATGTTTTCATTATAACATAATGAATATGTTAATGCAAATAATTCCATAAATATTGGTAAATAAAATACTTCTAAATAACCAATTTATATTAAAAATGAAATTACAAGGGAAATTAGAAAATATTTCTAATTGATAATGACAAAACAGCATATCAAAATGTATGGCATATACCTAAAGCAGTGCTTACAGAGAAATATTTAAGTTTATATACCTCTATTAAATCATATCTAAACAAAAGATCTAACTCACCACCTTAAAAGCTAAAGATAAGCATATTAAACTCAAAAATAGGTAAATGGAGTAGGTAATAAAAATAAAAGCAAAAATCAATGCAATGGAAAACAAAAATAGAGGCAATTAACAAATTCAAGAGTTTGCTCTTTGGAAAATATCATAAAATTAATGAACCAGTAGCAAGATTGATAAAGGAAAAAAGAGGGAAACTCCAAAAAATACTGTTATCAAGAATGAAATATGGGACAGACCATAGATTCTACAGAATATAAAAAGATATTAAGGAAATAGTTTGAATAAATTTGATGAAATAAATATTCTATGAAAAATATCTCACCAAAATTTACATGAAAATAAATAGAAAAGATAAACATCTCTATATCTACTAAACACATTACCAAAAATGTCACACAAATAAAGTTAAAGTCTAGGTTATGGTTTCACAGGAGAATTCTATTAAATATATAAGTAAGAAATTATATCAATCATATAAATTCTCTCTCAAATGAGGAGAAAAAAAAAACTTCACAATTCACTTTAGGAGGGAAACATAACAGCAATATCAAAACCTGATGAAGGGGACTTTCCTGGTGGCGCAGTGGTTAAGAATCCGCCTGCCAATACAGGGGACACGGGTTTGATCCCTGGTCCAGGAAAATCCCACATGCCACGGAGCAGCTTAGCCCGTGTGCCACAACTACCAAGCCTGCGCTCTACAGCCCATGCTCCACAACAAGAAAAGCCACTGCAATGAGAGGCCGGCACACCGCAACGAACAGTAGCCCCTGCTCGACACAACTAGAGAAAGCCCTCACGCAGCAATGAAGACCTTATGCAGCCAAAAATAAATTAATTAATTAATTAAATTAAGGCCAGTACCCACATGAATACAAACAGAAAAAATCTTCCCAAAATCTTTGCAAATTGATTCTAGCAATATATACAAAGAACAATATGTTCTAACCAAATGAGATTAGCCCGAGAAAGCAGGGTCAACATTAACAATCCAATCAAGGCAAATCAGCATCAAATGAAAGAAAATAAAGAAAAACATGTTTATCTTAGCAGATTCATAACAAGATCTCTCAGTAAACTATGAATAGAAGGCAAGCTCTTCATTAAGATGAAGAGTTTCTTAATGGTGAAATAATGAACATCTTTATATTAAATCTCCCAAAAAAGGAAAAGAAATCTACTCTCACAATTTCTTACTTATTTTCACTACTGTATTAAATGTCCTAATCAGTGCAATAAAGGGAGAAAAAGAAAGAATAAGCATACGGATTGAAAAGGAAGAAGTAAATATTCTTATTCCCAAATGACACAATTGCTTACATAGACAATCCCAAGGAATTTACAAATGAACTACTAGAACTAATATGGAAGTATAGCAAGACCACAGATCAATATATTAAAATTAATTGTAGTTTTGTATATTGATAGCAATTATAAAATGTTTAAATCCATTAACAGATGCATCAAAATCCATGATGAATAAGTATAAATTTAGCAAAAGATGTATAAAATTTCTACATGGGAAACTATAAGAGATTGCTACAAGAAATTAAAGATGATCTAAATAAATGAGAGTAGTATCATGCACATCAATTAAACAACTTAATGCTGCTAAGATTTCAATTGATCTTAAAAGATTAAATGCATTTCAAGTTAAAATTCCTACATTATTTCTTGTAATAGTTGATGAGTTGAGACCAAAATGTTTATGGAAATTTAAAATATTTTAAATAGCCAAAAATAATTTTGAGGAAAAACGTTGAAAGACTAACACCACCTGATTTCAAATCATAATATTTTTTACAATGAAGTTACAGTGATCAAGACTGTGTTTTTGGAGTATGGATGGAAAAAAAAAATCAACGAAACAAATAAGTTACAGGAACATATATAAGATCAATTGTTTTTTGATGAAGATACCAAGCCAATTCAATAGAGAAAGAAGAATATTTTTCAAAAAGTGGTTTTAGACCTGCTGGATAGCCACATGGAAAAAAAATAACCTCAACACCTTCATCAAGTGTTATGTAAAAGTTTACGTAGAATGAAATATAGACTTAATGTAAAAGGTAAAACAAGAAAACTTCTAGAAGAAGACACAGAAATACTTCTTAATAACCTTGGGGTAGAAGAGAAATTCATAGAGAGAACCAAAACATGCTAACTATGAAAGAAAAAATATTGATAGAATTCATCAAAATTAAAACTTCTGGTTATCAAAACACACCTTTAAAAAAAGGCCATAGAAACAAACTATGATATACAAAATATATAAACAGCAAATATATATTCCTACCATATAGCACAGGAAACTATATTCAATATCTTCTAATAATTCATAATGGAAAAGAATATGAAAAAGAATATACATATGTATAACTGAATCACTTTGCTGTATACCTGACTAACACAACATTGTAAATCAACCATACTTCAAAAAAAGGCCATAGAGAAAATATTTATAATACATGTATTTGATAAAGGTCTTGTATCAACAATATAAAGATCACAAAGCAATAGTAAAAAGACAACTTAATTTAAAAATAGTTGGACAAGAGACCTGAGCAGACACTTCACAAGTGAAGATAAACAGATGGCTCATAAGCACATGAAAGATGTTCAACATTATTAATCATCAAATTAAAATTACAATGAGATCATTTCAAATCCTCTAGAATTGCTGAAACTTGAAAGATCGACAACACTAAATGTTAGTGAAGAAGCAGAGCTACTGGAACTCTCCCATACATTTCTGGTGGCAGTGTGAAATGGTATACACTCATTGCAAACCTGGCAGTTTCTTAAAAAGTTAAATATACACCTACCCATGATTCATAAATTCCAACTGTACATATTTACTTAAGAGAAATAAGAATGAGTATATCCACTGAAGACTGTACAGGAATGCTTTTAGCAGCTTAATTCAAAACAACCCAAAATTACAGATAACTCAAAATATTGTCTGAAGAAGCCTGGATAAACAAATTGTAGTATATTCCTACAATGGCACATTACTCAACAATTAGAAAGAACAGGCTACTCATATATGCAGAAACATTAGAAAAAAAATCTCAAAAACATTAAACATAAGAAGCCAGGTACAAAACAGAATAATATTTATGATTTTATTCATGCAAAATCCAAGAACGGGCAAAATTAAGCTATGGTTTAGAAATGAAAAACATTGGTTGTCTGGGACAGGTGAGCAGTGATTTGCAGGAATATGTTTAAGAATCTTTCTTTGGGGAAAAAAGTCCTAATTTTAAAAAATTATGATGTCCATGTTGTAAATACTGAGTTTGCCTATTTCAAACTACTATCTTGTAGTCATTGAGTACACAGTCAGGAATGTATAGTAACATACAATATAATATTTCTGCCATGCAGAAGAAATAGACAATCTCAAGAGCACACCACTAAAATATAATAAATACTTAAGACCTGTTTTTTCATTATACATTAACCGTTTTGATATAATTTAAGTTCAAATAACTTGCTTTTTAATAAGACCTGTGTTTAATAACCAGCTCACAAAAATTCCTGAAAATATATCAATTTCCACTTGCAAGTTTTTATAAGCTGTCTCCAGCACACCCTTGGAAGAGAAAACTTTACTGAGGTGATGGTAATGTTCTATATCTTGGCAGGGATGATGGCTTTATAAATGTGTTTCTTTGTAAAAACTTATCAATTATCCACTTCAGGTCTGTTCATTTTATATTATTTAAAGTTTTTCTTGAAAAACATATATTTACCAATAGTGTATTTCAAAATATAGATTAAAAAAAAATTTTAATTGGAATATAATTGCTTTACACTTTTGTGTTAGTTTCTGCTGTAGAACAAAGTGAATCAGCTATATGTATACATATATCCCCATATCCCCTCCCTCTTGAGCCTTCCTCCCACACCCCCATCCCACCCCTCAAGGTCGTCATAGAGCACCAAGCTGAGCACCCTGTGCTATACAGCAGCTTCCCTCTAGCTATCTATTTTACACATCGTAGTGCATATATGTCAGTGCTACTCTCTCAGTTCATCCCACCACCCCCTTCCCCCCATGTCCACAAGTCAGTTCTTTACGTCTGCATCTCTTTTCCTGCCCTGTAAATAGGCCATCATTACCATTTTGCTAGATTCCAAACATATGCGTTAATATACGATATTTTTTTTTCTCTTTCTGACTTACTTCACTCTGTATGACAGACTCTAGTTTCATCCACATCACTATAAATGACCCAATGTTGTTCCTTTTTATGGCTGAGTAATATTCCATTGTATATATGTGCCACTTCTTTATCCATTCATCTGTCGATGGACATTAAGTTGCTTCCATGTCCTGGCTATTGTAAATAGTCAGAACATGTCCCAATGCAATGAACACTGGGACATGTATCTTTTTGAATTATGTTTTTCTCAGGGTATATGCCCACTAGTGGGATTGCTGGGCCATATGGTAGTTCTATTTTTAGTTTTTAAGGAGCCTCCATACTGTTCTCCAAAGTGGCTGTATCAATTTACATTCCCACCAACAGTGCAAGAGGGTTCCCTTTTCTCCACACCCTCTCCAGCATTTATTGTTTGTTGATTTTTTGATGATGGTCATTCTGACCGGTGTGAGGTGATACCTCATTGTGGTTTTGATTTGCATTTCTCTAATAATCAGTGATGTTGAGCATCTTTTCATGTGCTTCTTGACCATCTGCATGTCTTCTTTGCAGAAATGTCTATTTAGGTCTTCTGCCCATTTTTGATTGGATTGTCTGTTTTTCTGATATTGAGCTGCATGAGCTGCTTCTATATTTTGGAGATTAATCCTTTGTCAGTTGCTTCATTTGCAAATATTTTCTCCCATTCCGAGGGTTGTCTTTTCATCTTGTTTATAGTTTCCTTTGCTGTGCTTTGCAAGCTTTTAATTTTAATTAGGTCCCATTTATTTATTTTTGTTTTTATTTTAATTACTCTAGGAAGTGGGTCAAAAAGGATCTTGCTGCAATTTATGTCAAAGAGTGTTCTGCCTATGTTTTCTTCTAAGAGTTTTATAGTGTCTGGCCTTACATTTAGCTCTTTAATCCATTTTGTGTTTATTTTTGTGTATGGTGTTAGGGAGTGCTCTAATTTCATTCTTTTACATGTAGCTGTCCAGTTTTCCCAGCACCACTTATTGAAGAGGCTGTCTTCTCCATTGTATATCCTTGCCTCCTTTGTCAAAGATAAGGTGACCATATGTGCGTGGGTTTACCTCTGGGCTTTCTATCCTGTTCCACTGATCTATATTTCTGTTTTTGTGCCACTACCATACTGTCTTGCTTACTGTAGCTTCGTATTATAGTCTGAAGTCAGGGAGCCTGATTCCTCCAGCTCCGTTTTTCTTTCTCAAGATTGCTTTGGCTATTTGGGGTCTTTTTGTATTTTCACTCTTTAGAATCATAAATGCTTACTTTCTCTTGGGTCTGAGTGATTTTATCTGCTTATTCTAAGTCCGTGGATTTTCTGGATTAGAGTTATAATTTTAAAGAATGTTTTATTACAGTAAAATATATAACAAAATTTGCCATTGTTACCATTTTTGCATGTACAGTTCTGTGGTATTAATCACATTCACAAGGTATACAACCACCACCACTATCTATTTCCAAAACATTCTCATCACATTAAAAAGAAACTCTGTATCAATTGAGCAATAACTTCCCATTTCCCTCCTAGTAACTCCTGGTAGTTCTAATATACTTTCTGTCTCTATAATTTACCTATTTAAGATACTTCTTAGATATAATCCAAATATAATCAAGTGATTTATTTATGCAACAAATATTCTTTTTATACCCTACTATATGCCCACCTATTTTTACATTCTCTGATTACAGAAATAAGCAAAATATTTAAACATCTCTGCCTTCACGGATTTTACATTCTACAGACGGTAGCTTATGTGATAGATGTTTTTCTCTCAGTGTAGTGTCTTTTTCTCTTTTTCTTCCTTCCTTCCTTCCTCCCTTTCTCTCTTCCTTCTTTCCTTTCTTTCTTTCCTTCCTTCCTTCCTTCTTTCTTTCCAAGGACTTTAGTGGCACATGGTTTCTAATGAGAACATACTAGAACTTGGAAAGATGGTTAGAAATAAACCATTCTGTTTCATATTCCAAATAGCAACTATCCTCTGGGAGATAAAGATTAGTAAGATGGAGAGAAACATAAAGGCTAAGCTTGTCCATCATCTTGGTCATTTGTGTTTCATGTAATTAGTTTATCATTGAGAATCATTATGTATTTAGCTAAAATTTGTGGATTCTTAACAAAACTAATGAAATATTTCATGTTCATAGTGCTTTAAACATTTATGTTTATGACAGCCTTGTGAAAGAGAATATAAGAAATAATTTCAAGTATTATCACTGAGAAAACAAATATTGTGTGATTTGCCCAGAATCAGATGTAAGGTGTGGTACACAAATCAAGATCAACTTAAGTACTATTATAATGGATTCTATAGTATGATATGTGTAATGTAACTATGCTTGGCACTAGTAGATTTTAAGAGAGTTTGGAATGAATATAATATCTTTATCAAAACTTTGTGTAATAAAAGGAATCACAAATGAATTGTATAGTATTTTTTACTTATGGTTTATATTCTATTTCACATATTTAATTTGTTGTTTCTTTGGCTTATAAATAGGTTTATAAGCATTATTTGTTTTAGTGATAGTATTCGTAGTCTCAAAAGGTATAGTAAACAGTGAATCACTATGTCACAAGAGTTAATAAACATTGTCCAAAATTCTATGGTGTATATGGCTTGAATTGTGATGACAATGGGTTTTAATACCATTTATGCACTTCATTTGAAAGTTTATTAGCAATAACGTGGGTGAAAAGTAAACATTGATTTTATGTTGATGAGCAAATTAATCCCACAAATGTGATGCAAATATCAATATGTAACATATACAGTGCTCTTTATAATTTATGTGCAGATAAATCAGACTGTTCACAGATATGTGTATAAAAGATCAGATACGAACTATTTACTCAAGAAGAAAAATGTAGACCTTTCAAAACCACATCGCTGTTAGTTTTTTACAAAAGGTAAGCAAAATGAAGAAATCACTTTTCTAGACATCTTGTCAAGGTAATCACAGCCTAAATTTATCACAGATGTTTTTGAGGGTTTGTTATTTGATTTAATTTGCTATGTTTAAGACTTTTAACATTTGTAAATGTACTCTTTTTTAAGGGACAATAATTATTTCAGTTAATTGTTAATACTTTTTATGTGATCCTCAATAGTTTATCAGGATC
Organism: Balaenoptera musculus; assembly: GCF_009873245.2. NCBI lineage: Eukaryota > Metazoa > Chordata > Mammalia > Artiodactyla > Balaenopteridae > Balaenoptera > Balaenoptera musculus. The sequence continues at coordinate 59,645,288 of NC_045794.1, forward strand.
CAACTTGTCATTGGCAGATCATTTAACACAATAAATATACATGTAGTTAATTAATTTGAAGAACTTAAAGTTAGCAAACATTTCCTCTCAATGGGTACTCTGAGTAAGTTAATTATCTAAATTTTCTATATAAATTAACATAGAAATTAGGCAAATTTCAAAATTATTTTATACACCTAAACAGTATATTTTGTTAAAAATTATACTTCTCATTCTTATACTTGTCAATATTAAACCTTTATGAATGCTTACTATGTTGTGTTTCATTCTCACCTCTTCTTATGTTGGTGGTTCCAGACCATGAAACAGCAATTTCAAGTCTCTGATAACTGTTGTGTGTGTGTGTGTGTGTGTGTGTGTGCGTGCGCCAACTTGTTCCCAAGTATGACAGCTGCTGGTCTTCTCATTAGTATCTCTTTCACATTTTCATGCCATAAGAGCTGGCATAGCAGAGAAGAAGCTACTTTTTCCTCCATTTCTTTCTTGGATGCTTGCCAAAATGCTGTTGCCCATGTTCTTCTTTTACATCATTTCATGAGCTCAAGTAGTCATGATGTATTCTGTTTAATACTTTTTGTCAAAGGTTATTGGAAATAGCTATGCAGTCATCTTTCAGCAATACACCATTCACCATTGTGAGAGATGCCCTGATGTTCTCATATGCTCATGAGGCTTTTTTAGTTTACTTTTTCAGCCAACCTATACATAATAAAATTAATACATTGTTAACATCCAGTTCATGGCTATCTCCTGTGACATCTATCTGGATTTGTTTTCTGTAATGGGCAAGATTTTATGAATAGTTTCAATCTGCTTTTCCAGACCTGCAATATTACCAACAATAGTCTCAAAGTTAATAATTTTATACATGAACTTCTAAAGCATTGACCATATTATCAAAATTTGAGCCTTAAGATCATGCTTATGCTGAAAATGAGAGCTGTTACATTATAGAGGTCTTGAATGTTCTCTCACTTGATGATCCTGAGTTTTTAGAGTGTTTTTATTGAATAACTTACACATGCTACTTTTGCTACTGTTTAGGTTTGATTCCCTAGAATCAGAGGTGATACCTGGGCAAGTGACTTATTTAAGAGCACTTTCAGGAGAAAGAGAGTGAGGGCAGAAGCATAAACCACAGGCAAAATCCAAGCAGGAGTGTTGTTTTGGGCTGCAGACTTGCTTCTACAAGATCCCATGAAGATATCTGCAGCACTAATTGAACCAAAGAGTTGTTTCCACTTTGAGACAAGAAAGCCAGCCTTCAGTGTCACCATGTGAGAAAGTCACTGGTTATGGTCTTCTAAGGGTAACTGGGCAGATAGTCCCCCAGTTGAGCAATTGAGCAGCTCCTGTTTGGCCAGGGAAAATTCTCCAGAAAATGTAGTACCTGTGAGGTGTTGGAAACCAATACCTGTAGCAGCTGGGAACAAGTCTACAAGCCTGGTAATTATACGTGCTATACATAATTGTAGATGATCAATATGTTGACTATAATGTATTGTGTATCTAAACAAGAATCACATCATGGCCTTTTTTTCCAATTTTTATAGTGGCAAAATATATAACGTAAAATTTACCATTTTAACCAGTTTTAAGTGTACAATTCAGTCAGTGGTATTAAGTAAATTCATGTTGTGTCACCATCACTACTATCCATTTCCAGAACTCTTTCCATCTTGCAAAACTGAAACTCCATACCCATTAAATAGTAAATCCCTGTTCTCCCCTCCCCGCAGTTTCTGACAACCACCATTCTACTTTCTGTCTCTGTGATTTTGACTATTCAAAGTACCTTATATAAATGTAATCCTTTAGTATTTGCCTTCTAGTGATTGGCTTATTTCACTTAGTATGATGTTCTCAAGATTCATCAATGTTGTAGTGTATGTCAGAATTTCCTTCATTTTTAAGGCGGAACAATATTTCATTGTATGTATATACCACATCTTGCTTATCCCTTCTGTCAAAGGACACTTGGACTATTTCCACATTTTAGCAGTTGTGAATAATACTGTGATGAACATGGGTGTATAAATATCTCTTCAAGACTTTGCTTTCAAGCTTTTTCAGTATATACTCAGAAGTGAAATTGCTGGATCATATAGAAATTCTATTTTTAACTTTTTGAGAAACTGCCATGTTTTCCATAGTGGTTCTAACATTTTGCATTCCCACCAACAGTGCACATGGATTCCAATTTTTTCACATCCTCACCAACACTTGTCATTTTGTTTTGTGTGTGTTTGTGTGTGTATGTGTTTAAAGTAGCCATTCTAATGGGTATGAGGTGGTATCTTGTGGTACTTTTGATTTGCATCTCCTTAATGGTTAGTGATGTTCAACATCTTCTCATGTATCTATTATCTATATATATATATCTTCTTTGTAGAAATGTCTATTCAAATAACTTGCTTTTTCTTAACTGAGTTTTTTTTCTTTGTTTAGTCTTAGGCATTCCCTATATATACTAGATATTAATCTATCTTTATATATAGGATTTGCAAACATTTTCTTGCATTCTGTGGGTTGCTTTTCATTGTTTGATATTGTCCTTTGATGCACAATAAATTTTTCTTGAAGTCCAGTTTGTCTATTTTTTTCCCTATGCCTTTGTTGTAATACCCCCCCGAAACTGCCAAATCAAATGTCAAGTTGTGAAGCTTTTACCCTATGTTTACTACTGTGTTTTATAATTTTAGGTTGTACATATAGGTCTTTAATCCATTTTTCTAATTTTTGTATATGGTGTTATGTAAGAGTTTAACTGCATTTTTTTTTCATGTGGATATCCAGTTTTCCCAGAACCATACGTCAAGAAGACTATCTTTTCCCCATTGAATAGTCCTGAAACTCTTTCTCAAAAATCTTTGACCACATTAGTGAAAGCTTATTTCTATGCTCTCTATTCTATTCCATTGGTCTATATATCTGTCTTTATTCCAGTACCATGTGCACTTAGGACGAGTGTGTATGCTGCTGTTATTAGGTCGAGTGTTCTGTATATGTTAGACCTATTTGGTTTATTATTTAAAGTCCTCTACTTCCGTACTTATCTTCTGTCTGGATGTTCTATCCATTATTGACAGTGGGGTTTAAAGTGTCCAACTATTATTGTAAGCTATTTCCCCCTTTAATTCTATAAATTTTTGTTTCATATATTTTGCTAGTCTGTTATTAGGTATCTGAATACTTAAAACATTGTTATATTTTCTTGCTATATTTAAACTTTTATTAATATATATTGTCCTTCTTTGTCTCTTGTAACCTTTGTTGATTTAAAGCCTCTTTTGTCTGATATTAGTATAGCTGCCACTCCTGCTCTCTTCTGGTTATTATTTGCATGGAATATAATTTTCCATTCTTTTACTTTCAACCTGTTAACGTCTTTGGATCTAAAGTGAATCTTTTGTACAAATATAATATATATGTATGTATATATACAACCTCCATCATTTGATTGGAGAATTTAATCCAATTTTTAAAGTGATTACTGATAAGGATAAGGAAGAAATTACTTCCTTCCATCATTTTTTCTATTTGTTTTTAATATGCCTTTTTGCTTTTTTGCCCCTCATTTCCTGCATTACTTCTTTATTGTTGACTTTTCAAACTGAAATATTTTAATCCATTCCCATTCCCCTTTGTGTATATTGTACAGCTATTTTCTTTGTGGTTACTAAGGGCATTACATTTAACATCCTAAAGTTATAGCACTCTAATCTGAATACCATCTTAACTTTAATAACTTACAAAAACTCTGCTACTTTACAGCTCTAGTCCCATTCTTTTCAGTTGTTGATGTCACAAAATTACATTTTTATATATTATATGTATATAAATATAAACTAATACTTGTTTTTTAATGCATTAGTCTGTTAAGTTATATAGAAAACAAAAGGAGCTACAAACCAAAGTTACAATAATACTAGCTTTTATAATTGCCCATGTATTTACCTTTACTGTAATCTTTATTTTTTCAAATAGCTCCAAATTACTGTCTATGTCCTTTCACTCCAACCTGCAAGATTCCCTTTAACATTTTTTTTGCAGGGCAGGTCTAGTGGTAACAAATTCCCTCAGATTTTGTTTATCTGGATATGTCTTAATTTCTTCCTCACTTTTGAAGGACAGTTTTTCTGGATACAGGATTCTTGTTGGACAGTTTCTTTTTTTCTTGTAGGACTTTAAATATATCAGTCCACTAACTACTTGCTTTCAAAGCTTCTGATGAGAAATCTGCTGATAATCTTATTGAGGATCCCTTGCATGTGATGAGTCACTTTTCTCTTGCTGCTTTCAAGGCTTTGTTTGCATTTGGCTTTCAGTAGTTTGATTATAATGTATCTCAGTGTGAATCTCTTTGAGTTCATTCTACTTGGAGTTTGTTGAGCTTAGTGGATGTTAATATTCATGCCTTCATCAAGTTTGGAAATTTTTTGGTCATTATTTCTTTAAATATTCTCTGCCCCTTTTCTTGCTCTTCTCCTGAGACTGAAACAGTGCATAAGTTAGTCCACTAGATGATATCCCACAGGTCCCTGAGGCTCTGGTCACTTTTCTTTAATCTTTTGTCTTTTTGTTTCTCACTCAATAATTTCAATTGTTTTATCTTCAAGTTTGCAGACTCTTCTGCCTACTCAAATCTCCCTTTGAATCCCTCCAGTGAACTTTTCATTTCTATTATTAAATTCAGCTCCAGGTCTTTTTCAGGGATATTTTCTGTTGGTTTATTTATTTATTTTTTCCTTTAAATGGGCCATGTGTTCCTGTTTCTTTTTGTGCCTTGTGATCTTTTTCGTTTTTGTTGAAAATTGGATATTTGAATCTAATAATGTGGTCATTCTAAAAATCAGGTTCTCCCCCCTTCCCTAAGGTTTGCAGGGTTTTTTGTTGTGTTTTGTCTTTTTGATTGCTGTAGGCTATCTCTGTGCTAAGTAGCATCCCAAAGTGTGAATAAGCTCTTTTCATGTTTTTTTTTTTTTTTTTTGGAGCCTATGTCTTTCCCTGTACATATGTGGTAGCATTCTAATTTCCTTGTATATGTGGTTACTATTGAATATCCTAGTCTTTAATATCTGGCTCCAAAAAGGGGAAAAAGAGAAAAATGAAGGAGGGGAAAGAGAAAGGTACCTGCCCTTTAAAATCCCCTAGAAGTCACTTCAACCAGAGGTGGAGGGGCTTACAACAATGAAGGGAGATGCATCAACAATGGCTGACTGCCTCTGTCTGTGTCTTTCTGCCCAGAAGCAGAAATAGGTGACTGGAACCCAGATGCTTGATATTTGGAAGATAGGATCCTTATTGCCTACCCTGCCTCTGGCAAGACTGTGTGCAAGCTACTCCAAAACACATACATAGCTCCCTGCCACGGGGCTGAGGGGTGGGAGATGGGTAACTGCTGAGGAGCTAAGAACTGAAATTTACCAAAAGTAACCATAATTTATCATCCAGTCCTTCCCCTGTAAGTTTCAAGTCTTCAATAGCCTCCATAGTTCCAAAATAGTTACATCAGACAGATTCTACCAGTGTAATTGTTATCTGGGTGGGGAAACAGATTCCTGGTACTAACTACTTTGTTATCTTCCCAGAGTCCTCTCACATATCATGGCCTTTGATTTAAAGATTTAGATTTTTTTTTTTTTAGGAGACAACATACACATACATTGGAAACAATCCAAGAATTTAAAACAAAGTATAATGGAGAAAATATAAAGTATCATTATAAATCCTAGGAGAGATCAGAAAAAAGTGAGTTCAGTGAGTACATGCTAAATCCAAAATTTCAATAGAAGAATATGCTGTAGACTTGGCCTTATAAGGTAAGCCTTAGATAGATGGAAAGAAGGATATTGTCTTGTTACAATATAAAGTTTAGAGTTAGCTATTAGATTAAATAGTAAAAGATTCTTTTTATGAAAATTTCATTGGTTGGAGCTGATAGCCATCATGTTAAAGTATTAAGATGAAGCCAGTTTGAGAAGGTTTTCCTTAGAGTTATTCCAGGGACTCTGGTAAGCTCTTGAGTGACTTATTAATGTAGGGAAATAAGTTTTTAAAAAAAGACTGGGGAATGAATATTAGGAGGGAGGAAATAGAGGACTGAACCTCAGTTTGCAAACTACAGAAAGCCATTAAAATCTATATAGGGACTTCAAAGTTATCCAAAACAATGTTACCTGATATAAAAGTTAAATAGTAATTTATATATACTACACTTGTAGGTATAAATATTGGTTTTATAGGATTATGGATACATGTTAACTAATTTTAAGCATAAATATTATTTTAAAAATTGTTGCAATAATGTATGTAAGAGATAATGCAGACCTAGTACTGTAATGGAAAGAAAGGAGTACATACAAAAGCTTTTGAGAAAAAAAATATATTAATATGATCAAGATAGAAATAACCTATGGTGCTAGTGTTTGTTACTCTTACATTAATATTATAATTTTATTTGCTGTGTACACTTAAGGGGCAAGTCAATAAATCTTCAAGAATAGATTATTAAATTAACTATGAGTTTTGGATACCTTGAGTTCTGTTTGCTTTCTGTCTTAATGTTTTGACTTGTCTTTAAATTATGTTTGATTATCTAGTGTGTTTTAGATTTAATCTATGATTTTCCTGATAATAATTGAGGAAGTCTATTTTAAAGAACACATTATTTTGAAAATGGATCCAATTTTCATTCTATACTTAAAAAAAAGTATATTTACATCTCTAAGCAATAAACCAAGTCACACAAACAAAAACATGAATGGATTTTAGAATATTTAATTTTGAAAGTTATGTTGAATAACTCTGAAGTTCAATGTCAGCAAAAAAGAAATTTGGTCATTTTTATCCATGGTGAAGTGGGTGAAGGTGGTCAAAATAAATAAGTCCTTGTGGTGTAATATACAGCATCGTGACTTTAGTTTTCATCACAAGAGAAAAAAATTGTTAACTGAGTAGTGATGAATGTTAATTAGACTTTTATTGTGGTGATCATTTCATGATATATACATATATTGAATCATTATATTGTACATCTGAAACTAATATAATGCTATATAATGTGTTATATTGTATAATATGTCAATTATATCTCAATAAAAAAAAATTGGCATTCCTTTGTCTACTGTTTCCAGAATATTGTGTATGTTTCATGCACAGAAGCATATCTGACATTTAAGCCAATATCTATTAGGAGAAAATTTTTTTTTTCTTTTATCACTACAAGTGACTTCTGTAATTCTCTAAGTTCCACAATATTTTTTTCAATATAAATGGAGAAAAGTTATGACCTATTAATAGAATACAAAAGAAAATAATACATTTTTTCTTTTTATTCTATGACAAGTAAAATAATGGTAGTAAATTAGTATCCCCCAAATGCTTAAATTATAATTAATTTTCATGTCATTAAGGTAATAGTCAAAGATTTTCTGATATACATTTTGATTAATAGATGTTTGACCTGTTTTCTGACCTCTTATCCATTCACACTTTTTTTTGTAAAGAGCTAGAAAAGCATTGTCATCATAATCATAGGAAAAAGAAAGCCTTATCTTGAGAAAACCGTAACTTGAGAAAATTTCATAAATTGAGTTCCATTTAATAATTAAATTCAAATTACTAACTCAAAATATAATTTGATGATATGTGTGGCTTCTTATAAAATTGTTTATACACAGATTTTCTTGGATACGTTTTAATCAGCACACTTTCCATCCACTCTAATTTATAATATGTCATTCTAATTAACAAGAAAGGATATACACTGTGAATCATATATATTAAATAGGTGTGCATGCTGAGTGTCACATATAAAAATGAGTGATGAACAGCTCAGCCTTCTCTGTACTGTCAGAATTACTCAGTATTGTAGCACTTTGAAAGCCTCATTTCACCATCATCTGCATTTTGTGGTTTATACACCTTTTGCTTCTTACTGGGATTTCTTTCTCAATACCTGTCATAACCAATCACTGACCAATGGAGTGTGATATACATTGATTCCAGTGAAAAGATTTCTCTCAGTCTAGCTCCATTTAAACATCTATTCCCTTACTGAACACTGAATTTATTTTATTTGGCCAAGGCAAACCTGGACCCAGCAGGGTTCAAAGAGGCAAGACTAAGTGTAGTGGTAAATGATGGCAAATCAGAATAAGAGTAGACTGAACTATCTTAATTTTCTCAGGTGACTTGTGTGAGTAGCCATGTAATATAACTGGCAATATCCTAGTGGTGAGGGCTTTAGAAAAGCAACATAGGAATTTTAAATCCTGAATAGCAAAGATATGCCCCTTTTCCTTCCCCTCTTCATACTATTAATATTAATTTAATCATATAAATGAAATTTGTTTTCTTGTTTTAAACACTCTTTGTGTTACTCAATTTGCACAATATCCTATGGGTTATGTAGGTCTGATACCAGTACTTTGGTGGCATATATGATAAAATCAAGGTACAGAGAGAGCATTATATATATATTTCAAGATCACAGTCTCAGAATGAACTGTATGTGTCTGTATGTATGGTACATGATATCACATCTCACTTACATGCCCATGGTAGATACCACTATCAGTCATGATGAAATTCATGAATTACAATATCTAAGATAAAACAAATATAGAGAGGTTCACGAGTCAGTCATGGGTACTTTCACATTCTAGGAAAAGGGTAATTTAGCCCAGGGAACTACCATGCCCAGCAATTTTCTCCTAAGGGGAGCCTGTGAAGCTGAGGAAAATCTTTGATACTAGTCTATTATTATACTCATTTCTTCTTTCTAAAATACAATAGCCTGGAAGTTAATTTTCCAGGCTATTGTCTGATGAAATTATCAAATCTTGAGATATACCAGGTATATATCTATCAGCCCCTTTTCCCTCCATCCCAACACTCATATTCTCTCTCCCTCTCTCCCTCTCTCTCTCTCTCTCGCTCACTCTCGCTCTGTGTGAACGTGTGTGCCTGTGTGTGTGTGTGTCCCTTCTTTCCCCTCCCCCTTATTTTCTTTTGCATTATGGAGAATTGGTTAATATTGTTTTTATCTCATAGTCTCCAATTCCTTCAAAATTGTGTTATTACAAATGGGACAGCTTTAAGCACTGAATGCTCTATGAATGGCTGAGATCAAATTAATCATTTGCACTTACTCCTCAGAACATGTATGAGTTACCCCTTTTGAAAAGTTATCTCCAACCTCACATCTCAGGCAGAAATTATCATTCTCTTTTTATAGCTACTACTGTATTTGCACATACCTACTCTTATTCAAACCCTCAGTCATACTGTGCTATTGTTTACTTGTTACCTATTCTAAAAAAAATAGGTTTTTTTTTAAAAAAGAGACAGACTCCTTCTTTTTCACTTCTGTATCCTTAGAGCCTAGTGATACTACTGGAATCTAGGTCATCATGGTAACAGCAAACATTAATATCATTTACAATGTGCTAAATGCCCTACTAAATGCTTTTGGACATATTACCTCATTTAACAGTCACAAAATGTTATGAGGAATGTGATTAACCTCCCTTTACAGATGAATAAACAAAAACTTAGGTTAGATCACTTGCTTAGGATACCAAAGTAAATTTTACATGTACACACACATACACATATAGGCCATATATATATTATAACATATATAAATAAATAATACATAAATATGAGTATTTGCCTACTATAGATATAATTAAATATATAATTCACATATATGTGTAAAATTAAAATTAAATAGTAATTGCAATGACTGTTTAAAACATCAAAAAAGGATTTTTAGGGAAGAGTATTTTTACACTGCTAATGTTTAGAATTGCTGGTGAATAATGGTGACAAACAGATTAAATCTGTTAGTCTTATTCACACTTTTGAGTTCTATACAGACAACGGGCTATATAGACAAGGGGCTCCATTTGCCTCATGTACCCAAAGCAACTGCTCCCATGGTAGCACTCATGGCACCCTATTGCAGTTGGGTCTACCCACAGTGAAGAATATCTTAATTCTCAAAATGCTGCTTGGCCAAGTCATGTTTCCAAAGGGCCACATCAGTGTAGAGGTGTCACAGCTTTAATTGCACAGAGTCATCCTATAACTTGGAATTCTAGACAGGAAGAATAGAAACAAAAAGGCAGCTTAACATAAAAGACTATGACACATTCACAGAACTGATGTTAGAGTAAAGTGATGAGTGAGTATAGAGTGAAAATAGAGAAGGAGGTCATACCAGAAGCTTGGAGGACTAATCAGTGCTAATGTAAGGAATGGGAAATTAATTCTATTTCACTGGGAAAATAACTGAATACTTCTGTGAAGGAGTAGTTAATTGAGATTTTCGATGTGGAAATGTCATTCTGGCTACAGTGTAGGGATAGAGTGGCAGAGAGTAAGAGCGGAGGCAGGGGATCTTTAGAAACCTTTTGAAATATTAAAGAAAATGTGATGGCCCTGAAGTAGGGCAGTGTTATTGGTAAGAGTACACCTTCTTTAGCTGCAAGAGAAGTGCAGCAGCAGCTATGAGAAGTGGCTGAACTATGAAACAACTGGTAAGATCCCTGAACCCCAGGATTCTCCTGAAGCTGTCTCATGTAGTAGCTTTTATTTCTCCCATATCTTAAACGAAACTGAACCATGAGTTACGTGGCTTCATTGCCATTTTCAGGCCAGACAAAATAAAATAAAAACACAATTTTTAAATTAAGAATAAATGTTAAAGAACAGCTCTAGAGTTTCCAAAGTATGTATCATCAAATTACGGCTACATACAATCCCTCTGTGTTGCAATTATTTATTACCCTAGTAGTCACTGTACCACATCTCCTTAAGGTTTTAGCACCTCTATCACCCTCTCAGCCACTCCTATTATCATCCTTGATGATTCCTTACATTCTGGATGATGCATCCTGATCCTGTTGACTTGCTTCTTTGAAATAACTTTATCATTTACTCCATTCCCTTGGCTACCATATCCAGGCTGTCAAATTTGTTATTATCAATAACTGTACCACTTCTATAAGTCTCAGTTTCAAGCATCCCACTCTCTGGGCACTGATTCTTATAACTTCAGCACTGTATTTCTTATACCTGTAGTCCTGCAGTTCCTCAACCTTACTAGTATCTTCTATCCACTGATACCCACATTTTCACATCTATTATCCCCTTCATGTTCTCATTTTCCTTTTTACCCAACTGATTTCAAGTTGCATCTTTAAAATCACACAACTACATGCATCTCAATTCCCTTGTTCTTCTCTTCCTCTATCATTCCAGGAATAACCTCAGATATGGTTAAATATATGATTTGATGTACACTATGTAGTCTCCCAAGTAGCTGAACATGTCTGGAGAAAAATAAATTAAAAACACACAGAACGACCTCAATTTAAATGTATTATCATAAACCTCAAGTGAGTCCTCCTAACTTCTTGGCAATCCTTACAGCATTTCCCAAGGCAATTCACTCCCTTACTCTCTGAGATGACTATTTCACACCTACTCTTCACTCTATTCTTATTTTACTTGCTTCTAATTTCCCAGAGAAATGTAAGTAAAAGGAACTTATTCTCAACAACCAAAACTACCATCCTACCTATTTCTGTATTCATATGTTATCCCTTTCATCTTATGGTAACGGATGAATTAATTCTGCTCATATCTAAGGCTAAAATCCCCATATGTGTGCCAGAACCTGTAGCTTACTGAATTTGAGCAAGAAATAACCTTGTAATTTGTTAACTCTCGAAATTGAGGGTTGTTTGTTTTTGCAACAAAACCTGGGCTATTCAGACTAATTCAAGGAGACAAAAATAATCGCTATTTTATTTTTCTATTGCTGCGTGAGAAAAATTCAGCCACTTAACACACATTTATTATTTCACAATTTCTGTGGCTTAGGAGTACAGGCACAGCTTAGCAGGGTCCTCTGCTCAGTGTCTCCCAAAGGCCATGACTGAGGTTTTTTGGGGGCTATACTCTCATCAGAACGCCTGACTGGGAAAGAATCCACTTGCAAGTATCTTCAAGTTGTTGGCGGAATTTGTTTCCTTGCAGCTGCATTATTAGAGACTCTAGCTTTTTGCTGGTTGTAGCCTGAAAGCCTCCCTTGGGTCCTCTGTTACTTTATTTTGACTTACTGTATATCCCTGTGATTCTTTAGTTTTTCTACTCTATCTCTAACAGTGTAGGTACATTGAATTTTGAGGTGAAGGATTAGCCAGCTCACTGTTTGCAAATTCATAAACCACATTTTCTAAAATAGCCTTTACCAACGACAAAGCTAATATATTTATTTTTATCTGTCTGACTTCTGCATCCATTTCCTAATTAGTTCTTCACTCATGAAGAAATGAAGAGTTTTACACAGGGACCTCACAAACTCCACATATAAAAAATCACCTCTGATTGCACCTTGAGATACCAGTTCTTGTTTTTTAATTATGTTATCCATATAATTTACCATCCAAACCTGGATGTTTAAGAACAAAACAGCATACTATCAATAATTAACCAACCTTTCCAGTAACTATAGAGTATTGCATCAGGTAGCTTTGCTACATAAAAACAAAATTTATGGCTTGAATCAGTGATGATATATTATGTCATCCTCTGTGGGTTGGCTAAGTGGTTCTCCCGTTTCAGCAGTTTTTCTAGTCTGGGAAAACTAGCTTGGATGATGAAATGTGGCCACATTTATGTGTCTAGCAGATGCTGGTAGGCCTCCCTGGGTTGGCACTCCTCTCCTCAATGTGGTCTCATTCTCCACTAGGCGAGCCCAGCCGTTTTCACAAGGCAGTCCCAGGTTTCAAAGCAGGAGCAAGAGAGGACAAATCCTAAAGCATAAGCACTTTTCAAGTCTGCTTGTTTTCCAGGTTTTCCAGGGCCTCACTGGTCAAAACAAGTCACATAGCCAAACCCAGAGTTCATCTGGGTAGATAGAGGGAGATGTGAATAAATCAAGTCCAGTGCAGTTACAATCTACCACAGCTATCCTCAGTTGCTATTCTGGAACTGTATCTGGTATATTAAAAGATACCCACTCTATGGGGGCTTCCCTGGTGGCGCAGTGGTTGAGAATCTGCCTGCCAATGCAGGGGACATGGGTTCGAGCCCTGGTCTGGGAAGATCCCACATGCTGCGGAGCGACTAGGCCCGTGAGCCACAAGTGCTGAGCCTGTGCATTTGGAGCCTGTGCTCCGCAACAAGAGAGGCCGCGATAGTGAGAGGCCCGCGCACCGCGATGAAGAGTGGCCCTCACTTGCAGCAACTAGAGAAAGCCCTCGCACAGAAATGAAGACCCAACACAGCCATAAATAAATAAGTTAATTAATTAAAAAAAAAAGATACCCACTCTAAATATTAGCTTATTCAATTGACTAGAAGCATGAATCATTTCCTTTGATTAGAAATAAAACAAAGTTTTAAGCTTGTGCTAGTTATAATATCATAGTCAACAAACTTATGTTCAAGGAATTTCACATTTTTGTTTTCACTAAGTCAGATTAATTTTGTTTCAGAACCTACATCTTAACAGACTGGCAGGAATTTGGAAATTCATGGTACTCAAACTTCCTCTTCCTGTGCTGATGTGTGAAATTATTGGGATTTCACAAAGTACAAGGGTATATGGGGAAGTTCTTCGCTAGCTCAGTGTGGTTATAGTTGAGATAGACAAACAATGTCTCCTGGCATGGCTCCTTCAGGACTACTCATTCTGTTGTTTTCATTCAAGTTTGGGGCACAGGAAATTGGATGTCTTTGGTAACCTTGGCTTAGGATTGTGCCTCTTCTCTCTTAGATGCATTATTTGGTCATTTATTCTCTAAAATGTTGCTTCCTCTGTTGGAGAGCTGCCAGAATCAGAGAACAAAATGTTGTCTCTTCTGAAATTATTGAACTTTTTACTCTTTCCAGCTCAGAGGAATTTAAGATCTGTTTCTGGTCTGCAGAAAATATCTCTATTCAAACTCTATTCTCTCCAATAGGCTTAGGATTTCCTGGTGTAGGTGAAAATAAAGTCTTTTTTAAAAAAATTTGTTAGCTGAATGATTTATTTTTATTTTATTTTAATTTATTGTGGAAAGAACACTTAACATGACACCTACCCTCTTTAAGTGTACAACCTATTATTGTTGACTAAAGGAAAAATATTTTACAGCAGATCTCTAGAACCTATTCATCTTGCTTGACTGAAACATTATGCTTGCTGATTGCTCATTTCTCATTTCCCCCTTCCCCTTAGCTTCTGGCAACCATCATTCCACTCTTTGATTCTATGAATTTAATTATTTTAGATAACTCATATAAGTGGAATCATGCAGCATTTGCTTTTCTGTGACTGGCTTACTTCACTTAGCATAATGTTCTCAAGTTTCATCTGTGTTGTCCCATATTGCAGAATTTCCTTATTTTTTACAGCTGTATAGTAATCCATTGTATGTACATATCACATTTTTTTTTATCCTTTCCTCTGTCTATGGACATTTAGGTTGTTTCCACATCTTGGCTATTGTGAATAATGCTGCAATGAACATAGATGTGCTAATATATCTTTGAGATCCTGATTTCAATTCTTTTGTAAAATTACCCAGAACTGAAATTTCTTAATGATATGGTAGTTCTATTTTTAATTTTTTTGAGGAGCCTCCATACTGTTTTCCATAGATCTGGGGAATGAAGTCTTGATGACTACTTCTAATTAGATTGTGCTACATACTTCCCCTAAGAAATAAAGCTTCCTACTTGTTTGTAAGGAAACAGAGAGGAAGGAGGAAAACACAAATGAGTAATTTGAAAAATTATCCAGTTACATGCTCATATCAACATAGCTTGTTGAAAATTTATAATATTTTCTAACAATATTTTGAGTAGTAGCAGCATAATTGAAATACATGGACTCCTTCCTATGCTTTAACTTTGAATAACGAAATATTTAGATAAGCTCTTGTACATTTTTTCCCCCTCAAAGTCTCATTAATTTGTTAACACAATACTCACTGTTTTGGTGGTAGATAATGCACTGACGAATAAGTGAAGATAGAAGAACCAAGTAAAGAGCATAGTACTTTAAGTATTTTTGATATATCTCTTTAGATTTATAGCATACTAAATATCATATTTTGTATACAAAAGAGCTTTTTTTGATATCTGAGTTTAACTACTGAGAGAAAATGGTATGGCATGAACAAGAAGTATAATAATAAGCAAAGATAAGAAAAAAGTGCTGTTTTAAGTGTTTAACACAGAAGAAAGGTTTTCAAAAAATTAATAGAAAACTCAAAAGTAAGACTTCAGTGTAATGAAATTGATGGTAAGATAGTAAAAGGAGATTGACCAGTGCCAGTTTATCAGCAGTAAGCCTGGGAGAAATGGGCTGCTTCTCTAGGTACCAACAAATCCAGCAACCTGTCAAGTAGTCACTCAACAAGGCATACACTTCCTGGACAGCACAGGGTAAAGGCAAAATCATTGTTACTTTTGGCATTTATGCCTTTCAGGGTTCAAGTAACTCTGGGCAGTTAAGTTAAATTACTGCACTTACTTTTTGATCTGCATAGCATGCAGTCTTGTGTCTATTTTAACCTGCATAGTGTGGAATCTTGGATTATATAATTATTGATTTTTTTTTAAAGTTTGATACTTAAAACTTAGTTCTACACCTCTAATTGTTCTTCTGGTTTAAGCAAGTACGTATATTGGCTAGTTTTAGTACACATGAAAATTTGTCATAGTGAATTATTTTTAATTTTTTCTCCTGAATTTGAATTAATGAATTTTTAATACTTCATAAATATTAGTTTACTCTCTAAATATGACTAGGTGAATACTTGAGCTAACTGCTAAATTAGTAGATGTAGGGATTTTACTGTCAGGGTAAATGTTGTAAATTGTCTTATATTGTTCTAAGAATTTGGGCTGGACTCATGGAAATTTTTAAGAACGTCATATTTCTTTTTCTGATAAGTAAATGTATTATGTTCTTTGTTTCTCACATTTTTACCTTCTTTACAATAGATCACATATCTTAGCATAGCACAACAAGCTTGATACTTTTGATTAAATTTCAGTAGTTAGAGATTTCAACATTTTATCCTTGAATTGTATAAGTTTAAAATGAATTACTACTTTAATTTCTTTCTACAACTTAGCACAATTGAACTGTACTCACTATCTCCTGACATATATGCTATTATTGTTTTAAATCTTAATTCTCTCTATATTTTAAACCCCTTTAGATAATACTTTACTACATATTATATCTTACTATACTTTAGATATACACTTACGATGTTTATTATTCCTTCTTGTATCCAGAAGTTTTTATCTAGGATCATTTTTCTGATTTAAAAATACCCTGATTAACATATTTCCCTTGGTTTGGTGAATGCTCAAAAATTTTATCCATAAATATCTTCCACCTTCCGTTTTTGAAAGCTATGTTACTGGGCATACAGTTTCAAGATGGCAGTTCTCTGCATTCAACAGTCTGAAAATACCAGTCTACTGTCTTTGGGCTTGCATTGTTTTTGTTAAGAAGTCAGTTGTGAATTAAATTATGATTTCTTTGAAAGTACTCACTGACTTAGTGGTAAATAATACACTGTATACTATTAAGGTTTTCTCATCATTTTTTTTTTAAACAGTAGTTCTCTGATGTGTCTATGTGTTGTTTTGTTTTACTCTCTTTTTATGAATCTGATTTGTTTTTTTTTTAGAACTTCTTAAATCTGTGGCCTAACGGTATGTCAATTTCAGAAAAATTTTCAGTTACTTTCTCTTTAAATATGTCTTCCGCACCATTCACTTGCTTCTCTTCCTCTGGGTGCCTATTTCACACATATTGACATTCTCACCATATGCCCTGTCTTTCATTCTCTCTTCTGTGTTTATTATCATCCTCCCCTTTCCCTCCTTTTATTATCTTCCCAGGCTCTTTTCTCAATATTTTCTTGTGACCTATTTTATAGTTTAACTATTTTCTTTCCAGCTGTAGCTAATCTGCTATTAAACTCATCCAATGACTTCTTACTTTCAGTCATTTTATTTATCAGTTCTAAAATCATAATGTGGTACTTATTAAAAATTTCAACTTCTCTGCCAAAATTTTCAATCTTTTATTTTATTTTCTTGACTGTTTTAAGCCCAGTTATTTTTAAAGTTTGTGCTGATTACTCCATTATCTGTATTTTTTGGTAAATTTGTTTCTAGTATGTATTGTTTCCCTTGGTTTTCTATCAAACTGGCTTTTCTTATCATGTACCTGTTTATATTTTACTGTTTCAGACATTATATAAGAACATTTGGTAAATTATTTGATGCTTAGGATAATATTTTCTCTCAGAGATGGATGATTCATGTTTATTTCCACCGGCATCTGTGGCTACCAGCAATCTCAGGTTACCTTGATCCAGTTTCACACATTGAGATGATGTACAGGCCAGTCTATCACAGGTTTAACCCTACTCTCAAGGAGAATCCTTTCTTGATTCTAACCCAAAGCCTTGAACTTTTCTGTACCAGTATCCAGACTCCTTTCTGGATGGGTCTCTATCTCCTACTTTTGTCTTCTTAGCCTACAGGTAAATCCGTAGCTCTGTTCCTCTTATGGAAAGGAAGATGCATCTAGGGTGAATCATGGCTATAAAATGCCAGGCTGATCTCTCTGAAATTCTCTTTTCCTGGATATTTACTTTGCACTTTTTAACTGCCTTTTTGGTGCTCTTCTCTGATACCTACAAGTGGAATCATAAAGCATTTTGTTAAACTTTTATAATTGTTTTCAATGGGTAGCTTGGTCTGAATTACATAGTCTACCAATGCTAAAAGTAGATTTCTCCCATAAATATGGGTGGGAGAGAAAGTATTGGTTTTTTTTAGGAAATGCAACTGAAATTCCATAGACATGAATTAAGGCCTAGAGTGTTCTTCCTCCCTTCCTTCCTTCCTTCCTTCCTTCTTCCCTCCCTCCCTCTCTCCCCCTTTCTTTCTTTCTCTTTCTTTCTTTCTTTTTCTTTCTTTCTTTCTTTTTCTTCCTTATAGCTCTTTTCTAGAAGAGATTGAATGTTCGTTCTGGGAAATTCTTGGTTTGACCCATTTTCTAATTTACTGCTCTTGCAACCAGTTGAGATTATTTTTTTCTTATGCATTGTAGACACTTTTTAGCTGCCAATATTTATTCATCCTTCCTAAGGAAATCTCAGTTTCTTCTTGTGGAATTACTCTCTTTTATTGCGCATAGTCTAGCTAGATAACAGAGTGATTATTTTTAATTCTTGGACTGTCCCTCATATAATTTCCCTTCTTATAGTTGGGAAATTTCTTGACTTTACTGGCCATGGGGAAGACAGTGCCTATTCATCTTGCCTCCCTCTTTAAAATATAAACATGCCAGAAACTCACTTTAGGCAGGAGTATATTCAGCCAGTCAGAATACAGCCCTTGAATTCTGACTCATGATCTCATGAAACCAGGAACCAGAAACCAGGAAAAGTACATTTTCATGGTGTACAGAGAGTTATATAGGTGGCATCCCATTTCTAGAGTAGTCATGGCAATGATGAGATTGACAGTGCAAGTCTTAATTGTAGCATCAGTAGTGCAAGCTAGTGTGCCTAGGGGTTATCAGTGGCAGTAGCAGGGTATTCCCTGGACTAGTTTATTTTTTTTTTTTAACATCTGTATTGGAGTATAATTGCTTTACAATAGTTTGTTAGTTTCTGCTGTATAACAAAGTGAATCAGCTATACGTAAACATATATCCCCATATCTCCTCCTTCTTGCATCTCCCTCCCACCCTCCCTATCCGACCCCTTTACGTAGACACAAAGCACTGAACTGATCTCCCTGTGCTATGTGGCTGCTTCCCATTAGCTATCTATTTTACATTTGGTAGTGTTTATATGTCCATTCCACTCTCTCACTTAGTCCCAGCTTACCCTTCCCCCTCCCCATGTCCTCAAGTCCATTCTCTACGTCTGCATCTTTATTCCTGCCTGGACTAGTTTTAAAGTGCAATTTTAGCTGTAATTCTGGTTGCATGGCACCTGAAACTGCTTCCCTAGCCCTCCCAATTTTCTGAAGATTACCAGAAATGCCTTACACGTCAATAAATCTCTCTTTTGCTTAAATCAATCACTGATCATTTATTTTCCTTGAAACTTAGATCATTTACTGAACCAAATGAATATCCCAAATCTTTTCTCTATCATCTTTGAAACCTGAATGAGTACTTGGAGATTTTTTTAATATTTCATTCTTTTCTCTTAGCTTCCCAGCAGTTCCAGGTGATAAGAATGTGATCTAAGCTTACACAAATAAACACACTTTCTTCTTGACTATCGATACAAAAATGAAATACCAGGTTCATTAATACCAGTGGCAGTACTTAACTACAGTATTTCTCTTAAAATACTTATCTATTTTCTAACTCTTCAGAGATCCTCCAGGTCTATTCATTTTTAAAACAGGTTCTCTAGTTTTCTTATCAACACTTCGCACTCACTTTATTTTCTGTTAAATTCACATTTGTTTAAATTTGTGCAGGATGGTTTCTCTTGCTGCAATGACCCTAATTGATTATTACTATGGATTGAATTGAGTCTCCCAAAATTCACATGTTTAAGTGTTTAAGTCCTCATCCCCCGTACCTCAGAATGTGACTGTATTTGTAGATAGAGCCTTTAAAGAGGCAATATGGTGGACGTTAATTCAATCTGATGGTGTCCTTATAACAAGAGGAAATCTGGACACACAGTGAGACATCAGAAATGCTTATGCAAAAAGGAAAGGCCATGTAAAGACACAGCAAGAAGGTGGCCATCTGCAAGTCAAGGAGAAAGACAGGATAAACCAAACCTGCAGACACCTTGATCTTGGACTTCTAGCCTTCTGAACTGTAATAAAATAAGTTTCTATTGTTTAAGCTATCCAGTCTATTGGTTTTGTTATGGCAGCTCTAGCATACTAATACATTTATAATAGGAATATGTGTAACAGAATATAATAATGTTTTACTATCCTTATTGAGGCAACTTGGTATGTTTCAGTCGAGGTCAGAAGGATAGATTTGGCTAAGTCTCTGACGGGTAGAAAATTCAGATTAGAACAATTACATGATTGATGAATGAGATGTACTGGTAAGAATTATAGTAGAAATAGTCTCAAAGTTTCGTCTGCATGACCTGTTAGAAGAGAAAAAAAAAGTCTGGGAGAAGGATATAGTAGTAACACAATTGGTAAAAATAAACTTTAAAAAAGCAAAGAGGGGAGGAGAGAAGATGGCGGAAGAGTAAGACGCGGAGATCACCTTCCTTCCCACAGATACAGTAGAAATACATCTACACGTGGAACTGCTCCTACAGAACATCCACTGAACGCTGGCAGAAGACGTCAGACCTCCCAAAAGGCAAGAAACTCCCCCGGTACTTGGGTAGGGCAAAAGAAAAAAGAAATAACAGAGACAAAAGAATAGGGACGGCACCTGCACCAGTGGGAGGGAGCTGTGAAGGAGGAAAGATTTCCACGCACTAGGAGCCCCTTCGCGGGCAGAGACTGCGGGTGGCAGAGGGGGGAAGCTTCGGAGCCACGGAGGAGAGCGCAGCCACAGGGGTGCGGAGGGCAAAGCGGAGAGATTCCCGCACTTCCCGCACGGAGGCTCGGCGCTGACCAGCACTCACCAGCCCGAGAGGCTTGTCTGCTCAGCCGCCGGGGCGGGCGGGGCTGGGAGCTGAGGCTCGGGCTTCGGTCGCAGGGAGAGGACTGGGGTTGGCGGCGTGAACACAGCCTGAAGGGGTTAGCGCACCACAGCTAGCCAGGAGGGAGTCCGGGGATAAAGTCTGCAGCTGCCGAAGAGGCAAGAGACTTTTTCTTCCCTGTTTCCTGGTGCGCGAGGAGAGGGGATTCAGAGCGCCGCCTAAACGAACTTCAGAGACCGGCGCGAGCCGCGGCTAACAGCGCGGATCCCATAGCAACAGGGGCGCAGAGGGAAAAACGGAGAGACTCCCGCACAGAGGCTCGGCGCCGAGCAGCGCTCACCAACCCGAGAGACTTGTCTGCTCCCCCGCCGGGGCGGGCGGGGCTGGGAGCGGAGGCTCGGGCTTCGGTCGGATCGCGGGGAGAGGACTGGGGTTGGCGGCGTGAACACAGCCTGAAGGGGTTAGCGCACCACAGCTGGCTGGGAGGGAGACCGGGAAAAAGTCTGCAGCTGCCGAAGAGGCAAGAGACTTTTTCTTGCCTCTTTGTTTCGCGGCGGGCAGGGAGAGGGGATTCAGAGCGCCGCCGAAACGAACTCCAGAGACTGGCGTGAGCCGCGGCGGTCAGCGCGGACCCCAGAGACGGGCGTGAGACGCTGGGGCTGCTGCTGCCGCCTCCAGAAAGCCTGTGTGCGAGCACAGGTCACTCTCCGCGCCGCCCCTCCCGGGAGCCCGTGCAGCCCACCACTGCCAGCGTCCCGTGATCCCGGGACAACATCCCCGGGAGAACGCACTGCGCGCCTCAGGCTGCTGCAACGTCACGCCGGCCTCTGACGCCGCAGGCTCGCCCCGCCTCCTCTGTACCCCTCCCTCCCCGCGGCCTGGGTGAGCCAGAGTCCCCGAAGCAGCTGCTCCTTTAACCCCGTCCTGTCTGGGCGGGGAACAGACGCCCTCAGGCGACCTACACGCAGAGGCGGGTCCAAATCCAAAGCTGATCCCCAGGAGCTGTGCGAACAGAGAAGAGGAGGGGAAATCTCTCCCAGCAGCCTCAGAAGAAGCGGATTAAAACTCCACAAACAACTTGATGTGCCTGCATCTGTTGAATACCTGAATAGACAACGAATCATCCCAAATTCAGGAGGTGGACTTTGGGAGTAGGATATATTAATTTTTCCCCTTTTCCTTTTTTTTTTTTGTGAGTGTATATGCATATGCTTCTGGGGGAGATTTTGTCTGTATAGCTTTGCTTTATAATAGCTTTATTTTACTGCACTATATTATAGCTTCTTTCTTTCTTTCTTTCCTTTCTTTCTTTCTTTCTTCTCTCTCTCTTTCTTTCTTTCTTTCTTTCTTTCTTTCTTTCTTTCTTTCTTTCTTTCTTTCTTTTTTTCTTTCTTTTCCTTTCTTTTCTTTCTTCTTTCTTTCTTTCTTTCTTTCTTCTTTTCTTCTTTTTTTTCTTTCTTTTCTTTCTTTTTTTCCTTCCTTTCTTTCTTCCTTCCTTTCCTTCCTTCCTTCCTTCCCTTCCTTCCTTCCTTCCTTTCCTTCCTTCCTTCCTTCCTTCCTTCCTTCCTTCCTTCCTTCCTTCCTTCCTTCCTTTCTTTTTTTCTATTTTTTCTCCCTTTTACTCTGAGCCGTGTGGACGAAAGGCTCTTGGTGCTTCAGCCAGGCATCAGGGCCGTACCTCGGAGGTGGGAGAGCCAACTTCAGGACACTGGTCCACAAGAGACCTCCCAGCTCCACGTAATACCAAACGGCAAAAATCTCTCAGAGATCTCCATCTCAACATCAAGACCCAGCATCACTCAATGACCAGCAAGCTACAGTGCTGAACACCCTATGCCAAACAACTAGCAAGACAGGAACACAGCCCCATCCATTAGCAGAGAGGCTGCCTAAAATCATAATAAGGCCACAGACACCCCAAAATACACCACCAGACGTGGACGTGCCCACCAGAAAGACAAGATCCAGCCTCATCCACCAGAGCTCAGGCACTAGTTCCCTCCACCAGGAAGCCTACACAACCCACTGAACCAACCTTAGCCACTGGGGACAGATACCAAAAACAACGGGAACTACAAACCTGCAACCTGTGATAAGGAGACCCCAAACACAGTAAGATAAGCAAAATGAGACGACAGAAAAACACACAGCAGATGAAGGAGCAAGGTCAAAACACACTAGACTTAACAAATGAAGAGGAAATAGGTAGTCTACCTGAAAAAGAATTCAGAATAATGATAGTAAGGATGATCCAAAATCTTGGAAATAGAATAGACAAAATGCAAGAAACATTTAACAAGGACGTAGAAGAACTAAAGAGGAATCAAGCAATGATGAAAAACACAATAAATGAAATTAAAAATACTCTAGATGGGATCAATAGCAGAATAACTGAGGCAGAAGAAAGGATAAGTGACCTGGAAGATAAAATGGTGGAAATAACTACTGCAGAGCAGGATAAAGAAAAAAGAATGAAAAGAACTGAGGACAGTCTCAGAGACCTCTGGGACAACATTAAACGCACCAACATTCGAATTATAGGGGTTCCAGAAGAAGAAGAGAAAAAGAAAGGGACTGAGAAAATATTTGAAGAGATTATAGTTGAAAACTTCCCTAATATGGGAAAGGAAATAGTTAATCAAGTCCTGAAAGCACAGAGAGTCCCATACAGGATAAACCCAAGGAGAAACACGCCAAGACACATATTAATCAAACTGTCAAAAATTAAATATAAGGAAAACATATTAAAGGCAGCAAGGGAAAAACAACAAATAACACACAAGGGAATCCCCATAAGGTTAACATCTGATCTTTCAGCAGAAACTCTGCAAGCCAGAAGGGAGTGGCAGGATATACTTAAAGTGATGAAGGAGAAGAACCTACAACCAAGATTACTCTACCCAGCAAGGATCTCATTCAGATGTGATGGAGAAATTAAAACCTTTACAGACAAGCAAAAGCTGAGAGAGTTCAGCACTACCAAACCAGCTTTACAACAAATGCTAAAGGAACTTCTCTAGGCAAGAAACACAAGAGAAGGAAAACACCTACAATAACAAACCTAAAACATTTAAGAAAATGGGAATAGGAACATACATATCGATAATTACCTTGAATGTAAATGGATTAAATGCTCCCACCAAAAGACACAGGCTGGCTGAATGGATACAAAAACAAGACCCATATATATGCTGTCTACAAGAGACCCACTTCAGACCTAGAGACACATACAGACTGAAAGTGAGGGGATGGAAAAAGATATTCCATGCAAATGGAAATCAAAAGAAAGCTGGAGTAGCAATTCTCATATCAGACAAAATAGACTTTAAAATAAAGACTATTACAAGAGACAAAGAAGGACACTATATAATGATCAAGGGATCGATCCAAGAGGAAGGTATAACAATTGTAAATATTTATGCACCCAACATAGGAGCACCTCAATACATAAGGCAAGTACTAACAGCCATAAAAGGGGAAATCGACAGCAACACAATCATAGTAGGGGACTTTAACACCCCACTTTCACCAATGGACAGATCATCCAAAATGAAAATAAATAAGGAAACACAAGCTTTAAATGATACATTAAACAAGATGGACTTAATTGATATTTATAGGACATTCCACCCAAAAACAACAGAATACACATTTTTCTCAAGTGCTCATGGAACATTCTCCAAGATAGATCATATCTTGGGTCACAAATCAAGCCTTGGTAAATTTAAGAAAATTGAAATCGTATCAAGTATCTTTTCCGACCACAATGCTATGAGACTAGATATCAATTACAGGAAAAGATCTGTAAAAAATACAAACACATGGAGGCTACACAATACATTACTTAATAATGAAGTGATTACTGAAGAAATTAAAGGGGAAATCAAAAAATACCTAGAAATAAATGACAATGGAGATACGACGACCCAAAACCTATGGGACGCAGCAAAAGCAGTGCTAAGAGGGAAGTTTATAGCAATACAAGCCTACCTCAAGAAACAGGAAACATCTCGAATAAACAACCTAACCTTGCACCTAAAGCAATTAGAGAAAGAAGAACAAAAAAACCCCAAAGCCAGCAGAAGGAAAGAAATTATAAAGATCAGGTCAGAAATAAATGAAAAAGAAATGAAGGAAACAATAGCAAAAATCAATGAAACTAAAAGCTGGTTCTTTGAGAAGATAAACAAAATTGATAAACCATTAGCCAGACTCATCAAGAGAAAAAGGGAGAAGACTCAGATCAATAGAATTAGAAATGAAAAAGGAGAAATAACCACTGACACTGCAGAAATACAAAAGATCATGAGAGATTACTACAAGCAACTCTATGCCAATAAAATGGACAACCTGGAAGAAATGGACAGATTCTTAGAAATGCACAAACTGCCGAGACTGAACCAGGAAGAAATAGAAAATATGAACAGACCAATCACAAGCACTGAAATTGAAACTGTGATTAAAAACCTTCCAACCAACAAAAGCCCAGGACCAGATGGCTTCACAGGTGAATTCTATCAAACATTTAGAGAAGAGCTAACACCTATCCTTCTCAAACTCTTCCAAAATATTGCAGAGGGAGGAACACTCCCAAACTCATTCTACGAGGCCACCATCACCCTGGTACCAAAACCAGACAAAGATGTCACAAAGAAAGAAAACTACAGGCCAATATCACTGATGAACATAGATGCAAAAATCCTCAACAAAATACTCGCAAACAGAATCCAACAGCACATTAAAAGGATCATACACCATGATCAAGTGGGGTTTATCCCAGGAATGCAAAGATTCTTCAATATACACAAATCAATCAATGTGATACACCATATTAACAAATTGAAGGAGAAAAACCATATGATCATCTCAATAGATGCAGAGAAAGCTTTCGACAAAATTCAACACCCATTTATGATAAAAGCCCTGCAGAAAGTAGGCATAGAGGGAACTTTCCTCAGCATAATAAAGGCCATATATGACAAACCCACAGCCAACATTGTCCTCAATGGTGAAAAACTGAAACCATTTCCACTAAGATCAGGAACAAGACAAGGTTGCCCACTCTCACCACTATTATTCAACATAGTTTTGGAAGTGTTAGCCACAGCAATCAGAGAAGACAAAGAAATAAAAGGAATCCAAATCGGAAAAGAAGAAGTAAAGCTGTCACTATTTGCAGATGACATGATACTATACATAGAGAATCCTAAAGATGCTACCAGAAAACTCCTAGAGCTAATCAATGAATTTGGTAAAGTAGCAGGATACAAAATTAATGCACAGAAATCTCTTGCATTTCTATACACTAATGACGAAAAATCTGAAAGTGAAATTAAGAAATCACTCCCGTTTACCATTGCAACAAAAAGAATAAGATATCTAGGAATAAACCTACCTAAGGAGACAAAAGACCTGTATGCAGAAAATTATAAGACACTGATGACAGAAATTAAAGATGATACAAATAGATGGAGAGATATACCATGTTCCTGGATTGGAAGAATCAACATTGTGAAAATGACTCTACTACCCAAAGCAATCTACAGATTCAATGCAATCCCTATCAAACTACCACTGGCATTTTTCACAGAACTAGAACAAAAAATTTCACAATTTGTATGGAAACACAAAAGACCCCGAATAGCCAAAGCAATTTTGAGAACGAAAAATGGAGCTGGGGGAATCAGGCTCCCTGACTTCAGACTATACTACAAAGCTTCAGTAATCAAGACAGTTTGGTACTGGCACAAAAACAGAAATATAGATCAATGGAACAGGATAGAAAGCCCAGAGATAAACCCACACACATATGGTCACCTTATCTTTGATAAAGGAGGCAAGCATATACAGTGGAGAAAAGACAGCCTCTTCAATAAGTGGTGCTGGGAAAATTGGACAGGTACATGTAAAAGTATGAAATTAGAACACTCCCTGACACCATGCACAAAAATAAACTCCAAATGGATTAAAGACCTAAGTGTAAGGCCAGACACTATCAAACTCTTAGAGGAAAACATAGGCAGAACACTCTATGACATACATCACAGCAAGATTCTTTTTGACCCAGCTCCCAGAGAAATGGAAATAAGAACACAAATAAACAAATGGGACCTAATGAAACTTAAAAGCTTTTGCACAGCAAAGGAAACCATAAACAAGACCAAAAGACAACCCTCAGAATGGGAGAAAATATTTGCAAATGAAGCAACTGACAAAGGATTAATCTCCAAGATTTACAAGCAGCTCATGCAGCTCAATAACAAAAAAACGAACAACCCAATCCAAAAATGGGCAGAAGACCTAAATAGACATTTCTCCAAAGAAGATATACAGATGGCCTACAGACACATGAAAGAATGCTCAACATCATTAATCATTAGAGAAATGCAAATCAAAACTACAATGAGGTATCATCTCACACCGGTCAGAATGGCCATCATCAAAAAATCTAGAAACAATAAATGCTGGAGAGGGTGTGGAGGAAAGGGAACACTCTTGCACTGTTGGT
This sequence comes from Balaenoptera musculus, assembly GCF_009873245.2. Classification (NCBI taxonomy): domain Eukaryota; kingdom Metazoa; phylum Chordata; class Mammalia; order Artiodactyla; family Balaenopteridae; genus Balaenoptera; species Balaenoptera musculus. The sequence continues at coordinate 59,672,486 of NC_045794.1, forward strand.
GGGAATGTAAGTTGATACAGCCACTATGGAGAACAGTATGGAGGTTCCTTAAAAAACTACAAATAGAACTACCATACGACCCAGCAATCCCACTACTGGGCATATACCCTGAGAAAACCATAGGTCAAAAAGTGTCATGTACCACAATGTTCATTGCAGCTCTATTTACAATAGCCAGGACCTGGAAGCAACCTAAATGTCCATCGACAGATGAATGGATAAAGAAGATGTGGCACATATATACAATGGAATATTACTCAGCCATAAAAAGAAATGAAATGGAGGTATTTGTAATGAGGTGGATGGAGTTAGAGTCTGTCATACAGAGTGAAGTAAGTCAGAAAGAGAAAAACAAATACAGTATGCTAACACATATATATGGAATCTAAGGAAAAAAAAAAAAAAAAAAGGGCCATGAAGAACCTAGTGGCAAGACGGGAATAAAGACACAGATCTACTAGAGAATGGACTTGAGGATATGGGGAGGGGGTGGGGTGAGATGTGACAGGGTAAGAGAGTGTCATGGACATATATACACTACCAAATGTAAAATAGATAGCTAGTGGGAAGCAGCCGCATAGCACAGGGAGATCAGCTCGGTGCTTTGTGACCACCTAGAGGGGTGGGATGGGGAGGGTGGGAGGGAGGGAGATGCAAGAGGGAAGAGAAATGGGAACATATTGTATATGTATAACTGATTCACTTTGTTATAAAGCAGAAGCTAACACACTATTGTAAGGCAATTATACTTCAATAAAGATGTTTAAAAAAAAAAAAAAAAAAAAAAAAAGCAAAGAAAGAAAAAGGGCAAAAATTAGCTTTAATGAAGGCCTGTATAGTAAACTCAGAAGAAGAAAAGGACAGAGGTGTGAATGCTGCATTCCATTTTCGGGGCATGATCTGGAAGTATCATAAATTGTCTCTGCTTACTTCCCATTGGGCAGAATTTTATAGACTTCAGAGAGGTGGTACGTGCTGAACTAATCCTCAGGGATGTCGATTATTAAAATAGAGAAGAATCGTTTTTGTGCGCAATCAGCAATCTCTACTACACATAGAAATCACTTGTTATTCAACATATTTTTGGTTCTCACTCAGAACATGAAGAAAATACTACCAAGGTTTTTTGAAAATAAAAAGCAAAGAAAACTCATACTCAATGCATTCAGGTAAAAAATACAAAGAACTCCAGGATTAGACAGCTACTTTAGTTAACAAATAAAACAGGCAATCAGCATTTTACAGAATTTGTGTGTAGGAAACAAATTTCAATATATAAATTGGTTGGTTTAAAATTCAGTATATAAAATGAACTTAGCCACACTAAGGACCCTATAAGTGTGAAGGTGATATTCCAGTACAATGGAAATGGGGAAAGATGCCAATTGACGAAAAGTACTAAAAGAGTTGGAAGAGCCAAGGACATTAGTCACTAAAACTATTTCCTTAGTAATATTGGATAATGGTCACCACCAAATCTCCAATGAGAATGAACTGGAAGGGAGTATCAGAATTTCAATGAACAATTCTTTTAAAATGCTTTTAATTTCAGGTTTGATAAATCCTTTTGTCATTTTCATTAAGTCTAAGATTTTAATGCCCTCATTTAAGAATCTCAGTAGGATGAATCCTTTGTCGCTTATAATCAAAATTATGTTATTCTAAGTGGGCAAGAATAGTCAAACTTCCTTACAGAATTCTGTCTGTACAGGCTCACTTCCCCTAAGCTATATATTGGATCATTTGTTTGAATCCAACAAACTATGTGGTGATTAATAATGAAATATTCCATTTAATTTAATAAAAATCTTATTAAAAACACTATCATATTATACACTGTCAAAGATTAGTATGGAATGGTTTCAATATCTAACATATGTGTATATACATTGCATATTAATTTTATAATATGTAAATTAAAATGTATGCGTTTATATGAGATGCGGTTTCTTTGGTGGGTAATAATATTATGGAGGCAATAAAACTTGTCACAGCTGTGTGAACCTCAGGGGGGTCTTGTATCACTAAATAATAGGAGGCTTATCCAGAGAGGTAGATTCTCAAAGACATCAGGATCCAATCACTTTCTCTGCAACAATAAGTGTTTGAGAATTTGAATGCTGTCTTATTACTAGATATTTAAAATATAGCTCTCTAACCAACTTGGCCGTGCACCATATATATGTTCACTGGGATTTTTATTATTATGAGAAATGAACACTCACAAAATGGTGTTATATCATTACTGGTGGATTGATTGTGCTTTGTATGTCTTGAAAATTTAATTGAGTTTGTTGATTTATTTCTAACAGTACACTAGGAATCTTCTTTCTATAAGTTTCTTTTTTCTCTAAGCAATGTGAAATGGGAATCTTAAAGATTTAACATGCCCTAAACTTGTGCAGATTATATATGTCTTAAATAAATGGTGAAAATTTAAAAGTCTGATTATATAGATTAAAAAAATTAGTAGGTTTAAGATCACATCAGGGGACAATAGACTTTGCTCTTCCCTAGTGACAATTAATGTATCTAAAATATTATCCTAGGTCACATAGTAGTAATATTCTATTTTTAGCAACTCCCAAACTATCGATGTATTTGATGCATGTATCCCTGAACTCTAAGGATCTTCTCAGTACACGTCTCCTCAGACAACCAACATTTTTTTTTTTTACTCTTCAAATAGCTCCCTCCTCATTTGATAAATCTCTGCAGTTCTACAAATAACATCATTCCCTTTCCCCTTTCAAAAGTTCAGTAAATTCTAGCCTGTCATTTTAAAGATGGTTACAAAAAAAAAGAAAATAGTCACATTTTCTTTCTTCCTCTTTGCAAAACTGTCAAAGTATTACTTAATTTTTTATACCACTATTGTGTAGATGGAAGTTGGACAGTAACAAAAAATGTAGGGGCCAGTATATAATTTTTTCACAATAGAAATAGTAATTGCATTTCTAATCGCCATTGTCCAGGGTCATGTTTGCTGAAGTGGTCAAGAGATTAGAAAGGTCTTTGAACATGGTGCAATTTGAGATCATCTCTTTAATCTAATCAATAGGCAAAGAAAAAAAAAGAGACTCTGACAAAAGAAAGGTTTGGACTTAATTTTATTTTTAGTTCCCCATACCTGACAGTCATTTCACTTGTGAGATAGGAAACATGGTACGGTTTATGTTAAGCTGTTTGATATGTACATCTCAATGGCTTCCCAATGCTCTTGTCTTAGTAGTAAACTCCTGGACTAGGCATACGAAGACCTGAAAGGTTTAGCCTCAGCCTACTTCCTGGGAGGCTTCAGATGCCAAGTCTCCTCCACTTTTCTACTTTTTCTCACTATGATATTTCTCTAGTTCCTCACGTTCTCCATGTTTCCTACCACAACATAAACTTTACAGATGCTTTCCATTCTACTCTAAATCTCATCTTTTACTTCCTTAACCTCAGCTCTCACTTTATGTGTCACTTTCACAGGGATGCCTTCAATAACTAACAAGAACAAGTCAAATCCTTATATTATAGACAAGGCCATAGTTACATCTTTAAATTTTAGGTATGCCTGTTTTATTCATATTTGTTTCTCTCATTATTATCTTCCCAGGGTCTAGAATACTACCTGGTAATATGTAGGAAGTTACTTAGTATTTTGAAAGAATTATTAGCACATATGATATCTATCTATACATCAAGATTGGCAAAGATAATGGATGATCCAGGCATATAAAGCTGGGATGGGTCAAGTGGGATTATGATCTGCAACAACAAAAAAACCTTTATTCTCCTCTACCCATGTTGCTTGTCCAAGCTCTATCTATTGTGAGGCTAGTTCTCTCTCATGACAGAGAGATGATTTAGATGTATTTTTGAGGAGAACTTCTGATTTAGATGTATTTTTGAGCAGAACTTCTGAATTTTCTGGACACTCAGATAACAAAATCTCTTCTAATCACTCCAAGCAACAAAAGCAGTCTCATTTGAGAAATTAAATTATCTAGTTATGTATAATAATCAAAGTCTAAACTTCACTTAAAACTTCTCTCCTTTAACTATACCATGAGTTAGTGGGGATCCTGGGGTGGAAAGGAAGTGTGTGATTGGCTTCTTCTCTTTGTCCCTGACTTACGTTTTTGTCCTCTTTTTTTAAACTAAACATTCTCTGGTCCTTTCAAGTTTGAAAGAAGGAGAATATGGAGTATAAGGGGCTAGAGATATCTAAGTGGACTGGCATTTCTTAGTGTTAAGTCCCTTCTCCAGGCTTGGAAGGTGTTTAAAGCAGATGAATTCCTAGATGTAAGATTTTAGAGACTCTAAGGAGTCCCCTATAGATGAAGCTATGTCGTCTGCAATTCTGTGATATGGGTGATGATTTTTCTGTATATATTTTTATATATTACCCTTTAGTCCCTGTTCTTGGGGGTTCTTCTTCAACACTCTTTGCTGAGGCCCTATTCCTTTTCCAGGAGATCTTCTTGGGACAATTCCATTAGACGTCTCCAGGAAGGTTCTCACTATCACATGTCCTATATCTTATCCATGTGAAACATCTATCTTTGGCATGTTATTAGTGGTGATGTAGTCATTTCCTAAACTTCAGCCTTCTACTATATGGCCGTCAGCACTTTCAGAGAGCCTCTCACCATTTAGATTTCTTATGTATCCATATGTGTGTCAGATTTCAGTCTGTGTTGTTCTTCAGGCCCCTGGGGACATAAATAAGACTTTTGGGGTAGCCTGCTTAAAATATCCTTAACTTTAGAACTGAGGGGACATCACTTACTCCCCTCCTTCTTTCTTGGTGAAAGAGGAAATATGCCTACCACCCATTTCAATGAGACTCTCTCTTTAATTTTTTACACTTCTCTTATCCATCCCTTTCATTTGTTGGTTTAGCTGAATAGTCAGCTCAAAATTCAGCACCTCACTTTTAATTGTGGGTTCTTGCTCACTGTCTGCTTCTGCCCTTAGCCAGAACTGAGTCAGAATTAGCCACCAGAACTGATAATTCAGCCAGTAGCAGGATATGTGATCATCAGCCCATTTCTTAAGTTCTCTAATTTCAAATTTCTCATATGTAAAGTGGAGATAGCCACAGAAATCCTTCATATTTATTTCTGGGTTTTTTTGTTTTTTTGTTTACAGGTAAATTTAACTTATAGAAATGAAGAGATTAATACTGTGTCTATGGCTCCATAAGCAGTAAATGAATGTTAGCTACCATTATTATCTTTAATACAATGTCTTTCTCCCCAGTGGTACTTATGAAAATAGAAAAGGTTTAACTATATTATACCTTCAGCATTTGTTTTGTTAGAAAATGTTCAAAACATTGACTTCATATTCTTATTCTGCTTTCTCATCATAAGTAAAGCACTGTGTAACAAAGCAGAACTCACAGAATATTTTTTTTTAGGAAAAACATGCAAATTATTTTGACCAGTCCAAATCTTCAGTTAAATGATGAGTTTTAAAAGGAAATAATGAAAAGCTTAATTGATATTACCAAGAGACTAAACAATATTAGTGAACATGATAAACTGCAATTTGCTAAATCATTTAAAGGTTACATGTCCTATATAATTTGGTAGATAAATACTTGTCTAAATAAGTTTAGATGACTGATTTCATCCCATTGTATTTATTGATCAATAGCAATATGAAAGACTCAAGTAGATCTCATAGAACCAAGTACTTTCACCAAGGAATCAATGCAGGAAAATACCTGAAAACTTCATTCACTTAAAAAAGAAGATAATTAATTTTAATTTTAAAAAAGGATAAATGATGCTGGTACTGAAAAAAAACTTTTTCATTATAGGTGTGAAATTTCTCTCTTGGACACAATGTGTTTGAGATCTATTTTGCTACTTTTAAAAATCTAGGCTATTTTGAGGCTTCCTGAAATGATTAGGTCTGCCTCCAATTTCCACCTGACGGGCAGAGACTTGCTCTTGATCCTCTCCAGAATTGTCTCTTAAACAGATCAGAGGCTAAGATCTCCATCTTTCTGAACAATCTCTTTCAGAGATATGAGAAACTACAATAAAAGGTTCTTCTCTCTTCCCTGAGCTATAGTTTATCATCAAAACACCCATGATGTAACATATTATACACTTACATATACTTAAAATATATATATGAACAACCATGATTTAGCAAATTAATTATATTTAATATATATTTTATATTTTCCTTTGACTTAGGAGTCTAAAACTTTGAACATATACATCAAATTTAGAAAACTGACCCTATATGAATTCATTCCTTTATTTCCTCTCAGGAATTATTTTTGTCCCTCCAAATGGTTATACATTTTTTATCCTGATTAAAAATGTACCATGTGGGGGGACCTTCATATTGGTGGAGGAGTAACACGTGGAGATCACCTTTCTCCCCACAAATACATCAAAAATACATCTACATGGGGAACAACTCCCACACAACACCTACTGAACGCTGGCAGAAGACCTCAGACTTCCCAAAAGGCAAGGAACTCCCCACGTACCTGAGTAGGGCAAAAGAAAAAAGAAAAAACAGAGACAAAAGAATAGGGATGGGACCTGCACCAGTGGGAGGGAGCTGTGAAGGAGGAAAGGTTTCCACACACTAGGAAGCCCCTTCGCGGGCGGAGACTGCGGGTGGCGGAGCGGGGGAGCTTCGGAGCCACAGAGGAGAGCACAGCAACAGGAGTTCAGAGGGCAAAGTGGAGAGATTCCCGCACAGAGGATCAATGCCCACCAACACTCACCAGCCCAAGAGGCTTGTCTGCTCACCCGCCGGGGTGGGTGAGGGCTGGGAGCTGAGGCTCAGGCTTCGGAGGTCAGATCGAGGGACAGGACTGGGGTTGGCGGTGTGAACACAGCCTGAAGGGGGCTAGTGCACCACAGCTAGCCGGGAGGGAGTCCAGGAAAAATCTGGACCTGCCAGAGAGGCAAGAGACCATTGTTTCGGGGTGAGCAAGGAGAGGGGATTCCTTCCCTGTCTGCCCACACAAAGCAGAGCACCACCTAAACGAGCTCCAGATATGGGCGCAAGCAGCGGCTATCAGCTCGGACCGCAGAGATGGGCATGAAACGCTAACGCTGCTGCTGCAGGCACCAAGAATCCTATGTGCAAGTGCAGGTCACTATCCACACCTCCCCTGCCAGGAGCCTGTGCAGCCCGCCACTGCCAGGGTCCCGTGATCCAGGAACAACTTCCCTGGGAGAACACACGGCGCACCTCAGGCTGTTGCAACATCATGCCGGCCTCTACCACCACAGGCTCACCACGCATTCCAATTATAACTACCATAACATTCCCTCCCGCAGGCATGAGTGAGCCAGAGCCCACTAATCAGCCGCTGCTTTAACACCGTCCTGTCTGGGTGGGAACAGAAGCCTGAGGGCAAGCTACACACAGAGGTGGGCCCAAAACCAAAGCTGAACCCCAGGAGCTGTGCAAACAAAGAAGAGAAAGGGAAATTTCTTCGTGCAGCCTCAGAAGCAGCAGATTAAATCCCCACAATCAACTTGAGGTACCCTGCATCTGTGGAATACCTGAATAGACAATGAATCAACCCAAAACTGAGGCAGTGGATGTTGGGAGCAACTGTAGACTTGGGGTTTCCTGTCTGCAACTGGCTAGTTTCTGATTTTTATGTTTATCTTACTATAGTTTTTAGCACTTGTTATCACTGGTGGATTTGTTTATTGGTTTGGATGCTCTCTTTTTTTTTTTGTACTTTTTTATTTTAATAATTTAAAAAATTTTTTATTTTAATATTTTAATTTAATTACACTAATTTATTTATTTTTTCATTATTTTTTTTCTTTCTTCTTTTCTCCCTTTTCTTCTGAGCCATGTGGCTGAGAGGGTCTTGGTGCTCCAGCCTGGGGTCAGGCCTGAGCATCTGAGGGGGAGGAGCCGAATTCAGGACATTGGACCACCAGAAACCTCCCGGCCCCATGTATCAATTGGCGAGAGCTCTCCCAGAGATCTCTGCCTCAATGCTAAGACCCAGCTCCACCCAATGGCCAACAAACTCCAGTGATGGACATCCCATGGCAAACAACTAGCAAGACAGGAACACAATGCCACCCATTAGCAGAGAGGCTGCCTAAAATCATACTAAGTTCACAAACACCCAAAACACACCACCAGATGCAGCCCTGCCCACCAGAAAGGCAAGATGCAGCCCCACCCACCAGAACACAGGCAACAGTCTCCTCCACCAGGAAGCCTACACAACCCACTGAACCAACCTCACCCACTGGGGGCAGACACCAAAAACAACGGGAACTACGAACCTCCAGCCTGTGAAAAGGAGACCCCAAAAACAGTAAGTTAAGCAAAATGAGAAGACAGAGAAATATGCAGCAGATGAAGGAGCAAAGTAAAAACCCACCAGACCAAACAAATGAAGAGAAAATAGGCAGTCTACCTGCAAAATAATTCAGAGTAAGATAGTAAAGAGGATACAAAATCTTGGAAAGAGAATGGAGAAAATACAAGAAATGTTTAACAAGGACCTAGAAGAACTAAAGAGCAAACAAGCAATGATGAACAACACAATAAATGAAATTAAAAATTCTCTAGAAGGAATCAATAGCAGAATAACTGAGGCAGAAGAAGGGATAAGTGACCTGGAAGATATAATATTGGAAATAACTACTGCAGAGCAGAATAAAGAAAAAAGAATGAGAAGAATTGAGGACAGTTTTGGGGACCTCTGGGACAACATTAAACGTACCAACATTCTAATTATAAGGGTCCCAGAAGAAGAAGAGAAAAAGAAACGGACTGAGAAAATATTTGAAGAGATTATAGTTGAAAATTTCCCTAACATGGGAAAGGAAATAGTCAATCAAGTCCAGGAAGCTCAGAGAGTCCCATACAGGATACATCCAAGGAGAAACACACCAGGACACATACTAATCAAACTATCAAAATTTAAATACAGAGAAAAAATATTAAAAGCAGCAAGGGAAAAGCAACAAATAACATAGAAGGGAATCCCCAAAAGGTTAACAGCTGATCTTTCAGCAGAAACTCTGAAGGCTGGAAGGGAGTGGCAAGATATTTAAAGTGATGAAAGGGAAAAACATACAACCAAGATTCCTCTACCCAGCAAGGATCTCATTCAGATTCGACAGAAAATTAAAACCTTTACAGACAAGCAAAAGGTAAGAGAATTCAGAACCACCAAACCAGCTTTAAAACAAATGCTAAAGGAACTTCTCTAGGCAGGAAACACAAGAGAATGAAAAGACCTACAATAACAAATGAAAACAATTAAGAAAATGGTAATAGGAACATACATGTCGATAATTACCTTAAATGTAAATGGATTAAATGCTCCAACCAGAAGACATAGACTGGCTGAATGGATACAAAAACAAGACTCGTATATATGCTGTCTACAAGAGACCCACTTCAGACCTAAGGACACATACAGACTGAAAGTGAGGGGATGGAAAAAGATATTCCATGCAAATGTAAATCAAAAGAAAGCTGGAGTAGCATTACTCATATCAGATAAAATAGACTTAAAAATAAAGACAATTACAAGACACAGGGAAAGAAACTACATAATGATCAAGGGATCAATCCAAGAGGAAGATATAACAATTGTAAATATTTATGCACCCAATATCAGAGCACCTCGATATATAAGGCAAATGCTAACAGCCATAAAAGGGGAAATCAACAGTAACACAATAATAGTAGAGAACTTTAACACCTCACTTTCACCAATGGACAGATCATCCAAAATGAAAATAAGTAAGGAAACACAAGCTTTAAATGACACATTAGACCAGATGGACTTAATTGGTAATAGGACATTCCATCCAAAAACAACAGAAAACACTTTCCTCTCAAGTGCTCATGGAACATTCTCCACGATAGATCATATCTTGGGTCACAAATCAAGCCTTGGTAAATTTAAGAAAATTGAAATCGTGTCAAGTATCTTTTCCAACCACAACACTATGAGAGTAGATATAAATTACAGGAAAAAAAATGTAAAATTACAAACACATGGATGCTAAACAATACACTACTAAATAACCAAGAGATCACTGAAGAAATCAAAGGGGAAATCAAAAAATACCTAGAAACAAATGACAATGAAAACACAACAACCCAAAACTTATGCGATGCAGTAATAGCTGTTCTAAGAGGGGAGTTAATAACAATATAATCCTACCTCAAGAAACAAGAAAAATCTCAAATAAACAACTTAACCTTACACCTATAGCAATTAGAGAAAGAAAAACAAAAAAAAAAAAACCCCAAAAGTTAGCAGAAGGAAAGAAATCATAAAAATCAGGTTAGAAATAAATGAAAAAGAAATGAAGGAAACAAGAGCAAAGATCAATAAAACTAAAAGCTGGTTCTTTGAGAAGGTACAATTGATAAACCACTAGTGAGACTCAACAAGAAAAAAAGGAAGAAGACTCAAATCAACAGAATTAGAAATGAAAAAGGAGAAGTAACAACTGACCCTGCAGAAATACAAAGAATCATGAGGGTTTACTACAAGCAACTCTATGCCAATAAAATGGACAACCTGGAAGAAATGGACACATTCTTAGAAAAGCACAACCTTCCAAGAATGAACCAGGAAGAAACAGAAAATATAAACAGATGAATCACAAGCACTGAAATTGAGACTGTGATTAAAAATCTTCCAAAAAACAAAAGCCCAGGACCAGATGGCTTCACAGGCGAATTCTATCAAACATTTAGAGAAGAGCTAACACCTATCCTTCTCAAACTCTTCCAAAACATAGCAGAGGGAGGAACACTCCCAAACTCATTCTACGAGGCCGCCATCACCCTAATACCAAAACCAGACAAAGATGTCACAAAAAAAGAAAACTACAGACCAATATCACTGATGAACATAGATGTAAAAATTCTGAACAAATACAAGCAAACATAATCCAACAGCACATTAAAAGTATCATACACCATGGTCAAGTGAGGTTTATCCCAGGAATGAAAGGATTCTTCTGTATATGCAAATCAATGAATGTGATACACCATATTAACAAACTGAAGGATAAAAACCATATGATAATGTCAATAGATTCAGAAAAAGCTTTTGACAAAATTCAACACCCATTTATGATAAAAACCCTCCAGAAAGGAGGCATAGAGGGAATTACCTCAACATAATAAAGGCCATATATGACAAACCCACAGCCAACATCGTTCTCAATGGAGAAAAACTGAAACCATTTCCACTAAGGTCGGGAACAAGACAAGGTTGCCCATTCTCACCACTATTATTCAACATAGTTTTGGAAGTTCTAGCCACAGCAATCAGAGGAGAAAAAGAAAGAAAAGTAATCCAAATCAGAAAAGAAGTAAAACTGTCACTGTTTGCAGATGACATGATACTATACATAGAGAATCCTAAAGATGCTACCAGAAAACTACTAGAGCTAATCAGTGAATTTGGTAAAATATCAGGATTCAAAATTAATGCACAGAAATCTCTTGCATTCCTATACACTAATGATGAAAAATCAGAAAGAGAAATTAAGGAAACACTCCCATTTACCATTGCAACAAAAAGAATAAAACACCCAGGAATAAACCTCCCTAAGGAGACAAAAGACCTGTTTGCAGAAAACTATAAGACACTGATGAAAGAAATTAAAGATGATACAGACAGATGGAGAGATATACCATGTTCTTGGATTGGAAGAATCAACATTGTGAAAATGATTATACTACCCAAAGCAATCTACAGATTCAAGGCAGGCACTATCAATCAATGGCACTTTTCACAGAACTAGAACAAAAAATTTCACAATTTGTATGGAAACACAAAAGACCCCGAATAGCCAAAGCAATCTTGAGAAAGTAAAACAGAGCTGGAGGAATCAGGCTCCCAGACTTCAGAGTATACTACAAAGCTACATTAATCAAGACAGTATGGTACTGGCACTAAAACAGAAATATAGATCAATGGAACAGGATAGAAAGCTCAGAGATAAACCCATGCACATATGGTCACCTTATCTTTGATAAAGGAGGCAAGAATATACAATGGAGAAAAGACAGCCTCTTCAGTAAGTGGTGCTGGGAAAAATGGACAGCTACATGTAAAACAATGAAATTAGAACACTCCCTAACACCATACACAAAAATAAATTCAAAATGAATTAAAGACCTAAATGTAAGGCCAGACACTATAGAACTCTTAGAAGAAAACATACAAAGAACACTCTATGACATAAATCACAGCAAGATCCTTTTTGACCCACCTCCTAGAGAAATGGAAATAAAAACAAAAATAAACAAATGGGACCTAATGAAACGTAAAAGCTTTTGCACAGCAAAGGAAACCATAAACAAGATGAAAAGACAACCCTCAGAATGCGAGAAGATATTTGCAAATGAAGCAACTGACAAAGGATTAATCTCCAAAATATGCAAGCAGCTCATGCAGCTCAATATCAAAAAAACAACCCAATCCAAACATGGGTAGAAGACCATATAGACATTTCTCCAAAGACATACAGATTGCCAACAAACACATTAAAGGATGATCAACATCACTAATCATTAGAGAAATGCAAGTCAAAACTACAGTGAGGTATCACCTCACACGGGTTAGAATGGGCATCATCAGAAAATCTACAAACAACAAATGCTGGAGAGGGTGTGGAGAAAAGGCAATCCTCTTGCACTGTTAGTGGGAATGTAAATTGATACAGCCACTATGGAGAACAGTATGGAAGTTCCTTAAAAATCTAAAAATAGAACTACCATATGACTCAGCAAGCCCACTACTGGGCATATGACCTGAGAAAACCATAATTCAAAAAGAGTCATGTACCACAATGTTCATTGCAGCACTATTTACAATAGCCAGGACATGGAAGCAACCTAAGTGTCCATTGACAAATGAATGGATAAAGAAGAGGTGGCACATATATACAATGGACTATTACTCAGCCATAAAAAGAAACGAAATTGAGTTATTTGTAGTGAGGTGGATGGACCTAGAGTCTGTCATACAGAGTGAAGTAAGTCAGAAAGAGAAAAACAGATACCATATGCTAACACATGTATGTATGGAATCTAGAAAAAAAATGGTTCTGAAGAACCTAGGGGCAGGACAGGGAAAAAAGATGCAGACGTAGAGAATGGACTTGAGGACATGGGGAGGGGGAAGGGTAAGCTGGGACTAAGTGAGAGAGTAGCATTGACATATAGACAGTACCAAATATAAAATAGCTAGTGGGAAGCAGCTGCATCACACGGGGACATCAGCTCGGTGCTTTGTGACCACCTAGAGGAGTGGGATAGGGAGGGTGGGAGACTGAAGAGGGAGGGATATGGGGATATATGTATACATATAGCTGATTCACTTTGTTATACAGCAAAAACTAACACAAGATTTTAAAGCAATTATACTCCAATAAAGATGTTAAAAAAAAAAAAGATGTATCATGTAATTCTTTGAAATATACTCAACACAGTGCCTTTGAAGTAGTTTCTTCCAACTTCTAAAAACATTTTTGTGAATATGATAGGGGTCATCTTACATGGTGATGCTCCTTCATCATGAGGGCTAAAGTTTCAAAATAGCATTCTCCTACCCTGTGTTCCCTTCTTAAGTCATCTTTCTACCTCCATGTAGTGATAGGCGCTCTCATAAAACAATGGGGCAGGAAACAATCGATACTTTGGAATATGATTGCATCCTGTGGGTATAGTTTTCAAAACTGCCATCCATCCTGATAAAGGGAACAGGGAATAGGTATTCTCTTGGCAGGAATGAATTCTGGACTCATAGCTTTGACCTTGTGCCTAAAATATTTTAAAATCCCAATAGCAATTCAGTTGGACTATATGTATACTTTCTTACTCACTCAGGATTTGCTAAGTATATATATATATTTTTTTCTTATAACATTTCCTATAAAAAAGTGATATCTTAAGTCCACATTAAGTGATACCATTTGCTCTAGTATCATAACTCAAGATTAGACAGTCCTTCTAAATTTCATCCATTATTTTTCCAGTAGTAAAATACCAAAGAGCCTACTTATAAGGCAGTATCTTTTATAAGATTGTCTTACAGAATCCTAAAAACCTTGTGCAATAATGTCTCTGAAAAGTTATCAGTAGTCTAAATTTTTCCACGTAAAAAGTAAAATTATTCTTCCTTCACTCTACAGATCTCTAATGTTCTTTTATTAGGTTCATCTAACATCATCAATGTAATGGACTTTCCCATCTACACCATTTACATGTAAACATATAGGCCTACTATCATGCAATTTATTTTGTTGTATAAAGAAATTATTTTTTTCTAATATAAAGTAAGCTTTATGAAGACTCTGTCACTTTTTCATGAATAACTTATTAGATCATTCATGAAAAAATCAATAAAACTTTCGCTGGAACACAAAAGTAAGATTGTCTTCGGTTAAAAATGAATTTAATTTCCATAATTTGGATGGAATTTGCAGCTAAATTATGATGGGGTCTTTGACTAGGCATTACGAATAATAATCACTTGAAATTCAGTCATTTCAGCTTTCTGTTTTGTTTGTAATTAGTGCAAAACACTGATTCTCAAAGGTAAATTTTGGTAAACAAAATTAGATCTCTCACAGTTTCTACAGTCAGAAATTGACTTATCTTGGGTCAAGAAATACCAGCAATCTCAACAGACTCTTTGAAATGAGGAAGAGTGAAATCATTTCCTTTGTCCTCAATCCAACTGTCATCCTTACAAAGTATGTTACACTGTTATTAACTATTTTAGGAAGAAAACAATTAAAGAGCTTTATGTTGATTGTAAGTTCGTCAGATAGAAGTGCCTTCAAAAGAATTCTGCAGTGTTTAAAATTTTTGTAAATTCCAGCCTTCAGGCTAAAACCAGGAAAATCTTTTGTCACTTTCAATTCCAGCCTACAGCAATAATTCATATAATTTTGAAACTTTTGCATATTTCTCTATCCATAATCTTATCTTTCAAAGTGAGAGCTCAGCGAAAATAGGTCCTATTTTCAGGAGCATCTGTAATGATTATGGCAAGGCTTTGATTGAGTCATATAGCTAAAACCCACGTAAGCTTGGCACTGAATAAACTATCTGTCTATTCTTCCTGAGAGTGGAGTTTCCTTTTTTTCACACACACACACACAAAAGTAAAAGCAAAAGCACTTCCCAAAGCTCAACTTAGGACTTAAGGTTCCAGACTTAAATTCTGATATGTTAATAAACTTTACTAGAGAAAATGTCATATCCTAGTCCCATTTCATTATAAAATGTATAGAAGAGAACTCATTTAGGACCTTATCTCTCTCTCTCAAATAGTTGATAACTGTCATGCCAGTAAAAGAGACTCTTACTAAGCATTTCAGGATAAGTCTTTGGCAACAATGACTGCAGAAGTGGAAATAAATGAGTCCTGGGAAAGGACGTCTCCTTTTATAAAATATCAGATGTGTATCTACACACAGGTGGGAAAACTGTGATGCTTAGCACACAGGTTACACATTAGACATTTTACACATTAGACATTTTGCTAAATAAAGAAAAATTTCTCCACTTTAAGGGTACCGTTGGCCTTTGCAGTTTCTCAAATGAACACATAAATTATTTTTTATGCCATCACTTGACATAAAAGGAAATACTAGGAGCTACTAGTACTTACTTTAAAGAGCCATTACTTTAAAATATATGAAGTTATATCAGAAGACTTTTAGGAAAATATATCATTTGCCAAGAAATAAAAATAATATTAACAACTACTATAAATTATTTAGAGAAAGACAATCCAGTAGAAAAAAATAAATGTTACATGACTGAAGAGATTCCTCACATAAAATGATATCCAAAATAGCCAATAATCATGAAAAAGTGTTCCACCCTATAAGTCACTGGAGACACCAGGAAATACAAACAGAAACAGTTAAAACTAAAGGGATTGCCAGTAGCAAGTTGTAATTAAAATGTAAATCAACTGGAACTGTTAACAGTCATACACTGATGCTGGGAGTTTAAAAATATAATCTTTTAATTTATCTATTAAATCTGAGCATACACATACCCTCTGAAAAATACATAACAAATGTATGCATACGTGTGCCAAAGCACAAGAATGTACAAGAATTCCCATGAAATTATTGTTTTGAATAGCCTCAAATTAGAAACAACCTGCATGTCTGTTTTAGTTTGTTCATGTTGCCGTAGCAAAATGACACAGACTGGGTAGCCTAAACAATGGAAATTTATTTTCTCAGAGTTCTTGAGGCTGGATAGTCCAGGATCAATGTACTGGCAGGGTTTGGTTTCTGGTGAGACTTCTCTTCCTGGCTTGCAGATGGCTCTTTTCTTGCTGTGCCCTCACTTGGCAGAGAGAGTGAGAGACAGAGACAGAGACAGAGATCTCCTCCTCTTATAAGGCAACAGTCCTATCAGATTAGGGTGCTACCCTTAATGACTTCATGTAACCTTAATTACCTCCTACAGATCCTACCTTCAGAAACAGTCACACTGAAGGGTTAGAGCTTCAATATATGATGGGAGGGGGGCATCCTTCAGTCCATAGAATTCTATATGTCCATCAAAAAATAAGTATATAAGTCTTTATATAGTCAAAGGATTAATATGCATCAACAAAATGAACAAATTGCTGCTACATACAGCAACTTGGACTCATTCCAGAAGTAAATACAAGCCAGTAAAAAGGCAGTGAGGCAAAAAATAATAATAATAATAATGGTATAGTTCCATGTTTACAAAAGGCAAAGATATTTAATCTAATACATGGTGTGAGAAGTCAGAAAAGTGATTACCTTGAGTAGGACAGAAGGACAGACATTGGAAAGGGGAATTTTAGGGAGCTACTGGTAATGTTCCATTTCTAACTTTTGTGGTGATTACACAGTTGTGTTCATTTGTGATAATCAGGCTGTACACATCTGATTTGTGGACTTCTGTGTTTGTATATTCCTTCAAGAAAAAGTTTTTAAAATGTTTTAAAAGGCCTTTAATGGCCTCTTCATAGGCTTTACTTTTCATCTACTCTAAGACATGAAATAGTTTATGGACCATTATCTATGACTTGAAAATTTAGCAAATCCTCTTCATTAATGTGTGATTCCTGGTTCCATTTATTTTACAATTCAATAAAAAGGTCTGTTTTGTCCTTCAAGATAAAGTATATGTATTCGAAAAAAAATACAAATTTTTCAAGCCTATCTTTTATGACAAAAAACATTTATAATTGAATAAATTTAACATATCTTTCACTTTATTGTCTTCATTACTTCATGGGAAAGGAAGAAAAGCATTCTGACATTTGTTAAATTATTTCTGATAATGAAAACTAAGCTAACATGTATGTAGCAATTAACATGTATCTTTGACATTGTCCATACTAATATAATCATGAGGTAAATTAAGACAGTTATCTGTTATAATAACTATTGGTTACTTTAAAATATTCTAATTAAACACACACACTAACTTAGCTCCCACTAGGCTGTGATACTTAAGATTTTATATTATGTCTTCTAATAACCTTTCAGATTACGGAAATGTTTTTGGAGTAAAATGATATTTTAATAGTCTGAGTTAGCAAAATAATGCATACTTTCTCAGCACAATTTCAACATAACATAAAAGGGATGGAAGAAATAATATAAACATTTTATCCAAATCACACATTCTTTAATGGCCATCCTTGGTTCCATATTTTAAGCTGATTTTTCCTTTCTGGTCCTATAACCTTTCTTCTGCTATAACATTCATTTCCGTGATGCCCTCTACCCATAATTGCTTTCACATGTTTGGTTGAACACTGATTGAATTTTATCTTCCCTTTTAGAGTGACCTCATTTCTCTGATAATCTCTGGGCTAAAAAAATCTTTCTAAGCATCTGGCATATTTGTGTTGAAGTTGAATTCTGCATTAGTGAAGGCACTTCAGACCAAGATGCTATAATCACAAGGTGAAGCTTTTTAAAGTGAAGTCATGAATTGATAGAGAGGCAAAAGAAAAAAAAACGTTCAGAGCAAAAATTGAACTCCATATCTCTCTTAATTTAATATGCCTTGTGCTCTAAAGTGGAAATTTAACAGCACCCCTTATTATTCTTTATGTATAGAATGGGCACGTGATTTGTGGATGCTTGATTATATTCGTAAAGAAAGACCCTGTATTTTTTTCCATGACATTCTTTTACTTTGAAACATCTCATAGTTACCCTTAAATATGTCTGAATGTAACATAAAACCAAAGAAGTCAAGACTGTTGGAAAAAGATGACGAACATATCTCAAAAGCTGAGTTAAATATATCCTTAAAAAACATTTCAACAGTGTCTGTCACTGCCTGTTTTATGTAGTTCATTGTGTAAGCACTAGAAAATCTTACTATAGGTGTAGAATTTGACATTCTTTGGGCAATTGAACACTGCACTGTCACAGCAAGTTGACATCAAATTCTTTCACACAGGTCTGTGTTTTGTAATGTGATACATGGGGAACATTTACTGTTCAATAGCCCTCAAAACTTTTACTTCCATTTGGAGGGTGAACCATAATGTAAAAATCTCAGTAAGACCTGACATCAGTTCCAGAGTCCCCTGTGAAAATAGTGTTTGCAACTTTGTAGCTGAAATGGAGAACAGCATATTCCATGCGGATAGCAGGTGAAACAGATGGTGAGGAAAGTGACTCCTTATCTGAACACCTAAAACATAGACATTAAAGTCCTTGTGAATTTGCCTTTTTTGTTGTTGTTGTTAAGAAAATCATATCTTTTTTGAAGAACAGAACCACTGTTTTTCTTTTTTTTTTTTTAACATCTTTATTGGAGTATAATTGCTTTACAATGGTGTGTTAGTTTCTGCTGTATAACAAAGTGAATCAGCTATACATATACATATATCCCCATATCTCTTCCCTTTTGCGTCTCCCTCCCTCCCATCGTCCCTATCCCACCCCTCTTGGTGGTCACAGAGCACCGAGTTGATCTCCCTGTGCTATGCGGCTGCTTCCCACTAGCTATCTATTTTACATTTGGTAGTATATAGAAGTCCATGCCACTCTCTCACTTCGTCCCAGCTTACCTTTCCCCCTCCCCGTGTCCTCAAGTCTATTCTCTACGTCTGCGTCTTTATTCCTGTCCTGCCCCTAGGCAGAACCATTGTTTTTCTTTACTGGAGAGACCAGAAAAAATTGAGATGAATCATGGGTAAGAGAGAAAACATGAATCAATACTGAATCATTATCAAACCTGAACTCATCATTATCTTCCCCAGTTGCACACCCATGACCCACTACTTCCTCTGTCCTTCCTGGCAAATCACCACTGCCTTCCTCTAACCTAGATAAAGTGTACCATTTCCACTCTCACCAGGCCAGGAAGGAAAGTGGAAGTGTTCTTTAGAGATACACCTCTTCCTGATCACTCATATTCACTTCATCTTGTTTACTCTAATTGTCATGTATGTCTCAAAAGCCTTCTCCTCTCTACTCTAATCATTGGTGCCATCATTCAGACCATCTTAATTTTTTTTAAAAATTGAAGTATATTGATCTATAGTATTATATGATTTGCAGGTGTACAATATAGTGATTCACAATTTTTAAAGGTTATAATCCATATATAGTTATTATAAAATATTGGCTATATTCCCTGTGTTGTAAAACATATCCTTGTAGCTTATTTTACACGTAATAGTTTGTACCTCTTAATTCCCTACCCCTATATTGCCCCTTTCCCCACCGATAACCACTAGTTTGTTCTCTGTGAGTCTGCTTCTTCTTTGTTATATTCACTAGTTTGTTGTATTTTTTAGGTTTTCCATATAAGTGATATCATACAGTATTTGTCTTTCTCTGTCTGACTTATTTCACTTAGCGTAATACCCTCCAAGTCCACCCAAGTTGTTGCAAATGGAAAAATATCATTTTTTATGGCTGAGTCGTATTCCATTTTGTAAATGTACCACATCTTCTTTATCCATTCATCTGTTGATGGACACTTAGGTTGCTGCCATATCTTGGCAATTGTAAATAATGCTGCTATGAACATTGAGGTGCATCTTTTTGAATTAGTGTTTTTGTTTTGTTGGATATATACCCAGGTGTGAAATTGCTGGGTCATATGGTAGTCCTATTTTTAGATTTTTGAGAAACCTCCATACTGTTTTTCTACAATGACTACACCAGTTTACATTCCCACCAGCATTGTAGGAGAGCTCCCTTTGCTCCACATCCTCAACAACATTTGTTATTTGTGTTCTTTTTGATGATGGCCATTCTGACAGGTGTGAGGTGATAACTCATTGTGGTTTGATTTGCATTTTCCTGATGATTAGTAATGTTGATCGTCTTCTCATGTGCCTGTTGGCCATCTGCATTTTCTCTTTGGAAAAATGTCTGTTCAGGTCTTCTGCCCATTTTTTTAATTGGGCTTTTTTTTTTTTTTCTTGATGTTGAGTTGTATGAGTCATTTGTATATTTTAGATTTTAACCCCTTATTGGTCATATCACTTGCAAATATTTTCTCCCATTTAGTAGGCTAACTTTTTGTTTTGTCGAACGTTTCCTTGCTGTGCAAAAGCTTTTAAGTTTAATTAGGTCCCATTTGTTTATTTTTGCTTGTTTTTTCCTTTGCTTTAGGAGATAGGTCAAAGAAAATATTCCTACAATTTATATCAAAGGGTGTTCTGCCTATGTTCTCCTCTAGGAGTTTCATGGTTTCTGGTCTTACATTTAGGCCTTTAACCATTTTGAGCTTATTTTCATTTCCTGTTTCAGAATAGTTATGATAGCTGGTCTTCATACCAGATTTCTAGGTTTCTATCTCTTCAGAAAATCTACAGTGCCACTTCCAAAGTCTTATTCTTAAATGCATCTTTGTGTATGTTACTGAAATGTTTGACTTGCACCAATGACATTCTATCACCTACTATAAAGTCTAAGTTTTCATTCTTAGTGTACACGTTCCTTCACGATTTTACATCATATTCAAAGGGCTACTTCTGCTTCTTCATGTGGCCTTGTCTTCTAATTATCAGTAACTCCATGTCATTCTCTGATTATATCATACCTCTAAATCTATGGATAACATGTGCTGGGTCTGGAATATTAGGTTAAGTTTCATTTTCAAGAAACATAAACCATTCTAGCTATCTTAAAGAGAAGTAATACAGGAAAATAGGTGTTGACACAATCACTGGGAATGCTGAAGAATCATTTTAGGCTGTAACTCCACAAGTGTCCATCTCTCTCCCCGGAATGCACTACTCTATCCACTTGATACACTCAAATTTTATCTTTTAAGAGTCATCTCAAGCATCAGTCACTCTCTGAAGCCTGCTCTGACTCCCTCAGAGCTACTTGGACACACTAAGTTCCTATTGCATTCTGTATATATCTTCACTATGACAAGTCACATAAATTATTGTAGTATTTTTATATTTGTTTCTTCACTTAGAATATAGTCATCTGCAAGGTTTAAATTTGAGTCTCTTTGAAGGCACATACTATTTTTTTTTTCCAACTACACATATAAACACCTATGGCCTGGATAAGTACCTGAAAGAAAATGGGATGTATAAAAATGTGTTGAATGCTTTTTAAGGAATCTCCATACTGTTCTCCATAGTGGCTGTACCAATTTACATTCCCACCAGCAGTGTAGGAGAGTTCCTTTTTCTCCACACCCTCTCCAGCATTTATTGTTTGTAGACGTTTTGATGATGGCCAGTGTGAGGTGATACCTCATTGTAGTTTTGATTTGCACTTCTCTAATAATTAGTGATGTTGAGCATCTTTTCATGTGCCTCTTGGCCATCTGGATGTCTTCTTTGGAGAAATGTCTATTTAGATCTTCTACCCATTTTTTGATTGGGTTGTTTGTTTTTTTAATACTGAGCTGCATGAGCTGTTTGTATATTTTGGAGATTAATCCCTTGTCAGTTGCTTCATTTGTAATTATTTTCTCCCATCCTGTGGGTTTTCTTTTTGTTTTGTTGATGGTTTCCTTTTAAAAAACTAAAAATAGAGCTACCATAAGACCCAGTAATCCCACTACTGGGCATATACCCTGAGAAAACCGTAATTCAGAAGGACATATGCACCCCAATGTTCATTGCAGCACTAGCCAGGACATGGAAGCAACCTAAATGTCCATCAGTGGAGGAATAGATAAAGAAGATGAGGTACGTATATACAATGGAATATCAGCCATAAAAAAGAATGAAATAATGCCATTTGCAGCGACATGGATGGACCTAGAGGTTGTCAAACAGAGTGAAGTAAGTCAGACAGAGAAAGACAAATATCACATGATACAGCTTATACGTGGAATCTAAAATAATGGTATAAATGAACCTATTTATAAAACAGAAATTGAGTCACAGATGTAGAAAACAAACTACGGTTACCAAGGGGGAAAGGGGAGAGAAGTATAAATTGGGAGATAGGGATTGACATATACACATTACTATATATAAAATAGATAACTAATAAGAACCTACTGTATAGCACAGGGAACTCTATCCAATATTCTGTAATGACCTATATGGGAATAGAATCTAAAAAAGAGTGGATATATGTGTATGTGTAACTGACTCACTTTGCTGTACAGCAGAGACTAACAGAACATTGTAAATCAACTATATGTCAATAAAAAATTTAATTAAAAAAATGAAAAAATCAACTATAGCAAAAAAATGAGTTAAAATCTTTTAAATAAATAAAAATTTTAAAAATGTGCTGAATGTATATTGAATGCAATAATATAATAAGTATGCGGCAGAAGCCAAAGTCAAAAAACATTGGCTTTCTTTACTAAGCAATGCATGGTAAAGAAAAAAGTGCATATTTATATATTTGCAACTTGAATCCTTTTTTTCAAAGGTGAAAAAAATTGTATTATTTATCAATCATGCAAAAGAACAAAGACTACCACATTTGAATGGTGGAAAATTATTTGGTCAATTTGAGTGTTAAGTCTAACCTGTAAGATTTCATAATGATCAAAACTTAATAAATGAAATCTACTAGATGGTTGGCTCTTTGAGAAACATCACGAGTGTTTCTCGATTAGCCCTGCATATGTAGCACACTGCCTGATGTCATTTGGCCCCAAGTATCTAACAGTTGAATAAAGGAATAAATTGACTAATGATTAAATTAAAAATATATATATATTATTAAAAACTATAGTGAAGAGGAAGATGCTTGATGGCTAAAAGAAGATACTGACTTTTTTGCATTACTGCTTTAAAAAAATGTTTACTGTGCTGTCTTAATTTTTATTTTCATTTATTTCACTAGTCAGTGCATTTTATTTTTTGTTTGAGACCATTTATCTTATCTTCATACTTACTCACATACTACAGAAAAATTTGTGAGTTTGTAAATAAAATCTCAAAGCTTTTTTTCAGCCTCAGTGGGTATTTTGAGAGACAGAGGGAGATTGGACTTGTGCTTGAACTGAAGGTGAAGTAAAGGAGCAAATATGTCTTTTAAGGTCTGGTAACTTAGAAGATTTTTTTTCTGTATTTAATAAACAAACAAACAAACTATTCCTAGTATATTTTAAACCAGTTGCAGTGCACAAACAATAAAACTTTAAATTAATTTAAAAGGTGTCCAAATGAACTTTTGGTATCTAAAATAG
This sequence comes from Balaenoptera musculus, assembly GCF_009873245.2. NCBI lineage: Eukaryota > Metazoa > Chordata > Mammalia > Artiodactyla > Balaenopteridae > Balaenoptera > Balaenoptera musculus. The sequence goes on from NC_045794.1 coordinate 59,696,144, forward strand.
TTCTGATCCCTTTTTGGTACTATACTGGAGGTGATCTGAGAAATTAACAGCCAGGTATGATATAATTTAATATATATTTACATAGTGTTTGTAGTGAATTGCACTGGAAAATTTAAAAAGTTGAGAGTGCTGAATTAAAGTATGTTCACTCCTTAGGTTTGAATACTAGTACTTTTGTTTGCCTCTCACTATGGGTCATATATTTAAATACAGTGAACACTAGAAAATACATCCATTTTCAAGGACTGGCTCAATAGGAAATAATTTCCTAAGAGCTTCAGCCAAAAGAGTTTTTAAACATGAAGTGTTATACAGGTTTATCAATTCTGAATTTCATGGTAGAGACCCAAATTGTTTCTAAGGGAAGTAAAACTTTCTTTTCTATGAAGAATTTTACTGAGTTTATCTTCATAACTTAGAAGACTTACTTTCCTTGGGAGGAGAAAAAGAAAGAGCTTGCTCACACATTTTTCTCTTCTAACATCTAACAGCTCTAATTAGGATAATAATCTCTCTTTATGGGAATTGTAAAGAAAATGGGGACAATGCAACTCCAAAGAAGTATTATTAAAATGTCAGCCTCAAAAAAGCCATGTATTTTAAAGCATTCAGTTTCCTTCTCTCAGCATTACTTCCTCTTATCCATCTTACTAATAGAAGTGTCTTTTAGCTACTTATTTATATTTTTATAATAAAAGAATATACATATCCGATGTGCTATTTTGTAGACTTATTTTAAATTAAAAGTTTTAATACAAGAAGAATGGATGACAGATAGGTGACATGCCAAAAGTGATGACAGTGTTACATTGGTATAATATTTTAAATATTTTTTATTTTATATTATTTTTTTCAAACAGAGTTTACAACGGAGAATTAAAAATGGAACGTGTCAAGCACAAAAGAAAAAAAAATGTGCTCTTGAGGAGCCTAATATAGGCATGAGTCATAAATGTAAAAGACCATTGTAATAAAATGTTGTGGCAGGAAGTTATTGTAGTTGTTATGTAACTACAGCCATTATAGAATCAGATTTGGGAAAATACAATATAGTTAGGGGGAAAAAAAAAGAATAGTTGGCAGGTTTGTTGGAAGAAAGCTTTCAGAATGAGGAGGAGAAAATTGAACATTTTCTAAATATTCAAATGAAAGAAAAGGAAAAAAAGGTTGAGATTCACACTTGATATAGAAGAGAGAAGCAGTGCTAGGTTTCACAAATAAGACTGGTTTTAATTAATCAGGTAAAGGTATAATTCCTGTACAGATGAGACTGTCAGTATACATTGTGTAGAAATTTTTCTTCATAATTTAATTAATATTAATCATGAACACATGTTCCTTCACATTAGTGTATATTTATCTTAACACATGTGGAAAATGTTAGAAATAATAAGAAAGAAAAAATTCCTTTATGAGAAAATATCTTGCATGAAAGAAAATATTTTCACTGAGCACCAGGAAGAGTTTCATATTATTTAAAGAAAAATTTTATCTTACTAAAGAAAATTATCTTCTCACAACTCCTAAAATATACCTATTAGTTATTTGGCTTTAGCTAATTATGTAAGAAATGAAGAAAATAAATCTAGTTAAAGGAAAATAGTCATCTTGAGCTTTGTTAAATCCCAAAGTAAATATAAAGTTAGTATCTATTTGTCCTTTGTAGAATACTCCATTTCTTCTGTTCTGTCATTCAAAAAATTCAATTAAGTGCCTTACATGGCATCTGATTATTGATGTATCAAAAATGTTTTTCTATCCCAGTGAATTGAAGAGCAAGCTATCTAAATTATCTTTCGCATCATAAATCTGCAATGATTAGTGTGTTACAGGCAGAAAGGATTATAGATTATGTACAATGTTATATGACCACGGCAAGAATGTCTCAGAGCTACTGCATTTAAAATAAAGTTAAAATTCTGGATTTTCAAGAATTCTCAGATTATATACTTCAGCAAAATGAAACCATTATTCATATTATGTTGTCTATGTTATGTTATGTTATATTTTCTTGCATTCATAAATTCCTGAAAGTATGTTCTAACAAATTAAGAATTATTTTAGATTACAAGACTTTCTTAATGACATCAGAGAAAGCATACTTTTAGTTATTTATGAAACACCCCCATTAATAGTGCATAGCCCTGTGTACATATGAATCTGTGATGCTAATATCAGCAGGACATTCATTCATAAAACTATATTTGAAAGATGGATTATTCTTGAAGGGTCAAGATTTTTTCAACTTCAGTTGTTGAAGACACTCATAGAATTAATTCGAAGGTAACTGAGTAAAAATTTTATTCATTCTTTGAGACAGCAACCAGTGAGTCTTCCTGCAGAAAGTAAATTTAAATAAGTACATATTGGAAGAGACTAACCAATCAAATTAAATAGAATGGGTTACATATTGAATTTCACTTCCAATGAATAATTTACTCACTTTTGCTAAATAGGTAATCCTCTTCTTTAATTGTTCCATTAATTAATTTCCTTTTGTAGAACTTAATAATCTCCTCAAGGTAAGTCTGAATTGATTATTTTTTAAATAGCTTTTTTTTGTTTGGAACAAGCAAATGCACATAATAACAACACAAGAGATACAAAAGAACATGCATTAAGAAGTAAACCTCCCTTTCATTTACTTTATTTACCCAATTTGCCCCACTGCAAGAAACCAGTGTTATCATTTATGTATTTTTTTCGAAGATATACTTTGTATATAAACATATTTGGGGGGTTTTGTTAATGTTTTGTTTTGTTTTAAAATAAGTAGTAGACTACAAAGCCCACTATTCTGTATTTTAAATAATTTTTGGAAATCATTTATAACAACTTATATAGAGGGGTTTCATTTAAAAAATATTTGAATACCGAACATTTGACTATCATGCCATTATACATATATAATAGTTGAATCTAATAGGTGAATTTGGCTCACTTACAAGTATATATCTTTAATTCTGTCATTTTTAGTTATGTTTTATTTTTAATGAGGCATAATTTAAGTATAACAATGACCTATTTGTTAATTTTGACAGATATAAATCATTATTTATATTTCTAAACCTTTCACAATATATTCTATATTTTCTTGTGTGTGTTACTTTTACTGTTTGGGAACGTAAAATTTCAGGATAATGGTTAATGCTATTTCAGTTACTACTGATTCATGGCAAATCACTACAATCTTAGTGGTATTAAACAACCATTTTGTTAAGTTCATAGGTTCTGTGGGTCAGGAATTTTAATAGGATGTCTTCATATATACAATATCTCACCTGGGAACACTCAGTGGTTGGGACTGATTTGCCAGCTGGGAACTGGAAACATTTTGAGGTGTCCACATACATCTGGTGGTTGATGCTGAGTACTCCCTGAGACCTCACCTGGAACTGTGGACCAGAACTACACATGGCCTCTCTAGATGGCTTACATTCCTTATAGCGTGGTGGTCACAGGGAACTCAAATTTGTTTCACCTACACTTTTTTTTTAGCCTTAATTAAGCAGTTAAATGGAATCACTGTTCACCAGCAGTCTTTTTGATATAGTTTTCTGATTCACTTTTTAGCATTTTAGTTAGTGCTCTAGGAGTGGTTTCAAGAAAGTACCACCTGAGTTAAAACCCACTGAACTCTCAATTCTACATTGCAACCAAAGTTTAGCTGGGTATATGCAATTGTCGTACAGTTCTCTTTTTCCTAGAGCACTTGATAGTCATTATTCCAGTGTTGTCAAGTACTGGATGTTTCTGTGGGGAAATCAGAGATCACACTTGTAGCTAATATGACATTTTGTTTAAATACCTGAAGAGTTCTTTCTTTATCCCTTTTTTATATGTGGGTGTTAATAATTTTGTCTGTATTTTTTCTCCTAGAATATGGTTTCCCACTTCAAACTATAGATTCAAGTATTTCTTGGGCACTGGAAAGTTTTCTTATTGTATTTAAATCTATTAGGTTGGGTTTTTTTTTTTTTTTTTTTTTTTGCAAAGACAAAAAAGTATGCATATTTTGGATCTCCTTTATAAGATTTTTGCGTCTATTGATTTGTTTCCTAATCTTCGTTTTCTACTTTATTTTGTTCACTTTTCTTAATCCTGACCTCAATGCCCTTTATTAGTTTTTTTTTTTTTTTTTTTATTTACTTTTGGCTGTGTTGGGTCTTCATTGCTGCACGTGGGCTTTCTCTAGTTGCGGTGAGTGGGGACTGCTCTTTGTTGCGGTGCGTGGGCTTCTCATTGCGGTGGCTTCTCTTGTTGCGGAGCATGGGCTCTAAGTGCTTGGGCTTTAGTAGTCGTGGCACGTGGGCTCAGTAGTCGTGGCTCACAAACTCTAGAGCGTGGGCTCAGTAGTTGTGGCACATGGGCTTAGTTGCTCCACGGCACGTGGGATCTTCCTGGAACAGGGCTTGAACCCATGTCCTCTGCATTGGCAGGTGGATTCTTAACTACTGCGCCACCAGGGAAGTCCCCTTTATTACTTTTTAGCAGTGCCTATCTCTTTTGTACAGCCATCAATGAGGCCTTCTTTTCTAAATGAATTTATTTTTCAATTGTACTAGTTTTTAATTCTATTATCTTGCCTTTTAGTCTGCAAAATTCTTGAATCTCTGCATTGAGATGACGGAGGTGCCTTTTCTACTTTTGATTTCTATGTAAAAGTCTATGTCCCATGGTAGTATTTTTACTTGGAAGCTTTCCTGGCCTGCTCTTCCTTCCTTCCATCTCTCTTTCCAATTTTATTTTACATGGAATTATCTTTGTATAGATTCTGTGCTATTTCTTTTAAATTATTATGTATTTTTTGAATGCAGTGACCTAGAGCAGTTATTTTACAGGATGTTCCTATTGGGGTAGGGTTTCCATGCTTCAGAATATCTCTTTCTTATGGCACAAAGTTTCATGGGTTTTTTTTTTTTGTTTTTTTCTTTGTCTTTGCTTTTTCTTGTCTAATAGATTTCTGAAGACATAAAAATCCTTAAAAAGCAACGTTCATTTTGTTCTTCACTCTGGCTCACCAAAAGATTGTTTTCTGGAAATATGAAATGTGTCTGTGATCAGCAATGCAGTCCAGCCTCCCCTGCTCCTCCTTGATGCCAAACTGGATCCAGGGAAGTTCCTAATATAACTCCACACACATTGTTTCCATTTCTTCTAAAAAGGTGGGACCTCTACTTGAGAACTATGGGTAGCTTCCTTCTGAGATCTTTAGTCATAAGCATCCTCTCTGTTCCTGTCTTTCCTCATGTATTGCTATTTAGACATATAGATATCCCTTAATATTATAAATGATAGAGTTTGTCCTTCAATTTCATGTTCTTGCTTGAACCTAGTCATTTTATGCCTCTGTCTCTTAACATTTTATTCTCCATTAATGGACAAATGCTTGTAGTAATTCTTGTTACAAAGCTAGTCATTTATGCCTCCATCTCTTAACATCACTTCTGATGCCAAGTCTTTCCTAACTCTCCTGTCTGGACCTTTCACTGCTGATAGAATTAATGACCACATCTTCAAACATATTGCAAGTCCTTAGATTTATGACTATTATAGTATGTATACATAATTTTACATGCTTATATTCCTTGTAAATTTCTCAAAGAGAAAGACAATGACTTATTCATCATTTCATCCTCCAGCTAAAGCATAGGGAGTAATGTATAATACACACCTAACAAATATTTCTTGAGCTGTTGATACTATGACATCTAATTACCTAGCTTATACATGAAAACACTGATTAGATTTGTTATCTTCTGGAAATATTCTATACTTAATTATATTAAATTGATGGTGATGCCCTAAGGTGTTTTTGATAAATGGTTTTCATTTCCACCTGCATTATCAATGAGGAATCATTACAAATCATTCAGTTATAAAAATCAGGCCAGGTCTCTAACTATATAACCATGAGCTCTTTTTGTTTGCTCCAGTGTACAGTTAGTTGATTTTGTCTTGTCATGAAAATTTTTTATCAATATTGTTATTCAATGAATATTTATCAAATGCTTAATATGAATTTAATCTTATTTTCAGTTCCTTCTGAGGAATACAAAAGACACTTCTAACATAGATCCTGTTCTCAAGAAACACAAAGCATGGTAAGAGATAAGGCTTGCACTACTTAAAAATTTTTTTTCAGATTAAAATAAATACTGCAACATAAAGACAAAATTACAAATCATTTACCATCTAAACATCTTAATATAACCACAGTTAATATTTTATAATATTCCATCACAGATATTTTTCTCCCTATAATAATATAGGAAAGAATAGTAGAGTGGATTATAGCAAAGCTTTGAAGTTAACAAGAAGGTTTGCCTGAAAATAGTAATCTAATCTATTTAAGCCGCATTGTGCACATCTACAAAACGGGGGGAAATATACCTACTGTATAAAGCAATTAGCACAATGTCTCAGACATAAAAATACCCCAAAACACTTGTTGGTACATCAGGGTAGACTGTAGACTATAGACAGGTTGGTATATCAGGGTAGACAATAACAACTGTAATTAATTTAATCATTCTCTTTGATAGACATTTTATATTTTTCCAATTTTTTGTTTCCTTGGGTTTTTGGTTTGTTTTGTTTTGTTTACAATTAAAATTACAGTTACAAGTAATGCTGGTGTGAACAGCTTCAAATATCTTTATACAGCTATTTTTATATCCCTGGAAATAGATATTTGCAATAAAATTCTGGAAGAACAACTGGATCTTGATAGGCTTAGATCATTGTTTTTTTTTTCCTTCCCAGCCCTAGACAACTGCAGAACTTCTGTTTACTCTCTTAGCCTTTTAGCCTGAGAATCAGCAAATGGTTCAAGGGAAAGTAGATCCAAATATTGGACTAATCAATTTATACTTTCTTTTTCTTCAATCTTATCCCCGTAAGTCCTTGTTCTCTTGGTGGTTTTCCAATGCCTACAAACAGCTTTCCTTAAAAAATCTTTTCCAATTGTTTTTAGATGGAGACTTGGTTTACAACAGGTGTGTTCACCATCACCACTGAAAAAACAATCCATTTCTTGACAGAGTAAAAAATCTAGTGAGATGATTATTTTCACTCAGTACTCTAGAAAATTAATTCTATTATTTTGGGATAGCATTGTTATTATTTGGAAGTCTGCTGTTAATTTAATATTTACTTTTTTGGTAGGTGCATCAATATTTTGTCTCTCCCTACTTTTAAAATTGCTTTCTTTTTCTTGTGAAATGTTGGTATGCTGCGTCCAATGGTGGACTTTAAAAAAATTAATGTCCATTTTGATATATTGTGCTTCCTGACAATATTATCATATTTCTGTATTAGGAAATTCTCAGCCATTTTGTCCTCAAGTTTTGCCTTGCCTCAATTCTCTGCAGACTTGTATTCTGGAACTATAATTAAACATATGTTCATTCTAGCCACTATATATCTTAAATTATCTTTCATGTATTTAACTTATTTTTCTCTTTTGGCTGACATTTCAAAAAATCATCTTCAGCTACATATTTCTGTTCTTCAATTTATTCTTCATTTTTGTTCTGTTATTAAATTCATTCATTTTGTGTTTTGTTTCAATGATCATGTTTCATTTTTGGAAATTTATTAGTTGATTTTAAGATTGCCTGGTCATTAAAGAAAATTTTTTATAGCATACTTAACTTTATGAATTCATTCTGTGTCTCCTTTTTCTTTTCAAACATAGTTATCCAATATGCTGCCACTATCAATTCTAACATTTGTAAAACTTGGAGTTCCAAGGTGGTTGTCATTACTGCTGACAAAACTTTCATGATGCTTTATCTTCGTGGATGGTTGTGGCCTTTGATTGTCAGTTTATATTTATTTGTGAGGTTTGTGGCTGATTTTGCCTGATTCTGAGGATTCTATCAGCCCTGAGTCACTCCAGATCCTTTTAAAATTGTGGCTTAATGAGGGCATCTGAGTTTTAGCCCTCCTAGTCTGTCCAAGGCTTACAACCTCTGCCAAAGAGTTATCACTGGTATTTGCTCTGAGAAAAATTCTGCTCCTACCGGTTCTCTCACTGGTCCCAAATTTAAGTTTTAAGGTCAGGTTTTGGATCAAGTTTCTGTTTGTTTGTTTGTTTGTTTTCCTCCACTGAATGTGTGTGGGGAGGGGAAAAGAGTTAGTTGGCAATCTATGAAGATTGTCTTTAAATTCCTAAGTGTTAAGAAATACATTCGAAACATTTCAGTCTAGGTCTAGTTGTTTTGCAGTAAGAGGATGTTCCAGATAATCTAGTCCACCATGATCCTGAAAGCACATGCTCTGCTCCACTTGATAAATTATAAAATTCCACTGTGACCAAAACACCTATGACTTAGTCTATTCAGGTTGCTGTATCAAAATACCACAGACTGAGTAGCTTATAAACAACAGAAATTTATTTCTCACAATTCTGGATACTGAAAGTCTGGGATTAAAGTGCCAACAGGGCTGGGTGAAGGCCCTCTTTCAGGTTGCAGACTTCTCATTGTATCCTCACATGGCAGAAAGGGCAAGGGAGCTCTCTCAGGTGTCTTATATAAGGGCACTAATCTCATTCATAAGGGTTTGGCCCTCATGACCTAAACCCCATCCAAAGGCCTTACCTTCTGATACCATCACATTGGGCATTAAGATTCAACATATGGATTGAGAAGAGGGGGCACAAACATTCAGACCAGAGCACTACACCTGTACAAAAATCCCAAGTTTCTATTCAGACATATCTATGTTACTATATCTATATTTACTTGATGCCTTCATATTCCTCCAGTCTTTATACCTTTTTTTGTTTGGTTTCACTTCATATTCTACAAGTCAAAACTAAATAAACAGTAATTTTATCCATTCCCTCAGAATTGCACTCAGGATTTCATCATGATTTCCAACCATCATAAAATATCCTCATATTCTCTGTACTAATTCTTCACCTCTACATCAATCTAAGTATTTATTTTCTCCTAATCTCCCAAGAACTTTTCAACCAGCTAGGGAAAATATATCTTTTGATTGTCTTTATTAGAAATGTATGATATTGAATATAATTTTTGTGCTCAGATTGCCCATCAGTCTTTTACTCAGTTTTAGAGGATTCTATTCCCCATATTTTTTGGTTAGTAATTTATCCCAAAGGATATCACCACTCCTGCTACTCTTGACTTTTGAAACAAATGGCTAAATAGCCTATACCAATTTAAAAAAACAAAAAACAAAAACTATAACCTTTGAGAATAGATTATGTTGCTATTCTTTCCTTCCAAATTAATTCTTATTTTTATTATGTTTAACTTTTTTCCTGCTCTAGAGCATGAAATTAACCAAGGTAATTTCATCTACCACATAGATTGGAAGCTTGACATACTTCTGAACCATATGAAGTATCTGAATACAAACACGAGTAAGACAAAGTAGCCACAATTCCTGAAGAGGGTCATGTAAATTAAACACAGATATTTATGGGACTGTGATAAGTGGTAAAGTAAAAAAGTGTCATAAAGCACAAGGCAAGGAGCACCAAATTATGTAAGGAATGGGAGAAATGAAGAAAAGTTTCACATTCAAGATTACTTTGTGAATAATTAGCAAATAAACCATATCAGGAAGCAGAAGTAAGAAAGAAACATAACTCACTTTGCCTTATAAATCTTTTAAGCATATTGATCTCCATACTAAAGCATGAGTTTCTCAAATCAGGGCACCTATCCATCATTTTGTGTTCACTATTTATTCCAGTACTTGACTAAATGTAAATGTTAAATAAATGCTTTATTGATTAAAAAATAACCATTACTGTCTGATTTAGTCTTAAAGAGCCTCACTTTATAAAAGAACAAAATTAAAATTTGAGATTAATCTATTGTTTGCGTGTCACTCACCATTCAAATATATCTGACTTTTTTAAAAGAGACAGATTGTATCTTATGGTAACCCCTCCATTTATCACATTAGAAGGTGTACTCAAAGTCCTGAAAGGATATATAAAACCAGACTAATAAATGTTGATGGAACTATTGAGAAAGAAAGAAGACCCTAATTCCAAGGAGTATGTTTGTGTGTTTGTGAAACGGGGTTGAGAGTAGATGAGAAAGACTTTTCAGAATATCTGAGGAATACAGCACACGAGTGGATGAGGAAAGGGAGAAGCAGTGAAGACTGTCAATGTGATAGGGAGAATGGAAGACGATACCGCATGTTGGTCTGACAATATATAAACAGTCAAATCTCCCCCCAAAAAAGTTTTTTTCTAAATGAAATTTAAAAAAATGTTTCATAAAGATGTTAAAGGGAATGACATACCATAAGGTTAAATGTTGAATATGATGAACAAATAACAGTTACAGCTAAAAGTGAAAAAATGATTAAATATGCTGTGGGAAAATAAGTTTTCCCAAATGTAAGCTCTTTCTAACTATTTCAATCCTTTCACTGTTTTGAACTATGGTTAAAGTTATGTTCAATTTAGGTTCTAAACTGCAATTATTTCAAAATGCTTCTGTGAGAGACTGCAAGACCTAACTCAATGAAAAATAAAAGATTAATTGTTCAGTGAGCATTACTGCCCCAATGATATCTCACATATATAAAATCTATATTGCTTATTTAATCCAAGAAGAAATTTAATTTCAGCTAAAAAATGAAGGATGTGAGTCAGAGAGACTTCATATTATTTTTCAAGAAGAATTCATTTTACTTCTCAAACCATCAATAAAATCAGGATTAGACTTTATGCCCTGCTTCTCTTAAATGTATAGTGACTGTTGACTTTTGCTATAGTAAAAACATTTTCTTTTATAGTGCAATAAAATTAGAGGTACTCAAAGACTTGAGCAAGCAATGAGTGTTTTTAAGTAGCGAAAATACATTTTTTTTAAATACTAGCATTAAGATTAGAAAACAGTTCTGCTCCAAAAAAGGACTATCTGTCAGAAAATCTACTTAAATAGCACAATATTAGTAGCATCTGAAGAGAAATATGTATCACGTCTGAGCTGTACTATAACCTGTGTGGAAGAAGAGATTAAATGTGAGATTTTAAAATATGTTTTCTTTAAAAAAAGAAAGAAAAAAGAAATCTAATATGCATTCTTAAAATTAGAGCCATGTGGGTAGTCTAACATCTGCCTTCTGCTGCAGCTGTCCATAGTTGTTAAAACTGTCATCCATCTGGCCTTAATCTTACACTTTATTTTAGAAAAACATATATACTTATTAAGTGATATTAAGCCCCATTTTATGTCCTCTCCCCTGAAGTAGTCCTTGTGTAGAACAAAATCCAATTTCAATTCAGGTTCATTATATTAACTTTTATGCAAGGCATTATTGGAGTATCATTATTGAGATCACCATCCCAAGACCCTGAGTAATGGATAACAAAAAAGAGAAAACTATGTGCCTACCTGAGGTCACCTTTGTGTTCACTTTGTATATGATTCAAATGTTCATTGAGCTCTTCAATTTATGAGTTACAACAGACGATAGTTGATCTAAAATGTTTATAAAGCCAAGTATAAACTAGTTATAAGATAAATAAGCACTAGGGATGTAATGTACAACATGATAAATGTAATTAACACTGCTTTATGTTATATATGAAAGTTGTTGACAGTAAATCCTAAGAGTTCTCATCACAAGGAAAAAGGTTTTTCTTCTATTTCTTTATTTTTGTATCTATATGAGATGACGAATGTTCACAAAACCTACTGTGGTATCATTTCATGATGTATGGAAGTTAAATCATTTTCTGTACACTTTAAACTAATACAGTGCCAATTGTCAATTATATCTCAATAAAGCTGGAAGAAAAAAGTCAACAAAATACATACATACATACATCACTTATAAACCTAGATAATTTTCATTTTACAATTACCAATTAGCATTTGACCTCTCTGTTCTTTCTGATGTACAACCATAGTGGTTACATGTACCCATGTTGGTAGGCTCATAAACTTGATACCTAAGCACTTTTATATACCCGGGTCTACTAGTTCAGATGGCTTCACAGAACAATGGTATCTATCTTAATTTCCTCTTTCAGGGCTATACAATAAGGACAAAAGTTTTTGACTGCTTCATGTAAAAATATCAGCTTTTATTTACATGCCTTCACAATGAAAAGGTATCTGTCTTTGGGAATAGATGAATAATGAACTTGTGAAGTTTTCAATATGGGAAATTTTAAATATAAACTTATGTCCCTTTCTGCCTGCTGAAAGAGAGGGTCAGGATTTTAGGAAAGCCCAGCTACATAGTTCTTCAGATAAAAGAGAAATTTGTTTTGGCGAGTAGCCTGTTGAAGCAACATTGTTACCATATATCTTGGTCTGTTTGCTCATTGCTAGTTTTTTTCTCCCTCACTCCTGCCCTTTTCTTAGAGTATTGAAGTAAAAAGGAAGTCATGATTAAATGGGAATGATGCCATCTTATTTAACTGCTTTCTAAAGACCTAGTTTGTTAATCAAAATTATTGGATATGGAACAACAAACTGAATATTAGTCACGTGGTGAATATAAGCAGAGATTTCATGTTATTTTCCAAAGGAATTAGTGTATTTTTATAAAATAGATGTTATACAAGGGAAAATATATGTTAGAGCTATTATATTAATCTTGAAGCATGTAAATAAAAACTAGCCACTTAACTGCTACTGGTCTTTTCTTTTGGCACAATTTAGCAATTACTGGATTCACCCTCTGTTTCTTTTTTTAAAGAGCATGTCTTAAAATTAATGAAACTTCTATTCCCTGCTGAACATGCCGATTTCACAGAAGCAGGAGAAATAATTATCATTACAATGAGCACAGGCATTTGTACATCTATACCTATATTTATGTCTATTTCTATATCCATATTAAATTTGTTCATTTTTGAAAGCATATAGTCAGTTTTAAAATAGCTGACTCACTTCATTGTACAGCAGAAACTAACACAACATTGTAAAGCAATTACACTCCAGTCAAAAACAAACAAAAAAAACCAGCAAAAAAACCCAAAAGTATATATGTAGCTATAGTAAACATATTCCTAACTTTTTACCTTCTAATCACTTGCTAAAACTATGAATATGGACAACACATATATGTATGTGTGTAAATGAGTGTGTGTCTTGTCTGCGTATGTGTATGTATATGTTTTTTAAATTTCTAAAATGGAAATAATATATATGTGCTATATTTCTAACAACATCATTCCTTCTGTGGCATCTATGCTTCTTTTAGTTGTTAATTTTAGAAGCACCCTGATTTTACTTTAGGGAACTCTTCTCCTATTAGATTAAATCTTGGTGAGCCTTCAAAGTAAACATCCTATTCTCCTCCTGGTCAAAGTGCACTTAACCCCAAGTCAGGACAATTAAAGGGTTTATCCCTAGAATTTGAATCTTGACTGGTTGCTCTTAACTGTAAGCACTTTATCAGTGTATTCAGTGTACCATGCAAATATTCTTGCCCGCTGTGAACTGAAAAAGGTTGGGAAACAGTGATTACAGTGTCTTTCCTTCTTTTGTATATTACTTTCTTTTTTGCCTCTCAAGTGGGATCTGAATATTATGCTCCTAATTAGACAGGTTTGAAGTTGGAATCTTGATGGATTTCTGAGAAAATGGGGAGCAAGGAAGAAGAGATTTTTAACTTCACCTTGACTTTTAAAAACAATTTCAATCATTAATGGCTTTTATTTGGATTATTCTATAAAGGACAGAATGAAAATTCCTTCTTAATGAAATGGATCTCCCCTACCAATTCCTGCAATGTGATAAAAACAGTCATTCAGAGAAGTTAGTCTTTTGGTTCTAATGATTCTTAAGAGATTGTGAACAAAAAAATAATTTACATTTTCACAGTTGTATTATCAAAGTAAAGAGCAAGTAATAGTTGGATTTGATAATTTGTTTCCTATTTTTATAAGACAGAGCATGCGCAGTTTATGTTGGTCCTCAATCCAAATGGATATTTAAAATACTTTTCCTTTTATCCAAATTAAAAAAAAAATAGCATGGAGGCTTGGACATCAAGTCATCTTACACTTAGTCAAATATCAATGTGTATTTGTAATAAATAATCTCATTTTATTTAATATTGTTCAGTTATTCCACAGTAGGTAATTGGTAAACATTTATGTTTTGGTCCAGTTTCAGTCCTCAGCAACTTGGATTTCTAAGATATCCATTCTATACACTATTGATCATGTAAAGCAAGATAAAGTTTTGAAATAATAGTGTTGGTATGATCGCAAGTGTTCCAGGAGTGGACTGCAAATATTATAAAGCTTTGTACTATTGACCATATTTGAGGAACCGTACACTTTTCAGTGTAACATATGTCACCCATAACAATGTAATTTAGAGAGCAAAAGAACTGAGTAAAATATTGTCCAATCATAGTGTATAGGTAAAGTGGACAGATCCTCTACAAAAATTCAAACCATATTTTGGTATCTAATTAATAAAACCCTTCTAACATTAATACCAACATTTGTTGATGATAGAGTTTTCTGTAAAGTTACTTATAAATAACACGATAGCACTTGGACTGTGTTAGGCTTGCTGTCATATGTCATATAAACAGTTGTGCAAATCTTTGACCCATAACTAGTTCCCTACAGAACTCGATGTATCAACAAATCAGGGCAGATTTTTTTGATGTGACAAGTTCTGAGAAGGCAATTTGGGTAAATAAAATCTCTGGACAAATCCTCCGAAGCATTTCCAGTTACTTGGTATGTCATTGATGGATTTTTATTTTGCTCTTGAAATTAGTAACATACGCAATTTGAACCAACAAATATCCCACTCCTTACTCTGAATGTGTCAGCAGTTAAACTGAAGCATATTTATTTTACCACTTGATGAATTGAAGAATAAACAATTAATCACAGATATTCCTTTCCTTTTTCTAACACCTGATGGATGTTCTTGTATACATGATGTCATTGATGGATATTTATTCCACTTTTGTAAATAGTGATGCATAAAAGTTTAACTGCAGATACATGCCTCTTCCACTTAATGCATAAAAATGTAATTGCCACATTGCTGAGAGATAATGGACTGCATCACTTTAGGACCTAAGTTACTCCCTGTTAGTTTCTTTCTCAGAAAGATTATTAGCCCAAGTAACTACTGTTTTTACTTAGCGAACTGCATTACAGAGACACCGAAGAGCTTTTTACCGGTTATATTATCAAGTTCTTTAAGGTTTTAGGGCTGGGGCTTTTTGTTGTTCATGTTATATCCCCAACGTCTAAAGCAGCTACTGGCATGGATATTTGCTAAATCAACAAGTTAAAAATTCATAGGAATAAAGACTACTAAAATGAATCATTCATTCATTCATTCATTCATTCATTCATTGCTTAAAGAGTAGTCCTCACACCTGTCTAAAATGCTTCTTTTCATACAGATTTCAGAACCCTCCAGTCTGGTTTATTCTCCTGCCACTCTTTTGGGATTATTATTCCAATTCCAATATAATGTTTTCAATCCTTATTTTGTCTTTTCTGTCCTTTCTGTAATGCTTGATCCTGTTGATGACTCTATTCTTGAAATTACTGTATTTTTTTTAAAGATACCTCTTTTTTGTTTTTTTCCTTGTGCTGTGTCTTTAGCCATCTTCTCACTCATAACTTCATCTACAACTTGTATGTACATTATTATTTTTCCAGTCTTAAGTCACCTAATCTATTCTCCATATTCGATAAAAATAACTCTTCTAAAATACAAATGTTTATGTCACATCCTTGCTTAAATTATTTCAATATTTTTATCATCTATAAGGTCAAATCTCAGCATAGTATGCAAAACTCTTCATCTTATGACCATCATTATTCCCAAGATCATCTCCTTCTTGGCTTATATATAAACCTTACACTTTAGACAATTTATGGTACAAACTGTGGTTCTCCAAGGGCGCCATGATTTTTCATGCCTTTTGACATGTTGGTTCCCTCTGTCTGGACAGCAGCTTCCTCTTTTTCTACCTTTTGAATGTTTATCCACCACAGATGACTTAGCTCAAATTTTACCCCCTCAACTCCTCTGGCAGAATAAGCACTCCTTCAGCTTGCCTCTCTTGAAAAATTTTGCATTCCACAACGTTGCACTTTCTAATTACAGTTTCTGTATAGATATATTTCCTTCACTATATTGTAAATGAATTATTTCAAAGTAATGAGTACATTCTATCTGTTCTTATGTACACAGATTAGTATCTACCATATAATTGACATGAAAATCTTTCTTGAAAGATTGAAGTAAGGAATGAAGCCAGATACAAAACTTAAAGATTTAGAGGCATAGCTAATGCATCAATTTTTCAAGTTAAAGATTTTAATAGTGATACTGAAAAGAGAATGTGTACTGAGAGCAAATTTAGATGTGGTGCCTGAAAACAGGAATAGTTTTTTTTTCCCTTAAATTACAATTTATAAAATTACCATAAGTCCTTTTAAGGCAACTGTATATTTTTAAAAATTATACAAACCTGTGTGTATTAAGAGATTTACTGGCATGAATAAAAGAGCTTCAATTTGAAATATGATGGAGAGAGAAACGTATCATGGGGACATTTTAATATTGGACACTATGAAGAAAAATAGGGAGAGCAGAGAGTAAAGAATATTTGATAAATCTCTCGGTAATTTTCAGTAAAATCTAACACAAGACGATGAGTATATAGCAATCTCATTATAAGTTATCTACCTACTGGTACCCAACATGTAAATCATTTGTAAACAAAGTGAATGTATGTATGCATGTATTTGTATATATCTGGACACCAATAGAAGCTTCATTTTTCTAAATTTAGCAAATCTGATATAGTATTGGCTGGATAGCCTTATAAGAATTTTCTTTTCTCTAAAGAATAAAAGGAAGTAACAGTAGCACTTGGTACATTGAAAATATTACAACAAACAAGGAAAAAGTAGTCACTAACATTGAAAAACCAGGAGACAATGACCAGGTCACTTTTGTACTAGTTATTGAGTGAAACTCTTTACATCAGATTGTCTAAGAAAGTGATGAGGACAGCAATTTAGAACAAAATGTCTTGAGAGAAAACAGGAAGATTCCACCAATATCAATATTTAAAGTGATTCAAGGTTTCAAGAAAGCAAAACTTCACAATTTATTACAACCAATCATAAAAAAAGGAATAAGAGTTTTCTTGAAAAAAGAAAACGAATCTGTATGAAACCTCTAAACACTCAGAGATGATCCTTGATGTAAAAGAATCTATAAAATAAAATTAGGCTTTAATTTTCAGCTATCTAGAAAATAAACTGTCTACAGTATTTTTTTTTTTGAATGTTTGAAAGTTAAATTTTATTGTAGTGTCCTGGGAGTATACAGCCTAGATGTCAGCCATCTGAGTCAGAATACATTGAAGGATGTGAACATTTCTATCTGAACATTTCTATTTCTATATAGGTCCTTCTTATGCTTTATGTTCAGAGGATAAATTTGTTAAAAAATTTTGGAGATCATAACACAAGCTACAACTTGTTTTTGAGAAATGGTAAAAGGAATTTGGTATATTTATTATGGATGAAAGGTGACTAATAGAAATAATTATAGATGTATAATTCTTTGAAGTCTTTTCTTTAATTTCTAAAAATTAAGTTTACTCAAT